>NC_090392.1:22861211-23472079 GCF_036365525.1 Heterodontus francisci | reverse complement strand
TGTTCCCGAGACTGTTAATACAAATCAACATCAGAGCTATTGTTCCTGAGACTGTTAATCAACATCAACACCAGGACTATTGCTCCTGAGACTGTTCATCCACATCAACACCAGGGCTTTTGTTCCTGAGACTGTTCATCCACATCAAAACCAGGGCTATTGTTCCTGAGAATGTTCATCCACATCAACACCAGGGCTATTGTTCTTGAGAATGTTCATTCCCATCAAAAACAGGGCTATTATTCCTGAGACTGTTCTTCCACATCAACATGATGGCTATTGCTCCAGAGACTGTTCATCCACATCAACACCAGGGCTATTGTTCCTGAGAATGTGCATTCCCATCTAAACCAGGGCTATTGTTCCTGAGAATGTTCGTTCACATCAACACCAGGACTATATTTCCTGAGACTGTTCATTCCAATCAGCACTAGTGCTATTGTTCCTGAGATGTTCAACCACATCAACACCAGGGGTATTTTTCATGAGACTTTTCCTCCACATCAACATCAGGGCTATTGTTCCTGAGACTGTTCATCCACATCAACACCAGGGCTATTGTTCGTGAGACTGTTCATCCACATCAACACCAGGGCTATTGTTTCTGAGACTGTTCACCCAAATCAACATGACGGCTATTGTTCCTGAGACTGTTCATCCACATCAACACCAGGGATATTGTTCCTGGAAATGTTCATCCAGATCAACACCAGCGCTATTCTTCCTGAGAATGTTCACCCACATCAACACCAGTGCTTTTTTTCCTGAGACTGTTCCTCCTCATCAAGAACAGGGCTTTTGATCCGGAGAATGTTCATTCCCATCAAAACCAATTCTATTATTCCTGAGACTGTTCATCCAATTCAACACCAGGGCTATTGTTCCTGAGACTGTACATCCACAGCAAAACCAGGGCTATTTTCCCTGAGACTGTTCATCCACATCAACACCAGGGCTATTGTTCCTGGGACTGTTCATTACCATCAAAACCAGGGCTATTGTACCCGAGACTGTTAATACAAATCAACATCAGAGCTATTGTTCCTGAGACTGTTCATCAACATCAACACCAGGACTATTGTTCCTGAGACTGTTCATCCACATCAACACCAGGGCTATTGTCCCTGAGACTGTTCATCCACATGAAAACCAGGGCTATTGTCCCTGAGACTGTTCATTCCCATCAACACCTGGGCTATTGTTCCTGAGCATGTTAATCCATATCAACACCAGAGCTATTGTTCCTGAGACTGTTCATCCACATCAACAACAAGACGACAGTTTCCGGAACTGTTCATCCACATCAACTCCAGGGCTATTTTTCCTGAGAATGTTTATCCACATCAACAACAAAGCTATTGTTCCTGAGACACTTCATCCATATCAACACCAAGGCTATCGTTTCTGAAAATGTTTATCCACATCAACACCAGGGCTATTGTTCCTGAGAATGTTCATCCACATCAACACCAGGGCTATTGTTCCAGAGAATGTTCATTCCCATCAAACCAAGGGCTATTGTTCCTGAGAATGTTCATCCTCATCAACACCAGGGCTATTGTTCCTAAGACTGTTCATTGACATCAAAACCAGGACTATTGTTCCTGAGACTGCTCATCCACATCAACTCCAGGGCTCTTGTTCCTGAGACTCTTCATCCACATCAACACCAGGGCTATTGTTCCTGAGAATGGTCATCCATATCAACACCAGGACTATTGTTCCTGAGACTGTTCATTTCTACCAACACCAGGGCTATTGTTCCTGAGACTGTTCATCCACATCAACACCAGGGCTACTGTACATGAGACTGTTCATCCAAATCAACACCAGAGCTATTGTTATTGAGACTGTTAATCCACATCAGCACCAGCGCTATTGTTCCTGAGACTGTTCATCCACATGAACAACAGGGCTATTGTTCCTGAGACTGTTCATCCACGTGAACATCAGGGCTATTGTTCCTGAGACTGCTCATCCACAACAACATCAGCGCTATTGTTCCTGAGACTGTTCATCCACAACAACACCAGGGCTATTGTTCCTGAGACTGTTCATCCACATCAACACCAGGGCTACTGTACATGAGACTGTTCATCCATATCAACACCAGGACTATTGTTCCTGATACTGCTCATCCACATCAACACCAGGGATCTTGCTCCTGAGACTGTAAATCCATATCAACACAAGAGCTTTAGTTCCTGAGACTGATCATCCACATCAACAGCAGGGCTCTTGTTCCTGAGACTGTTAATCCACATCAACACCAGGGCTATTGTTCCTGAGAAATTTCATCCACATCAACACCAGGACCATTGATGCTGAGACTGTTCATCCACATTCACAACAGGGCGATTATTCTTGAAATTGTTCATCCACATCAACACCTGGGCTATTGAACCTGAGAATGTTTATCCAGATCAACACCAAAGCTTTTGTTCCTGAGACTGTTCATCCACATCAACACCAGGGCTATTGTTCCTTCGACTGTTCATTCCCATCAACACCAGGGATATTGTTCCTGAGACTGTTCATCCAGATCAACACCAGCGCTATTCTTCCTGAGAATGTTCACCCACATCAACACCAGTGCTTTTTTTCCTGAGACTGTTCATCCACATCAAGAACAGGGCTTTTGATCCTGAGAATGTTCATTCCCATCAAAACCAATTCTATTATTCCTGAGACTGTTCATCCAATTCAACACCAGGGCTATTGTTCCTGAGACTGTACATCCACAGCAAAACCAGGGCTATTTTCCCTGAGACTGTTCATCCACATCAACACCAGGGCTATTGTTCCTGGGACTGTTCATTACCATCAAAACCAGGGCTATTGTACCCGAGACTGTTAATACAAATCAACATCAGAGCTATTGTTCCTGAGACTGTTCATCAACATCAACACCAGGACTATTGTTCCTGAGACTGTTCATCCACATCAACACCAGGGCTATTGTCCCTGAGACTGTTCATCCACATGAAAACCAGGGCTATTGTCCCTGAGACTGTTCATTCCCATCAACACCAGAGCTATTGTTCCTGAGCATGTTAATCCATATCAACACCAGAGCTATTGTTCCTGAGACTGTTCATCCACATCAACAGCAAGACGACAGTTTCCGGAACTGTTCATCCACATCAACTCCAGGGCTATTTTTCCTGAGAATGTTTATCCACATCAACAACAAAGCTATTGTTCCTGAGACACTTCATCCATATCAACACCAAGGCTATCGTTTCTGAAAATGTTTATCCACATCAACACCAGGGCTATTGTTCCTGAGAATGTTCATCCACATCAACACCAGGGCTATTGTTCCAGAGAATGTTCATTCCCATCAAACCAAGGGCTATTGTTCCTGAGAATGTTCATCCTCATCAACACCAGGGCTATTGTTCCTAAGACTGTTCATTGACATCAAAACCAGGACTATTGTTCCTGACACTGCTCATCCACATCAACTCCAGGGCTCTTGTTCCTGAGACTCTTCATCCACATCAACACCAGGGCTATTGTTCCTGAGAATGGTCATCCATATCAAAACCAGGACTATTGTTCCTGAGACTGTTCATTTCCATCAACACCAGGGCTATTGTTCCTGAGACTGTTCATCCACATCAACACCAGGGCTACTGTACATGAGACTGTTCATCCAAATCAACACCAGAGCTATTGTTATTGAGACTGTTAATCCACATCAGCACCAGCGCTATTGTTCCTGAGACTGTTCATCCACATGAACAACAGGGCTATTGTTCCTGAGACTGTTCATCCACGTGAACATCAGGGCTATTGTTCCTGAGACTGCTCATCCACAACAACATCAGGGCTATTGTTCCTGAGACTGTTCATCCACAACAACACCAGGGCTATTGTTCCTGAGACTGTTCATCCACATCAACACCAGGGCTACTGTACATGAGACTGTTCATCCATATCAACACCAGGACTATTGTTCCTGATACTGCTCATCCACATCAACACCAGGGATCTTGTTCCTGAGAATGTAAATCCATATCAACACAAGAGCTTTAGTTCCTGAGACTGATCATCCACATCAACACCAGGGCTCTTGTTCCTGAGACTGTTAATCCCCATCAACACCAGGGCTATTGTTCCTGAGAAATTTCATCCACATCAACACCAGGACAATTGATGCTGAGACTGTTCATCCACATCCACAACAGGGCGATTATTCTTGAAATTGTTCATCCACATCAACACCTGGGCTATTGAACCTGAGAATGTTTATCCAGATCAACACCAAAGCTTTTGTTCCTGAGACTGTTCATCCACATCAACACCAGGGCTATTGTTCCTTCGACTGTTCATTCCCATCAACACCAGGGATATTGTTCCTGAGACTGTTCATCCACATCAACATCAGGGCTATTGTTCATGAGTCTGTTGATCCATATCAACACCAGAGCCATTGTTCCTGAGACTGTTCACCCAAATCAACACCACGGCTATTGTTCCTGAGACTGTTCACCCACAGCAACACCAGGGTTATTATTCCCGAGACTGTTCATGCACATCAACACCAGGGCTATTGTTCCTGAGACTGTTCACCCAAATCAACATGACGGCTATTGTTCCTGAGACTGTTCATCCACATCAACACCAGAGATATTGTTCCTGGAAATGTTCATACAGATCAACACCAGCGCTATTCTTCCTGAGAATGTTCACCCACATCAACACCAGTGCTTTTTTTTCCTGAGACTGTTCCTCCTCATCAAGAACAGGGCTTTTGATCCTGATAATGTTCATTCCCATCAAAACCAATTCTATTATTCCTGAGACTGTTCATCCAATTCAACACCAGGGCTATTGTTCCTGAGACTGTACATCCACAGCAAAACCAGGGCTATTGTCCTTGAGACTGTTCATCCACATCAACACCAGGGCTATTGTTCCTGGGACTGTTCATTACCATCAAAACCAGGGCTATTGTTCCCGAGACTGTTAATACAAATCAACATCAGAGCTATTGTTCCTGAGACTGTTCATCAACATCAACAACAGGACTATTGCTCCTGAGACTGTTCATCCACATCAACACCAGTGCTTTTGTTCCTGAGACTGTTCATCCACATCAAAACCAGGGCTATTGTTCCTGAGAATGTTCATCCACATCAACACCAGGGCTATTGTTCTTGAGAATGTTCATTCCCATCAAAACCTGGGCTATTATTCCTGAGACTGTTCTTCCACATCAACATGATGGCTATTGCTCCTGAGACTGTTCATCCACATCAACACCAGGGCTATTGTTCCTGAGACTGTTCATCTACATCAACACCAGGGCTATTGTTCCTGAGAATGTGCCTTCCCATCTAAACCAGGGCTATTGTTCCTGAGAATGTTCATTCACATCAACACCAGGACTATATTTCCTGAGACTGTTCATTCCAATCAGCACTAGTGCTATTGTTCCTGAGACTGTTCAACCACATCAACAGCAGGGCTATTTTTCATGAGACTTTTCCTCCACATCAACATCAGGGCTATTGTTCCTGAGACTGTTCATCCACATCAACACCAGGGCTATTGTTCGTGAGACTGTACATCCACATCAACACCAGGGCTATTGTTTCTGAGACTGTTCACCCAAATCAACATGACGGCTATTGTTCCTGAGACTGTTCATCCACATCAACACCAGGGATATTGTTCCTGGAAATGTTCATCCAGATCAACACCAGCGCTATTCCTCCTGAGAATGTTCACCCACATCAACACCAGTGCTTTTTTTCCTGAGACTGTTCATCCACATCAAGAACAGGGCTTTTGATCCTGAGAATGTTCATTCCCATCAAAACCAATTCTATTATTCCTGAGACTGTTCATCCAATTCAACACCAGGGCTATTGTTCCTGAGACTGTACATCCACAGCAAAACCAGGGCTATTTTCCCTGAGACTGTTCATCCACATCAACACCAGGGCTATTGTTCCTGGGACTGTTCATTACCATCAAAACCAGGGCTATTGTTCCCGAGACTGTTAATACAAATCAACATCAGAGCTCTTGTTCCTGAGACTGGTCATCAACATCAACACCAGGACTATTGCTCCTGAAACTGTTCATCCACATCAACACCAGGGCTTTTGTTCCTGAGACTGTTCATCCACATCAAAACCAGGGCTATTGTTCCTGAGAATGTTCATCCACATCAACACCAGGGCTATTGTTCTTGAGAATGTTCATTCCCATCAAAACCAGGGCTATTATTCCTGAGACTGTTCTTCCACATCAACATGATGGCTATTGTTCCTGAGACTGTTCATCCACATCAACACCAGGGCTATTGTTCCTGAGAATGTGCATTCCCATCTAAACCAGGGCTATTGTTCCTGAGAATGTTCGTTCACATCAACACCAGGACTATATTTCCTGAGACTGTTCATTCCAATCAGCACTAGTGCTATTGTTCCTGAGACTGTTCAACCACATCAACACCAGGGCTATTTTTCATGAGACTTTTCCTCCACATCAACATCAGGGCTATTGTTCCTGAGACTGTTCATCCACATCAACACCAGGGCTATTGTTCGTGAGACTGTTCATCCACATCAACACCAGGGCTATTGTTTCTGAGACTGTTCATCCACATCAACACCAGGATTATCGTTCCTGAGACTGTTCATCAACATCAACACCAGGGCTATTGTACCTGAGAATGTTCATCCACATGAACACTCGTGCTTTTGTTCCTGAGACAGTTCATCCACATCAACACCAGGGCTATTGTTCTTGAGAATGTTCATTCCCATCAAAACCAGGGCTACTATTCCTGACAGTGTTCATCCACATCAACACCATGGCTATTGTTCCTGAGACTGTTCATCCACATCAACACCAGGGCTATTGTTCCTGAGACTGCTCATCCACATCAACACCAGGGCTATTGTTCCTGAGACTGGTCTTCCACATCAACACCAGGGCTATTGTTCCTGAGATTGTTCATTCCCATCAAGAGCTGGGCTATTGTTCCTGCGACTGTTCATCCACATCAACAGCAGCGCTATTGTTTCTGAGACTGTTCATCCACATCAACACCAGGATTATCGTTCCTGAGACTGTTCATCCACATCAACACCAGGGCTATTGTTCCTGAGAATGTTCATCCACATTAACACTCGTGCTTTTGTTCCTGGAACAGTTCATCCACATCAACACCAGGGCTATTGTTCTTGAGAATGTTCATTCCCATCAACACCAGGGCTATTATTCCTGACACTGTTCATCCACATCAACACCATGGCTATTGTTCCTGAGACTGTTCATCCACATCAACACCAGGGCTATTGTTCCTGAGACTGTTCATCCACATCAACACCAGGGCTATTGTTCCTGAGACTGTTCATCCACATCAACTCCAGGGCAATTGCTCCTGAGATTGTTCATTCCCATCAAAACGAGGGCTATTGTTCCTGACACGGCTAATCCACATCAACACCAGAACAATTGTTCCGGAGACTGTTCATCCATATCAACACAAGGGCTATTGTTCTTGAGAATGTTCATTCCCATCAAAACAATGGCTATTGTTCCTGAGACTGTTCATTCGCATCAACACCAGGGCCATCGTTCCTGAGACTGTTCATCAACATCAACACCAGGACTATTGTTCCTGATGCTGCTCATCCACAACAACACCAGGGATCTTGTTCCTGAGACTGTAAATCCATATCAACACAAGAGCTCATGTTCCTGAGACTGATCATCCACATCAGCACCAGGGCTCTTGTTCCTGAGACTGTTAATCCATATCAACACCAGGGCTATTGTTCCTGAGAAATTTCATCCACATCAACACCAGGACCACTGTTCCCTGAAGGTGGCAACGCAGGTAAATAGAGTGGTCAAGAAGGCATACGACATGCTTTCCTTCATCGGACGGGGCATTGAGTACAAGAGTTGGCAGGTCATGTTACAGTTGTATTGGACTTTGGATCGGCCACATTTGGAATACTGCGTACAGTTCTGGTCGCCACATTATCAAAAGGATGTGGATGCTTTGGAGAGGGTGCAGAGGAGGTTCACCAGGATGTTGCCTGGTATGGAGGGCGCTAGCTATGAAGAGAGGTTGAGTAGATTAGGATTATTTTCATTAGAAAGACGGAGGTTGAGGTGGGACCTGATTGAGGTGTACAAAATCATGAGAGGTATAGACAGGGTGGATAGCAAGAAGCTTTTTCCCAGAGTGGGGGTTTCAATTACTAGAGGACACGAGTTCAAAGTGAAAGGGGAAAGGTTTAGGGGGGATATGCGTGGAAAGTTCTTTACGCAGAGGGTGGTGGGCACCTGGAACGCATTGCCAGCGGAGGTGGTAGATGCGGGCACGATGGAGTCTTTTAAGATGTATCGAGACAGATACATGAATGGGCAGGAAGAAAAGAGATACAGAAGCTGAGAAAATAGGCGACATGTTTAGAGAGAGGCTCTGGATCGTCGCAGGCTTGGAGGGCTGAAGGGCCTGTTCCTGTGCTGTAATTATCTCTGTTCTTTGTTCTTTGACCACTGATGCTGAGACTGTTCATCCACATCATCACGAGGACTATTGTTCCTGAGACTGTTCATCCACATCAACACCACGGCTACTGTTCCTGAGAATGTTCGTCCACATCATCACGAGGACTATTGTTCCTGAGACTGTTCATCCACATCAACACCAGGGCTATTGTTCCTGAGACTGTTCTTTCCCATCAACAGCAGGACTATTGCTCCTTAGATTGTTCATCCACATCAACACCAGGGCTTTTGTTCCTGAGACTGTTCATCCACATCAAAACCAGGGCTATTGTTCCTGAGAATGTTCATCCACATCAACACCAGGGCTATTGTTCTTGAGAATGTTCATTCCCATCAAAACCCGGGCTATTATTCCTGAGACTGTTCTTCCACATCAACATGATGGCTATTGCTCCTGAGACTGTTCATCCACATCAACACCAGGGCTATTGTTCCTGAGACTGTTCATCTACATCAACACCAGGGCTATTGTTCCTGAGAATGTGCATTCCCATCTAAACCAGGGCTATTGTTCCTGAGAATGTTCATTCACATCAACACCAGGACTATATTTCCTGAGACTGTTCATTCCAATCAGCACTAGTGCTATTGTTCCTGAGACTGTTCAACCACATCAACAGCAGGGCTATTTTTCATGAGACTTTTCCTCCACATCAACATCAGGGCTATTGTTCCTGAGACTGTTCATCCACATCAACACCAGGGCTATTGTTCGTGAGACTGTACATCCACATCAACACCAGGGCTATTGTTTCTGAGACTGTTCACCCAAATCAACATGACGGCTATTGTTCCTGAGACTGTTCATCCACATCAACACCAGGGATATTGTTCCTGGAAATGTTCATCCAGATCAACACCAGCGCTATTCCTCCTGAGAATGTTCACCCACATCAACACCAGTGCTTTTTTTCCTGAGACTGTTCATCCACATCAAGAACAGGGCTTTTGATCCTGAGAATGTTCATTCCCATCAAAACCAATTCTATTATTCCTGAGACTGTTCATCCAATTCAACACCAGGGCTATTGTTCCTGAGACTGTACATCCACAGCAAAACCAGGGCTATTTTCCCTGAGACTGTTCATCCACATCAACACCAGGGCTATTGTTCCTGGGACTGTTCATTACCATCAAAACCAGGGCTATTGTTCCCGAGACTGTTAATACAAATCAACATCAGAGCTCTTGTTCCTGAGACTGGTCATCAACATCAACACCAGGACTATTGCTCCTGAAACTGTTCATCCACATCAACACCAGGGCTTTTGTTCCTGAGACTGTTCATCCACATCAAAACCAGGGCTATTGTTCCTGAGAATGTTCATCCACATCAACACCAGGGCTATTGTTCTTGAGAATGTTCATTCCCATCAAAACCAGGGCTATTATTCCTGAGACTGTTCTTCCACATCAACATGATGGCTATTGTTCCTGAGACTGTTCATCCACATCAACACCAGGGCTATTGTTCCTGAGAATGTGCATTCCCATCTAAACCAGGGCTATTGTTCCTGAGAATGTTCGTTCACATCAACACCAGGACTAAATTTCCTGAGACTGTTCATTCCAATCAGCACTAGTGCTATTGTTCCTGAGACTGTTCAACCACATCAACACCAGGGCTATTTTTCATGAGACTTTTCCTCCACATCAACATCAGGGCTATTGTTCCTGAGACTGTTCATCCACATCAACACCAGGGCTATTGTTCGTGAGACTGTTCATCCACATCAACACCAGGGCTATTGTTTCTGAGACTGTTCATCCACATCAACACCAGGATTATCGTTCCTGAGACTGTTCATCAACATCAACACCAGGGCTATTGTTCCTGAGAATGTTCATCCACATGAACACTCGTGCTTTTGTTCCTGAGACAGTTCATCCACATCAACACCAGGGCTACTGTTCTTGAGAATGTTCATTCCCATCAAAACCAGGGCTACTATTCCTGACAGTGTTCATCCACATCAACACCATGGCTATTGTTCCTGAGACTGTTCATCCACATCAACACCAGGGCTATTGTTCCTGAGACTGATCATCCACATCAACACCAGGGCTATTGTTCCTGAGACTGGTCTTCCACATCAACACCAGGGCTATTGTTCCTGAGATTGTTCATTCCCATCAAGAGCTGGGCTATTGTTCCTGCGACTGTTCATCCACATCAACAGCAGCGCTATTGTTTCTGAGACTGTTCATCCACATCAACACCAGGATTATCGTTCCTGAGACTGTTCATCCACATCAACACCAGGGCTATTGTTCCTGAGAATGTTCATCCACATTAACACTCGTGCTTTTGTTCCTGGAACAGTTCATCCACATCAACACCAGGGCTATTGTTCTTGAGAATGTTCATTCCCATCAACACCAGGGCTATTATTCCTGACACTGTTCATCCACATCAACACCATGGCTATTGTTCCTGAGACTGTTCATCCACATCAACACCAGGGCTATTGTTCCTGAGACTGTTCATCCACATCAACACCAGGACTATTGTTCCTGAGACTGTTCATCCACATCAACTCCAGGGCAATTGCTCCTGAGATTGTTCATTCCCATCAAAACGAGGGCTATTGTTCCTGACACGGCTAATCCACATCAACACCAGAACAATTGTTCCGGAGACTGTTCATCCATATCAACACAAGGGCTATTGTTCTTGAGAATGTTCATTCCCATCAAAACAATGGCTATTGTTCCTGAGACTGTTCATTCGCATCAACACCAGGGCCATCGTTCCTGAGACTGTTCATCAACATCAACACCAGGACTATTGTTCCTGATGCTGCTCATCCACAACAACACCAGGGATCTTGTTCCTGAGACTGTAAATCCATATCAACACAAGAGCTCATGTTCCTGAGACTGATCATCCACATCAGCACCAGGGCTCTTGTTCCTGAGACTGTTAATCCATATCAACACCAGGGCTATTGTTCCTGAGAAATTTCATCCACATCAACACCAGGACCACTGTTCCCTGAAGGTGGCAACGCAGGTAAATAGAGTGGTCAAGAAGGCATACGACATGCTTTCCTTCATCGGACGGGGCATTGAGTACAAGAGTTGGCAGGTCATGTTACAGTTGTATAGGACTTTGGATCGGCCACATTTGGAATACTGCGTACAGTTCTGGTCGCCACATTATCAAAAGGATGTGGATGCTTTGGAGAGGGTGCAGAGGAGGTTCACCAGGATGTTGCCTGGTATGGAGGGCGCTAGCTATGAAGAGAGGTTGAGTAGATTAGGATTATTTTCATTAGAAAGACGGAGGTTGAGGTGGGACCTGATTGAGGTGTACAAAATCATGAGAGGTATAGACAGGGTGGATAGCAAGAAGCTTTTTCCCAGAGTGGGGGTTTCAATTACTAGAGGACACGAGTTCAAAGTGAAAGGGGAAAGGTTTAGGGGGGATATGCGTGGAAAGTTCTTTACGCAGAGGGTGGTGGGCACCTGGAACGCATTGCCAGCGGAGGTGGTAGATGCGGGCACGATGGAGTCTTTTAAGATGTATCGAGACAGATACATGAATGGGCAGGAAGAAAAGAGATACAGAAGCTGAGAAAATAGGCGACATGTTTAGAGAGAGGCTCTGGATCGTCGCAGGCTTGGAGGGCTGAAGGGCCTGTTCCTGTGCTGTAATTATCTCTGTTCTTTGTTCTTTGACCACTGATGCTGAGACTGTTCATCCACATCATCACGAGGACTATTGTTCCTGAGACTGTTCATCCACATCAACACCACGGCTACTGTTCCTGAGAATGTTCGTCCACATCATCACGAGGACTATTGTTCCTGAGACTGTTCATCCACATCAACACCAGGGCTATTGTTCCTGAGACTGTTCTTTCCCATCAACAGCAGGACTATTGCTCCTTAGATTGTTCATCCACATCAACACCAGGGCTTTTGTTGCTGAGACTGTTCACCCACATCAACACAAGCGCAATTGTTCCTGAGACTGTTCATCCACATCAATATCAGGTCGAATATTCCTTCGACTTTTCATCCACATCAACACCAGGGCTATTGTTCCTGAGACTGTTCACCCACATGAACACCAGGCCTATCGTTTCTGAGATTGTTCATCCACATCTACAACAGGGCTATTGTTCCTGAAAATGTTCACCCGCATCAACAGCAGGGCTATTGTTCCTGAGACTATTCTTCCACATCAACACAAGGGCTATTGTACCTGAGAATGTTCATTCCCATCAAAACCAGGGCTATTGTTCCTGAGACTGTTCATCCACATCAACACCAGGGCTATTGTTCCTGAGACTGTTAATCCATATCAACAGCAGGGCTATTGTTCCTGAGACTGTTCATCCACATCAACACCAGGACTTTTGCTGAAGAGACTGTTCATCCACATCAACAACAGGGCTTTTTTTCCTGAGACAGTTCATTCCCTTCAGCACCAGGGCTATTGTTCCTGAGACTGTTAATCCATATCAACACCAGAGCTATTGTTTCTGAGACTGTTCATCCACATCAACACCAGGAATATTGCTCCAGAGTCTGTTCATTCCCATCAAAACAAGGGCTATTGTTCCTGAGACTGTTCATCCACATCAACACCAGTGCTATTGTTCCTGAGACTGCTCATCCACATCAACACCAGGGCTCTTGTTCCTGAGACTGTTAATCCATATCAACTCCAGGGCGATTGTTCCTGAGAAATTTCATCCACTTCCACACCAGGACCATTGTTCCTGAGACTGTTCATCCTCATCAACAACAGGGCCATTCTTGCTGAAATTGTTCATCAACATCAACACCAGGGCTATTGTTCCTGAAAGTGTTCATCCACATCAACACCAGGGCTAATGTTCCTGAGAATGATCATCCACATCAACACCAGGGCTATTGTTCCTGAGAATTTTTATCCAGATCAAAACCAAACGTATTTTTTCTGAGACGCCATAGCGTCATCAACACCAGGGCTATTGTTCCTGAGAATGTTCGTCCCCATCAACACCAGGACTACAGCTCCTGAGACTGTTCATCCACAACAAAATCAGATCTATTGTTCCTGAGACTGTTCATTCGCATCAACGCTAGGGCTATTGTTCCTTAGAATATTCATCCACATCAACACCAGGGCTATTGTTCATGAGACTGTTCTTCCATATCAACACCAGAGCCATTGTTCCTGAGACTGTTCATCCACTTCAACACCAGGGCTATTGTTCCTGAGACAGGTTCACCCTCATCAACACCAGGGCTATTTTTCCTGAGAATGTTCGTCCACATCATCACGAGGACTGTTGTTCCTGAGACTGTTCATCCACATCAACACCAGGGCTATTGTTCCTGAGACTGTTCTTTCCCATCAACAGCAGGACTATTGCTCCTTAGATTGTTCATCCACATCAATATCAGGTCGAATATTTCGTCGACTGTTCATCCACATCAACACCAGGGCTATTGTTCCTGAGACTGTTCACCCACATGAACACCAGGCCTATCGTTTCTGAGATTGTTCATCCACATCTACAACAGGGCTATTGTTCCTGAAAATGTTCATCCGCATCAAAAGCAGGGCTATTGTTCCTGAGACTATTCTTCCACATCAACACAAGGGCTATTGTACCTGAGAATGTTCATTCCCATCAAAACCAGGGCTATTGTTCCTGAGACTGTTCATCCACATCAACACCAGGGCTATTGTTCCTGAGACTGTTAATCCATATCAACAGCAGGGCTATTGTTCCTGAGACTGTTCATCCACATCAACACCAGGACTTTTGCTGAAGAGACTGTTCATCCACATCAACAACAGGGCTTTTTTTCCTGAGACAGTTCATTCCCTTCAGCACCAGGGCTATTGTTCCTGAGACTGTTAATCCATATCAACACCAGAGCAATTGTTTCTGAGACTGTTCATCCACATCAACACCAGGAATATTGCTCCAGAGTCTGTTCATTCCCATCAAAACAAGGGCTATTGTTCCTGAGACTGTTCATACTCATCAACACCAGGGCTATTGTTCCTGAGACTGTTCATCCACATCAACACCAGTGCTATTGTTCCTGAGACTGCTCATCCACATCAACACCAGTGCTCTTGTTCCTGAGACTGTTAATCCATATCAACTCCAGGGCTATTGTTCCTGAGAAATTTCATCCACATCCACACAAGGACCATTGTTCCTGAGACTGTTCATCCTCATCAACAACTGGGCCATTCTTGCTGAAATTGTTCATCCACATCAACACCAGGGCTATTGTTCCAAAAAGTGTTCATCCACATCAACACCAGGGCTAATGTTCCTGAGAATGATCATCCACATCAACACCAGGGCTATTGTTCCTGAGAATTTTTATCCAGATCAAAACCAAACGTATTTTTTCTGAGACGCCATAGCGTCATCAACACCAGGGCTATTGTTCCTGAGAATGTTCGTCCACATCAACACCAGGACTATAGCTCCTGAGACTGTTCATCCACAACAAAATCAGATCTATTGTTCCTGAGACTGTACATTCGCATCAACGCTAGGGCTATTGTTCCTTAGAATGTTCATCCACATCAACACCAGGGCTATTGTTCCTGAGACTGTTCTTCCATATCAACACCAGAGCCATTGTTCCTGAGACTGTTCATCCACTTCAACACCAGGGCTTTTGTTCCTGAGACAGGTTCACCCTCATCAACACCAGGGCTATTTTTCCTGAGAATGTTCGTCCACATCATCACGAGGACTATTGTTCCTGAGACTGTTCATCCACATCAACACCAGGGCTATTGTTCCTGAGACTGTTCTTTCCCATCAACAGCAGGACTATTGCTCCTTAGATTGTTCATCCACATCAACACCAGGGCTTTTGTTGCTGAGACTGTTCACCCACATCAACACAAGCGCAATTGTTCCTGAGACTGTTCATCCACATCAATATCAGGTCGAATATCCCTTCGACTGTTCATCCACATCAACACCAGGGCTATTGTTCCTGAGACTGTTCACCCACATGAACACCAGGCCTATCGTTTCTGAGATTGTTCATCCACATCTACAACAGGGCTATTGTTCCTGAGACTGTTCACCCACATGAACACCAGGCCTATCGTTTCTGAGATTGTTCATCCACATCTACAACAGGGCTATAGTTCCTGAAAATGTTCATCCGCATCAAAAGCAGGGCTATTGTTCCTGAGACTATTCTTCCACATCAACACAAGGGCTATTGTACCTGAGAATGTTCATTCCCATCAAAACCAGGGCTATTGTTCCTGAGACTGTTAATCCATATCAACAGCAGGGCTATTGTTCCTGAGACTGTTCATCCACATCAACACCAGGACTTTTGCTGAAGAGACTGTTCATCCACATCAACAACAGGGCTTTTTTTCCTGAGACAGTTCATTCCCTTCAGCACCAGGGCTATTGTTCCTGAGACTGTTAATCCATATCAACACCAGAGCTATTGTTTCTGAGACTGTTCATCCACATCAACACCAGGAATATTGCTCCAGAGTCTGTTCATTCCCATCAAAACAAGGGCTATTGTTCCTGAGACTGTTCATACTCATCAACACCAGGGCTATTGTTCCTGAGACTGTTCATCCACATCAACACCAGTGCTATTATTCCTGAGACTGCTCATCCACATCAACACCAGGGCTCTTGTTCCTGAGACTGTTAATCCATATCAACTCCAGGGCTATTTTTCCTGAGAAATTTCATCCACATCCACACAAGGACCATTGTTCCTGAGACTGTTCATCCTCATCAACAACTGGGCCATTCTTGCTGAAATTGTTCATCCACATCAACACCAGGGCTATTGTTCCTGAAAGTGTTCATCCACATCAACACCAGGGCTAATGTTCCTGAGAATGATCATCCACATCAACACCAGGGCTATTGTTCCTGAGAATTTTTATCCAGATCAAAACCAAACGTAATTTTCTGAGACGCCATAGCGTCATCAACACCAAGGCTATTGTTCCTGAGAATGTTCGTCCACATCAACACCAGGACTATAGCTCCTGAGACTGTTCATCCACAACAAAATCAGATCTATTGTTCCTGAGACTGTTCATTCGCATCAACGCTCAGGCTATTGTTCCTTAGAATGTTCATCCACATCAACACCAGGGCTATTGTTCATGAGACTGTTCTTCCATATCAACACCAGAGCCATTGTTCCTGAGACTGTTCATCCACATCAACACCAGGGCTATTGTTCCTGAGACAGGTTCACCCTCATCAACACCAGGGCTATTTTTCCTGAGGCTTTTCATCCACATCAACATCAGGGCTATTGTTCCTGAGACTGTTCATCCACATCAACACCAGGGCTATTGTTCCTGAGACTGATCATCCACATCAACTCCAGGACTACTGTTCCTGAGACTGTTGATCCACATCAACACCAGGGCGATAGCTCCTGAAAATGTTCATCCACATCAACACCAGGCCTATCGTTCCTGAGACTGTTCATCCACATCACCACCATGGCTATTGTTCCTGAAAATGTACATCCACATCAACACCAGGGCTACTGTTCCTGAGAATGTTTATCCAGATCAATGCCAACGCTATTTTTCCTGAGACTCCATAGCGTCATCAACACCAGGGCTATTGTTCCTGAGAATGTTCGTCCACATCAACACCAGGACTGTAGTTCCTGAGACTGTTCATCCACATCAACAACAGGACTTTTGCTGAAGAGACTGTTCATCCACATCAACACCATGGCTATTGTTGCTGAAAATCTTCATCCACATCAACACCAGGGCGATTGTTCCTGAGACTGTTCACCCTCATCAACACCAGACCTAGCGTTCCTCAGACTGTTCACCCACATCAACACGAGGCCTCTCGTTCCTGAAAATGTTCATCCACATCAACGACATGGCTATTGTTCCTGAATATGCTCATCCACATCAACACCAGGACTATTGTTCCTGAGAAAGATCATCCACATCAACACCAGGGCTATTGTCACTGAGACTGTTCTTTAACATCAACACAAGAGGTATTGTTCCTAAGAATGTTAAATCACATCAAAACTAGGGCTATTGTTCCTGAGAATGATCATCCACATCAACACAAGGGGTATTGTCCCTGAGACTGTTCATCCACATCAACACCAGGACTATTGTTCCAGACACTGTTCATCCACATCAACAACAGGGCTGTTGTTCCTGAGACTGTTCATCCAATCAAAACCAGGGCTATTGTTCCTGAGAATGTTCATCCACATCAACACCAGGGCTATTGTTCCTGAGACTGTTCATCCACATGAATACCAGGCCAATTGTTCCTGAGACTGTTCATCCACATCAACACAAGGGCTATTTTTCCTGAGACTATTCACCCTATTCAACACCAGGGCTATTGATCCTGAGACTGTTCATCCACTTCAACACCAGGGCTATTGTTCCTGAGAATGTTCATTCCCATCAAAACCAGTGCTATTATTCCTGACACTTTTCATCCACATCAACACCAGGGCGATTGTTCCTGAGACTGTTCATACACATCAACACCAGGACTATTGTCCCTGAGACTGTTCATCCACATCAACACCAGGGCGATTGTTCCTGAGACTGTTCATTCCCATCAAAACCAGGGCTATTGCTCCTGAGACTGTTAATACATATCAACACCAGAGCTCTTGTTCCTGAGACTGATCATCAACAGCAACACCAGGAATATTGCTCATGAGACTGTTCATCCACATCAAGACCAGGGCTATTGTTCCTGAGATTGTTCATCCACATCAACACCAGGGCTATTTTTCCTGAGAATGTTCATTCCCATCAAAACCAGGGCTATTGTTCCTGAGAAAGTTAATCCACATCAACACCAGGGCTATTGTACCTGATACTGTTCATCCACATGAACACCAGGGCTATTATTCCTGAGAAAGTTCATCCACATCAACACCAGGGCTATTGTTCCTGACAATATTTATGCATAACAACACCAGAAATATTTTTCCTGAGACTGTTCATCCACATCAACACCAGGGCTATTGTTACTGAGAATGTTTATCCACATCAACACCAATGCTATTCTTCCTGAGAAACTTCGTCCAGATCAACACCAGGGCTATTGTTCTGAGAATGTTCGACCACATCAACACCAGGACGATTGTTCCTGAGACGGTTCATCCACATCAACACCAGGACTATTTTACCTTAGATTGTACATCCACATCAACACCAGGGCTATTTTTCATGAGATTGTTCATCCATATCATTACCAGAGCTATTGTTCCTGAGACTGTTCATCCACATCAACACCAGGGCTATTGTTCCTGAGACTGTTCATTCCCATCAACACTAGGACTATTTTACCTTAGATTGTACATCCACATCAACATCAGGGCTATTTTTCATGAGATTGTTCATCCATATCATTACCAGAGCTATTATTCCTGAGACTGTTCATCCACATCAACACCAGGGCTATTTTTCCTGAGACTGTTCATCCACATCAACATCATGGCAATTGTTCCTTCGACTGTTCATCCACATCAACACGAGGGCTATTGTTCCTGAGTCTGTTCACCCACATCAACACCAAGCCTATCGTTCCTGAGACTGTTCATCCACATCAACACCAGGGCTACTGATCCTGAAATTGTTCATCCACATCAACACCAGGGCTATTTTTCCGGAGAATGTTGATCAACATCAAAGCCTAAGCTATTGTTCCTGATACTGTTCATCCACCTCAGCACCAGAACTATTGTTCATGAGACTGTTCATCCAGAACAACACCATTGCTATTGTTCCTGAAAATGTTCATCCACATCAACACCAGGGCTATTGTTCCTGAGAATGATCATCCACATCAAAATCAGGGCTATTGTTCCTGAGACTGTTCTTCCACACCAACACAAGGGCTATTGTTCCTGAGAATGTTCATTCCCATCAAAACAAGAGCTATTGTTCCTGAGGATGTTCATGCAGTTCAACACCAGGGCTATTGTTCCTGAGACTGTTCATTCCCATCAACACCAGGGCTATAGTTCCTCAGACTGTTAATCCATATCATCACCTGAGCTATTGTTCCTGAGAATGTTCATCCACATCAACACCAGGGCTATAGTTCCTCAGACTGTTAATCCATATCATCACCTGAGCTATTGTTCCTGAGTCAGTTCATCCACCTCAACACCAGTGCTTTTGTTCCAGAGAATGTTCAACCCCATCGAAACCAGTTCTATTATTCCTGAGACTGTTCATCCACATCAACACCAGGGCTATTGTTCCTGAGACTGTTCATCCACATCAACACCAGGGCTATTGTTCCTGAGAGTGTTCATTCCCATCAACACCAGGGCTACTGTTCCTGAGACTGTTAATACATATCAACACCAGAGCTATTGTTCCTGAGACTGATCATCAACAGCAACACCAGGAATATAGCTCATGAGACTGTTCATCCACATCAACACGCGGGCTATTTTTCCTGAGAATGTTCATTCCCATCAAAACCAGGGCTTTTGTTCCTGAGACAGTTCATCCACATCAATAACAGGGCTATTGTTCCTGAGACGGTTCTTCCACATCAACACCAGACATATTGTTCCTGAGACTGTTCATCCACATCAACACCAGGGCTATTGCTCCTGAGACTGATCATCCACATCAACTCCAGGACTACTGTTCCTGAGACTGTTGATCCACATCAACACCAGGGCGATAGCTCCTGAAAATGTTCATCCACATCAACACCAATGCTATTCGTCCTGAGAAACTTCATCCACATCAACACCAGCGCTATTGTTCCTGAGAATGTTCGACCACATCAACACCAGGACTATTGTTACTGAGACAGTTCATCCACATAAACACCAGGGCTCTTGTTCCTGAGACTGTTCATTCCCATCAACAGTAGGACTATTGTATCTTAGATTGTACATCCACATCAACATCAGGGCTATTGTTCCTGAGACTGTTCATCCACATCAACACCAGGGCTATTGATCATGAGATTGTTCATCCATATCATTACCAGAGCTATTGTTCCTGAGACTGCTCATCCACATCAACACCAGGGCTATTGTTCCTGAGACTGTTCATTCCCATCAACAGTAGGACTATTGTATCTTAGATTGTACATCCACCTCAACATCAGGGCTATTGTTCCTGAGACTGTTCATCCGCATCAACACCAGGGCTATTTTTCATTAGATTGTTCATCCATATCATTACCAGAGCTATTGTTCCTGAGACTGTTCATCCACATCAACACCAGGCCTATCGTTCCTGAGACTGTTCACCCACATCACCACCAGGCTATTGTTCCTGAGACTGTTCATCCATAACAACACCATTGCTATTGTTCCTGAAAATGTTCATCCACATCAACACCAGGGCTATTGTTCCTGAGAATGTTCTTCCACATCGACATCAGGGCTATTGTTCCTGAGACTGTTCTTCCACACCAACACAAGGGCTCTTGTTCCTGAGAATGTTCATTCCCATCAAAACCAGAGCGACTGTTCCTGAGAATGTTCATGCACTTCAACTCCAGTGCTGTTGTTCCTGAGACTGTTCATTCCCATCAACACCAGGGCGATAGTTCCTCAGACTGTTAATCCATATCATCACCAGAGCTATTGTTCCTGAGAATGTTCATCCACATCAACACCAGGGCTTTTTTTCCTGAGACAGTTCATCCACCTCAACACCAGTGCTTTTGTTCCAGAGAATGTTCATTCCCATCGAAACCAGTTCTATTATTCCTGAGACTGTTCATCCACATCAACACCAGGGCTATTGTTCCTGAGACTGTTCATCCACATCAGCACCAGGGCTATTGTTCCTGAGAGTGCTCATTCCCATCAACACCAGGGCTATTGTTCCTGAGACTGTTAATACATATCAACACCAGAGCTATTGTTCCTGAGACTGTTCATCCACATCAACACCAGGGCTATTGTTCCTGAGACTGTTCATCCACATCAACACCAGGGCTATTATTGCTGAGAAAGTTCATCCTCATCAACACCAGAGCTATTGTTCCTGAGACTGTTCATCCACATCAACACCAGGGCTTTTTTTCCTGAGAATGTTTATCAACATCAACACCAAAGCTATTGTTCCTGAGACTGTTCATCCACCTCAGCACCAGAACTATTGTTCCTGAGACTGTTCATCCATAACAACACCATTGCTAATGTTCCTGAAAATGTTCATCCACATCAACATCAGGGCTATTGTTCCTGAGACTGTTCTTCCACACCAACACAAGGGCTATTGTTCCTGAGAATGTTCATTCCCATCAAAACCAGGGCGATTGTTCCTGAGAATGTTCATGCACTTCAACTCCAGTGCTCTTGTTCCTGAGAATGTTCATTCCCATCAACACCAGGGCTATAGTTCCTCAGACTGTTAATCCATATCATCACCAGAGCTATTGTTCCTGAGAATGTTCATCCACATCAACACCAGGGCTTTTTTTCCTGAGACAGTTCATCCACCTCAACACCAGTGCTTTTGTTCCAGAGAATGTTCATTCCCATCGAAACCAGTTCTATTATTCCTGAGACTGTTCATCCACATCAACACCAGGGCGATTGTTCCTGAGACTGTTCATCCACAACAACACCAGGGCTATTGTTCCTGAGACTGTTCATCCACGTCAACACCAGGACTATTGTCCCTGACACTGTTCTTCCTCATCAACACCAGGTCTATTGTTCCTGAGTCTGTTCATTCCCATCAACACCAGAGCTATTGTTCCTGTGACTGTTAATACATATCAACACCAGAGCTATTGTTCCTGAGACTGTTCATCAACATCAACACCAGGAATATTGCTCCTGCGACTGTTCATCCACATCAACACCAGGGCTATTGTTCCTGAGACTGTTCATCCACATCAAAACCTGGACTATCGTTCCTGAGACTGTTCATCCACATCACCACCAGGGCAATTTTTCCAGAGAATGTTCATTCCCATCAACACCAGGGCTTTTGTTCCTGAGACAGTTCATCCACAACAACACCAGGGCTATTGTTGTGAGAATGTTCATTCCCATCAAAACCAGGCTATTATTCCTAAGACTGTTCATCCACATCAAAACCTGGACTATCGTTCCTGAGACTGTTCATCCACATCACCACCGGGGCTATTTTTCCAGAGAATGTTCATTCCCATCAACACCAGGACTATTGTCCCTGAGAATGTTCATCCACATCAACACCAGGGCGATTGTTCCTGAGACTGTTCATTGCGATCAACACCAGGGCTATTGATCCTGAGACTGTTAATACATATCAACACCAGAGCTAATTGTCCTGAGATGGTAAATCAACATCAACACCAGGGCTATTGCTCATGAGTCTGTTCATCCACATCAACACCAGGGCTATTGTTCCTGAGACTGTTCATCCACATCATCACCAGGGCTATTGTTCCTGAGAATGTTCAATCTCATCAAAACCAGGGCTATTGTTCCTGAGAATGTTCATTCACATCAACACAAGGGCGATTGTTCCTGAGACTGTTCGTTCCCATCAACACTAGGACTATTGTTCCTGAGACTGTTCATCCACATCAACACCAGGGATATTGTTCCTGAGACTGTTAATTCCCATCAACACGAGGACTATTGTCCCTTAGACTGTTCATCCGCATCAACACCAGTGCTATTGTTCCTGAGACTGTTCATCCATATCGTTACCAGAGCTATTGTTCCTGAGATTGTTCATCCAAATCAACACGAGGGCTATTGTTCATGAGACAGTTCATCCATATCATGACCAGAGCTATTGTTCCTGAGACTGTTCATCCACATCAACACCAGGGCTATTGTTCCTGATACTGATCACCCACATCTACACCAGGGCTATTGATCTTGGGACTCTTCATCCACATCAACACCAGGGCTACTGTTCCTTTGTATGTTTATCGACATCAACACCAAAGCTATTGTTCCTGAGACTGTTCATCCACATCAACACCAGGGCTATTGTTCCTGAGTCTGTTCATTCCCATCAACACCAGGACAATTGTTCCTTAGACTGTTCATCCACATCAACACCAGGGCTATACTTCATGAGACTGTTCATCCATATCATTACCAGATATATTGTTGCTGTGACTGTTCATCCAGATCAACATCAGGGCTATTGTTCCTGAGACTGTTCATCCACATCAACACCATGGCTATTGTTCCAGAACATGTTCATCAACATCAACACCAGGGCTATTGTTCCTGAGACTGTTCCCCCACATCAACACCATGCCTATCGTTCCTGAGACTGTTCATCCACATCAACACCAGGGCTATGGTTCCTGAGAATGTTCATTCCCATCAAAACAAGGGCTATTGTTCCTGAGAATGTTCATCCACATCAGCACCGGGGCTATTGTTCCTGAGTCTGTTCATTCCCATCAACACCAGGACTATTGTTCCCGAGACTGTTAATCCATATCAACAATAGAGCTATTGCTCCAGGGACTGTTCATCCACAGCAACAACAGGGTTGTTGTTCCTGAGACTGCTCATCCACATGAACACCAGGGCGATTCTTACTGAGAATGTTCGTTACCATCAAAACTAGGCCTATTGTTCCTGAGACTGTTCATCCACATCTACACCAGGGCAATTGTTCCTGAGACTGATCATTCCCATCAACACCAGGGCTGTTGTTCCTGAGAATGTTCATCCATATCAACTCCAGAGCTATTGTTCCTGAAACTGTTCATCCACATCAACACCAGAGCTATTGTTCCTGCGACTGTTCATCCACAGCAACAACTGGGCTATTGTTCCTGAAATTCTTCATCGAGATCAACACCAGGCCTACTGTTCCTGAGACTGTTCACCCACATCAACACCAGGGCTATTGTTGCTGAATCTGTTCATCCACATCAACACCAGGACTATTGCTCCTGCGACTGTTCATCCACAGCAACAACTGGGCTATTGTTGCTGAAATTCTTAATCGACATCAACACCATGCCTACTGTTCCTGAGACTGTTCCCCCACATCAACACCAGGGCTATTGTTGCTGAATATGTTCATCCACATCAACACCAGTGCTATAGTTCCTGACACTGTTCATCCACATCAACACCAGGACTACTGTTCCTGACACTGTTCATCCTCATCAACACCAGGACTACTGTTCCTGAGACTGTTCATCCACATCAACACCCGGGCTAATGTTCCTGAGATTGTTCGTCCAGATCAACACCAGGTCAATTGTTCCTGAGACTGTTCACCCACATCAACACCAGGCCTATCGTTCCTGAGACTGCTCATCCACATCAACACCATGGCTATTGTTCCTGAAAATGTTCATCCACATCAACATCAGGGCTATTGTTCCTGAGATTGTTCACCCACATCAACACCAGACCTATCGTTCCTGAGACTGTTCATCCACATCAACACCATGGCTATTGTTCCAGAGAATGTTCATCCACATCAGCACCAGGGCTGTTGTTCCTGAAACTGTTCAATCCCATGAACAGCAGGGCTATTGTTCCCGAGACTGTTAATCCATCTCAACACCATAGCTATTACCCCAGAGACTGTTCATCCACATCAACACCAGTATTATTGTTCCTGACACTGTTCATCCACATCAACGCCAGAGCTTTGTCCCTGAGAGTGTTCATTCACATCAACAGCATGACTATTGTTCCTGAGACTGTTCATCCACATCAGCACCAGTGCTATTGTTGCTGAGACAGTTCATCCACATCAACACCAGGGCGATTGTTCCTGATACTTTTCTCCTCATCAACAGCTGGGCAATTGTTCCTGAGACTGTTCATCCACATCAGCACCAGGACTATTGTTCCTGAGACTGTTCATCCACATCAACACCCGGGCTATTGTTCCTTAGACTGTTCGTCCACATCAACACCAGGCCTATCGTTCCTGAAAATGTTCATCCACCTCAACACCAGGGCTATTGTTCCTGAGACTGTTCATCCACATCAACACCCGGGCTAATGTTCCTCAAGTTGTTCGTCCAGATCAACACTAGGTCTATTGTTCCTGAGACTGTTCAACCACATCAACACCAGGCCTATCGTTCCTGAGACTGCTCATCCACATCAATACCATGGCTATTGTTTCTAAAAATGTTCATCCACATCAACATCAGGGCTATTGTTCCTGAGACTGTTCACCCACATCAACACCAGACCTATCGTTCCTGAGGCTGTTCATCCACATCAACACCATGGCTATTGTTCCTGAAAATGTTCATCCAAATCAACACCAGGGCTATTGATCCTGAGACTGTTCATCCACATCAACACCAGTGCTTTGTTTCCTGAGAATGTTCATTGCCATCAAAACCAGGGCTATTGTTCCTGAGAATGTTCATCCACATCAGCACCAGGGCTATTGTTCCTGAGTCTGTTCAATCCCATCAGCACCAGGGCTATTGTTCCTGAGACTGTTCAATCCCATCAACACCAGAGCTATTGTTCCTGAGACTGTTCATCAACATCAACACCAGGGATTTTGTTCCTCACACTGTTCATCAACATCAATAACAGTCATATTGTTCCTGAGACTGTTCATTCACATCAAAAGCAGGACTATTGTTCCTGAGACTGTTCATCCACATCAGCACCAGGGCTATTGTTGCTGAGACAGTTCATCCACATCAACACCCGGGCTATTGTTCCTGACACTTTTCTCCACATCAACACCAGGCCTATCGTTCCTGAGACTTTTCATCCACATCAACAGCATGGCTATTGTTCCTGAGACTGTTCAGCCACATCAACACCCGGGCTAATGTTCCTGAGATTGTTCTTCCAGATCAACACCAGGTCTATTGTTCCTGAGACTGTTCACCCACATCAACACCAGGCCTATCGTTCCTGAGACTGCTCATCCACATCAACACCATGGCTAATGTTCCTGAAAATGTTCATCCTCTTCAACATCAGGGCAATTGTTCCTGAGACTGTTCACCCACATCAACACCAGACCTATCGTTCCTGAGACTGTTCATCCACATCAACACCATGGCTATTGTTCCTGAAAATGTTCATCCACATCAAAACCAGGGCTATTGTTCCTGAGACTGTTCATCCACATCAACACCAGTGCTATGGTTCCTGAGAATGCTCATTCCCATCAAAACCAGGGCTATTGTTCATGAGAATGTCCATCCACATCAGCACCAGGGCTATTGTTCCTGAGTCTGTTCAATCCCATCAACACAATGGCTATTGTTTGCGAGACTGTTAATCCATCTCAACACCAGAGCTATTACTCCAGAGACTGTTCATCCACATCAACAACAGGGCTGTTGTTCCTGAGACTGTTCATCGACATCAACACCAGGGCTTCTGTTACTGAGAATGTTCATTACCATCAAAACTAGGCCTATTGTTCCTGAGACTGTTCATCCACATCTACACCAGGGCTATTGTTCCTGAGACTGATCATTCCCATCAACACCAGGGCAATTGTTCCAGACAATGTTCATCCATATCAACACCAGAGCTATTGTTTGTGAGACTGTTCATCCACATCAACACCAGGGCTATTGTTCCTGAGACTGTTCACCCACGTCAACACCAGGGCTATTGATGTTGGGACTCTTCATCCACATCAACACCAGGACTATTGCTCATGCGACTGTTCAGCCAATTCAACACCAGGGCTATTGTTACTGAGACTGTTCATTCACATCAACACCAGGGCTATATTTGCTGACACGGTTCATTCCCATCAACACCAGGGCTATTGTTCCAGAGAATGTTCATCCATATCAACACCAGAGCTATTGTTTGTGAGACTGTTCATCCACATCAACACCAGGGCTATTGTTCCTGAGACTGTTCACCCACATCAACACCAGGGCTATTGATGTTGGGACTCTTCATCCACATCAACACCAGGACTATTGCTCCTGCGACTGTTCATCCACATCAACACCAGGGCTATTGTTCCCCACACTGTTCAGCCAATTCAACACCAGGGCTATTGTTACTGAGACTGTTCATTCACATCAACACCAGGGCTATATTTGCTGACACGGTTCATCCACATCAACACCAGGGCTGTAGCTCCTGACACTGTTCATCCACATCAACACCAGGGCTATTGTTCCTCACAGTGTTCAGCCACATCAACACCAGGGCTATTGTTCCTGAGATCGTTCATTCAAATCAACACCAGGGCTATAGTTGCTAAGATTGTTCATCCACATCAACACCAGGGCTACTGTTCCTGACACTGTTCTTCCACTTCAACAATAGCACTATAGTTCCTGAGATTGTTCATCCATATCAACACCAGAGCTTTCTTCCTGAGACTGTTCATCCACATCAACACCAGGACTATTGTTCCTGAGACTGTTCATACACATCAACACCAGGGCTATTGTTGCTGAGACTTTATATCCAGATCAACACCAGGGCTACTGTTCCTGTCACTGTTCTTCCACTTCAGCAATAGGACTATAGTTCCTGACACTGTTCATCCATTCAGCACCAGGACTTTTGTTCCTGAGACTTTTCATCCACATCAACACCAGGGCTATTGTTCCTGAGATTGTTCATCCACATCAACACCAGGGCTATTGTTCCTGAGACGGTTCATCCACATCAACACCAGGGCTATTGTTTCTGAGATTGTTCATCCACATCAACACCAGGGCTATTGTTCCTGAGACTCGACATCCACATCAGCACCTGGGCTATTGTTCCTGAGACTGGACATCCACATCAACACCAGGGCTATTGTTCCTGAGATTGTTCATCAACATTAACACCATGGCTATTCCTCCTGACATTGTTCATGCACATCAACACCAGGGCTATTGTTCCTGAGATTGTTCATTCACATCAACACCAGGGCTATTGTTCCTGAGATTGTTCATCCACATCAACACCAGGGCTATTGTTCCTGAGATTGTTCATCCACATCAACACCAGGGCTATTGTTCCTGTGATACTTCATCCACATCAACACCAGGGCCATTTTTCCAGAGATTGTTCATCCTCATCAACACCAGGGCTATTTTTCCTGAGATTGTTCATCCACATCAACACCAGGGCTATTGTTCTTCACACTGTTCAGCCACATCAACACCAGGGCTATTGTTCCTGAGACTGTTCATCCACATCAATAGTAGAGCCATTGCTCCTGAAATAGTTCATCCACATCAACATCAGGTTATTGTTCCTCACACTGTTCATCCACATCACCACCAGGGCTATTGTTCCTGAGACTGATCATTCCCATCAACACCAGGGCTATCGTTCCAGAGAATGTTCATCCATATCAACACCAGAGCTATTGTTTGTGAGACTGTTCATCCACATCAACACCAGGGCTATTGTTCCTGAGACTGTTCACCCACATCAACACCAGGGCTATTGATGTTGGGACTCTTCATCCACATCAACACCAGGACTATTGCTCCTGCGACTGTTCATCCACATCAACACCAGGGCTATTGTCCCCACACTGTTCTGCCAATTCAACACCAGGGCTACTGTTACTGAGACTGTTCATTCACATCAACACCAGGGCTATATTTGCTGGCACGGTTCATCCACATCAACACCAGGGCTATAGCTCCTGACACTGTTCATCCACATCAACACCAGGGCTATTGTTCCTCACACTGTTCAGCCACATCAACACCAGGGCTATTGTTCCTTAGATCGTTCATTCACATCAACACCAGGGCTATAGTTGCTAAGATTGTTCATCCACATCAACACCAGGGCTACTGTTCCTGACACTGTTCTTCCACTTCAACAATAGCACTATAGTTCCTGAGACTGTTCATCCATTCAGCACCAGGACTTTTGTTCCAGAGACTGTTCATCCACATCAACACCAGGGCTATTGTTCCTGAGATTGTTCATCCACATCAACACCAGGGCTATTGTTCCTGAGACGGTTCATCCACATCAACACCAGGGCTATTGTTTCTGAGATTGTTCATCCACATCAACACCAGTGCTATTGTTCCTGAGACTCGACATCCACATCAGCACCTGGGCTATTGTTCCTGAGACTGGACATCCACATCAACACCAGGGCTATTGTTCCTGAGATTGTTCATCAACATTAACACCATGGCTATTCTTCCTGACATTGTTCATGCACATCAACACCAGGGCTATCGTTCCTGAGATTGTTCATTCACATCAACACCAGGGCTTTTGTTCCTGAGACTGTTCATCCACAACAACACCAGGGCTCTTGTTCCTGAGATTGTTCATCCACATCAACACCAGGGCTATTGTTCCTGAGATTGTTCATCCACATCAACACCAGGGCTATTGTTCCTGTGATACTTCATCCACATCAACACCACTGCCATTTTTCCAGAGATTGTTCATCCTCATCAACACCAGGGCTATTTTTCCTGAGATTGTTCATCCACATCAACACCAGGGCTATTGTTCTTCACACTGTTCAGCCACATCAACACCAGGGCTATTGTTCCTGAGACTGTTCATCCACATCAATAGTAGAGCCATTGCTCCTGAAATTGTTCATCCACATCAACATCAGGTTATTGTTCCTCACACTGTTCATCCACATCAACACCAGGGCTATTGTTCCTGAGACTGATCATTCCCATCAACACCAGGGCTATTGTTCCAGAGAATGTTCATCCATATCAACGCCAGAGCTATTGTTTGTGAGACTGTTCATCCACATCAACACCAGGGCTATTGTTCCTGAGACTGTTCGTCCACATCAACACCAGGCCTGTCGTTCCTGAAAATGTTCATCCACATCAACACCAGGGCTATTGTTCCTGAGACTGTTCATCCACATCAACACCCGGGCTAATGTTCCTGAGATTGCTCATCCACATCAACACCAGGGCTATTGTTCCTGAGATTGTTCATCCACATTAACACCAGTGCTATTGTTCCTGTGATGCTTCATCCACATCAACACCAGGGCCATTTTTCCAGAGATTGATCATCCTCATCAACACCAGGGCTATTTTTCCTGAGATTGTTCATCCACATCAACACCAGGGCTATTGTTCTTCACACTGTTCAGCCACATCAACACCAGGGCTATTGTTCCTGAGGCTGTTCATCCACATCAACACCCGGGCTATTGTTCCTTAGACTGTTCGTCCACATCAACACCAGGCCTATCGTTCCTGAAAATGTTCAGCCACATCAACACCAGGTCTATTGTTCCTGAGATCGTTCATTCACATCAACACCAGGGCTATAGTTGCTAAGATTGATCATCCACATCAACACCAGGGCTATTGTTCCTCACACTGTTCTTCCACATCAGCACCAGGACTATTGTTCCTGAGACTGTTCATCCACATCAACAGCAGGGCTATTGTTTCTGAGATTGTTCATCCACATCAACACCAGTGCTATTGTTCCTGAGACTCGACATCCACATCAGCACCTGGGCTATTGTTCCTGAGACTGGACATCCACATCAACACCAGGGCTTTTGTTCCTGAGATTGTTCATCAACATTAACACCATGGCTATTCTTCCTGACATTGTTCATGCACATCAACACCAGGGCTATTGTTCCTGAGATTGTTCATTCACATCAACACCAGGGCTTTTGTTCCTGAGACTGTTCATCCACAACAACACCAGGGCTCTTGTTCCTGAGATTGTTCATCCACATCAACACCAGGGCTATTGTTCCTGAGATTGTTCATCCACATCAACACCAGGGCTATTGTTCCTGTGATACTTCATCCACATCAACACCACTGCCATTTTTCCAGAGATTGGTCATCCTCATCAACACCAGGGCTATTTTTCCTGAGATTGTTCATCCACATCAACACCAGGGCTATTGTTCTTCACACTGTTCAGCCACATCAACACCAGGGCTATTGTTCCTGAGACTGTTCATCCACATCAATAGTAGAGCCATTGCTCCTGAAATTGTTCATCCACATCAACATCAGGTTATTGTTCCTCACACTGTTCATCCACATCAACACCAGGGCTATTGTTCCTGAGACTGATCATTCCCATCAACACCAGGGCTATTGTTCCAGAGAATGTTCATCCATATCAACGCCAGAGCTATTGTTTGTGAGACTGTTCATCCACATCAACACCAGGGCTATTGTTCCTGAGACTGTTCATCCACATCAACACCCGGGCTATTGTTCCTTAGACTGTTCGTCCACATCAACACCAGGCCTATCGTTCCTGAAAATGTTCATCCACATCAACACCAGGGCTATTGTTCCTGAGACTGTTCATCCACATCAACACGCGGGCTAATGTTCCTGAGATTGTTCATCCACATCAACACCAGGGCTATTGTTCCTGAGATTGTTCATCCACATCAACACCAGGGCTATTGTTCCTGTGATGCTTCATCCACATCAACACCAGGGCCATTTTTCCAGAGATTGATCATCCTCATCAACACCAGGGCTATTTTTCCTGAGATTGTTCATCCACATCAACACCAGGGCTATTGTTCTTCACACTGTTCAGCCACATCAACACCAGGGCTATTGTTCCTGAGGCTGTTCATCCACATCAACACCCGGGCTATTGTTCCTTAGACTGTTCGTCTACATCAACACCAGTCCTATCGTTCCTGAAAATGTTCAGCCACATCAACACCAGGTCTATTGTTCCTGAGATCGTTCATTCACATCAACACCAGGGCTATAGTTGCTAAGATTGATCATCCACATCAACACCAGGGCTATTGTTCCTCACACTGTTCTTCCACATCAGCACCAGGACTATTGTTCCTGAGACTGTTCATCCACATCAACACCAGGGCTATTGTTGCTGAGACTTTATATCCAGATCAAAACCAGGGCTACTGTTCCTGACACTGTTCTTCCACTTCAGCAATAGGACTATAATTCCTGAAACTGTTCATCCATTCAGCACCAGGACTTTTGTTCCTGAGACTGTTCATCCACATCAACACCAGGACTATTGTTCCTGAGACTGTTCATCCACATCAACACCAGGGCTATTGTTGCTGAGACTTTATATCCAGATCAACACCAGGGCTATTGTTCCTGAGATTGTTCATCCACATCAACACCAGGGCTATTGTTCCTGAGACGGTTCATCCACATCAACACCAGGGCTATTGTTTCTGAGATTGTTCATCCACATCAACACCAGGGCTATTGTTCCTGAGACTCGACATCCACATCAGCACCTGGGCTATTGTTCCTGAGACTGGACATCCACATCAACACCAGGGCTATTGTTCCTGAGATTGTTCATCAACATTAACACCATGGCTATTCTTCCTGACATTGTTCATGCACATCAACACCAGGGCTATTGTTCCTGAGATTGTTCATTCACATCAACACCAGGGCTTTTGTTCCTGAGACTGTTCATCCACAACAACACCAGGGCTCTTGCTCCTGAGATTGTTCATCCACATCAACACCAGGGCTATTGTTCCTGAGATTGTTCATCCACATCAACACCAGGGCTATTGTTCCTCACACTGTTCTTCCACATCAGCACCAGGACTATTGTTCCTGAGACTGTTCATCCACATCAACACCAGGGCTATTGTTTCTGAGATTGTTCATCCACATCAACACCAGTGCTATTGTTCCTGAGACTCGACATCCACATCAGCACCTGGGCTATTGTTCCTGAGACTGGACATCCACATCAACACCAGGGCTTTTGTTCCTGAGATTGTTCATCAACATTAACACCATGGCTATTCTTCCTGACATTGTTCATGCACATCAACACCAGGGCTATTGTTCCTGAGATTGTTCATTCACATCAACACCAGGGCTTTTGTTCCTGAGACTGTTCATCCACAACAACACCAGGGCTCTTGTTCCTGAGATTGTTCATCCACATCAACACCAGGGCTATTGTTCCTGAGATTGTTCATCCACATCAACACCAGGGCTATTGTTCCTGTGATACTTCATCCACATCAACACCACTGCCATTTTTCCAGAGATTGGTCATCCTCATCAACACCAGGGCTATTTTTCCTGAGATTGTTCATCCACATCAACACCAGGGCTATTGTTCTTCACACTGTTCAGCCACATCAACACCAGGGCTATTGTTCCTGAGACTGTTCATCCACATCAATAGTAGAGCCATTGCTCCTGAAATTGTTCATCCACATCAACATCAGGTTATTGTTCCTCACACTGTTCATCCACATCAACACCAGGGCTATTGTTCCTGAGACTGATCATTCCCATCAACACCAGGGCTATTGTTCCAGAGAATGTTCATCCATATCAACGCCAGAGCTATTGTTTGTGAGACTGTTCATCCACATCAACACCAGGGCTATTGTTCCTGAGACTGTTCATCCACATCAACACCCGGGCTATTGTTCCTTAGACTGTTCGTCCACATCAACACCAGGCCTATCGTTCCTGAAAATGTTCATCCACATCAACACCAGGGCTATTGTTCCTGAGACTGTTCATCCACATCAACACGCGGGCTAATGTTCCTGAGATTGTTCATCCACATCAACACCAGGGCTATTGTTCCTGAGATTGTTCATCCACATCAACACCAGGGCTATTGTTCCTGTGATGCTTCATCCACATCAACACCAGGGCCATTTTTCCAGAGATTGATCATCCTCATCAACACCAGGGCTATTTTTCCTGAGATTGTTCATCCACATCAACACCAGGGCTATTGTTCTTCACACTGTTCAGCCACATCAACACCAGGGCTATTGTTCCTGAGGCTGTTCATCCACATCAACACCCGGGCTATTGTTCCTTAGACTGTTCGTCTACATCAACACCAGTCCTATCGTTCCTGAAAATGTTCAGCCACATCAACACCAGGTCTATTGTTCCTGAGATCGTTCATTCACATCAACACCAGGGCTATAGTTGCTAAGATTGATCATCCACATCAACACCAGGGCTATTGTTCCTCACACTGTTCTTCCACATCAGCACCAGGACTATTGTTCCTGAGACTGTTCATCCACATCAACACCAGGGCTATTGTTGCTGAGACTTTATATCCAGATCAAAACCAGGGCTACTGTTCCTGACACTGTTCTTCCACTTCAGCAATAGGACTATAATTCCTGAAACTGTTCATCCATTCAGCACCAGGACTTTTGTTCCTGAGACTGTTCATCCACATCAACACCAGGACTATTGTTCCTGAGACTGTTCATCCACATCAACACCAGGGCTATTGTTGCTGAGACTTTATATCCAGATCAACACCAGGGCTATTGTTCCTGAGATTGTTCATCCACATCAACACCAGGGCTATTGTTCCTGAGACGGTTCATCCACATCAACACCAGGGCTATTGTTTCTGAGATTGTTCATCCACATCAACACCAGGGCTATTGTTCCTGAGACTCGACATCCACATCAGCACCTGGGCTATTGTTCCTGAGACTGGACATCCACATCAACACCAGGGCTATTGTTCCTGAGATTGTTCATCAACATTAACACCATGGCTATTCTTCCTGACATTGTTCATGCACATCAACACCAGGGCTATTGTTCCTGAGATTGTTCATTCACATCAACACCAGGGCTTTTGTTCCTGAGACTGTTCATCCACAACAACACCAGGGCTCTTGTTCCTGAGATTGTTCATCCACATCAACACCAGGGCTATTGTTCCTGAGATTGTTCATCCACATCAACACCAGGGCTATTGTTCCTGTGATACTTCATCCACATCAACACCACTGCCATTTTTCCAGAGATTGTTCATCCTCATCAACACCAGGGCTATTTTTCCTGAGATTGTTCATCCACATCAACACCAGGGCTATTGTTCTTCACACTGTTCAGCCACATCAACACCAGGGCTATTGTTCCTGAGACTGTTCATCCACATCAATAGTAGAGCCATTGCTCCTGAAATTGTTCATCCACATCAACATCAGGTTATTGTTCCTCACACTGTTCATCCACATCAACACCAGGGCTATTGTTCCTGAGACTGATCATTCCCATCAACACCAGGGCTATTGTTCCAGAGAATGTTCATCCATATCAACGCCAGAGCTATTGTTTGTGAGACTGTTCATCCACATCAACACCAGGGCTATTGTTCCTGAGACTGTTCATCCATATCAACACCCGGGCTATTGTTCCTTAGACTGTTCGTCCACATCAACACCAGGCCTATCGTTCCTGAAAATGTTCATCCACATCAACACCAGGGCTATTATTCCTGAGACTGTTCATCCACATCAACACCCGGGCTAATGTTCCTGAGATTGTTCATCCACATCAACACCAGGGCTATTGTTCCTGAGATTGTTCATCCACATCAACACCAGGGCTATTGTTCCTGTGATGCTTCATCCACATCAACACCAGGGCCATTTTTCCATAGATTGATCATCCTCATCAACACCAGGGCTATTTTTCCTGAGATTGTTCATCCACATCAACACCAGGGCTATTGTTCTTCACACTGTTCAGCCACATCAACACCAGGGCTATTGTTCCTGAGACTGTTCATCCACATCAACACCAGGGCTATAGCTCCTGAGACTGTTCATCCACATCAACACCAGGGCTATTGTTCCTCACAGTGTTCAGCCACATCAACACCAGGTCTATTGTTCCTGAGATCGTTCATTCACATCAACACCAGGGCTATAGTTGCTAAGATTGATCATCCACATCAACACCAGGGCTATTGTTCCTCACACTGTTCTTCCACATCAGCACCAGGACTATTGTTCCTGAGACTGTTCATCCACATCAACACCAGGGCTATTGTTGCTGAGACTTTATATCCAGATCAAAACCAGGGCTACTGTTCCTGACACTGTTCTTCCACTTCAGCAATAGGACTATAATTCCTGAAACTGTTCATCCATTCAGCACCAGGACTTTTGTTCCTGAGACTGTTCATCCACATCAACACCAGGACTATTGTTCCTGAGACTGTTCATCCACATCAACACCAGGGCTATTGTTGCTGAGACTTTATATCCAGATCAACACCAGGGCTATTGTTCCTGAGATTGTTCATCCACATCAACACCAGGGCTATTGTTCCTGAGACGGTTCATCCACATCAACACCAGGGCTATTGTTTCTGAGATTGTTCATCCACATCAACACCAGGGCTATTGTTCCTGAGACTCGACATCCACATCAGCACCAGGGCTATTGTTCCTGAGACTGGACATCCACATCAACACCAGGGCTATTGTTCCTGAGATTGTTCATCAACATTAGCACCATGGCTATTCTTCCTGACATTGTTCATGCACATCAACACCAGGGCTATTGTTCCTGAGATTGTTCATTCACATCAACACCAGGGCTATTGTTCCTGAGACTGTTCATCCACAACAACACCAGGGCTCTTGTTCCTGAGATTGTTCATCCACATCAACACCAGGGCTATTGTTCCTGAGACTGTTCATCCACATCAACACCCGGGCTATTGTTCCTTAGACTGTTCGTCCACATCAACACCAGGCCTATCGTTCCTGAAAATGTTCATCCACATCAACACCAGGGCTATTGTTCCTGAGACTGTTCATCCACATCAACACCCGGGCTAATGTTCCTGAGATTGTTCATCCACATCAACACCAGGGCTATTGTTCCTGAGATTGTTCATCCACATCAACACCAGGGCTATTGTTCCTGTGATGCTTCATCCACATCAACACCAGGGCCATTTTTCCAGAGATTGATCATCCTCATCAGCACCAGGGCTATTTTTCCTGAGATTGTTCATCCACATCAACACCAGGGCTATTGTTCTTCACACTGTTCAGCCACATCAACACCAGGGCTATTGTTCCTGAGGCTGTTCATCCACATCAACACCAGGGCTATTGTTCTTCACACTGTTCAGCCACATCAACACCAGGGCTATTGTTCCTTAGACTGTTCGTCCACATCAACACCAGTCCTATCGTTCCTGAAAATGTTCAGCCACATCAACACCAGGTCTATTGTTCCTGAGATCGTTCATTCACATCAACACCAATGCTATAGTTGCTAAGATTGATCATCCACATCAACACCAGGGCTATTGTTCCTCACACTGTTCTTCCACATCAACACCAGGGCTATTGTTGCTGAGACTTTATATCCAGATCAACACCAGGGCTATTGTTCCTGAGATTGTTCATCCACATCAACACCAGGGCTATTGTTCCTGAGACGGTTCATCCACATCAACACCAGGGCTATTGTTTCTGAGATTGTTCATCCACATCAACACCAGGGCTATTGTTCCTGAGACTCGACATCCACATCAGCACCTGGGCTATTGTTCCTGAGACTGGACATCCACATCAACACCAGGGCTATTGTTCCTGAGATTGTTCATCAACATTAGCACCATGGCTATTCTTCCTGACATTGTTCATGCACATCAACACCAGGGCTATTGTTCCTGAGATTGTTCATTCACATCAACACCAGGGCTATTGTTCCTGAGACTGTTCATCCACAACAACACCAGGGCTCTTGTTCCTGAGATTGTTCATCCACATCAACACCAGGGCTATTGTTCCTGAGATTGTTCATCCACATCAACACCATGGCTATTGTTCCTGTGATGCTTCATCCACATCAACAACAGGGCCATTTTTCCAGAGATTGATCATCCTCATCAACACCAGGGCTATTTTTCCTGAGATTGTTCATCCACATCAACACCAGGGCTATTCTTCTTCACACTGTTCAGCCACATCAACACCAGGGCTATTGTTCCTGAGGCTGTTCATCCACATCAATAGTAGAGCCATTGCTCCTGAAATTGTTCATCCACATCAACATCAGGTTATTGTTCCTCACACTGTTCATCCACATCAACACCAGGGCTATTGTTCCTGAGACTGATCATCCATATCAACACCAGAGCTATTGTTTGTGAGACTGTTCATCCACATCAACACCAGGGCTATTGTTCCTGAGACTGTTCACCCACATCAACACCAGGGCTATTGATGTTGGGACTCTTCATCCACATCAACAGCAGGACTATTGCTCCTGCGACTGTTCATCCACATCAACACCAGGGCTATTGTTCCCCACACTGTTCAGCCAATTCAACACCAGGGCTATTGTTACTGAGACTGTTCATTCACATCAACACCAGGGCTATATTTGCTGACACGGTTCATCCACATCAACACCAGGGCTATAGCTCCTGACACTGTTCATCCACATCAACACCAGGGCTATTGTTCCTCACACTGTTCAGCCACATCAACACCAGGGCTATTGTTCCTGAGATCGTTCATTCACATCAACACCAGGGCTATAGTTGCTAAGATTGTTCATCCACATCAACACCAGGGCTACTGTTCCTGACACTGTTCTTCCACTTCAACAATAGCACTATAGTTCCTGAGACTGTTCATCCATATCAACACCAGAGCTTTCTTCCTGAGACTGTTCATCCACATCAACACCAGGACTATTGTTCCTGAGACTGTTCATACACATCAACACCAGGGCTATTGTTGCTGAGACTTTATATCCAGATCAACACCAGGGCTACTGTTCCTCTCACTGTTCATCCACTTCAGCAATAGGACTATAGTTCCTGAGACTGTTCATCCATTCAGCACCAGGACTTTTGTTCCTGAGACTGTTCATCCACATCAACACCAGGGCTATTGTTCCTGAGACGGTTCATCCACATCAGCACCAGGGCTATTGGTTCTGAGATTGTTCATCCACATCAACACCAGTGCTATTGTTCCTGAGACTCGACATCCACATCAGCACCTGGGCTATTGTTCCTGAGACTGGACATCCACATCAACACCAGGGCTATTGTTCCTGAGATTGTTCATCAACATTAACACCATGGCTATTCTTCCTGACATTGTTCATGCACATCAACACCAGGGCTATTGTTCCTGAGATTGTTCATTCACATCAACACCAGGGCTGTTGTTCCTGAGACTGTTCATCCACAACAACACCAGGGCTCTTGTTCCTGAGATTGTTCATCCACATCAACACCAGGGCTATTGTTCCTGAGATTGTTCATCCACATCAACACCAGGGCTATTGTTCCTGTGATACTTCATCCACATCAACACCAGGGCCATTTTTCCAGAGATTGTTCATCCTCATCAACACCAGGGCTATTTTTCCTGAGATTGTTCATCCACATCAACACGAGGGCTATTGTTCTTCACACTGTTCAGCCACATCAACACCAGGGCTATTGTTCCTGAGACTGTTCATCCACATCAATAGTAGAGCCATTGCTCCTGAAATTGTTCATCCACATCAACATCAGGTTATTGTTCCTCACACTGTTCATCGACATCAACACCAGGGCTATTGTTCCTGAGACTGATCATTCCCATCAACACCAGGGCTATTGTTCCAGAGAATGTTCATCCATATCAACGCCAGAGCTATTGTTTGTGAGACTGTTCATCCACATCAACACCAGGGCTATTGTTCCTGAGACTGTTCATCCACATCAACACCCGGGCTATTGTTCCTTAGACTGTTCGTCCACATCAACACCAGGCCTATCGTTCATGAAAATGTTCATCCACATCAACACCAGGGCTATTGTTCCTGAGACTGTTCATCCACATCAACACCCGGGCTAATGTTCCTGAAATTGTTCGTCCAGATCTACACTCGGTCTATTGTTCCTGAGACTGTTCACTCATATCAGCACCAGGCCTATCGTTCCTGAGACTGCTCATCCACATCAACACCATGGCTATTGTTCCTGAAAATGTTCATCCACATCAACATCAGGGCTATTGTTCCTGAGACTGTTCACCCACATCAACACCAGACCTATCGTTCCTGAGACTGTTCATCCACATCAACACCATGGCTATTGTTCCTGAAAATGTTCATCCACATCAACACCAGGGCTATTGATCCTGAGACTGTTCATCCACATCAACACCAGTGCTATGGTTCCTGAGAATGTTCATTCCCATCAAAACCAGGGCTATTGTTCCTGAGAATGTTCATCCACATCAGCACCAGGGCTATTGTTCCTGAGTCTGTTCAATCCCATCAGCAGCACGGCTATTGTTCCTGAGTCTGTTCAATCCCATCAACACCAGAGCTATTGTTCCTGAGACTGTTCATCAGCATCAACACCAGGGATTTTGTTCCTCACACTGTTCATCAACATCAATAACAGTCATATTGTTCCTGAGACTGTTCATTCACATCAAAAGCAGGACTATTGTTCCTGAGACAGTTCATCCACATCAACACCCGGGCTATTGTTCCTGACACTTTTCTCCACATCAGCACCTGGCCTATCGTTCCTGAGACTGTTCATCCACATCAACACCATGGCTATTGTTCCTGAGACTGTTCATCCACATCAACACCCGGGCTAATGTTCCTGAGATTGTTCTTCCAGATCAACACCAGGTCTATTGTTCCTGAGACTGTTCACCCACATCAACACCAGGCCTATCGTTCCTGAGACTGCTCATCCACATCAACACCATGGCTATTGTTCCTGAAATTGTTCATCCACATCAACATCAGGGCTATTGTTCCTGAGACTGTTCACCCACATCTACACTAGACCTATCGTTCCTGAGACTGTTCATCCACATCAACACCATGGCTGTTGTTCCTGAAAATGTTCATCCACATCAAAACCAGGGCTATTGTTCCTGAGAATGTCCATCCACATCAGCACCATTGCTATTGTTCCTGAGTCTGTTCAATCCCATCAACACAATGGCTATTGTTCGCGAGACTGTTAATCCATCTCAACACCAGAGCTATTACTCCAGAGACTGTTCATCCACATCAACAACAGGGCTGTTGTTCCTGAGACTGTTCATCCACATCAACATCAGGGCTGTTGTTACTGAGAATGTTCATTACCTTCAAAACTAGGCCTATTGTTCCTGAGACTGTTCATCCACATCTACACCAGGGCTATTGTTCCTGAGACTGATCATTCCCATCAACACCAGGGCAATTGTTCCAGAGAATGGTCATCCATATCAACACCAGAGCTATTGTTTGTGAGACTGTTCTCCCACATCAACACCAGGGCTATTGATGTTGGGACTCTTCATCCACATCAACACCAGGACTATTGCTCATGCGACTGTTCAGCCAATTCAACACCAGGGCTATTGTTACTGAGGCTGTTCATTCACATCAACACCAGGGCTATATTTGCTGACACGGTTCATCCACATCAACACCAGGGCTATAACTCCTGAGACTGTTCATCCACATCAACACCAGGTCTATTGTTCCTGAGATCGTTCATTCACATCAACACCAGGGCTATAGTTGCTAAGATTGATCATCCACATCAACACCAGGGCTATTGTTACTCACACTGTTCTTCCACATCAGCACCAGGACTATTGTTCCTGAGACTGTTCATCCACATCAACACCAGGGGTATTGTTGCTGAGACTTTATATCCAGATCAACACCAGGGCTACTGTTCCTGACACTGTTCTTCCACTTCAGCAATAGGGCTATAGTTCCTGAGACTGTTCATCCATTCAGCACCAGGACTTTTGTTCCTGAGACTGTTCATCCACATCAACACCAGGACTATTGTTCCTGAGACTGTTCATCCACATCAACACCAGGGCTATTGTTGCTGAGACTTTATATCCAGATCAACACCAGGGCTATAGTTCCTGAGAATGTTCATGCACATCAACACCAGGGCTATTGTTCCTGAGATTGTTCATCCACATCAACACCAGGGCTATTGTTCCTGAGACGGTTCATCCACATCAACACCAGGGCTATTGTTTCTGAGATTGTTCATCCACATCAACACCAGGGCTATTGTTCCTGAGACTCGACATCCACATCAGCACCTGGGCTATTGTTCCTGAGACTGGACATCCACATCAACACCAGGGCTATTGTTCCTGAGATTGTTCATCAACATTAACACCATGGCTATTCTTCCTGACATTGTTCATGCACTTCAACACCAGGGCTATTGTTCCTGAGATTGTTCATTCACATCAACACCAGGGCTATTGTTCCTGAGACTGTTCATCCACAACAACACCAGGGCTCTTGTTCCTGAGATTGTTCATCCACATCAACACCAGGGCTATTGTTCCTGAGATTGTTCATCCACATCAACACCAGGGCTATTGTTCCTGTGATACTTCATCCACATCAACACCAGGGCCATTTTTCCAGAGATTGTTCATCCTCATCAACACCAGGGCTATTTTTCCTGAGATTGTTCATCCACATCAACACCAGGGCTATTGTTCTTCACACTGTTCAGCCACATCAACACCAGGGCTATTGTTCCTGAGACTGTTCATCCACATCAATAGTAGAGCCATTGCTCCTGAAATTGTTCATCCACATCAACATCAGGTTATTGTTCCTCACACTGTTCATCCACATCAACACCAGGGCTATTGTTCCTGAGACTGATCATTCCCATCAACACCAGGGCTATTGTTCCAGAGAATGTTCATCCATATCAACACCAGAGCTATTGTTTGTGAGATTGTTCATCCACATCAACACCAGGGCTATTGTTCCTGAAAATGTTCATCCACATCAACACCAGGGCTATAGCTCCTGACACTGTTCATCCACATCAACACCAGGGCTATTGTTCCTCACACTGTTCAGCCACATCAACACCAGGGCTATTGTTCCTGAGATCGTTCATTCACATCAGCACCAGGGCTATAGTTGCTAAGATTGTTCATCCACATCAACACCAGGAATATTGTTCCTCACACTGTTCTTCCACATCAGCACCAGGACTATTGTTCCTGAGATTGTTCATCCATATCAACACCAGAGCTTTCTTCCTGAGACTGTTCATCCACATCAACACCAGGACTATTGTTCCTGAGACTGTTCATCCACATCAACACCAGGGCTATTGTTGCTGAGACTTTATATCCATATCAACCGCAGGGCTACTGTTCCTGACACTGTTCTTCCACTTCAGCAACAGGACTATAGTTCCTGAGACTGTTCATCCATTCAGCACCAGGACCTTTGTTCCTGAGACTGTTCATCCACATCAACACCAGAGCTATGTTCCTGAAACTGCTCATCCACATCAACACCAGGACTATTGTTCCTGAGACTGTTCATCCACATCAATAGTAGAGCCATTGCTCCTGAAATTGTTCATCCACATCAACATCAGGTTATTGTTCCTCACGCTGTTCATCCACATCAACACCAGGCCTATCGTTCCTGAGACTGTTCATCCACATCAACACCATGGCTCTTGTTCCTGAAAATGTTCATCCACATCAACACCCGGGCTAATGTTCCTGAAATTGTTCGTCCAGATCAACACTAGGTCTATTGTTCCTGAGACTGTTCACCCATATCAACACCAGGCCTATCGTTCCTGAGACTACTCATCCACATCAACACCATGGCTATTGTTCCTGAAAATGTTCATCCACATCAACATCAGGGCTATTGTTCCTGAGACTGTTCACCCACATCAACACCAGACCTATCGTTCCTGAGACTGTTCATCCACATCAACACCATGGCTATTGTTCCTGAAAATGTTCATCCACATCAACACCAGGGCTATTGATCCTGAGACTGTTCATCCACATCAACACCAGTGCTATGGTCCTGAGAATGTTCATTCCCATCAAAACCAGGGCTATTGTTCCTGAGTCTGTTCAATCCCATCAGCACCAGGGCTATTGTTCCTGAGTCTGTTCAATCCCATCAACACCAGAGCTATTGTTCCTGAGACTGTTCATCAACATCAACAGCTGCGATTTTGTTCCTCACACTGTTCATCAACATCAATAACAGTCATATTGTTCCTGAGACTGTTCATTCACATCAACAGCAGGACTATTGTTCCTGAGACTGTTCATCCACATCAGCACCAGGGCTATTGTTGCTGAGACAGTTCATCCACATCAACACCAGGGCTATTGTTCCTGACAATTTTATCCTCATCAACAGCAGGGCTATTGTTCCTGAGACTGTTCATCCACATCAGCACCAGGACTATTGTTCCTGAGACTGTTCATCCACATCAACACACGGGCTAATGTTCCTGAGACGTTTCACCCACATCAACACCCGGGCTATTGTTCCTTAGACTGTTCATCCACATCAACACCAGGCCTATCGTTCCTGAGACTGTACATCCACATCAACACCATGGCTATTGTTCCTGAAAATGTTCATCCACATCAACACCAGGGCTATTGTTCCTGAGACTGTTCATTCACATCAACACCCGGGCTAATGTTCCTGAGATTGTTCTTCCAGATCAACACCATGGCTATTGTTCCTGAAAATGTTCATCCACATCAACACCAGGGCTATTGTTTCTGCGATTGTTCATCCACATCAAGACCAGGGCTTTTGTTCCTGAGACTCTACTTCCACATCAGCACCTGGGCTATTGTTCCTGAGGCTGGACATCCACATCAACACCAGGGCTATTGTTCCTGAGATTGTTCATCAACATTAACACCATGGCTATTCTTCCTGAGATTGTTCATTCACATCAACACCAGGGGTATTGTTCCTGAGACAGTTCATCCACAACAACACCAGGGCTATTGTTCCTGTAATTCTTCATCCACATCAACACCAGGGCTATTTTTCCTGAGATTGTTCATCCACATCAACACCAGGGCTATTGTTCTTCACACTGTTCAGCCACATCAACACCAGGGCAATTGTTCCTGAGACTGTTCATCCACATCAATAGTAGAGCCATTGCTCCTGAAATTGTTCATCCACATCAACATCAGGTTATTGTTCCTCACACTGTTCATCCACATCAGCACCCGGACAAATGTTCCTGAGTCTATTCATCCACAACAACACCAGGGCTATTGTTCCTGAGACTGTTTATCCATATCAACAGCAGGGATATTGTGCCTGAGACTGTTCATCTCCTTCAACACCAGTGCTATTGTCCCTGAGACAGTTCATCGACATCAACACCAGGGCTATTGTTCCTGAGACTGTTCATCCACATCAACACCTGAGCTTTGTTACTGAGGCTCTTCATCCACATCAACACCAGGGCTATTGTTCCGGATAATGTTCATGGACATCAACACCAGGCTATTGTTCCTGAGACTGTTTATCCATATCAACAGCAGGGCTATTGTTCCTGAGACTGTTCATCCCATCAACAACAGGGCTGTTGTTCCTGTGATTGTTCATCCACGTCAACAAAAGGACCATTGTTCCTGAGACAGTTCATTCACATCAACACCAGGGCTATTGTTCCTGAGACTGTTCATCCACATCAACACCAGGGCTATTGTTCCTGAGACTGTTCATCCACATCAACATCAGGGCTATTGTTCCTGAGACTGTTCATCCACATCAACACCAGGGCTATTGTTCCTGAGACTGTTGATCCACATCAACAACAGGGCTATTGTTTTTGAGACTGTTCATCCACATCAACACCAGGGTTATTTGTCCTGAGATTGTTCATCCACATCAACATCGGGAATATTGACACTGAAACTGTTCATCCACATCAACACCAGGGCTTTTTTACTGATGCTCTTCATCCACATCAGCACCAGGGCTATTGTCCCTGAGACAGTTCATCCACATCAACACCAGGGCTATTGTTCCTGAAACGTTTCATCCACATGAACACCAGGGCTATTGTTCCTGAGACTCATCATCCACATCAACATCAGGGCTTTGTTATTGAGGCTCTTCATCCACATCTACACCATGGCTATTGTCCCTGAGACAGTTCATCCACATCAACACCAGGGCTATTGTTCCTGAAACTGTTCATCCACATCAACACCAGCGCGTTGTTACTGAGGCTCTTCATCTACATCATCACCAGGGCTATTGTTACGGATAATATTCATCGACTTCAACACCAGGGCTATAGTTCCTGAGACTGTTTATCCATATCAACAGCAGGGCTATTGTTCCTTAGACTATTCATCCACATCATAACCTGGGCTATTGTTCCTGAGACGGTTTATCCATATCAACACCAGGGCTATTGTGCCTGAGACTGTTCATCTCCTTCAACACCAGTGCTTTTGTCCCCGAGACAGTTCATCCACATCAGCACCAGGGCTATTGTTCCTGAGACTATTCACCCACATCAACACCAGGGCTTTGTTACTGAGGCTCTTCATCCACATCAACACCAGGGCTATTGTTCCGGAGAATGTTCATGGACATCAATACCAGGGCTATTGTTCCTGAGACTGTTTATCCATATCAACAGCAGGGCTATTGTTCCTGAGACTGTTCATCCACATCAACACCAGGGCTGTTGTTCCTGAGGCTGTTCATCCACATCAACACCAGGACTATTGTTCCTGAGACTGTTCATCGACATCAACACCAGGGCTATTGTTCCTGAGACTTTTTATCCATATTAACAGCTGGGCTATTTTTCCTGAGACTGTTCATTCACATCAACACTCGGGCTATTGTTCCCGAGACTGTTCATCCACATCAACACCAGGACTATTTTTCTTGAGACTGTTCCTCCACATCAACACCAGGGCTATTGTTCCTGAGACTGTTTATCCATGGACACACTTGAGCTCATAACAAAAAAGTTGCAAATCATGTTACGAAGTAATTTCTAAGGAATATAACTTTACTTTGCTTTCCATATCCTCTAATGACTCTATTGTATTGCATACATGCAAAAAAATTTCATTAAATCAGTTTGTTCTCTGGACTGTAACTAATATCCCTGCTCAAATTTCCCAGAGGATTGCCCCCGTGGTAGTTGGTATTTGCTATTAATAAGGGCTCCTCTAAAGAATTATCCACATTGGTGTTTCACCTGCGAAATGGGATACCCTGTAATTTACCAGATCGAACTCACTTACTACCCGATTCTTGCAGCCATCAGTATTCCTGCTAAGACAGTCAAATAGCACAGTAAAATTTAATATCAATATGTGGCTCTTCATGTTATATTTTGCCTGTTTGATAGCATCTGTTAAGTGGAAAGTAACTCTCCTGATTTCTTGATAAGATTGAATCTTGAATTAAAGTTATATTGCTGCTTGAATTTTTAACATAGAAAATGCTAAAATATCAATTCCGTTTAATGCTTCCTCTAGAAACTTTTCTGGAGTCGATATGAACATCAGATCAGAAATAAATTAGCAATTTTAAAAGTGCTGATGTTGTTCGTGAGTTGAATGTGTTTCCAAGGATTCTAACAGTTATTGTACTTTAATTTTATTTCATGTTGACATTTCCTGTAACTGCAGAATTTCTCTTGTTTGCATGGATTTGAATTCAGCTTTGATTGTGTTTCTCAATGGAAGTTGAAGAGAACTCCTGGTGATTCCTGTTACAGGAGCATGATCCAATCCACGAGAATGATCCATTCTGCACTTTTCCTGGCCAATGTTCAAAAAGAAGAGGAGAGTTCACAGTCAGTGATGTACAAACTATAACCGAACAGGGTGAGATTGTGCTCTCAATGTTGTACAGACCATAACCCAACAGGGGGAGAATGCACTCTCTAGAATAATATAAACAAAATACTGTGGATCCTGGAAATCTGAAATAAAAGCAGAAAGTTCGGAAAATACTCAGCAGGTTTGGCAGCCTCTGTGGAGAGAGAAACAGATTTAATGTTTTGGGTCTGTGACGTTTCATCAGCAATGGTAAAGATTAGGAATGTAATAGACTTTGAGCAAGTGAGAAGGAGGGAGGGGGAAGAAGAACTAAAGGTTGCGATAGGGAAAAGGGCAAAGGAGATTAAATTACAAACATATCATGGAACAAAGGCAAAAGGAGTATTTGGCAATATGAAAGGACAAATCATTCGTTATGAGAGAGTGTTAACGGCAGAATAATGAACAGCACAGTCCAAAAGCAAAAACCTAAAAAACAAGGATAAGACAGGCTTAAAACATGGTTTAAAAATGGAATCACATAAAATAAAGCTAAGAAAAATGCAATAAAATAGAATGAAAACACAGTAATAAAAACAAGAAATGCTGGAAATATTCAGCAGCTCTGGCAGTATCTGTGGGGAGAGAAGCAGAGTTAACGTTTCAGGTCAGTGACCATTCATTAGAACTTGCAAATATTAACATGTTAAATGTTAGGTTTTAAGTAAATAAACCGGCGATGAGCAAAGAGATATGTTGATAGGACAGAGGGTCACAGAGAATAACTGACGATCAAGTCATGGAGTAAAAGCAAACGGTATGTTAGTGGCATGTTGAAAGACAAAGTGTTAGTACATAGAGTGTGTTAATCGACAGAAAAATGAACAACCCTGGCGTAAAGCACAGAGATGAAAAAAAAGACAGTTGCGAGGCACATGGTAAAACAAAAATGAATTACGAAACAAACTAAAATAAAATAAACAAATAAGAAATAGCAAATAATAACAAAAATAAAAAAAACAAAAATATAAAGAGAGCCCGTCATGCTCTGAAATTGTTGAACTCAATGTTCAGTCTGGCAGGCTGTAGTGTGCCTAATCCAGAAATGAGATGCTGTTCCTCCAGCTGGCATTGGTGTTCACTGGAACACTGCAGCAAGCCCAGAGCTGATATGTGAGCATGAGGGCAGGGGGCAGTGTTGAAATGGCAAGCAACCAGAATCTCGAAGTCATGCTTTTGGACTGAGTGGATGTGTACTGCAAAGTGATCACCCTATCTGTGTTTGGTCTCCCCATTGTAGAGGAGACCACATTTTGAGCAGTGAATACAATATACGAAACTGAAAGACGTATAAGTAAATCACTGCTTCACCTTAAAGGAGTGTTTGGGTCCTGGGATAGTGAGGAGAGAGAAGGGAAAATGGTAGGTATTACACCTACTGCGTTTGCATGAGAAGGTGCTGTGGGAAGGGGACAAGGTGGTGGGGATAATTGAGGAGTGGACCAGGGTGTTGCGGAGGGAATGATCCCATCGGAATGTTGACAGGGGAGGGAGTGGAAAATGCGTTTGGTAGTGACATCTCGCTGGACGTGGCAGAAATGGCTGAGGATGATCCTTTGGATGTGGAGGCAGGTGGAGTGGAATGTGAGGACAAAGGGATCCGTGTGGCAGTTCTGGGAGGAAGGGGAAGTGGTGAGGGTAGAGGTGTGGTAAATAGGCTGGACACGGTCAAGAGCCCTGTCAACCACAGTTGGGGAAATTCCTCGGTTGAGGAAACAGGAAGACATATCGGAAGCGCAGTTGTGGAAGGTTGCATCATCAGAGCAGATGCGTTGGAGATGGAGAAACTGGGAGAATGGAATATCGTCCTTACAGGAGGCAGGGTGTGAAGAAGTGCAGTCAAGGTAGCTGTGAGAATCGGCGGGCTTATAATGATTATTAGTGGACAGCCTAGAGATGGAGACAGAGAATTTAAGGAAGGAAAGGGAAGTGTCAGAGGTGGACCATGTAAAGGTTAGTGAAGGGGTAAATTGGAAGCAAAGTTGATAAAGTTTTCTATTTCGGGGCGGGAGCAGGAAACGGCACTAATACAGTCATCAACTGCCTCCACATCCAAAGGATCATCCTCTGTCATTTCCAACACGTCCAGCGTGATGCCACCACCAAATGCAAATTGCCCTCCCCCTAATGTCAGCATTTTGAAGGGATCATTCACTCCACGATATATTGGTCCACTCCCCCACTGCCGCCAACACCTCGTCCCCTTCACACGACACCTTCCCATGTAGGTGCAACACCTGCCCTTTTACAAAGAACAAAGATAACAAAGAAAATTACAGCACAGGAACAGGCCCTTCGGCCTTCCAAGCCTGCGCCGATCCAGATCCTCTATCTAACTATACCTTCAGTCTCCTCACTATCCCAGGCCCCAGAAGATCCTTTCAGGTGAAGCAGCAATTTACTTGTACTTCTTTCAATTTAGTTTACTGTATTCGCTGTTCAAAACGTGGTCTCCTCTCCTCTACATTGGGGAGACCAAACGCAGATTGGGTGACTGCTTTGCAGAACACCGCCACTCAGTCCAAAAGCATGACTCGAGCTTCTGGTTGCTGGCCATTACAACACACACCCCTGCTCTCATGCCCACATATCAGTCCTGGGCTTGCTGCAGTGTTCCAGTGAACATCAATGCCAGCTCGAGGAACAGCATCTCATTTCTGGATTAGGCACACTACAGCCTGCCAGACTTAACATTAAGTTCAATAATTTCAGAGCATGACGGGCTCCGCTTTTTATTTATTTTTATTTTTTATAGCATATACATGTATTTGTTTATTTTATTTTAGTTTGTTTAATCAGTTTTTTTACCATGTGCCTACCCAGTGTTTTTTTATATTTTTCTTGAGGCCAGTGCTGTTCATTTTTCGGTCAATTAACATCCTCTCTGCACTAACTCTTTGTCTTCCAGCACACCATTAACATACCGTTTGTCTTTGCTCCAAGACCTTCTTGTTAGTTATTCTCTGTGACCCTCTGTCCTATCAACAACTTGCCTTTTGTTATCTCTTGCCCCACCCCCACTTTATTTGCTTAAAACCTATTACATTTGTAACAATTGCCAGTTCTGATGACGGGTCCCTTACCTGAAACGTTAACTCTGCTTCTCTCTCCACAGATGCTGCCAGACCTGCTGCGTATTTCCAGCATTTCTTGCTTTTATTTCAGATTTCCAGTATCTCCAGTATTTTGTTTTTATTTTAGAATGAAAAGACAGTCCTGTTCTGAATTTGTTGAACTCAATGTTGAATCCAAAAGACTGTCGAGTGTCTAATCTGAAGATGAGGTGCTGTTCCTCGAGCTTGCGTTGATGTTCACTGGAACACTGCTGTAGGTCAAGGACATGGAAGAGGTTGATGTATTATTATAGTAAGCAACAGAAAGCTTGGGGTCATGTTTACAGAATGAGTGGAGGTGTTCTGCAAAGCAGTCACCCAAATGCATTTGGTTTCCCCAATGTAGAGGCAATCACATTGTGAATGGTGAATACAGTATAGTAAATTAAAAGAAGCACAAATAAATTGCTGCAACATATGGAAGCAGTGTTTGGGGCCTTGGCTGGTGAGAAAGGCAGAGGTAAACGGGCAGGTATTACACCTCCTGTGATTGCATTAAAGATGTCATCGAAAGGGGATGAGGTATTGGGGGATCGGGAGGAGTGGACCAAGGTGTCGTGGAGGGAATGATCTCTTCAGAATGCTGAGAGGGGAGGGGCGGAGAGGGGAAGATGTATTTTGTGGTGACATCATGCTGGAGGTGGTGGTAATGGCAGAGGAAGATTCTTTGGATGTGAAGATGGATGGGAAGTGAGGGCAAGGGAGCCCGATCACAGTTCTGGGAGTGAGGGGAAGGGGTGTTGTCGAAGGTAATATCATCAGAACCCAACAGGGTGGAGCCAAGGTGCAGTTACTTAATTTTGGAAGCTCTCGTGTTTTGGATACCAGAATTCCGCAGAAAAATGTCAGTATTTTTACTTTTACCACAGCATATTTTTCACTATCTGAGGTCACGAACTTATTTTGCATTTTAATTTCCCATACGTTTTGCCACAGATTTCCCTACTACATAAAATTACATTTAATTTGGATCTGGAAACCTTATATTTCCATACTGTCTTATTCAACTTGAAATAATTCTTCAAAAATGATTGGGGACAGTGTCGAGGTAAATTTAATGTTTTCTGTTTCTTACAGTTAACTTGGTGGCGATTGTGATTTTGTCTCGAGGAAAGTGCGGTCTCTCCAAATGTATCACTCACTATCTGGTGGCCATGGCAGTGGTGGATCTAATGGTGATTATCATCCATGTGATATTACACCGGATTAATATCATGCTCTTTCCAGTTAATTTCCTGTATATAACTTCTGTGTGTACGGTGAACCTTGTCACATACACTGCAGCTTTAGACTGTTCTGTATGGTTCACTGTCCCCTCACTTTTGATCGCTTTGTAACAATTTGCTGTCAGAAGCTACAATCAAAATATAACACAGAGAAAACAGCGACTGTGGTTATCGCCATCTTGTTTGTGGTCTGCTGTCTTGTAAATATTCCCTATTACTATGCAGTTGACCCTGTATTTATAATTGACAATGTACCTTGGTATTGTCTTGCTCCTGCTGATTACCTCACTTCTCTCTTGTGGAGGTCATACGAGTGTATCAACGGCATCATAAAGCCTCTCTTGCCAATACTATTAATTCTGTTGTTTAATGCTTTGACCGTCAGACACATTATAATGGCAAATAGAATCCACAAGGGACTCCGGAGCAAGAGTGAGAATCAGAATGATCCAGAGGTGAATAATCGGAGGAATTCCATGATTTTACTTTTCACCATTTTGGCCAATTTCATACTGTTGTGGATGACGTGTGTTGTCTATTCGATAAACTGGCCCGTGGTAAACTTTTACTCAGCAGACAAATATTACAGTAGTCCGACATATGTTGCCCAACAAGTTGGGTACATGTTGCAGCTTCTCAGTTCCTGCACAAACACTTGTATCTATGGACTGACACAGATGAAATTCAGAGAGGAGCTGAGGAATGGGGTGAAATATTTGATTACACTGAATGGGAAATTGTTCAATAACAAATAACTAACATTGATCTGGAGCTGGATTCATAGGTTATAATTCACTTGCTTTTATATTCCTTAAATCCTTGTGGGCAGCTGAAGGACAACATGAAGTCTCATTATCTTTAACAAGACTTTGGATAATGGTGCATAATTACCAATAATATTAAAGATGAATGTTAATGTAGATAAATGGAATGGTACAACATGAAATATGCCAATGTCAATTTAACTGCTGGATGTGAGGAGTTGCAGTGACCGTCCAACATCCAAAGACATCAAATTAATTCCCCATCAAGGAGCAATAATAATAAATGGTTAATTATGCACCCTTAGAACAACCTCAGGCTAGGATGTTCTGGCAACTATTACAATTCACCATTGGATCAATTCAACTCAACTATTTGTTTTTTCAAGAATAAACTTACATGGTTAGAAAAGGTACAAATGCAGAAAAAATTTCCACAAATGAGGCCAGAATGGATTCAGTGTTAGAGAAACATTTCATCTTTGCTGGTTCCTTGACTCTCTCACACACTTAGAGAAGATCTTGTTCTGCCCTCAGATTTCCTGTCCCAAGTCAGTTGATGGATTCTTGATTGTTTCTGCTCCACAGCTGGTTCATGCTGGACTACATGAAGCAGCCTCACTGTCCTCTATGTGGTCATTTCTCCAGGGTCATCCTGGAATGCAAAGATATCCCCTTGTCTCTTCTTCACTAACAGCAAACATTATAAACCCTTTCCCTTACCTCCTCCTCCCTCACCTCCAACAACGTGTGAAAAACTCTGTGCCAACTTTGCATCGAACTTTGAAAAAAACTTTTCACCAGCTCCTGTTGAAATCAGCCTTCGATTGCCCAGCAAAACAACCCTTTCTGTCCTAAACAAACTTATTTCACCAATCTCTCTCCTTTCTCGTCTCTGTCTCTATGCAAATGTGTCTTGTCCTGCAACCTTGAGCTTATTTCTACTCAAATAATAATCCCTCCTGTTCTTGGTCCTCAAATACAAATATTAGTTGATATTTGACATGTGTCTCTATTCTCAACTTCTTCCCCATCCCTTTCAAAACCACTATTGTCAACCCTTCCGCAAAAGTCAAGGCCCAACCCCTTTGTTCTTAAAAAAAAAACTGCAATCCCATATCACACCTCTCTTTCCTCTCCAAATTCCTTCAGCATGTTGTCGCCTCCCAAAACGGTGTGCATCCTTCCGACGATATCATATTAGACTCCCTTCAATCAGGTTTCCACCCCTGCCACAATATTCAAACTGTCCCAAACAAAGTGAAACATCACACCTTCTGTGACTGTTATTGCAACGCTCTATCCATCCACAAGACCTCCTCAGTCTCTCTGCAATCTTTGACATGGTTGACCATGCAATTCTCCTTCAATGTCTCTGATTCATTCACCAGATAACTGGTACTGTCCTTGTGTGGTTCTACTCTTACCTGTTGACCTGTTTTTCCTTTGAGCCTCCAAGTATCTACTCCAGCGCTCCAGCTGTTCTTTCCCATTTCCATGCTGCCCTTTAAAGATATGATCAGAACATAAAGGGTCAGAATCTACATGTACACTGACAACATCTATTTCTACTTAGCCTTTACCACACTCTACCCTTTCAGTGCCAATGAGTTTCAGATTGCTTGAATGATGTACAACATTTATGATTCACAGTTTCTTCCAGTTAAACATTGGGAGGACAGGAGCCACCATCTTCATGCCCACAGCACAAACTCTGTACCTTCCATTCTCTACTGCTATCCATTGGATTTTGTCTCAGTTGGACCCATAATATGAGTAACCTCAGCTCCCTGTTGGACCCCGCGATGAGCTTCAGGAACTGATATTCTCTCATCACAAAGACCACCCACTTCCATAACATCAAAGTCCACCAGTAACTACACAGTCCACGTACTGTTCAAATGTTCATCCATGCTCATGTCATCTCGAGACTCACTTTATCCAATGTGCTCCTGGTCGACATTCCACTGACAAGATTAACAAAGCTCAGCTCCACTAAAACTCTGCTGTCCACATCCGATCCCATCCAAGCTCCTCTATCCACCAAGCATATTGTTGTTGAACTACATTAGGTCCTAGGATCCCCAAACCTTGAATTTAAAGTTCAGATCCTTGTATTTAGATCATTACTTATGATAATATATTTCCACATCATTAATATTCTCCAGCCTGACTAAATCCCACAATCCACTCACAACTCTCTTTTGCTCGAACACCCATCTTAATGCTCCATTCCTTTGCCCTACCATGCCCGGTGATACCTTCAACCATCAAAACTCCATCTCGGGATCCAAATGACAATTAAATCTAAAGCATTTATCTTCATTTCTGCCACTAGTTCATCCATTTTATAATTGATTCAGAGAAGGAGCCTTTAATTTTTTTTGACTATTATTCTTTTCATAGAGTTTATTCCCTGATGCATTGTTACCATTAAACTCTTTGTGCTCTCCTGTCCTACTCTGCTGCCTGCGGTCAAATCACTACACTGCTCTGGTTCCTGATAATTTTCTATTTAGTTTGATAAATCTCCCTTCACCTGAACCCTCCCCAACTCTTTTACTTTAATGCACAGTCCATATCCCTAGTTATACAATTCATCAGGACAATAATCCCAGCCTGGTTTAAGTGGAATCCATACCAATGGAACAGCTCCCTGTTTTCCCAGTGCCCCATAAATTGAAGTCCCTCCTTTCCATACCACACATTGAGCCACACATTTAATTCTCTAATCTTCTTGACCCTATTCCAATTGGTCCGTGACCCAACTAACAATCAGGAATTATTATGTTTGAGCTTCTACATTTTAATTCGGACCCTAACTTCTCAAACACTCTCAGTAGAACATCATTCCTGTTTCTATATATTTTCTATATTCCTATATGGACCATGACTGCTGGATCCTCCCCCATTTACTCCAAATTCGTATCCAGCTGTGAGGAGGTGTCTTTCATCTTGACAATGGGAAGACACACAACCTTTGGAATTCCAGGTCATGGATAAAAGTATCCATCCCCTGATTATACTGTCCCCTATCATTGTCACATTCTGTTTCACTGCCCCAAATGAATGGCTTCCTTTATCAAGGTGCTATGTTCAGTTTGCTCATCCACCCTGCAGTCCTTCTTCTCATCCACACTGGTAGAAAGTACCTCATGCCTGTTGGTCAAAGTCAAGTGCCAAGGCTCCTCCATCACTAAATGCTGGATCTTCAGCCCCACCTGACTCACAGTCACATCCTCCTTTCCCTGACCATTGACCATCTCTGAACTTGTAATAAACCTAAGAGGCATGACTGCCTCCTGGAACATCGTGTCCAGGCAACTCTCCCCCTCTCTGAGGGTGCACAATGTATGCAGCTCGGACTCCACCTCAACAACTCGGAGACAAAGTTACTCGAGCTGTAGACACTTAACCACAGATCTGCTTGTCCAGCATCACAATGCTCTACACAAGCACCCACGTGTTGCAGTTATGGCACATCTGCTCTGCCATGTCTGTCTATCCTTATTTATTTATTTGATTATTTAACTGGTTACTAATTTAGTAAAGTAATAACAAGTTACAGTCTTGGACAGTTACAGACTTGGAACACTAGTAAAGTTTCTGACTGATAACGGAGGGGAATTTGCCAGTGACGTGTTCAGAGACATGTGTGAAGATGTCAATATCATGAACATGAATATCACAGCTGAAAGTCCTTTCAGTAATGCACTCTGTGAAAGGAATCAGGTGGTGATTACTGAAGTATTGCAAAAAAACAAATAAATAACTGATGACTCACACTGCAATAATAAAAGCAAAATAATGCAGATGCTGGAAATCTGAAATAAAAAGAATTAGTGCTGGGAAATACTCAGCAGATCTGGCAGCATTTGTGGAGAGAGAAGCAAAATTAATGTTTCAGGTCAGTGACCACACTGCCAGTTGACATCCACCCAGGAATGGGCGGTTCACACAAATAATTCACTCCAGATAGTTCAAGGCTATCGTCCCTATTAATTAGTTTATGTGCAATAACCCAAATCGAATTTTGTTCTGTGCAATAGTCCTCCTGTGCCAGAAGCTACCATAATCAGTTCCATTTCACTGCATAACTGACTAATTGAAAATTCGAAGAGCACTGAACCATCGTTTAAGTCCAACTGATACATACCTCAAATCGGGAGATGAATTATCCGATAAATCAGAGAGTCATACATAACGAAACGACCCAGGGAAGGCAATATGTGGTGTAGGGAAGACATTAATGAGCAAAAATAACAATCAAACTGTTAGGTTTCTTTCATCAGGATTAGTCAACATTCATTACAAAATCTCAGACTCTGACCGACCAATAGAAGTAAACGAGGTAACATGTACCACAGATGCTCATGTGTTTAGTAATAAAGGTTATGAGGAACAGAATGGGGTAGATCAAGGGCAGGTAGTGGTAATTGGATAGTCATGACAGGGCTATCACATCCCAGACCAATTACCCAGACTGGATACTGAGGTGACATAAATTCCAGAGTGTTCCTGTGATTTGAGTTGTGCGGTGTTACTGGCAAGTTGAAATATTAGTTGAATGTTCAGGATCACGGTGAATAAATGAGGTCCATGGACTGGCAGAATGGGTTCATGAGAGTGTTGTGCACATACACACAGTTTAAGTACTGGTAGTGGGACCAGAAATGATCCTTTTGAGAGAAAGAGCCGCCAATAGATTATTTTTTATTCTTTCATGGGATGTGGGTGTCGTTGGCAAGGCCAGCATTTGTTTCCCATCCCTAATTGACCTTGAGAAGGTCTTGTTGAGCTACCGTCTTGAACTGCTGCAGTCCATCTGGTGCAGGTACACCCACTGCTGTTGAAGAGGGAGATATGGCAGTAGTAGTCCAGGCAGACATAACAGTGGAAGTAGAGTCCATAGCTTGAATAAATTAAACAATGTAATAAAGCCAACAGAGAACAGAACTAGAAGCAGAATTCTTCATGACTGTAAAGTTTTGCTGGCTGCCAATTAACTTGAGGAATAACCAATAGGAGAGGCAAAACAAAGGGAGTGGGATAGTTGGAGAGAGATTGGAGCTTATTCTGAGTTAAGAGATAATGTTAAACAAGCATTGTGACATAGATTGGTGTCATGCAGACCCCATTTGCCAAGAATGAAAAATATTAATTTCGCCACCAGAACATTGATTTTAAAAACTGTCGTTGGGAACCAATATACATATATATACACCACATATAAAATATACATATATATGTTTAGCTGGGGAGTCACATTCAATCCACAATAGACCTTTAACCAACAGATATTGTGTACAGAGCATCCATTCCAGAATCTGCTGGAACAAGACACAAGGGCCAGGATTGGTCAGACCAGTTTCATCACGTGACTAACTGTCTGTTGCAGAATTTGACCTGGCCGCAAAGCTTGGAACGGGGGCAGAAAGCACTTTGCTCCTGGACTGAGAACATCTCTCCCCTGTCTGCTCCCATCACTTTCTCACAGAACTGTATCTTGTGAAGACACGTGGATCTCAAAGGGAGAAAAGTCTTCTATGTGAACAAGGTTTAAGAAGAATATTGGGCCCCAATGAAAAGTAAAAGATGTCCACTATCAAAGATTCTACACTGAGCTTGAAACACAGAAAAAAATCACAAGAAACCCCCTTTAGAGACTGCATCAACCCTTTCACCTTATACGTTATACTCTTCTCTGTCCCCATCTGCATGTGTACATCACGGGTGCACGCTATCGTGGGCGCATCATATATCCGGAGGCATAGTTAGAGTTAGGTAAGTTTAATAAAATTGCACTTTTCTTCTTTAAACCTGAGAAAACCTGTTGTTTGATTTCTTTGCCTTATAATTGGAAAGGAATAATCAAGGATTTATCAAGGGGGAACTAACAATACATTGTGTTTAAAAATCAAACTCTGTTACAATAAGATGAGGTGAAGACAGTAAAATACCCCTCGACGCCTTTCTCTCCAGGTCATCACAAAAAAATTGGGTGCTGGCGTCCAGAGGTGACCCACAGAAAAACGCGAGTAAATGGAAGTGGGAAGGCAAATCAGTCCGCATCAAATAGATTAAATTTCAATACAGGTTTTCTGGTGTTTGTTTATGATTGAAAACTGACATGTCTGCACCTGAAGCTAGTAGTTCTCAAAGCCAGGGTAAAATAACTTGGGATACGTTAAAAACACTGTCGATGGAGGAGTTGAGGAAAATGTCTGAGCAGTGTGGGATCACTGAACGTCGCAAGGCCAGAAAGTCTGAACTAATAAGATTAGTGACCAACCATTTTTCTCTTGAATCTGAAGAAGCAGAAGCAATGTTAGAAGTAGACCCAGAGAGGGTACTGCTAGCAAAGATATATCTGAAACAAAGGAAACCTAAATTAGAGCCGAAAGAGAGAGAGAGAGAGGCAGGAGAGGGAGAAAGAAAGAATATTCCAGAGAGAATATGAAGAGAAAGAGTTGAAGCGGCTTGAGTTAACCAGGGGGTGACGGAGTAACCCAGTGAAAGCTGGCCAATATGGAGGAGTATAATTCTGGGCAAGGTACAAAATTGTTAGAACTAGCCAAATTAATTCCACAATTCAATGAGGACAAAATGGACTCATTTTTGCCTTTTGAGAAACTGGCCAGACAGCTCAAAATGGCCAACTGAGAACTGGTCTCATTTATTGCAAAGCAAATCAACAGGAAAGGAACATAAGGTTTATTTCTTGTTGTCAGATGAGAGTTCATCAAATGATGAACTGACCAAAAATACTATCCTCGGGGCATATGGAATTGTACGTGAAGTCGATCGCCAAACGTTTAGAACCACTAAGAAGCAATCCAATCAAACTTATCTGGAGTTTGAAAGAAGTAAGTGGCTGAGAACTCATAAAGAACAGCACAGCTGTGAGACTCTCAGAGATGTAATTCTGTTCGAGGGATTTAAAAACTCTCTCCTATTCTCAATAAAGTCTCTTGTGGAGGAGCAGCAGGTTTAGAGAACCCGGCAAGCGGCCGTTTTAGCCAAACATTTTGCTTTATCAGTCGGTTTCCCATGGGAGAACCTTTCCCAGTCACCCCCACAAATCCGAAAAGGACAAAGGGTGGGAAGGTGATAGAAGCCCAGGAAGTCCTGGAGAGAAAGGAAAGCAAGATACACATGGGGCACTCCTCCAGCCAAAAAGAAAGGTGCTGTGACAAGAGAGAGACCCGGAGATCTGTCTGCTTCCATTGTAATAAAGCAGGGCATTTGAAAGCTAACTGCTGGAAACTAAAAGGAAACCCGATAAGGTTGATCAGGGCAAACCCGCTCAGTGACGAAGGGACCCTGAATGAAAGCACAGCAGAACAAGCTGTGTCTTTAACAGCAGGAATAGTGCAACCCAGGAAGCTTACAGCTGCAACAGCATGAAATGTTAATAGCATTCCTGAAGGTTATCATGGTTTTGTGTTTGAAGTGAAAATAACCTCATATCGCTCAAGTGGTACAAGCAATCCCACAGTAATTCTCAGAGACACAGGGGTCACCAGATACTTTTTACTGGGAAAAGGCATGACCTTTCCCCCAGAGAGTGCAGTGAACACCAGAATGGTGTTGAATGGTATTGGAAGGCAGTTTATGCCTATACCTGTACACCAGGTGCACCTGGAGTGCGACCTATTTTCAGGACCAGTGACTGTAGGGATTGTCCCTTGTTTGCCTGTGGACAGTGTTGACCTGCTCCTAGATACTGATCTGACGGGGATGAAGGTGTTAGTCCCACGCAGTAGTGAAAGAAAGGCTGCAAGAGGTCCGAGAGACAGGGCAGTGGAGAGAGACAGTCCCCTGCATTTTCTTTGAATGTGTCATGGATCAGGCATTGATCAAACCATGTCCTCCAGAGGAGACTGAATTAACACTGCAGACAGATGACTCGGTCTTTCTGTCTGAGACTTTCCTTGGGAAGTTAGGAGACCCAGGGAATGAATTAAATGGATTTTCACTAGGTGAGGCTCAGCGAGCTGACCCAGTATTGAGAAAGTTAACACAGGCTGCCCAATCTGAAAGTGAAGCAGAGGGAGTCCCTGATTTCTACTATTTAAAGAATGAGGTACTGATGAGGAAATTGAGTTCTCCTCACAGAACTGAGAGCAAGGAATGGGCAGTAATTAACGAGTTTGTCGTGGCGCAGAGGTACCGGAGAGAAATATTACAAAGGGCCCACGAGGCTATAGTGGCTGTACATGCTGGTATACAAAAGATCAAAGCCTGTATAAGACAGTAGTTTGAATGGCCAACATTCCACAAAGATGTGATGGAGTGCTGCAGGAGTTGCCACATGTGCCAGGTTGAGGGGCAAACACAACCGACAGCGACATGTGAACGCCCAGGTCCTTTGCCAATGTTTGGAGGACTCTCCAGCAGAACGCTGGTGAATTGTGAGGGACTCCCGCTGAGAAAGAAATGGGACAGGCAGGCACAAGACTGGCAAAATTTGAGAAAGAGAAGGGGAAAAAAGTGACCAAGAGGCCAGATTAAAGGAAGTCTGCAAAGAATCGCAGATGAAAACCCCTACAGTCCAGTCAGCCAACTCCAAAAATGCGAAATGTTAGACCCCACATTTACTCCGATGTAAATGCAGACCCTAGAAGCACCCCACCAGAGCTGGTAACAGCATTTACAGGAACCTGCAGAGGCAATGAAAGACCTCTCGGTGGCAGAGAATCCGTGAGGGTGATGTCTCACCGAGCTGAAATGCCACAATAGAGTCGAGATAACTACCTACAGAACAGAAATGTCCAGGAGAACAAAGGGGAGATTCACAAAGAATCCTCCCCCACAATCAGAGAAAAGGGAACCACTCATGCCCCGAAGTCAAAAGCCTGTGCAACTCAAATACCATAAGCAGCCATGCAAATGGGCAAACTGAACAACAAATTCCCCAAAGAAACACATCCCTATTGGAATGCCAAAAGGGGGAAATTAAAGCAGCACAGGCACCCAGAAAAGACAATTTTAATAAGCTTTATGATTCATGAATGAATTGAAGTGAATGAGAGAAATGCATGGTTTCTTTTCCGAAATCTCATACTTCTCTCACACCTTTTTAATGAAATGTGCATTTGTTTCAAATTGCATTTCATCCCCTTGGGTGTGGAGGTGTAATGCAGGTCCCACCTGCCAAGAATGAGGAATATTAATTTCACCGCATGAACATTGCTTTTAAATCTGTTGTTGGGGAAGAAAGAACTGGCTTTAAAAAAAAGCCATTTTTTATCTGTAGTGACGCATTTGCCTATCAACAGACAGTACTTCAAAGGACAAAGGGACTATTCCCTGCTCCAATTTAATCCACAACAGGCCTTTGATCAGCAGGTATTGTGTGTAGAGTAGACATTCCAGGATCTGCCAGAATAAGACAAATACACAACAGCCAGGATTGGTCAGACCTGTTTAGTCACATGACTAACTAGCTGTTGCAGAATTTGAACTGGCCACAGAGCTTGGAACTGAGGCAGAAATTCTTTCCTCCTGGACTGAGAACATGTCTCTCCTGTTAGCTCCCATCTCATTCTCTCAGAACTGAATCTTGTGAAGACACGTGAAGCTCAAAGAGAGAAAGGTTTCCGACGTGAACAAGGTTTGAGAAGAATACTGAGCACCAACAAAACTTAAGAGTTCTTGTCAATCACCGACTCTACAGTGAGCTGGAAACCCAGAAGCAGTCACAAGAATCTCCCTTCAGAGACATCATCGACCCTTTCACCTTATATATTCTTTTTCTCTTTTCTGTCCCTATCTGCATGCGCATATCACTTGTGCATGCAAGCGTGGGCACGTCGTATATCCATAGGCATTAACTGAATTAGAGTTAAGTAAGTTTAATAAGATTCCACTTTTCTTCTTTAAAGCTGAGAAAACCTGTTTGTTTGATTTATTTGCCTTATAATTGGAAAGGAGTGAACAAGGATTCATCAAGGGGGAGCTAAAAATACAGTGTGTTTAAAAATCAAACCCTGCTACAATAAGACCGGTTTCCTCCCACATGCCAAAGACTTGCAGGTTAATAGTTAAATTGGCCATTATAAATTGCCTCTAGTATAGGTAGGTGGCAGGGAAAATAAGAACAGATGGGGATGTGGTAGGAATATGGAATGAGAAAAGGATTAGTGCAAATGGGTGGTGGATGGTCGGCACAGACTCGGTGGGCCGAATGGCCTGTTTCGGTGCTGTATCTCTAAATAAAAAAAAAATAAAAGACCGGGTGAAGACAGTAAAATACCCCTTCGATAACTTTCTCACCAGGTCATAACAGTTGTTTAGTGCTGAAAAACTCCTTGTAAATTTGACTTATAAGTCGAAAGCGAGTCGAGGTGCTCAGTGTTTTGAAGAATAACTGCATAATACAGATGTTTGAATGGACACTCCCACAGCTGGAAATGTAACTTTAAAAATCCTTCAGAATTTTTGGCCACATAGTCATGGGAGTATAGGTAAGTTGACAAACACACCGTATCTCTGCATGACACTATTTTTCAGAGACAAGTGTTTCTACAACTACCCAAAGACTCAGCACATGCAGTAAGAAAGCATTGGAGACTGAATAACTGTGTCTATGGTCAGAATGATGCCTCCACAGTTCAGTACTTTTCAGTGAGATGTGTTCAACTGAAATCAATTCCTACAATTTATCATTGGAATCATAAAGGGAAACTTTTAGCCATCATCACGATACATGTTAATGATTTCTTCTGGGATGGTTCTGCGGAATTTGAGAAATATGTTATCAATAAAATTAGCCTGGAATTTAAAATTGTGTCAGTTTGGAGAGTTTTTAAATATATCGGTTTAGATATCAAGCAAAGTAGTTCTGGAATAACTTTAAATCAACAATCCTGTTTAGAGGGTGGTATTCCAATCATACTCGGACCTCATAGAAAGATGACTTTTTAATCTCAGGAAAAAAATGGACAATTGCGAAGCTTAATTTTTCAGTTGAATTGGTTGTTCACTCAGATTTGACCAGAAGCTACTTTTGATGCATTGGAGTTAACTACTACGATGAAATAACCTAAAGTGGAGAATGTTTAAGGGCAAATAAAACAGCAAGAAAATTAAATCCAGTTGAATGCATCCTTAGGGTCCTATTATTCGGTCACCCAGAGAACATGAAGCTGGTGATTTTTTAACAATGCTTCACATGCTAATCTTCCTGCTGGATATTCTAGTCCAGCTTGATTCATAATAAATTTGATGGGTGAATTTTGGAAATGTCCCATAGCTTGGGAAGGTAAGAAAACAAAATGGACTTAAAAGTACTTTGTCGACTGAAACACTGGCCCTTGTGGAGAAAATGGATGAGATTCTCTTTGTTAAATATTTACGTGTTATTCTATGTGATAGGCATCCTGAAGACAGTCTACTGTTGCGACCGACTGTTCCAGTCAAAGTCCCCAATCAAATTATACGATTCTGATTGTGGTGGGAGAAATGCACTGTTAATTCAATCCGGTCTCTCCACAGATTGCCTAACATATCATTTTAAACTTTCCAAATTAAAGAAAGACTCAGCCAAATTGTGCTTTCTAATCACCCCCGAATGAGGCTTACCAAACCGGGTGTCTTTAAAACAACAAATTAACTGTCAAATTTTTTTTTAAAAATCTTAAACACTATGAAGATATAAACTACATTTTAATAGAAAAAATTAGAGTCCTTGCAAATTTACAGTCCAATGTTGCTTGAAGTCCTCACAGCAGTCAGATGGGGAAATAAGGTTCTTCCACAGTAGAACAGTCTGTAGTCTTACTCCAGCATTAACTGATGCTTCCTTCTTGAGCAATAGATTTCAACAATTAACACCTTGCCAACCTTTTCAATAGAATCAATCTGCCTTTTGAGTTTTTGAGGGATCAAAAAAGTATCATGCATTAACTTCCTTTCCTTCAGTTCAGGTTATCAGAGATCTCCGTTTTGGCTTAACTTTTAAAAAAAATTTGAGAGATAATATCCATTAAACAGACTAAAATTCTCTTCCTTCATGGTAAATGGCTGAGAGCTCTTTTTTCAGGGGCTAACATGAGCTATCCATCTTAGAACAAACTGGGTTCAGCGAAAAGCCAGTTCAAAATTGAATTGTGACAAATGTATCGCATGATGCTCAATCCAAGTGGTTGTATCCATGGCAACGAAAATGCACCTTCTTGATAAATCCGGAGACCTGTTGGTTCTGAAAGCAGTACTGATCCTTTGCAAGTCTTAAAGGTACACCGAATTTTCACGGGAAAAATAAACTACAGGACCAGAGCAACTCCACCAAACCCCTAGTGGAATGAAATGCCGTTCCTGGAAAACATTTCATTACGATCGGTTGAAAAAAAGAACATTTTTTTTGCCGGAATTACAGATATACACATTTCTTTAAAAGAAATGTTTAGACTGTAACAACAAGGTCCAACAGAACATTTTGAAAAGGTTGTTCCAATTAGCCCATTTCACATTTGCAACCATACCCTTCCAATTGTTTCATGTTTTCCTTCCAAGGATCCCTATTGTCCATCACCTCAGCCAGGTGAAATGCCGAGCAAGGAACATTGACCACTACTGGGTTCACTCATCTCTGAGAAGTTTCTCGAGTACCCCTTAACCTATGTTTCATCACGAGACACTGGTAAACCCTGCCCAGTGCAACAGAAGCTGATTTTCTCTCACCCTGGGGTTTCAAAGGAATTTGACTGTATCCCTCTGACACATCTGTCTCTTTGGGTATTGTGTAATGGGAGAGGAATAATTGAAAATCCAGCTGTGCAAGACCCCATGGGAATGAGCAATCATAAGATGATAAATTTCTTCATCAAGGTGGAAAGTGGACGTAGTTGACTCTGAGACTAGGGTCTTGAATCTTAATAAACGAAAATACGATGGTATGACGTGCGAGTTTGCTATGATGGATTGGGAAATGTTATTTAAAGGGATGACGGTGGATAGGTAATGTCAAACATTCAAACAGCACATGGATGAACAGCAACAGTTCTTTATTCCTGTATGACGCAAAAGTAAAACGGGAAAGATAGCCAAACCATGGCTTTCAAGGGAAATTAGAGACAGCATTAGATCCAAGGAAGAGACATACAATTCACCATAAAAAAAACAGACCTGAGGACAGGGAGCAGTATAGAATTCAGCAAAGGAGGACCAAGGAATTGATTAAGAAGGGGAAAATAGAGTACAAGAGTAAGATAGCGGGGAACATAAAAACTGACTGCAAAACATTCTATCGGTATGTGAAGAGGAAAAGATTGAAGCAGAAAAATGTCGGTCCCTTACAGTCAGAAACGGGGTAATTTATTACGGGGAATAAAGAAATGGATGACCAACTAAATGCATACTTTGGTTCTGTCTTAACAAAAGAGGACACAAATATCATACCAGAAAAGTTGAGGAACACAGGATTTAGTGAGAGGGAGGAACTGAAAGAAACCAATATTAATAGAGAAATGGTGTTGGGGAAATTGATATAACTGAAGGCCAATAAATCCCCAGGGCCTGATAATCTACCTCCCAAAGTACTGAAGGAAGTGGCCCTCGAAATAATGGATGCATTGGTGGTCACCTTCCAAGATTCTTTAGACTCTGGAACAGTTCTTATAGATTGGACGGTAGGTAATGTAACAACACTATTTACAAAGAGAGGTAGTGAGAAAGCAGGGAATTATAGACAAGTTAGCTTGACGTGGGTAGTGGGGAAAATTCTAGAGTCCATTATCAAAGATTTTATAGCAGAGCAATTGAAGAACAGTGGTAGAATCGGGCGGAGTCAGCATGGATTTACGAATGGGAAATCATTCTTGAAGCTTGAAAGATCTGCTAGAATTCTTTGAGGATGTAACCGGCAGAGTTGATGAAGGGGAGCCAGTGGATGTGGTTTATTTGGACTTTCAGAAGGCTTTCGACAAAGTCCTACATAAGAGATTAGTGTGTAAAATTAAGGCGCATGAGATTGGGGCAGTATCTGCGATCGATAGAACATTGGTTGGCAGACAGGAGCAAAGAATAGGAATAAGCAGGTCTTTTTCTGAATGACAGGCAGTGACTAGGTGGGTACTGCCTCTAAGTATAAAAGCCTATGGTTTAATTTTCTTAGCCATTCTGCATTCGCTAACGAGATAGTGAGAGGTTCAATCTCAAAATTTCCTAGGCCTACTTCTGCCTCATCCTCACTATCCTTTTCCTTCTCCGCAGTCCCAGTTACCTGACATAACTGTACTGGCTTATCCTCCGCCCTGTGGTAATATGGTTTGAGCATATTAATGTGACACAACCTGTTCTCCTTCCAGCAATCAGGGGTGTCAATCAATCAATCTACCTTACCCACTCTTTTGATCACTCTATATGGGCCACTGAACCACTGTGACGTTAACAACACTAATACTTCATATCCTGGTTTTATGGTAGGTTGTGGTTTTCCCACCATTTGACAGGTATGGCATGCCTACAAAATTGCCTCACATTCTTCGTAATACCTGTCCAGTAATAATGTTTGATTATGTGTGATTTGGTCTTCTGAACGATCCCAGATATTAAGTCACTCTCCAGGCATCCTTTATACAAAGGAACGAGTATTTTTTTCCTTAAATACTGTGATCCAAATTAATGAATCAAATAGAATAGAGATGACTGGACAGGCGATATGTTGCAGCTGTAATATGTGGGAGCTGATGGACGCTGGTGCGATCCACAGTGACCACATTTGCAGCAACTGTTGGCTGCTCGAGGAACTTCAGCTCAGAGTTGATGAGCTGGAGTCCGAGCTGCAGACACTGTGACACATCAGGGAAAGGGAGAGGTACCTGGACACTGTGTTTCAGGAGACAGTCACACCCCTTAGATCAATTACATCCAATCTGGACCGTGGTCAGGGACAGGAGGGTGTGACTGTGGGTGAGGCAGGTATGGGGATCCAGAATTTAGCTTTGGAGGAGCCTCAGCCACTGCCCTTATTCAATAGGTAAATGGTTCTTGCTCCCGGTCTGGACGAGGGCACAGACTGCAGGGAGAATGACCAAACTGACCACAGCACTGTGGTTCAGAGCGCCATTCAAGTGGGGGGTGAAAAGAGAAATGTAGTTGTAATTGGGGATAGCATAGTTAGGGGAATGGATACTGTTCTCTGCAGCAAAGATAGAAAGTCCCGAAGGCTTTCCTACCTGGTGCCAAGGTTCAAGAACATCTCTTCTGGGCCGGAGAGGAACGTGGAGTGGGAGGGAACAGATCCAGTTGTCGTGGTCCACGTAGGTACCAACGACATAGGTCGGACTAGGAAAGAGGTTCTGCTGAGGGACTATGAGCAGCTCGGGGACAAATTAAAAAGCAGAACCAGAAAGGTAATAATGTCCGGATTACTACCTGAGCCATGTGCAAATTGGCACAGGGTAAATAAGATTTGAGAGGTAAATGTGTGGCTCAAAGATTGGTGTGGGAGAAATGGGTTCCGATTCAGGGGACACTGGCACCAGTACTGGGGAAAGAGAACGTTCCATTGGGATGGGCTTCACTTGAACCATGCTGGGACCAGTGTGCTGGCGATTTGTATAACGAGGGTTGTAGATAAGGCTTTAAACAAAAGAGTGGGGGGGGGGAGCGTTTAATTGACGGGAAGTCTAAAAAAGTCGTAGAGTAACGAGAGCGCAGAGGTGCAGGGTTGGGAAGGAGCATACATTAGTCAGAGAGTGACAGGAAGGGGCAGAGAATACAAGCACAAGAGTACAGCAGAAATGAGAACCAGAGTAGGTAAAAATGGTAAAAAGTCGAAGCTTAAGGCTCTATCTGAATGCACGTAGCATTTGTAACAAGATAGATGAGCTGATGGCACAAATAGAAATAAATGAATATGATTTTATAGCTATCACTGAGACGTGGTTGCAGGATGACCAGGACTGGAATGTTAATGTTCAAGGATATTCAACGTTCCAAAAGAATAGGCAGAAAGGAAAAGGAGGTGGGGTAGCTGTGTTATTAAAAGAAGGGATGAGTTGTGAGTAATGTTATAGGTGTAATAGATCGTGATGTGGAATCAGTTTGGGGGTAAATAAGGAATAGCAAGGGAAAGAAATCACGCGTGGCAGTGGTCAAGAGGCCCCCAAAGAGTAGCCCCGCTGCAAGACAAGGTACAAATCAGGAAATAATGGAGGTGTTTAAGAAGGCCACTGCAATTTTCATGGGTGATTTTAATCTTCATATAGACTGGACAAATCAAATTGACAAGGGTAGCATGGAAGACAAATTTGTAGAGTGCCTCAAGGACTGTTACTTCGAGCAATATGTTACAGAACCTACCAGGGAACAGGCATTGAGATTTGGTATTGTGTAATGAGGTAGGATTAATAAGATATCTAATAGTTCAGGATCCATTAGGGAGAAGCGATCATAACGTGGTAGAATTTCAAATTCAGTTTGAGGGTGAGCAACTTGGGTCTCAAACCAGTGTCTTCAACTTAAACAAGGGCAATTACAGAGGTCTGAAGAAAGAGTTGTGTCAAGCGGGCTGGGAAAATAGTCTACAGGGGAAGTCAGTGGATGAGCAGTGGCAGACCTTTAAGCAGATATTTCAAAACATGCAGCAAACATTTATTCCAGTCAGAAGGAAGGACTCGAAGAGAACGATGACTCACCCGTGGATAGCAAAGAAATAATCAAAAACAAAGGCGTTCAATGTGGCGAAAACGAGTGGTAGGTCAGAGGATTGGGAAGTTTTTAGAAACCAGCAGCGGATGACTAAAAATCTAATAAAGAGGGAGAAAATTGATTATGAGAGTAAATTGGCAAGAAATATGAAAACAAACAGTAAGAGATTCTGCGGGTATATTAAAAGGAAGAGATTAGCTCAAGTAAGTGAGGGACTCTTAGAAGATGAGGATGGGGAATTAATAACAGGAAACAGGGAAATGGCAGATAATTTAAACCAATATTTTGCATCAGCCTTCATGGTGCAGGAGACTGTAAACATCCCAACAATAATAGATGAGCAAGGTGTAAATAAATGGAGGCTCACCCTGTTGATTTATGGTCTGTATAATATGGAGAGTGCACTCTCACCCTGTTGGTTTATAGTCTGTATAACATGGAGAGTGCACTGTCCCCTTGTTGGGTTCTTGTCTGTACAGCATGGAGAGTACACTCTCACCCTTTTGGGTTATTATCTCTAAAACGTGGAGAGTGCAATCTCACCCTGTTGTGTTGCAGTCTGTACAACAAGGAGAGTACACTCTCACCCTGTTGGGTTATTATCTCTATAACGTGGAGAGTGCACTCTCACCCTGTTGGGGTATGGTCTGTACAACATGGAGAGTGCATTCTCACCCTGTTGGGTTATAGTCTGTACAACATGAAGAGTGCACTCTCACCCTGTTGGGTTGTAGTCTGTACAACATGGAGAGTGTACTCTGGCTCTGTTGGGTTATGGTCTGTATATCATGGAGAGTGCACTCTCACCCTGTTGGGTTCTGGTCTGTATAACATGGAGAGTGCATTCTCACCCATTTGGGTTATAGTCAGTACAACATGGCGAGTGGACTCTCACCCTGTTGGGTTATAGTCTGTATAACATGGAGAGTGCTCTCTCGCCTTGCTGTGTTGCAGTTTGTTCAACATGAATAGTTCACTCTCATCCTGTTGGATTATAATCTGTGCAACAAAGAGAGTGAACTCTCACCCAGTTGTGTTACAGTTTGTACCACATGGAGAGTGCTCTCTTGCCTTTCCGGGTATATTCTATACAACATGGAGAGTGCACTCTTGCCTCACCGGGGATATTCTGTACAACATGAGACCTCACTCCCATCCTGTTTCATTATGATATGTGCAGCATGGAGAGTGCACTCTCTCCCTCTGTTTAAGCATTGGCTGGCAAAGTGCAGAATAGAAATCTCTGGTGGAATGGGTCATGTTTCAGTAACATGTCCATTCCTTCCACTTACACTCAGAAACACAATTCAAAATGAATTAAAATCCATACCAACAACAGAAATCTCTGCAGCAACTACATATGTTAACATGAAAAACATTTACAATACAATATCTCCTAGATTCCCCATGGTACACGTGTAACCCACTTAACAACATCAGCACATTGAAAATTGCTGAAACATTTCTGTTGTGTCCATGCAGAATCTAGGGAAAAGGTTCTATTGTAAAGATGAAGGGATTTCTGTTCAATCGCTGTCTGTGCAAAAAATTCAAGAAGTATTCGAATTCTCATTGGGAAATCACATGAAGAAAACAAGACAATCACTTGACATTTAACTGATGGCAGCAAACAGGGAAAATATAACATGAGGTGTCAATATTGATATTGAAATATCACTGTCTTAATTCACTGTCTTTTCAGGAATACTGACGGCTGCAAGAATCGGGTAGTAAATGATCTCTACCTGGTAAATTACTGTATATCCTATTTATTGTGCTAAACACAAATGTAGAGACTTCTTCAGAGGAGCCCTTATTAATAGTACAGATCAACCTCCATGGGGACAGTCATCTAGGGAATGTGAGCAGGGATATTAGTAAAAGTCCACTGAAGAAACTGATTTGGCAAACCGTTTTTAGTTGTGTTTAATAAAATATCATCAATAAATGATATAGAAAACAAAATAATTTTCTATTCCTTATAAATTTCTTCAAAATATGATGTACAAATTATTGTGTTATGATCTCAGGTATTGCTGTGGATTACCAGTCTCAGGAACAATAGTCCAGGTGTTGATGTAGATTACCAGTCTCATGAACAATAGCCCTGGTGTTGATGTGGCTGAAATAGGACCTGTGTCATTTGCTCACCACGCAAGCTTGTTGCTGAAATCGGGCGAATCAAAGACATCCTGCATGAAAATGGTTACCCTGATCAAGATCGTTTCTCACTATTTGTTGTGTCATCCTATGAATCAGCCTAAGATTATTTTTTTTCTGCCCTGAAAATTGCCCAGTCGACCTCAGATTACGCTGGAAGGGTAATATATCCCAAATCTTTGAGCAACCAGTAAAGTTAGCTCTTTCATGCTGCTACTATGCTGCAGCAACATGTGTGATGTTCGCCACCAACCAGATGCTGCCGTCAAGCCAAAAACATCCTGCTTATTACACAAATTAATAATGTGATATATAAATTGCAGTGCCAGTGTGATGCTAGGTATATGGGCCATACGTCCCAATGACTGGCAGATCACATCAAACAACATGTCCCTTCCAATGTTCACAACAGATAAGGTACAGGTCAAACTCAACCAGCCCATGCTTGCAAAACACAAAGTACAGGATCCAACATTTAATGTGATTCAACGATTGGACAACATTTGCTAAATAATCCACAATGGGCGAAGAATGACGTTAAAACCAATTTAAGGTTGTCAGTAGGGCTCGCAGTGTGGAGCATGTGAGCGTACTGGAAGCTACATATCTTAATACACAGGGCCCTGTTACTTGCAGACGGAAATAATATGTACAAACATTGTACCTGTTTCAGCTGAACAAAATAAGTGAGAGCCACTCAGTGGTTCATTCCTCAGGGCAATGCCTTGACCAATCAGGGTCAAGGTGCCTGGTTTAAATTTCAAACAAAGCTTGGAAGTTAACTGTCAGTCACCATAAACTGGCGCATTCTCCATGGCAACGCCTCTACCAACCAGAGTTCACTTGCCAACCGATCAGCACTCTCTTTTCATGCCGAATAAGTTTTTGTTTTCGCTTACATTGGTTATTCTTGCGGTTTGTCCTGATGAGTGCAAGACGAAAAGCTTAGACAACACGACTCTGTTTTCAAAAATAACCTATTTCACAAATTTCACAAGCACCACCCCAAAAGAAATCATAATATGTTTCATGATGATTCCTAAAAGTTTCCCTTTATGAATCCAATGAAAAATTGCAGGATTTGCTTTTAGGTTGAACACACCTCACTGGAAAATACCAAATCCATTCAGGCCATAGACACATTTGTTCAGTCTAAAGGATTTTTAGCCTGCATTTGCTGTCTCTTTGCATAGTTTCAGAAACACTTCTGATAAATATTGCCGTGCAGAGATATAGCTTTTATGTCAATTTACCTATACTCCAAGACAATGTGGCCAAAAAATCTGAAAGTGTTTTAAGAGTACTTTTCGAATTTTAAGTGTCCACTCAAACATCTGTATCACGCAGTTATTCTTCAAAACCCCAAGCTTTCGCCTTATAAGGTAAATTTGCAAGGAGTTGTTCAGCACAAAACAACCTTTGTCACAAAGTTTGTTTCACATTATCTGGTAATTCAGAATAAATTCCAAACTCGCTCCAACTATCCCACTCCCTTTTTCTGTCTCACCTATTGTTTGCTCCTCAAGATTATAAGCAGCCACCAAAAGTTCAGTCAAAAGGAATTCTGCTTCTAGTCCTGCTCTCTGTTGGCTTTATTGCATTGTTTAATTAATTCAAGTTATGGACTCTACTATGCACTGTTATTTCTGCCGGGACTGCTGCTGCAAGCTCTCCCTATTTGACAGCACTGTGGGTGTACCTGCGCCAGGCGGACTGCAGCAGTTCAAGATGGTGGCTCACCAAAACCTTCTTAAGGTCAATTAAGGATGGGCAATCAATGCTGGCCTTGCTGACGATGCCCATATCGCATGAAAGAATACAGAAAAGCTTTCTCTCACAAGGGTAATTTCTGGTCTCACTACCAGTACTTGGACTGTGCTTTCATGCAGATTCTGCCAGTCCATGGACCTCATTTCTAAACCATGATGCTGAACATTCAACTAATATTTAAACTTGCCAGATGCTTTTCGTACACACCCCACAACTGTTGTATGCCTCTAATCTGGAATATGTGTCACCGAGTACCCAGTCTGGGTAATTGGTCTTTGGATGTGATAGCCTTGTCATGATCATTCCAATTACCACTACCAGCAATTGATCCACCTCATTCTGCTTCTCAGAAACTTCATCACAAAGCACATGAGCATTTCCTGTACACGTTGCCTCGTTTACATCCATTGGCTGCACAGAGTCTGATATGTTGTAACTAATGCTGTCTAAACGTGATGAATGAATCTTTACAGTTTGGTTGCCATTTTAGCAAAATACTGCTTTCCCAAAACCATCTATAACCTTTTCAGGGACACTTTATTGCCTATGACTCTTTCCTTTATAGAATACTAAATCTACTGAAGTGAAGTCTGTTTCAGATGATCTTAAATGATGTCTCAGAGCTCCTTGAATTTTCAATTATTCAACTACGCAGTAAAATTGAGCTGATTGTGGTATCTTCTAGCACAGGAGGACTATTGCACAGACCAAAATGTAATTTGTGGTGTCACCCACAGACTAATTGATAGGGACTGTAGCCTCCAAATGTCTGGAGTGATTTATTTGTGGGAACCGTCCATGTCAGGTGGTTGTCAACTTGCAGTGTGGTTCATCAGTAAATTTGTTTTTGCAATATTTCAGCGATCACCACCTGATTCCTTTCACAGAGTCCATTTCTGAAAGGACTTTCAGCTGTAGTATTCATGTTCATGATGTTCATATTTTCACAAGTCTTGGAACTTGTCATTGCCAAATTCCCCTCCATTATCAGTCAGAAACTTTGCTGGTGTTCTACATCTGTAACTGTTGTTACGACCGACTGTTCCTTTCAAAGCCCCCAATCAAAATATACGATTCTGATTGTGGTATCTTGCAGCACAGGAGGACTATTGCAGAGACCAAATGGACCGATGCACTGTTAATTCAATCCCGTCATTCCACAGATCGGCTAGCATATCATTTAAAACTTTCCAAATTAAAGAAAGACCCAACCAAATTGTCCCACCTATTAACTCCCAAATGAGGCTAACCAAACCAGCTTTTTTAAATCAAACAATTAACTCTTTAATTATAAGAGGGAAATTCTTCAACACTACGAAGATTTAAAAATAGACAATTTAGAGTCCTTGCACATTTACAGTCCAATGTTGTTCGAAGTCCTCACAGAATGTTGTTCGAAGACCCCGAAGAATGTTGTTTGAAATCCTGACAGAATGTTGCTGGAAGTCCTTGCAGAATGTCGTTCAAAGCCCTCACAGAATGTTGTGCGAAGTCCAGCGAATTTCAACAATTAACGACCTGCAAGCACTTTCAACCGAATCAATGACTTTAGAGTTTTTGAGGGATAAAAGATTGTCACAGTCTAACTTCCCTTTCTTAAATTTAAATTATCAGAGATCTCTGTCTTGGCTTGACTTTTTAGAATTTCAAGAGAGAACAATTAAACGGACAAAAATCCAATTTCCTTCAGTTTAAATGGTTGAGAGTTCCTTTTCAGTGCTGACACCACAGCTATCTGTGTCTTCTGTTTGTGTAGGTTCAGACTGTCTTACTAACTGCCAGTTCAAACTGTATCGCATCAGGCTCACTCCCTGTGGCTGTTTCCATGGTATCGAGAATGCATCCTTTGAATCGCAGTCTCCAAATGGCTGCTTCTAAGGCAACTAAAATGCACCTTCCAAAAACTCCTAAGGCTTGCCGTCTCTTAAAGCAGTCCTGATCCCTTGCAAGCCTTAATGGCAAACCGCATATTCCGAAACAAAAACTCCAAGAACAAGTCACTATCCAATACCATAACTTGCTCTGACTTGACAAAATTAGGAACTAGTTGTGTAATCAAATACATTTGTTTATTCAGTCAATGGATGTGGGCGTCGCTGGCTAGGTCAGTATTCGTTGCCCATTCCTAATTGACCTTGAAAAGGTGGTGGTGAACTGTCATCTTGAACGGCTGTAGTCCATGTGATGTAGGTACACCCAAAGTGCTGTTAGGAAGGGAGTTCCTGGATTTTGACCCAGTGACAGTGAAGGAATGGTGAAATAGTTCCAAGTCAGGATGGTGCCTGACTGGAAGGGGAACTTGCAGGTGGTGGTGTTCACATGCATCTGCTGCCCTTGTCCTTCTCGTTGGTTGAAGTCACGGGTTTGGCAGGTGCTGTTTAAGGAGCCTTGGTGCATTGCTGCAGTGCATCTTGCAGATGGTACACACTGCTGCCACTGTGCATCGGTGGTACAGGGAGTGAAAGTTGTGGATGGGGTGCTAATCAAGCGAGCTGCTTTGTCCTGGATGGTGTCGAGCTTCTTGAGTGTTGTTGGATGTGCTTCCATCCAGGCAAGCAGCGAGTATTCCAACAGACTCCTGTAGATTGTGGACAGGCTTTGGAGAGTCAGGAGGTGAGTTACTCAACGCAGGGTTCCGAGCTTCTGACCTGCTTTTGTCGGCATGGTATTTATATGGCTACTCCAGTTCAGACTCCGGTAAATGGTAACCCCGAGAATGTTGATAGTGGATGATTCAGCGGATGTAATGCCATTGAATGTCACGGAGAGATTGTTAGATTCTTTCTTGTTGTTGATGGTCATTGCCTGGCATCTGTGTGTTGCAAATGTTACTTGCCACTTATCAGCCCAAGCCTGGATATTGTCCAGGTCTTACTGCAATTCTACACGGACTGCTACAGTATCTGAGGAGTTGTAAATGGTGCTGAACATTGTGCAATCATCAATGAACATCCTCACTTCTGACCTTATGATTGAAGGAAGCTCATTGATGAAGCAGCTGAAGATGGTTCGGCCTAGTACACTACCCTGAGGAACTCCTGCAGTGATGTCCTAGAGCTGAGATGATTGACCTCCAACAACCCCAACCACCTTCCCTTGCGCTCAGCGGAGAGTTTTCGGCCGATTTCCATTGACTTCAGTTTTGCCAGGGCTCCTTGTTGCCACACTCGGTCAAATACTGCCTTGGTGTCAAGGGGCAGTCATTCTAACCTCACCTCTTGAATTCAGCTCTTTTTTTCATTTTTCAACCAAGGCTGTAATGAGCTGAGTGGCCCTGACAGAACCTCAATTGAGCATCACTGAGCAGGTTATCGCGAAGCAAGTGTCACTTGATAGTCGATGACACCTTCCATCACTTTACTGATGATTAAGAGTAAACTGATGGGGCAGAAATTGGCCGTGTTGTTCCTGTCCTGCTTTTTGTGTACAGGACATACCTGGGCAATTTTCCACAATGCAGGGTAGATGCCAGTGTTGTCGCTGTACTGGAACAGCTTGGCTAGGGGCGCGGCTAGTTCTGGCGCACAGGTCTTCAGTACTATTGCCGGAATATTGTCAGGACCCATAGCCTTTGCGGTATCCAGTGCCTTCAGTCGTTTCTTGATATCACACGGGATGAATCGAAGTGACTAAAGTCTGGCATCTGTGATGCTGGGGACTTCAGAAGGAGGCCAAGATGGATCATCAACTTGGCTCTTCTGGCTGAAGGTTGTTGCAAATGCTTCAGCCTTATCTTTTGTACTGATGTGCTGGGCTCCCCCATCATTGCGAATGGGGATCTTTGTGAAGCCACCTCCTCCAGTTGTTTAATTGTCCACCACCATTCACGACTCAATGAAGCAGGACTGCAGAGCTTAGATCTGATCCGTTTGTTATGGGGTAGCTTAGCTCTGTCTATCGCAAGCTGATTACGCAGTTTGGCAGGCAAGTAGCCCTGTGTTGTAGCTTCACCAGGCTGACTCCTCATTTTGACCAGATTCACAAAATATATATTAATGATTTAGATGAGGGAACTAAATGCAACATCTCCAAATTTGCAGATGACACAAAACTGGGTGGGAGGGTGATTTGTGAGGAGGATGAAGAGAGGCTTCAGGGTGATTTGGACAAGTTGAGAGCGTGGGAAAATGCATGGCAGATGCAGTATAATGTGGATAAATATGAGGTTATCCACTTTGGTAGCAAAAACAGGAAGGCAGATTATTATCTGAACGGCTATAAACTGAGAGAGGGGAATATGCAACGGGACCTGGGTGTTCTAGTACACCAGTCACTGAAGGTAAGCATGCAGGTGCAACAGGCGGCAAAAAGGGCAAATGGTATGTTGGCCTTCATAGCGAGAGGATTCGAGTACAGGAGCAGGGTTGTCTTGCTGAAATTATCCAGGGCCTTGGTGAGGCCACACCTGGAATATTGTGTGCAGTTTTTGTCTCCGTATCTGAGGAAGGATGTTCTTGCTATTGAGGCAGTGCAGCAAAGGTTTACCAGACTGATTTCTGGGATGGCAGGACTGACGACTGAGGAGAGATTTAGTCGGTTAGTATTATATTCACTGGAGTTCAGAAGAGTAAGGGGGATCTCAGAGAAACCTACAAAATTCTAACAGGACTTGCCAGGGTAGATTCATGTAGGATGTTCCCGATGGTGGGGGAGTCAAGAACCAGGGGGTCATAGTCTAAGGATACGTGTCTGCCCAGTGTCAGGGTGAAAGTCACCACCTCACATATGGAGATGAACTAGGATTGGGAGGGGAAGAATTCAGCTGTCATGGTCCACATAGGAAGAAACAACACAGAAAGAAACAGGAATGATGTTCTGCTGAGTGAGTTCGAGTATTTCGGGTACCAATTAAAACGCAGAACCTCAAACGTAATGATCACTGATTGTCAATTGGGCCATGCCAATTGCTAAAGGGTCAGGAAGATTCGAGAATTAAATGTGTGGCTCAATGAGTGGTTTGGAAAGGAGGGGCTTCGATTCATGGGGCACTGGCATCATTTCGAGGGAATCCGGGAGCTGTTCCATTGGTATGGAACCAATCTGGGATCAGGTTCCAGGCGATACGCAAAACTAGGGATCTGGGCAGGGCTTTGAATTAAAAGGGTGGGGGAGCGTTCAGGTGAAGGGAGATTTATGAAACTAAAGAGAAAATTCCAGGGAACAGAGCAGTGTAGCGATTTAACTACGGACAGCAGAGAAGGACAGGAAGGGACAGAGAGTTTGATGGGAATAGTGCACCAGGGAATAAGGTTTCTCCAAACAATAATAGTAAAACAATAAAATTAAAACCTCTTTCTCAGAATACGTGAAGATTTCATCTTAACATGGCTGAACTAGTGGTACAGATGAAGATAAATGTTTAGATCTGATTGTCATTTCGATCCTTATATGATTTGATTGTTGAAGTCATCACCGGGCATGGCCGAGCCAAGGGACAGAGCATAAACATGGGTGTTGGAGCAGAAGAGAGTTGTGTGTGTAGGGTGAGTTAGAGTCGGGCTGGAGAATGTTACTGATACAGAACATATCATCATAAGTAATGATTTAAACACAAGGATCAGAACTTTAAATTCAGGATTTTGGAGGCCTAGAACCTAATGTAGTTCAACAAGAATATGCCAGGCATAGAGAGGAGCTTGGATGGGTAAGGATGTGAGTTTCGAGCTGACAAGAGCATGGATGAGAGTTTCAACAGCACTTGGATGATGGAGTGAATGGAGGAATTTGATGTTATGGAATTAGGTGTCTTTGTGATTGGAGAATATGAGTTCCTGAACCTCATTGTGGGGTTGAATGGGAAGCCAAGGTTGCAGACATTATGTGTCCAACTAAGCCAAAGGCCAAGGAGCAGTAGTAGAAAGTGGAAAGTGCAGAGTTCGTGCTGTGGACTTGAAGATGGTGGCTCCGTCCTCCCAATGTATAACTGGAGGGAACTGTGAATTATAAATACGAAACGTAATTCAAGCAATCTGAAACTCAGTGGCATTGTAAGGGTTGAGTGTGGTAATGGAGAGGGAGAAATAGGTGCCGTCAGTGTGCATGTGGAAGCTGACCCGATGTGTTCTGATAATATATTCAAAGGGCAGCATGGAGATGGGAAAGAACCGCTGGAGAGCTAGAGTAGATCCTTGAAGGCTCCAAGACAAAACCTGAAGTTAATTTTAGATAGCAGATAAGAGCAGAAATACACAAGGACAGTACCAGTTATCAGGCTAATAGATCAGAGACATTGAAGGCTAATTGTGTGGTCAACCTTATCAAAGAATACAGGGAGACAGAGGAGGTCTTATGGAGGGATTGTGCACCACAGTAACAGTCACAGAAGATTTCACTTTTCTGGGACCGTTTGAATATTGAGGTCGGGGTGGAAACCTGATTGACGAGATACAAACATGATACTGTCGGAAGGATGTGCACGGATTTGGGAGACAACAACATGTTGAAGGGATTTGGAGAGGAAAAGGAAGTGTGAGATGGGATTGTAGTTACTTTTTTAAGAATGGAGGGGATATGCCTTGACGTTTGAGGAAGGGGTGACAATAGTTGTTTTGAAAGGGATGGAGAAGAAGGTGAGAATAGAGACACATGCCAAATCTCAACTAATATGGGGACCAGGAACAGGAGTGATTATTATTCGAGTGGAAATAAGCTCAAGGTTGCAGGAGGAGACTTTCAAGGACTAGACACATTTGCTTAGAGATTGAGGGGAGATAGGAGAGCGATTGGTGAAAGCAGTTGGTTCAGGACAGAAAGGATTGGTTTGGTGGACAATCGAAGGCTGATTTCAACAGGAGCAGGTGAACAGTTGCTCTCAATGTGAGAGAGGCAAAGACATTGCTGAGTTTATGACTGAGGTAAGGGAGGAGGATGTAAGGGAGATGGGTCTATAATGTTTGATGATAGTGAGGAAGAGACACAGGGGCTATCTTTGCATTCCAGGATGCTCCTGGAGAAATTACCACATAGACAACTGTGAGGCCCGATTAATGTGTTCCAACATGAACCAGCGGTGGAGCAGAAACACTCAAGAATCCATTCCATGGACTAAGGACAGCAAATATAAGGCCAGAACAGGACATTCAATGAGTGAAGGAGACAGTCAAGGTACCGACAAAGACTAGATTTTTCTCTCGAATTTGAATCCACCTTGGCCTCTTTTTGAAGGTTTTTTTTCTGCATTTGTGCCTTTTCTAACCATGTAAGTTTGTTCTTGAAAAACAAAATTGTTGTCATGAATTGATCCAATGGCCAATTGTAATGACTGTCAGAGCATGATTACCGTAGCTTGTTCTGAATGAGCAGAATATACCATTTAGTGTTACTGCTTCCTTATGGGGAATTAATTTGATGTCTTTTAATGGTGTACAGTACAGTTGCTGTAAATCCATAAATCCAGCAGTGAAATTGACATTGGGAAATTTCATGTTATATCATTTCCTTTATCGACATTAATATTCATCAATAATAATCTGGTAATTATACACGACTATCCAGAATCTTGTTAAAGATAATCAGTCTTCTCATTGTCATTCACCTGCCCACAATGAATATCAAAGCAAGGGTCTTGTAAACCTTTAAGCCCTGCCCCAGATCAATGTTCTTTAATTGTTATTGACACAATTTCCCATTCATTGTAAACAAATATTTCACCCCATTCTTCAACTCCTCTCTGAGTTTCCTCTGTGTCAGTCCATAGATACAAGTGTTTGTGCAGGAACTGAGAAGCTGAAACATGTACCCAACTTGTTGGGCAATATATATCGGGTTAGTGCAATACTTGTCTGTATAGTAAAAGTCTTCCGCTGGCTGGTCTATCACAAGGGCAACAAACGTCATCCACAACAGTATGAAATTTGCCAAAAGAGTGAAAAGTAAAATCATGGAATTCCTCCGATTCTTCACCTCTGGATCATTCTGATTCTGACTGTTGCTCCGGAGTCCCTTGCGGATTCTATTTGCCATTATAATGTGTCTGACGGTCAAAGCATTAAACAACAGAATTAAAAGGATTGGTAAGATAGGGGTTATGATGCCGTTGATACACTCGTATGCCCTCCACAAGGGGGAAGTGAGGTCATCAGCAGTAGCAACACAATACCAAGGTACATTGTCAATTATAAATACAGGGTCAACTGCATAGTAAAAGGGAATATTTACAAGACAGCTCACCACAAACAAGATGGTGATAACCACGGTGGCTGTTTTCTCTGTGTGATATTTTGATTGCAGCTTCTGACAGCAAATTGTTACAAAGTGATCAAACGTGAAGGCGACAGTAAACCAGACAGAATAGTCTAAAGCTGCAGTGTGTACGAGACAAGGTTCACCGTACACACAGGAGTTATAAACAGGAAACTAATTGGAAAGTACATGATATTAATCTTGTGTAATACCACATGGATGACAATCACCATTAGATCCGCCACTGCCATGGCCACCAGATAGTGAGTGATACATTTGTAGAGACCGCACTTTCCTCGAGACAAAATCACAATCGCCACCAAGTTAACTGTAAGAAACAGAAAACATGAAATTTACCTCAACACTGTCCCCCAACATTTTTGGAGAATCATTTACACTTGATTAAGACAGCCTGAAAATATAAGATGTTCAGATCTGAATTAAATGCAAGTTTAATTTAAAGAACTATTTATTTTTCGCAGGGAAATCTGTGGCAAAACAGGTATGGCAAAATTAAAGAGTAAAACAGGTTCTGGCCCTCAGAGAGCGAAACATATGCTGTGGCAAAAGCCAAAAGTATTGACGTTTTTCTGGAGAATTCTGGGACCCAAAACACGACTGTCTCCAAAGGTAAGTAGTTGCACATCAGCTGCGCCCTGTTGGGTTCTGATGATCCTACCTTCAACAACAACGCTTCTGATATGTCTTCCTTTTTCCTCAGCTGTGAGAAGACCCTGAGCCATGTCTGAACCATTTCCCGCACTACTGCCTAAATCTTCCCCTCCCTCCCAGAACTGCGACATGTTTCCCTTGCCCTCACCTCCTATTCGACCAGTCTTCACATCAAAAATATCATCCTTTGCGATTTCCAACACCTCCAGTGTGCTACTACCACCAAGCACATCGTCCCTTCCCCTCCCCTCCCCTCTCAGTATTCCAAAGGGATGATTCCCTCCGTGACACCTCGCCCCCTTCCCACAGCATCTTCCCATGCTATCGCAGGGTGTATAATACCTCCGCTTTCATCTCTTCTCTCTTCACCATCCAAGACTCCAAAGCCTCATTCCAGGTGAAGCAGGAATTTACTTGTTCTTCTTTCAATCTACTATATAATATTCACTGTTCACAATGTGATTGCCTCTGCACTGGGTAAACCAAACAGAGTTCGGGTGATTGATGTCTGGAACACCTCCATTCAGTCCAAAAACATTACCCCAAGCATTCTATTGCTTGCTATTGTAATTTACCACCCTGTTCCCTGTCAGTGGTCTGCAGCAGTGTTCCAGTGAACATCAAAGCAAGCTCGAGGAACAGCACATTATCTTCTCATTAGTCACTCTACAGCCTTCTAGACTCAACAATGGGTTAAACAATTTCAGAGCATGACTTTCTTTTCATTCCATTTTATTGCATTTTATTTGTTTTATTTTACTTTATTCCACCTTTAACCATGGGCCTGTCTTAACTTGTTTTTCAGGTTTTTACTTTTGAACAGATCTGTTCATTTCTCTGCCATTAACACTCTCTCTGGACTAATACCTTGTCTTTCCATATTGCTAAATGCTCCTTTGCCTTTGTTCCATGACAGCTTTGTCATTTAATCTCTTTTGCCCTCTGCCCTATCGTACACCTTTCCTTTTGTTCTTTTTTCCCCTCCCCCCATTCACTTGATCAAAGCCTATCAGATTCCTAACCTTTGCCGGTTCTGATGAAATGTCACAGACCCTAAACTTTAACTCTGTTCCTGGCTCCACAGAGGCTGCCAGACCTGTTGTGTATTGCAGAACTTTCTGTTTTTATTTCAGATTTCCAGCATCTGCAGTATTTTGTTTTCATTATTCTGGAGAGTATACTGTTCGGTTACGGTCTGTCCAACATGGAGAGCACACTCTCGTCCTGTTACAATACAGACTGTCCAAGTTGGGAAGCGCACTCTTGTCCTGTTAGACTATTGTTTGTACAACATTGACAGTGAACTCTCCTCTTCTTTTAAAATATTGACCAAGCAAAGTGAAGAATGGAAATATCTCGAGGGGTGGCTCATGCGCCAGTAACAGAAATCAGCAGGAGTTCCCTTCCACTTCCATTGAGAAACAAAATCAAAGCTGAATTCAAATCCATGCAAACAAGAGAAATTCTGCTGTTACACGAAAGGACAAATTGAAATAAAATAAAAACACAATAACTCCGAGAATTCTCAGTTACACGTGTAATCCACTTCACAATATCAGGAGATTTAAAATTGCTCATTTATTTCTGATCTGATGTCCATGCAAACTCTGTGAAAAGTTTCCATTGTAAACATTAAAGGGAATTGATATTTTAGCATTTTCTGTGCTGAAAATGCAAGCCACAATATAACTTTAATTAATAAATCACATTGAGAGAACATGACAATCACTTGCTCCTTAACTGATGCCATCAAAGAGGGTAAATATAACATGAAGAGTCACACATTGATATTCATCTTTCAATGCATCATTTAACTGTCTTACCAGGAATACTGACGGCTGCAAGAATCGGGTAGTAAATGAGCTCGACCTGATAAATTACAGGGTACCCCATTCCTTCTGTGAAACGTCAATGCAGACACTTCTTCACGCTAACCCATATTAATAGCACAGAGACACCTCCATGGGGGCAGTCATCTCGGGAATGTTTTCAGGGATATTAGCTACAGTCCAGTGAATAAACTGATGTAATGTACTATTTTCTGCACACAATAGAATCATTAGAGAAGATGGAAAACAAAATAATTGCAAAATTCGAGAAATGTTTTTCATAAACTGCTTTGCAACTTGCAACTTCTTTTACTACGATCTCAAGTGTTGATGTGGCTGAACAGTCTCAGGAATAATAACCCTGGTGTTGATGTGGATGAACAGTATCAGGAACAATAGCCCTGGTTTGGATGTGGATGCACAGTCTCAGGAACAATAGACCTGGTGTTGATGTGGATGAACAGTCTCAGGAACAATAGCCCTGGTGTTTATGTGGATGAACAGTCTCAGGAACAATAGCCCTGGTGTTGGTGAGGGTGAACAGTCTCAGGAACAATAGTCCTTGTTCTAATGTGGATGAACAGTTTCAGAAACAATAGACCTGTTGTTAATGTGGATGAACAGTATCAGGAACAATAGCCCTGGTTTGGATGTGGATTGAAAGTCATCGGAACAATAGCCCTGGTGTTGATGTGGATGAGCAGACTCAGGAACAATAGCCCTGGTATTGATGTGGATGAACAGTCTCAGGAACAATAACCCTGGTGTTGAAGTAGACGAAAAGTCTCAGGAACGATAACACTGGTGTTGATTTGCTGAACAGACTCAGGAACAATAGTCCTGCTGTTGATGCAGATGAACAGACTCAGGAACAATAGTCCTGGTTTTGATGTGGATGAACAGACTCAGGAACAATTGAACTGGTGCTGATGTGGATGAACAGTCTCAGAAACCATAGCCCTGGTCTTGATGTCCATGAACTGTCTCAGGAACAATAGCCCTGTTGTTGATGTGGATGAACAGTCTCAGGAACAATAGCCCTGGCATTGATGTGGATGAACAGTCTCAGGAACAATAGCCCTGGTGTTGATGTGGATGAACAGTCTCAGGAACAATAGCCCTGGCATTGATGTGGATGAATAGTCTCAGGAACAATAGCCCTGGCATTGATGTGGATGAACAGTCTCAGGAACAATAGCCCTGGTGTTGATGTGGATGAACAGTCTCAGGAACAATAGCCCTGGCATTGATGTGGATGAACAGTCTCAGGAACAATGGCCCTGGCATTGATGTGGATGAACAGTATCAGGAACAATAGCCCTGGTGTTGACATGGTTGAACAGTAGCCCTTGTATTAGTTGTAGGTGTAAAATTTGATTCAATCACATTCTGTGCAGACAGAGCTCGTAGGCTAAGTGAATAGCCTGAGAGTGAAATGTTAATTCTTGGGTATTGTCCAGAATTTTAGCAGAGAAATTGGGTTTGTGAATAGAGGAAGGCTTCCATGTGATAACAGCCTAAAAATGTTAAGCATGCGGGACTTTTGAATTCCAGCCTTGGATGTTCCGTTTCTTTATCTCTGTTTAAAGTCCCGGTGCCATGAGATTCATCAAAACTTAAAACACAGCGCGATTCTTTTCAGTCCATGGTTTCTGTGCTGCGACTTTGAAAAATTAATGTAATTAATCCCACTTCCCTACTGAATCCCATTTGTCCTGTAAATGCCTAATTTATATATATTTACCATCCCGCACCTTTTAGGAGTCTATTTCAGGTTCTAACACTGAACAATGAGGAGATGCCTAACTTGTATAAATAACTGGTTAGACCTCAGCTGAAGCAATTTTTGGGACCATACTTTAGGACCGATATCAAAGTCTGAGAGATTTAGCAGAATTATACAAGCCATGGGTGACTTCTGTTCTGGAGACATACTAGGATTGTTGGGTAGTGTAAGGGGAGGTGTAATAAAGGTTTTTTACTCAATGAGAGTTTTTCATAGAATCAGCGTGGTCTAAGATATACTATGGTCAGAGAACTGTGCATAGTTACTGTCTTCATCGTAAAATAAGATTATAAAAATACTGGAGGATGTGTGAAAAAATTGTAAGAATGGCATTGTCAGTAAGATGGTAGAACTTTAATGAATGATTGGACAGACTGGGACTCCTTTCTCTCCAAAAGTGAAGTTCGAGAGTAGACAGAGTTCTTTATAATTATGAGGGGGTTTAATCAAGTAGAAATAGAGGTGTTTACACTTGGAGGTGAGGAAATTTAACATTGAAGCAAAGAACCATGGAATAACAGAAGGACACTGATCATGTCTATGCTGGACTCTACAAGAGCAACACAACTCATCCCACTCCTCCATCTTCTCCCTATATTTCCCGCAATTCTTTATATTCAGATAATTATCTAATTCCCATTTCAACGCCACGATTGAATATCCCTCCACCACACTCTCAGACAGCGCATTCCAGATCCAACTACCAGCTGCATCAAAAAATATTTTTTCCTCATGTTCTTTGGTTAATTTGCCACTCATGTTAAATCAATGCAAAAGTAAAGCGGGAAAGGGAGCCAAACCATGGCTGACAAGGGAAATTAGAGATATCATTAGATCCAAGGAAGAGGCATATACATTTGCCAGGAAAAGCAACAGACCGGAGGATTGGGAGATGTTTAGAATTCAGCAAAGGAGGATCAAGGTCTTGATTAAGAAGGGCAATATAGAGATACAGAAGCTTAGAAAATAGGCGACATGTTTAGAGAGAGGATCTGGATCGGCGCAGGCTTGGAGGGCCGAAGGGCCTGTTCCTGTGCTGTAATTATCTTTGTTCTTTGTTCTTTGTACTGTAAAAGTTTTTATCGGTATGACACAAAGGTTGGAGGAGTTGTGGATAGTGATGAGGATTATCAGACGATACAGCAGGATATAGATCGGTTGGAGACTTGGGTGGAGAAATGGCAGTTGGAGTTTAATCCGGACAAATGTGAGGTAATGCATTTTGGAAGGTCTAATGCAGGTGGGAAGTATACAGTAGATGTCAGAACCCTTAGGAGTATTGACAGGCAGAGAGATATGGGCATACAGGCGCACAGGTCACTGAAAGTGGCAACGCAGGTGGATAAGGTAGTCAAGAAGGCATACGGCATGCTTGCCTTCATTGGTTGGGGCAGAGAATATAAAAATTGGGAAGTCATGCTGCAGCTGTACAGAACTTTAGTAAGGCCACACTTAGAATATTGCGTGCAATTCTGGTCGCCACACTACCAGAAAGATGTGGAGGCTTTGGAGAGGGTACAGAAGAGGTTTACCGGGATGTTGCCTTCTCTGGAGGGCATTAGCTATGAAGAGAGGTTGGATAAATTCGGATAGTTTTCACTGGAACGACAGAGGTGGAGGGGCGACATGATAGAGGTTTTCAAAGTTATAAGCGGCATGGACAGAGTGGATCGTCAGAAGCTTTCTCCCAGGGTGCAAGGGTCAGTTACTCGGGGACATGGGCTTAATGTGAGAGGTGCAAAATTTGGAGGGGATGTGCGAGGCAAGTTCTTGACACAGAGGGTGGTGAGTGCCTGGAACTTGCTGCCGGGGAAGGTCGTGGAAGCAGGTACCATAGAGACATTTAGGAGGCATCTTGACAAATATATGAATAATAAGGGAATAGAGGGATACGGTCGCCGGAAGTGCAGAAGGTTTTAGTTTAGGCAAGCATCAAGATTGGCACTGGCCTGGAGGGCCGAATGGCCTGTTCCTGTGCTGTACTGTTCTTTGTTCTTTGTAAGTGAAGAGAAAAAGATTGGTGAAAACAAATGCAGGTCCCTTACAGTAAGAAACAGGGAGTTTATTATGGATAATAAAGAAATGGCTGACCAACTAAATGCATACTTTGCTTCTGTCTTCACAAAGGAGGACACAAATAGCATACCAGAAATGTTGGTGAACACAGGGTTTAGTGAGAGAAAGGAACTGAAAGAAAGCAGTATGGGTAGAGAAATGGTGTTGGGGAAATTGATGGGATTGAAGGCCAATAAATCCCCAGGGCCTGATGGTATGCATCCCAGAGTAATTAAGGAAGTGGCCCGAGAAATAGTGGATCATCTTCCAAGATTCTATAGACTCTGGAACAGTTCCTACAGATTTGAGAGTAGCTAATGTAACCCCACTACTTAAAAAGGGAGGTAGAGAGAAAGCAGGGAATTATAGACCAGTCAGCCTGACGTCGGTCGTGGGAAAAGTCCAGAGTCCATTATCAAAGATTTTATAGCAGAGCACTTACGGCACAGTGGTAGAATCGGGCAGAACCAGCATGGATTTACGAAAGGGGAATCATGCTTGACAAATCTAGTAGAACTTTTCGAGGATGTAATTAGTAGAGTTGATGAGTGGGAGCCAGTGGATGTGGTTTATTTGAACTTTCAGAAGGCTTTCAGCAAAGTCCCACATAATAAATTAGCATGTAAAATTAAAGTGCATGGGATTGGGGGTCGTGTATTGTGATGGATAGAAAATTGATTGGCAGACAGGAAAGAAAGAGTAGGCATAAATGGGTTTTTTTCCGAATGGCAGGCAGTGATTAGTGGGGTACCCCAGGGATTGGCGCTTGGACCACAGCTATTCACAATATACATTGGTGATTTAGATGGGGAACTGAATGTAATATCTCCAAATTTGCAGACGACAAAAAACTGAATGGGAGAATGAGTTGTGAGGAGGTTGCAGAGAGGCTTCAGGGTGATTTGGACAAGTGGAGTGAGTTGGCTAATGCATGGCAGCTGCAGTATAATGCGGATAAATGTGAGGTTATCCACATTGGTAGCAAAAGCAGGAAGGCACATTATTATCTGAAAAGCTATAAATTGGGAGAGGGGAATATGCAGCGAGATCTGGGTGTTCACGAACACCAGTCGCTGAAGGTAAGCATGTAGGTGCAACAGGTGGTAAAAAAGGCAAATGCTACGTTGGCCTTCATGGCGAGTGGATTCAAGTACAGGGGTGGGGATGTCTTGCTGCAATTATGCAGGGCCTTGCTGAGGCCACACCTTGAATATTGTGTGCAGCTTTGGTCTCCTTATTTTTTTTAGATTAGAGATACAGCACTGAAACAGGCCCTTCAGCCCACCGAGTCTGTGCCGACCATCAACCACCCATTTATACTAATCCTACACTAATTCCATATTCCTACCACATCCCCACCTGTCCCTATATTTCCCTACCACCCACCTAAACGAGGGGCAATTTATAACAGCCAATTAACCTTCCAACCTGCAAGTCTTTGGCATGTGGGAAGAAACCGGAGCACCCGGAGGAAACCCACGCAGACACAGGGAGAACTTGCAAACTCCACACAGGCAGTGCCCAGAATTGAACCCGGGTCGCTGGAGCTACGAGGCTGCGGTGCTAACCACAGCGCCACTGAGCCGCCCTGGGGAAGGATGTTCTTGCTATGGAGGGAGTGCAGCGGATGTTTACCAGACTGATTCCTGGGACAGTGGGACTGACATATGAGGAGAGATTGAGTCAGTTAGCATTACATTCACTGGAGGTAAGAAGAGTGAGTGGGAAATATCATAGAAACCTATCAGATTCCAACAGAAATTGAAAGGGTAGATGCAGAAAGAATGTTTCCGATGGTGGGGGAGTCCAGAACTTGGGGTCATAGTCTAAGGATACGGGATAAACCTGTCAGGACTGAGATGAGGAGAAATTTCTTCACCCAGAGAGTGGTAAGTCTGTGGAATTCTCTACCACAGAAAGCTCTTGAGGCCAAAATCTTGCATGTTTTCAAGAAGGAGCTACATATAGTTCTTGGGTCCAAAAGGGATCAATTGATATGGGGCGAAAGCGGGAACAGACTACTGAGTTGGATGATCAGCCATGATCATAATGAATGGTGGAGCAGACTCGGAGGGCCGAATGGCCTAATCCTGCTCCTATTTTCTATGTTTCTATGCTAATTACATGAATTACAAGGGGAAATTTGAAATGAAAAAAAGGAACCATGTTTCTTGTGCAAGGGTGTAGGGTACAGTATCGGAATGGCATTAGCCGATGCAGCAGAGTTTCTGGGAAAGGAAAATGTGTCACTCAGTGTCTTGAAAACTTTAACCAAGGTTAAATTGATAGAACTCGCCTCAAAATTGGGGTTAGAGTTAAAATCAGGTGCCACAAAAGTAGAGAAATTTGATGTAATCGTCCAGCAATTGAACTTGTTGGAAGAAGAAGAACTAGCAGATAGTCAGTCAGAGAGTGATGCGGTGATATTGACTGGAATGCAGTTATAAACGAAAAAAAATACATTGAGCAAGACAAATAAAAAGAATTAAGAAAATTTGACAAGGAAAGAAAGAAAAAATGAAAATAAATAGCATCGGAAAGACTTGATTTGAATTTCAGAGAGAAAGTGAAAAAGGAGCAAGGGAATCAAATTTTAAAAAATGGAATTAAGACAAAGGAGTGTTATTGAATCCAGGATAAATTCCAGTCAGGAAGAATCTGAATCCAGCCCAGGACCCAATGGGAAGCTGTTTAAATGTATACAAGCTGTCCTGAAGTTTACAGAAAGAGATGGAGAGGCATGTTTTCATATCTTTTGAAGAAGTAGCCAAAGAAATGAAATGGCCAAAGGAAAACTGGCCAGTGCTTGTGTAAAGCAGGTTGATGAGCAGAGCTCATGATATTTTTGCCATGCTTCCTGAAGAAGATTCTGCAGATTATGCAATAGCAAAAAAGGCCATTCTTGTTGCCTATGAGTTAGTACCGAAATCGTACCGTCAGAGGTTTTGGAACAAATGGTGATTGGATGGGCAGACATATGCAGAATTTGAGAGGGTGAAGGAAATTAATTTGATCGCTGGATACGGGCATTCAGGATGGAACCCACGTATGAGAACCTGAGAGAACTGAATCCTTTGAAAGAGATTGAAAATTGGATCCCTTCAGTAGTGTGCACTCATGTAAATAACATGAAAGTTTTAAAAGCCAGGAAAGCAGAAGAAGTTGCTGATGATTTTGAGCTTGTGAATAAGCAAAAACCTTTTATCCATCACCCCCATAAACCCGAGAAGGACAGGAAGTGGGAGAGTGAAAGGAAGGCAAGTATCCGTGGACAAGAGAGAGCAGTTGGGAATGCCCCAGGATCACCTCCCCAGGCCAGAAAGGAATGTGCTGAGGGTAGAAATGAAGACAGCAAGCCAAAGTGTTATCATTGCCACAAGGTAGGACATCTTCGGTCAGAATGCTGGAAGTTACGAGGTAAACCCATGAGTCTTGTTGAGATACACAATACTACTGCAGAGAAAGCGACTCTGACTGAGAGTACAGCAGGCCAGGTTGTAGCTGTAATGGTAACTGTAAAACCAGACACAAAAACAAGAAGTATGTGTTGAAAGTAAGGATAAGATACCTGAAAGTTATAATGAATTCTTGTCAAAGGGAAAAGTAACTCCATATCTTTTAAGGAAGGTAGAAAAACCTATCATTATACCGAGGGATACAGGAGCAACCCAAACCATTTTGCTGGGGAAACATTAAACATTTCCACCAGAGAGCGCACTGAACACTAAAGTTTCAATTAATGGAATTTGTGGGGAGGATATACCCGCACCTTTACACAGAGTACACCTAAAATGTGACCTAATATCTGGGATGGTAACTGTAGGAGTTGTGGATAGTTTGCCAGTAGAGGGAATTGACCTACTCTTACGAAATGATTTGGCTGGATCAAAAGTATAAGTTTATCCTATAATTACAGATAAAACAAGTGAACTTAAAGAAACAGAAGAATTACAGAAACAAATTCCGGGAATATTTCCTATGTGGGTAGTTACCTGAGTAACGGCTAAAGAGGTTCCATTGTCTGAGATTAAATTTTCACCACAAACAGATAGCCGAGTATCTGAAAAATGTATTTGGTGATTTGGATAATCCAGGTGGACTGTTTAATAAATCTTCTATAATTGCAGCACAACAAGCTGATCCACAGTAACATAGAATAGCACTGTTGGCTCTGACAGAAACTGAGGCAAAAGGAGTTCCAGAAGGCTATTACGTTGAGCATGGTGTTCTGAGGAGGAAATGGCGATCGCATCACAGACCTGCAGATGAACAGTGGAAAGTTATTCAACAGATAATGGCACCACCTAAGTATCACCAGAAATGATTAAGGTTAGCGCATTGCTGTCCTCTGGCAGGACATAGGCGGATTCAAAAGATAAACTCACGTATAAGTCAACATTATTACTGGCCACTCCTTACAAAGAACATGAGGCAATTTTGTAGGACATGCCATTCATACAAAATGGTGGGAAAACCGCAACCTACCAAAAAACCAGCACAACTAATTCCCATAGCTGGACGTACAGCCAACATCATCGAAACTCAGTGATGCCATTGATTCTCTAGCCAGCAGAAAAGCCCCTGGGAAGGACGGCATTACCCCTGAAATTATCAAGAGTGCCAAGCCTGCTAGACTTTTAGCACTGCACGAACTGCTTTGCCTGTGCTGGGAAGAGGGAGCAGTACCACAGGACATGCGCGATGCCAATATCATCACGCTCTATAAGTACAAGGGAAACCGCGCTAACTGCAACAACTACCGTGGAATCTCCCTGCTCAGCATAGTGCGGAAAGTCTTCGCTCGAGTCGCTTTAAACAGGCTACAGAAGCTGGCTGAGCGTGTCTACCCTGAGGCACAGTGTGGCTTTCGAGCAGAGTGATCCACCATTGACATGCAGTCCTCACTACGACAGCTACAGGAGAATTTCCGTGAACAACAGATGCCCCTCTACATTGTTTTCATTGATCTCACTGAAGCCTTTGACCTTGTCAGCAGACGTGGTCTCTTCAGACTACTAGAAAAGATTGGATGCCCACCAAAGCTACTAAGTATCATCACCTCATTCCATGACAACATGACAGCTTTCGTTTCCTGAGTGGCGTGAAACAGGGCTGTGTTCTCGCATCTACACTGTTTAGATCTTCTTCTCCCTGCTGCTCTCACATGCGTTCAAGTCTTCAGAAGAAGGAATTTTCCTCCACACAAGATCAGGTGACAGGTTGTTCAACCTTGCCCGTCTAAGAGCGAAGACCAAAGTACAGAAAGTCCTCATCAGGGAACTCCTCTTTGCTGACGATCCTGCATTAACGTCTCACACTGAAGAGTGTCCGCAGAGTCTCATCGACAGGTTTGCAGCTGCCTGCACCGAATTTGGCCTAACCATCAGCCTCAAGAAAACGAACATCATGGGACAGGACATCGCGAATGCCCCATCCATAACTATCGGTGACCACACTGGAAGTGGATCAAGAGTTCACCTACCTGTGCTCAACTATCACCAGTAACCTGTCTCTCGATGCAGAAATCAACAAGCGCATGGGAAAGGCATCCACTGCGATGTCCAGACTGGCCAAGAGAGTGTGGGAAAATGGCGCACTGACACAGAACACAAAATCCAAGTGCATCAAGCCTGTGTCCTCAGTACCTTGCTCTACGGCAGCGAGACCTGGACAATGTACGTCAGCCAAGAGCGACGTCTCAATTCATTCCATCTTCACTGCCTCCGGAGGATCCTTGGCATCAGGTGGCAGGACCGTATCTCCAACACTAAAGCCCACAAGGCGGCCAACATCCCCAGCATATGCACCCTACTAAGCCAGCGGTGCCTGAGATGGCTTGGCCATCTGAGCTGCATGGAAGATGGCAGGATTCCCAAAGGCACATTTTACAGCAAGCTCGTCACTGGTATCAGACCCACCGGCCGTCTTTGTCTCCGCTTTAAAGTCGTCTGCAAATGAGACATGAAGTCCTGTGACCTTGATCACAAGTCGTGGGAGTCAGTTGCCAGCAATCGCCAGAGTGGTGGGCAACCATAAAGGTGGAGCTAAACCGTAGCGAGTCGAAGAGACTGAGCAGTTGGCAGGAAAAAAGTCAGAAGCGCAAGGAGAGAGCCAATTGTGTCACAGCACCGACAACCAATTTTACCTGCAGCACCAGTGGAAGCGCCTGTCAGTCCAGAATTATAGCCACTCCAGGCACTGCTTCAAAAACCACTGACCACCTCCAGGCGCTTACCCATTGTCTCTCGAGACAGGTAGGCCAAAGAATATTTAGGAACCATTTAGTAGCTTATTGGTAGGCTGTGTAGGACCCTTGCCAAAAAAAACAGGAAATCAATATATACTTACTATCATTGGTATGCCTGCTTGATATCCAGTGGCCATTCATTTGAGGACAATTACTGATAAAGTAGTAGTAGAGAAGTTGAACCAATTCATTACGAGATATGGATTACTACTTGAAGATCAAGCGTATGAGGGTTCTAATTTCTTGTCAAAAACTTTTCAAGACGTTATGAGCAATGTGAGTATCAGAAAGTTAAAATCTTCAGCATATCACCCACAGACACAGGGGGGTTTAAAGATGTAAAATCAAAGTCTCAAAACAATAATCAGATCACACTGTCACGAAGATCTGCATGATTGGGATAAAGGGCTAGACTGTATTTATTTGCAGCTAGAGATTCATCGAATGAGTCTACAGGTTTTAGTCCTTTCAAATAGGTTGACTGACAAAACATATGCAAAAAATGGTCAGACAAGAACTCAAAGACCAAAAATTTTAAACCAGGGGATGAAGTATTGATATTTCTACCTTTACAGGGTGAACCATTAAATACACGGTTCAGTGGAACGTACAAAGTGATGATAAGTTTGTGTACTAAAAGCAAGAAATGTTGGAAATACTCAGCAGGTCCGGTAACATCTGTGGAGAGAGAAGCAGAGTTAACGTTTCAGGTCAGTGACCCTTCATCGTTAAACTGAGACTGGGACACGACACAAGGTTGATCCGATGTTTGGAGCACATGGTCAGGAGATAAAAAATCAAAATAAGAAAATCCCGTCCCAGATTTGAGAATCTATCGATCCTCTTTGGGAAAGTGAATCAGAACAGAATGAAGGGTGAACTGTTTGACTGTCCAGAAGTGATGAAGACACAGCTCAGTCAGCACATTCCACTGGTTTATGATGCTGGAACATTCCTCATACTAAAATTATTCAACCAAGTGAAAACGTTTCTTGCAGTGACAATTTACGTTACCGATTGTAGGAATGTCGAACGTGATTTCTGAGTGATGTCTAAATAAATAAACTTTGCATCCAGCTACAATGAACTTTGAACTTTTTTCTCGTTATGTAAACAGCATCTAAAGGGTTTCGGTAACAATGTTCAGTGTTGATGAGAGTGGGATCTGGGTGAGCAGCTGCTGAATGTAACAGGGTCAGGACTGGATGTTATGACCGAGAAGGGAGGAGAGCACTGTGAATTCAGTCCCACTTCTGCACAGTTCACCAAGTATTATTTCAAGTTTTCCCACTTACACATATGGACCATCATGTAACTATTTTTCACAGAATTGAAAACATTAACAAGGTTTCTTTATTGAACAACAAAATTATCAGGTTATTAGAAAATAAGTCTAAACTAGTAATGACATAAAACACACACACAGATTAAAATTTTTGAAGTGCCAACATTGAATTTTAAAGACCCTTTTTTTACCTTAGCATCTCACACTCACGCACACAGACATATCTGTACACCAGTTAATTGAAAAATAATTTTTTAAAAAGTATTTTTGGATCAGAGCTCTGTTACAGGCAAAAAACCCACCAAGGCTGATCACTTGCCCACCCCTGAAGAAAGCAGATGAGACACGTTGCACCAAAGCTGTCACACAGTCCAACCTCTGAGTACATGCAGGCAGGCCACCTGTATTCACTGAAAAAAGTTCTCTTCAGGCGGCGCTGAGAAGCATCTCTAGCAAGCCCTCCTCAACGACAGGAGATGAGAAGAATCTACACAGTGGACTTCACATGGTCTTTAATGGAATTGCTGGAAAGTGAGCTGGGTTGTTATCTTTTCTCCTTCCATGACACATCAGCAGACTTGACTTTATCTCCTGCCAGAAGGTAAAGCACATGCACACACACATGCACGAACACACACACACACACGAACGAACACACACAGACATACAAACACACATACACACATACACACATACACACATACACACATACACACAGACACACACACACTCACACATACACTCACACACACACACACACTCACCCACACACTCGCACTCTGTCACACACACACACTCACACACATACACTCACACTCACACACGCACATACACTCACACACACACGTGCACACAAATATTCACAGAGTGACAACCAAAAGGCTTGTCAGTTTTCTGCCCATCCCAGGTGCTTTGCTATGACAGTATGCATGTCTATTCAAAGGGACGTTTATCACTTCTCTGCCCCTCTTCACATGAGCTGCAAGAAGTATTCGACTGAAATACTGAAATTAACTTACATAATATAACAACTCTGTTGGCTAATTCAATTTTCTGATGAGAAATTGAACCTGGTCTGTATTGTGAAGACACAGAAACCTCAGCTCTCGATAAACAGGGAACACTGTAACAATATCTTCATAAACCTGTATATCATTGAGTCTATCCATAGTGGATACCAAATTATAAATCATAGAAACAGGCCATTCGGCCCACTGTGAGTGTGCTGGCCCTTTGAAACTGCAATGCAGATATTCACACTTCCCGTCGCCCTGCAAATTTGTTCTCGACAGCAGCTCTTCTGATTTGTTTACATGTAACTGTGTTTCATGATCCTGCTGTTGACATATTTATTTACATGGTGTTAGTAAAATGTATTGATTTATTTGGGACACATCTGTCTTCACTCAAAGTGTATTTAGGATGTGTTTATTTCACAACAAGCTACTTTTAAATTACGCAAAAATACATTTACACACAACAGCTTTTCCAGGAGCACAGGCATTGCGAGCGAGGAGTGAACAGCTGGGAAGTCAATTTCATCGGGAGTTTCGGTGGAGCAGGGACTGCTGGGTAAGTAGAAACCTATATATTTGGGCTGTGTAAATTCTCTTACCTTTTCGTTGTGCAGCTTTTCCAGGAGTACAGGCATTGCGAGCGAGGAGTGAACAGCTGGGAAGTCAATTTCATCGGGAGTTTCGGTGGCGTTGAACTGCTGGGTAAGTAGAAACCTATATATTTGGGCTGTGTAAATTCCCTTACCTTTTTGTTGTGCAGCTTTTCCAGGAGCACAGGCATTGCGAGCGAGGAGTGAACAGCTGGGAAGTCAATTTCATCGGGAGTTTCGGTGGAGCAGGGACTGCTGGGTAAGTAGAAACCTATATCTTTGGGCTGTTTCTGAACCCGAGACACTACTCTTGTAGTGTCTCCCACCCGCCCTCCTCCTCTTACCATAAATAAGGACGCGATTGTGTGTAGGTAAGGTAAGGCTTTTTCTATTTCTCTTCTTGTTTTATCGTGTGATTGATTAAAAACTTGGGAATTTAGAATAGTGGCAATGGAGGTTAAGGCAGTTGAATGTTCCTCCTGCAGAATGTGGGAGGTAAGGGTCGCCAAGGGTGTCCCTGCTGACTGCATCTGCGGGAAGTGCACCCAGTTCCAGCTCCTCGAGGACCGCGTTAGGGAACTGGAGCTGGAGCTGGAAGATCTTCGGATCATTCGGGAGGTGGAGCGGACTATTGAGAGGAGTTATCGGGAGGCAGTCACACCTCAGGTAAAAGAAGAAGGTAGATGGGTTACCGTCAGGGGAAGGAGAGGGAACCAGCAGGCAGTGCAGGGATCCCCTGTGGCCGTTTCCCTCAACAACAGGTATACCGTTTTGGATACTGTTGGGGGAGACAACTTACCAGGGGTAGGCAATGGGATACAGGTCTCTGGCGCAGAGTCTGTCCCTGTTGCTCAGAAGGGAAGGGGTAAGAGGAGCAGAGCATTAGTCATTGGGGACTCCATAGTTAGGGGAACAGATAGGAGGTTTTGTGGGAACGAGGGAGACTCACGGTTGGTGTGTTGCCTCCCAGGTGCCAGGGTACGTGATGTCTCCGATCGTGTTATTGGGATCCTTAAGGGAGAGGGGGAGCAGCCCCAAGTCGTGGTACACATAGGCACCAACGACATAGGTAGGAAGACAGATGGGGATTTAAGGCAGAAATTCAGGGAGCTAGGGTGGAAGCTTGGAGCGAGAACAAACAGAGTTGTTATCTCTGGGTTGTTGCCCGTGCCACGTGCTAGCGAAGTGAGGAACAGGGAGAGAGAGGAGTTGAACACGTGGCTGCAGGGATGGTGGAGGAGGGAGGGTTTTGGTTTCCTGGATAATTGGGGCTCTTTCTGGGGTAGGTGGGACCTCTACAAACAGGATGGTCTTCACCTGAACCAGAGGGGTACCAATATCCTGGGGGGGGGGGGGGGGCGGGGCGGAGATTTGCTAGTGCTCTTTGGGGGGGTTTAAACTAATTCAGCAGGGGGATGGGAACCTAAATTGTAGTTCCAGTGTGCAGAATGTTGAGAGTAGTGAGGGCAGAGATAAGGTTATAAGGACACAAGAGGGCACTGGCAAGAAAGAGCTTGGTTTAAAATGTGTCTACTTCAACGCCAGGAGCATCCGGAATAAGGTGGGTGAGCTTGCAGCATGGGTTGGTACCTGGGACCTCGATGTTGTGGCCATTTCAGAGACATGGGTAGAGCAGGGACTGGAATGGATGTTGCGGGTTCCGGGATTTAGATGTTTCACTAAGAACAGAAAAGAGGGTAAAAGGGGGGGGGGGGGGTGTGGCATTGTTAATCAAGGAAAGTAGTACAGCGGCAGAAAGGACGTTTGAGGACTCGTCTACTGAGGTAGTCTGGGCCGAGGTTAGAAACAGGAGAGGAGAGGTCACCCTGTTGGGAGTTTTCTATAGACCTCCAAATAGTTCCAGAGATGTAGAGGAAAGGATAGCAAAGATGATTCTTGACAGGTGCGAGAGTAACAGGGTAGTGGTTATGGGGGACTTTAACTTTCCAAATATTGACTGGAAATATAATAGTTTGAGTACTTTAGATGCGTCTGTTTTTGTCCAGTGTGTGCAGGAGGGTTTTCTGACACAGTATGTAGACAGGCCAACCAGGGGCGATGCCACATTGGATTTGGTACTGGGTAATGAACCCGGCCAGGTGTTGGTGAGCACTTTGGTGATAGTGATCACAATTCGGTTAGGTTTTCCTTAGCGATGGGCAGGGACAGGCATATACAGCAGGGCAAGAATTATAGCTGTGGGAAAGGAAATTATGATGCGATTAGGCAATATTTAGGATGCGTCGGATGGGGAAGGAAACTGCAGGGGATGGGCACAATCGAAATGTGGAGCTTATTCAAGGAGCAGCTACTGCGTGTCCTTGATAAGTATGTACCTGTCAGGCAGGGAGGAAGTTGTTGGGCGAGGGAGCCGTGGTTTACTGAATAATTTGAAGAGCTTGTCAAGAGGAAGAAGGCGGCTTATGTTACGATGAGACGTGAAGGCTCAGTTAGGGCGCTTGAGAGTTACAAGCTATCCAGGAAGGATCTAAGGCAGAGATAAGAAGAGCAAGGAGAGGACACGAGAAGTCATTGGCGGATAGGATCAAAGAAAACCCAAAGGCTTTCGATAGGTAGATCAGTAGTAAAAGAATGACGAGAGATAGGTTAGGGCCAATCAAGGATAGTAGTGGGAAGTTGTGTGTGGAATCGGAGGAGATAGGGGAAGTGTTAAATGAATATTTTTCGTCAGTATTTACAGTGGAGAAAGAAAATGTTGTCGAGGAGAATACTGACATACAGCCTACTAGGCTAGATGGGATTGAGGTTCACAAGGAGGAGGTGTTAGCAATTTTGGAAAGTGTGAAAACAGATAAGTCCCCTGGGCCAGATGGGTATTATCCTAGGATTCTCTGGGAAGCCAGGGAGGAGATTGCAGAGCCTTTGTCCTTGATTTTTATGTCGTCATTGTCGACAGGAATAGTGCCGGAAGACTGGAGGAGAGCAAATGTTCTTCCCTTGTTCAAGAAGGGGAGCAGAGACAGCCCTGGTAATTATAGACCTGTAAGCCTTACTTCGGTTGTGGGTAAAATGTTGGAAAAGGTTATAAGAGAGAGGATTTATAATCATCTTGAAAAGAATAAGTTCATTAGAGATAGTCAGCACGGTTTTGTGAAGGGTAGGTCGTGCCTCACAAAACTTATTGAGTTTTTTGACAAGGTGACCAAACATGTGGATGAGGGTAAAGCCGTGGATGTGGTCCATATGGATTTCAGTAAGGCGTTTGATAAAGTTCCCCATGGTAGGCTATTGCAGAAAATACAGATGGATGGGATTGAAGGTGAATTAGTGCTTTGGATCAGAAATTGGCTAGCTGAAACTGACAGAGGGTCGTGGTTGATGGTAAATGTTCATCCTGGAGTATAGTTTCTAGTGGTGTACCGCAAGGATCTGTTTTGGGGCCACTGCTGTTTGTCATTTTTATAAATGACCTGGATGAGGGTGGAGAAGGGTGGGTTAGTAAATTTGCGGATGACACGAAGGTCGGTGGAGTTGTGGATAGTGCCGAAGGATGTTGTCGGTTACAGAGGGACATAGATAGGCTGCAGAGCTGGGCTGAGAGATGGCAAATGGAGTTTAATGCGGAAAAGTGTGAGGTGATTTACGTCGGAAAGAGTAACAGGATTGCAGAATACTTGGCTTATGGGAAGATTCTTGGTAGTGTAGATGAGCAGAGAGATCTGGGTGTCCAGGTACATAAATCCCTGAAAGTTGCCACCCAGGTTAATAGAGCTGTTAAGAAGGCATATGGTGTGTTAGCTTTTATTAGTAGGGGGATCGAGTTTCGGAGCCACGAGGTCATGCTGCAGCTGAACAGAACTCTGGTGCGGCCGCACCTGGAGTATTGCGTGCAGTTCTGGTCAGCGCATTATAGGAAGGATGTGGAAGCTTTGGAAAAGGTGCAGCGGAGATTTACTAGGATGTTGCCTGGAATGGGGGGAAGGTCTTACGAGGAAAGGCTGAGGGACTTGAGGTTGTTTTCGTTAGAGAGAAGGAGGAGAAGAGGTGACTTAATAGATAATCAGAGGGCTGGACAGGGTGGATAGTGAGAGCATTTTTCCTCGGATGTTGATGGCAAACACGAGGGGACATAGCTTTAAGTTGAGGGGTGATAGATATAGGACAGATGTCAGAGGTAGTTTCTTTACACAGAGAGTAGTCGGGGCGTGGAACGATCTGCCTGCAACAGTAGTAGACTCGCCAACTTTAAGGGCATTTAAGTGGTCATTGGATAGACATATGGATGAAAATGGAATAGTGTAGGTCAGATGGTTTCACAGGTCGGCGCAACATCGAGGGCTGAAGGGCCTGTCCTGCGCTGCAATGTTCCATGTTCTAACACAGTCACACACAAATACAATGATAAATAGCGTACACAGACACAGAAACAGATTTATAACAGAGAGGAACTGACCATCTGACCAGCTATCCCATCCCATTTCTTGACAAGTCTGTGGGACAACTTTCTAAATTTTGGAACAACTCCCCAGATGTGAGTGATGAAAATTTTGCAGGGTCCACCGGGCAAAGTGTGTCGTCATTGTATTCAGTGCCCATGTCAATACTGGATGATTGGTCCTGTTTTATTGGTATTATCCATTGTGTAACGGTTTGATACAACTGAGTGACGTCAGATGATAAAAACACAAAGTGCTGAAAATACTCAGCAGGTCTGGCAGCATCTGTGTGGAGAAACAGAGTTAATATTTCAGGTTGTGACCTTTCATCAGATCTGTTCCTTTCATCCATTCTGATAAATGGTCACAGAATTGAAACGTTAACTTTGTTTCTCTCGACAGATGCTGCTAAACCTGCTGAGTATTTCCAGCATTTTCTGTTTTGATTTCAGATTTCCAGAATCCACAGTATGATTGCCTTGTGAGGTCATTTCAGAGAGCAGTTAAGATTAAACTGTGGGTCTGGAATGACATTTCCTCCAGACTGAGTAAGGACGGCAGTCATTCTTCCTCACAGGACATCAGATTTTATCCTTGTTAAATACATGTTTTAGACTGTGTTTAACTTCACTGAAATTCTGCATACTGCCTCGATTATTGTTGAAAATATCATTGAGTTCGAATGGCTTTCTCCAGTTACACTTCCAGTGCCCTGGCCAAGGTTACTGCTGTTCAGGTAATGATAGAAACATGGGAGAGATGGGAAAACACTTCCCTCAGGTAGGAGCTGCTATCAAACATCGAACCATCCAGCACACAGGGAGGCCATTTGACCCATCGAGCCTGTGCTGGTTCTTTGATGGAGGTATCTAATTACTCCCACTGTCCTGTTTATTTTTAAATATATTTTTGAAAGTTACTATTAAATATGCTTCCACCACGCTTTCAGAGAGTGTATTCCAGATTGTAACAACTTGCTGAGTAATACAACCTCATCACCTCCACCACACGCACCCCTCCCAACTTCATTTTTAACAATGATCTTAAATCTGTTTCCTCTGGTTACTGAGCTTCTTGTCAGTGGAAAAAGTGCCTCCCTATCAGCTCTATCAAACCACCTCCACCCCATAATATTCAACACTCTATTAAACGTCGACTTCAGTTTCTTTCCTGTCAGGAGAACAATCCCAGTTTCTATAGTCTCTCCACATCACTGAATTTCCTCATCCCTGGACATTCTGCAATGTGAAGGATTGCGATGAGATTTGGGAAATATTGCCAGTTGGGAATGGGAAAAATCGAAGGGAACCAGAAATGAGCGTGCAGTCACCATGTTTGTGAATCTTTAGATCCACTTTGAGAAATGGAATGAGAGGCGAATGAAGGTAAACTGTCTGATTGTTTAGAGGGGTCAAGGCACCTTTCCCTGATGGAAGACTCTGGAACATTTACTCTGATGTTATTGGTGAGATTAACTGATCTGATCCATGTAAAGGATTCTCATTCATGTGGATCAGGAATTAAAACATAGTTTCAGCTGTGGGACATTCAGAATAGTTAGTAACAGACAAGGTGCTGAAAGGCTCGAAAGGAGACCACACAAGTTGTAGGAGAGCAGGTTGGTGGTGACACAGATGTGTCTCCAGTGTGAGGGACCAGACTGCTTTTATGTGTCCACAATGAATGTCCATCCCTTTACTTTGGTCAAGTAAACCTGATAATGGACACTGTTTTCTGGTCACAGTAACCTGAAGCTTTAACTCATTGACACCCTGTTTTAAGGTATTGAGTGTTTGCTGCATAGCTAGAGGATAGCTATTAGCAGTCTCTTTCAAGCAATCGTTTAGGGTGTTCGGCTATTACCCACAGTGTTTGTGGTTTGAGCCCACCCAGTGTCCAAGACATAGTCTATTTTTTCCCATTTAGGATACCTTGTCACATCGTTCCGGATTGTCAATGTGTGTTTTGACTGCAAGAAAATATTCCCCAATCACTGCCACCTACACTGTTACATATGATCGCGCGAGCAGACAAATTAGGAGAAGGAGTCGGCCACTCGGCCCTTCTAGACTCCTCCACCATTCAATATGTTCATAACTGAACTGATCACTCCACATTGCCACCTACCCCCGATAACCTTCCACCCCCCTGCTTATCAAGAATCTATCAAACTCTGCCTTAAAAATATTCAAAGGCTCTGCTTCTGTCGCCTTTTGAGGAAGAGAATTCCCAAAGACGCACGACTCTCTGAGAGAAAAAATGCTCCTCATCTCTGTCTATTTAAACTGCGACCCCTAGTTCTAGATAACTTTACATTCAATTCCACTCGCGATATGCACTAATGTCCATTAGCTTTCCTAATTACGTAATGCACCTGCATACTATCCTTTTGCCATTCATGCACTTGGACACCCAGATCCCTCTGCATCTCAGAGCTCTGCAATCTCTCACCATTTAGACAATATGCTTTTAAAAAAAATTCTTCCTGTCAAAGTGGATAATTTTACAATTTCCTACATTGTACTCCATTTACCAGGTATTTTCCCACTCACTTAACCAATCTATATCCCTTTGTAGCCCCCTTCCGTCATCTTCACTAGTTACTTTCCTACCTATCTCTGTGTCATCAGAAGATTTAGCAACCATACCTTCGGTCCCTTCTTCTAAGTCAGTTATATAAATTGTAAAGAGTTGAGACTCCAGCACAGATCCATGTGGCACACCACTCGTTACATTTTGCCAACCAGAAAATGACCCATTTTTGATTTCTGTCTGTTTCCTTTTAGCTTCTATCCATGCCAACATGTTGCCCCCTATATCATGAGCTTTTATTTTTAGCAATAACCTTTGATGTGACACCTTTTCAAATGCCTTCTGGAAACCTAAGTACAATAGATCCACCGTTCCCCTTTATCCACAGCACATGTAACTCCCTCACAGAACTCCAATGTATTGGTTAAACATGATTTCCCTTTCACAAAACCATGTTGTCTCTGCCTGATTACCTTGATTTTTTCTAAATGCCCTGCTATACCGTTTTTAATAGTAGTTTCAAACATTTTCCCGAAGACAGATGTTAAGCGAACTGGCCTGTAGTTTCCTGCTTTCTGTCTCCCACCCTTTTTGAATGAAGGAGTTACATTTGTTATTTTCCAATCTTACAGTCCCTTTTCCGAATCTAGGGAATTTTTGAAAATGAAAACTAACACATCAGCTATCTCACCAGCCACTTATTTTAACACCCTAGGATAAAGTCCATCAGGACCCAGAGACTTGTCAGCCCGCAGCTCCAGCAATTTGTTCAGTACCACTTCCCTGGTGATCATAATTTTCTTGAGTTCCTCCCTCCCTTCCATTTCCTGACTTACAGCTGATACTGAGATATTACGTGCATCCTCAATAGTGAAAACTGATGCAAAATATTTCTTCAATTCATCTGCCATCTCCTTATTATCCATTATTAATTCCCCAGAATCACTTTCCACAGGACCAACACTCACTTTGTTAACTCTTCTTTTTTAAATATCGAGAGAAACGCTTCCTATCTGTCTTTATATTTCGAGCTACCTTTCTCTCGTACTATAATTTTACATTCCTTATCCATCTTTTCAACATTCTTTGCTGTTTTATTTATATTCTGTCCAATCTTCTGACCTGCCTCCCACCTTTGTGGAACTATAGGCTTTTTCTTTAAGTTTGATACGATCTTTAACTGTTTTAGTTAACCAAGGAAGGTCAGTTCTACCCTTGGAATTTTTGTTACTCGTTGAAATGTTTCCATTATGTTTATTTTGAAATATCCCCTGAAGGTCTGCCACTGCATCTCTATTGACCTATAAATTAACCTGATTTGCCAGCTCACTTTAGCTAGCTCTGCTTTCATGCCCTCATTATTGCCCTTATTTAAGTTTAAAGTACTGCTCTTGGACCCTCAAACTTCACTCTGTCAAACTGATTGTAACATGCAGCCATATTATGATCACTGCTACCTAGGGGCGCCTTAACTGTGATATCATTAATTAATCTGATCTCGTGGCACAATACCGGGTCTAGTAAAGCCTGCTCTCTGTTTGGCTCCAGTATGCATTGTTCCAAGAAATTATCCCGAAAAGATTCGATGTATTCCTCATCTAGACTATCTCTGCCCATCTGATTTTTCCAGTTTAGATGTAGATTAATGTCCCTCATAAGTATTGCTCTACCTTTCTGCCAAGCTGCTACTATTTCTTCCTTTATAACCCTTCCTTCAATATGGTTAAAGCTAGGTGGCCAATACAGCACTCCCAGAAGTGACTTCTTGTGTATATGATTTCTCACCTCTACACAAACTGCTTCTGCATCCTGGTCTCCTGTTTCTCTATTGCGCTAATACCATCATTAATTAACAGAGCTACACCTGCACCTTTTCCTCGCTTCCACTCCTTCCTAAATGCCATACACCCTTCAATATCCAAAACCCAATCTCTGTCCCAATCTATGTTACCCAGTAAATCACTCCCTGCCGCTTCTCCATGTATTCATTACAAAATAAAATGCTGAACTATTCAGAAGATCATGTATATCCAGCCAACCCATTAGAAATATATCAATTTATTGAGTGCGAAATGCCCATATAGAACTGAAACATGCAATCTGACTGTGTGAAGTTACATTTAATTTGTGAAGATTGTACAACTGGATTAAGAGAAAACAGTTGACCATTGTAATGATATTTTCTGGTAACTTTATTTATGTTGATGTATAATTTTGGAAAACATTGTGTCTCACAGCAGGCATGTGAGAATATGATGCAATATTTATGTGAGACTCATGTTCTGGAATTCTCTGCCTAAACCTCTAGCACTCTGTCACCTCCTTTCACACCCTCCTTCAAACTGAAAGCTTTGAGCAGTATTTTGGAGAGGGGTCAGTGCTGTCTTTTACCCAGATTTGTCAGTAATCATTTAAAACCATTCTGGTTCAATCCCTTCCTTTAATCCTGCACAGCAGCAGTGACAATAACTTTGCAGATTTGATGGTTGAGACCCAAAGAATTTCCTGAATTCCTGGGCACATTTGTGTCACAGAGATATGGAATCATCGAGTCATTTACAGTGCAGAAGGAGGCCATTTGTCCCATCGAGTCCATGCTGGCTCTCTGTAGAGTCATCCAGTCAGTCCCATTCACCCGCTCGATCCCTGTAGTCCAGGAAGTACTTCAAGTGTCTATCCAACTTCCTTTTGAAATCATTGTGTCTGCTTCCAATACCCTCGTAGGCAGAATGTTCCAGATCATTTATTATCAAGGTTTAAGGGAGGGAAATAAATTCAATCACTGATCTATTTACAGACAGGTGATTGGAAATAAAAAAGAAATACTTTAAGAGAGAAAAAGGATTAACTACCTGTTTGTAACATAGACATTGGGAGCTCAAGTCAGCAATAAATCCACTAAAGACCAATTGTAAGGAACGATCGGAATCAGAAATTTAAAATAATCTGCTTGCAATGCAAAAGGGGAAAATCTGGTAGCTGAAAAGATAATGAAGCCAAATAAATGACCACAGCAAAACCCTCTTAGTCTAACATTAGAAAATGGCACATTTTGATTGAAGGATGCTTTTGCTGCAAGACAATGTAACTGCTGAAACGTAGGCAAACCTGCGTGCAGACCAGTCAAAGTTATGGCTCGGGAGATACAAGTGAAAGTAAGGTGAAATGACCTGAGGTCTTTAAAGTGCAGACAAAATCCCCGTTAGTTACTGGAGCTTTATCCTTTAAGGAATTGTGTCCCTCTACCCTTCCCAGGAGATCAGCAAGTCCATTATAATGCTTAGGGATACAGGGGCGACTGAGTACCTAATGTTAGAGAACAGCCTAAGTGATCAGTGGAGTGGGAGGAGGATAGCTGTCTGTTCCCCTCAATTGAGTCCACTTACAGTGTGACCTAGTCTCAGGCCACTTAACCATAGGAATTGTCCCAGAGTAGCAGGGATAGACTTCCGACTGGGAAATGATTTGGCTGGTAGCAAGATAATTCTTTTGGGCCTCCTTATCTCGAGAGACAATGGATACGCGCCTGGAGGTGGTCAGTGGTTTGTGAAGCAGCGCCTGGAGTGGCTATAAAGGCCAATTCTGGAGTGACAGGCTCTTCCACAGGTGCTGCAGAGAAATTTGTTTGTCGGGGCTGTTGCACAGTTGGCTCTCCCCTTGCACCTCTGTCTTTTTTCCTGCCAACTACCAAGTCTCTTCGACTCGTCACAATTTAGCCCTGTCTTTATGGCTGCCCGCCAGCTCTGGCGAATGCTGGCAACTGACTCCCACGACTTGTGATCAATGTCACACGATTTCATGTCGCGTTTGCAGACGTCTTTATCGCGGAGTCATGGACTGCCAGATAATAGTAACCCCTATAATCTCAGACCAGCCCAGTGAAACCAGGGAAACTGAACTACTACAGGAGCAAGTACCAGGGATCTTCCACGATTGTGTAGTGTCTCCGTCCCAAGCCAGACAGGCCCGATTAGTTGAAAGGAAACCAGTGCACCAGCTGGATGAGCCAGAGGTCTGTTTAGCTGAAACATTCTTTAAGGACCAATGTGAAGGGGAGGAGGTTCTCAGCCAAGGCGACCTAATTCACCCCCAGCAAGCAGATTCTGAATAAAGCACACACCACAGACGGCTTGTTCTGAGGCAGAGGCCACTCCGACCCCTGAGTGTTACTACTTCCGAAATGGGGTAGTAATATGAAAGTGGAGACCTCCCAGGAGGAGGAGTCGACAGTATTCCACCAGACTGTCGTGCTGCCAAAAAAAAGCCAGTGATTTTAAGGATAGCCCATGCTATCCCGATGGATGGACATGTAGGTACTTGGAAAACTTTAATCCGAGTAAGTAAACACTTTTTCTTGCCTCACCTCCAGTCCGATGTGGCCGAATATCGCAAAACCTGCCATGCTTTAGTTTAGTTTAGATATACAGCACTGAAACAGGCCCTTCGGCCCACCGAGTCTGTGCCGACCATCAACCACCCATTTATACTAATCCTTCACTAATCCCATATTCCTACCACATCCCCACCTGTCCCTATATCTTCCCTGCCACCTACCTACACTAGTGACAATTTATAATGGCCAATTTACCTACCAACCTGCAAGTCGTTTGGCTTGTGGGAGGAAACCGGAGCACCCGGAGAAAACCCACGCAGACACAGGGAGAACTTGCAAACTCCACACAGGCAGTACCCGGAATCGAACCCGGGTCGCTGGAGCTGTGAGGCTGCGGTGCTAACCACTGCTCCACTGTGCAGGTTACAGGTAAATCCCAGTCCACAATTAAACTGTCCCTCACTCAAACCCGATTGAGCATTCGGTGAACCATTTGACCAAATGTTGATGGGCTGTGTGGAACCACTAACCAAAAGCAAGCCCAGTCAACTGGTGAATGATTGTAAAAGGGTGGAAGTAACAGAGGGAGCCAGGAGGAGTCAGTCGAGGAGGAGGAGACACCAGTTGAACCCCCAGCTACCAAACTGGCAAACACAGAAATCTTAAAAGACATAACCACCCAGGTGACATACCTAACACACAAGCAGCAGGAGGACATGTCCACCCAGCTAAAGGAATTCAAAGAGATCTGTAAAGATCAGCCAGGAGCTATCACCTTCGTGGTTCATGGCTTGGATATGGGAGACATGCTACCAGTTAGTTAGGCGGGACCCCTGACTGCTAAGCCCTGACAAGATAGTTCACATTAGAATGGGAACCAAGGGAAATTTGTATTTACTCTTTTCCTGCCAATTCTGTCACTGGACCTGTACCTGACACAAGTTGAAAAGAAATGCTGAAACCAGGACGGTCTGCTAACAACCTGCCTTCCAGAAATCATTCCACTGTATTAGATACCAATATTCTGAAGCTTGGGGAATCCATACGGCGGTATACAAATTACCAGAAGTTTTTCTCAAACTTGGCACCCTAGCATCCCCACTAATAAAGGCACTGACACAAAAAGCCAAGGTGAAATGGACATGCCAGGAGGCATTTACAAAATTGAAAACCAAATCACTGAATGAGCTCATATTATCTACCCCAGACTTCAGCAAAGTTTAAGTGTGAATGAGAGAATGAATGAAAACATCTTTACTTCTTTATTTCTTTTTAATGAAAAACAAGGAAAGAAAAAACATGAAGTAGAATTCATTTTTTTCTGCGAGTGGTAAAGGTGTCATGAACCCCCCTGTAAATTGATTTTTGTGCATTTGAGTGTTAATGTCAACCCCCATTTTGTATGTTAAGTTCAGTTTTAGCAGTTCCAATTGTTAAAATGGAGGAAAGATATCATGGGACAGCAACTTGTAAAGGGTTTAGTTTTTAGGGACAAGAATAGCCTATCCAATTGCCTGGATTTGAAACTCTAACAGTGGGCGGTAACAGCCTGTTTCAGTCTGCAGCCGCCTTTGGTCAGATTAGTCCAGGTACCTGAACCTACAAATCTCTATCTAAGACAGTCTGCAAAAGCCAGAAAAATGAAAGAAGACACAGACTGCACACAGCAAAGAATATTAAAGGCACAGTTTACAAAAACAGCAAAAAACTTGCTCTCTGCGATCTTCATGTCCAACTAAAAGGTGGCTTTAGCCATAATAAGCTACCTCCATTTATATCTGAGCGTGTAAAGAAGAAGAAATTTGTAAGAAAAGAGATATTTCCAACAGTTTATCCTCAATTTGACATTCCCAGTTGGGGAAAAGAGTCTTTGGACTCTTTTTGATAATTTAATTGAACACGAGTTTTAACTGAAATTCATGCAGTTTGCAGTTCTATTAAAGCAATGCCCTTGCATTTTTTATGCCTTTAACTTTTCCCTGAATGTTTTTAAGCATTCGTGGTGAAGTTAATCACTTTCCCACTTTAAGAGTGTGTCAATAAATCCTCCTTCTTTGATTTAACGCGAACAACCGTCTTGTTGTGGTCATTTATAGTCAGGTTTAAGGGAGGGAAATAAATTCAATCAGTAACCTGTTTATGGACAAGTGGTTGGAAAAACAAGGAAATTTGTTCAGAGAACAAAATAAACAGATTCAAAAACAAAACCTATTTATAACAATGATCAGGAGTAGACTGATGGGGCAGTAATTGGCCGGGTTGGTTTTGTCCTGCTTTTCGTGCACAGGACATACCAGGGCAATTTTCCACATTGCCGGGTAGATGCCAGTGGTGTAGCTGTCGTGAACAGGTTAACTAGGGGTGCACCTTGTTCTCGAGCACAGATCTTCAGTACTATTGCCAGAATGTTGTCAGAGCCCATCGCCTTTGCAGTATCCAGTGCCTTCAGCCCTTTCTTGATATCACACAGAGTGAATCAGATTGCCTGAAGACTATGATCCTGGGGATCTCAGGAGGAGGCTGCGATGGATCATCCACTTGGTACTTCTGGCTGAAGAAAAATGCAAATGATTCAGCCTTGTCTTTTGCACTGATGTGCTGGGCTCTCCCAACATTGAGAATGGGGATATTTGTTGCTTTACATCTTGTTACTTGTTTAATTCTCCATGACTATTCACAACTGGATGTGACAAGTCTGTAGGGTTTGATCTGATCCATTGGAATGGGATCACTTAGCTCTGTGTATCACATGCTGCTTTCACTCTTTGGCATGCAGGTAGTCCTGTGTTGTCGTTTCACCAGGTTGACACCTCATTTTGAGGTATGCCTGGTGCTGCTTCTAACATGCCCTCCTGCACTCTTCATTGAACCAGGGTTGATCCGCTGGCTTCATGGTAATGGTAGAGTGGGGGATATACTGGGCAATGAAGTTACAGATTGTGGTTGAGTACTATTCTGCTGCTTCTGATGATGTCCCACAGCGTCTCATGGACGACCAATTTTCAGTCGCTAGATCTGTTTGAAATCTATCCGATTCAGCATGGTGGTAGTGCCACACAACACAGTTGTGGTATCCGCAATTTGAAGACAGGACTTCATCTCCACAAGGACTGTGTGGTGGTCACTCCTACCAATACTGTCACAAACAGATGCATCTGTAACAAGCAGATTGGTGAGGATGAGGTCAAGTAGGTTTTTCCCTCTTCTTGATTCCCTCACCACTAACTGCCGACGCTGTTTAACAGCTCTGTTCTCCAGGACTCCACCATAACATTCAGTAGTGGTGCTCCCAGCCACTTTTGGTGATGGACATTTATGTCACCCACCAAGAGTGCATTCTGTGCCCTTGGTGCTTCTTTAAATTTCTGTTCCACATGGAGAAGCACTGATTCATCAGCCGAGGCCAGGAGTGGGGGCGTGGTAGGTGCCAGTCAGCAGGAGATTTCCTTGCCTATGTTTATCTGCATGACATGATGGGATCTGGAGTCAATGTTGAAGACTCCCAGGGCCACTCCCACCCGACAGTACACCACTGTGCCACCACCGCTGGTGGTCTTCCCTGCTGATGGGACAGGACACACCCAGGGATGGTGATGGCAGTGTCTGGACATTAACTGCAAAGTATAATTCCGAAAATACAACGATGTCAGGCTGTTGCTTGACTAGTCAGTGGGACAGCTCTCCGAATTTCGGCACAGGCTCCCAGATGTTAGTAGGAAGGAGTTTGCAGGTTCAGCAGGGCTGGCTTCCCCATTGCCATTTCCAATGCCGAGGTCGATGCCAGGTGGTACGTCCAGTTTCATTCCATTTCTGAGGCTGTATATTGGCTTGATGCAGCTGAGTGGCTTTCTTGGCCACTTTAGAGGATATTTTAAGAGGCAATCACATCACTGATGACAGATGTAGGCCAGGCCAGCTAAGGACAGCAGATATCCTTCCGTGAAAGACATTAGTGAACCACATGTGTTTTAACTGCTATCGATTATAGTTTCATAGTCAACATTAGACCAGCTTCTTAATTAACGATTAATTTAATTCAGATATCTGCATCTGCCATGGATGGATTCAAACCCAGGGTCCCAGATCAGTAGCCTGGGTCTCTGGATTGCTAATCCAGTAATATTATCAGTGCACCATCGCCTACCTATAAGCTACCACCTCCCCATTCGAGAAATGGCTCCCATTGATTGAAAAGTCGAGAACCAGAGGACACTGATTTAAGATGAATGCAAAAGAACCAAAGGTGACCTGAGGAGATAACCTTTTTATATGCAGCGGGTGGTTAGGATTGGGAATAAACTGTCTGAAAGTGTGGTGGAGGGAGATTCATTGGTGACTTTCAAAAGGGATTTAGATAATTATCTGAAATAGAAAAAAAAGATGGGGAAGTGGGAGTAGCTGTGTTAATCTTGCAGAGAGCCAGCATGAACACGATCGGCCGAACAGCCTCTTTCTGTGCTCTAATCATTCCATAATTCCATGGTTTTATGATTCTATTGTTGAATTAACTCCACAAGTGAAAACATCTTCCCTATGTCGACCTGATCAACTTTAAAACACATTATCTGCTCACCTCTCAAACTTAGATTTTTGTGGAAAAAAGAGTCCCAACCTGACCAAATTTTCATGTAAATTTTACCATCTTAGTTCTGATCTCATTCTTACAATGTATTCACACTTCCAACGGTGCTTTTGTAAAAATGTTGTACTGTGAAGATGAGAACAATGCAGGGTTTTCTGAGCGTCGTCAAACCAAGACCACGCTGATTCCATTAAAAACTCTGATCAAATTAACACCTCTACTAAACCTCCACTTCTGCTTCCCTGCAATCCGAGACTATCTACAGAACAGAAGGAGCTCATGTCTTGTATAATTCTGGTAAATCTCTCAGATTTTCGCATCCATCCTAAAGTGAGGTGCTCAAAGTTGTTTTAGCCGAGGCGTAAGTTTTATCAAACTTAAACATCTCCCCCTTTTCATAGTTACAACCAGGAATACACTCTCAAAGGACTGGGATAGCCCATTCACTAGCAACTTTCAGCAGGGAATTGGATATATATTTTAAAATTAAACATTTACAGGACAAAGAGGGCTCAACAGGTAAGTGGGATTAAATACATTAATATTTTGAAGTCCCAGCAGAGGCACCCTGGGCTGAATAAACACATTTTCTGCTTTGAGATTCAATGATCCTAATGTTACCGGGGCTTTAAACCAAGGTCTAATCCAGGAAAAGTAGTCACTGTACCACTGAGTTACACACGATTAGAGTTCATAGCAATACACATGGATTTCTTCCTGTCTCAGCAACAGGCAGTTACTCCGTCATTAGAGTGTGCTCACAATATTCAGTGTTGGCTGCACTTCACAGGACTCTTTGATGGCCCAAAATAAGTTGAGGAAAAAGCAGTTGCACTGGCTGAGAGTGCAGCAGGGACATCATAGATAGTAAAAGGCAGCAACTGTTCATCTGTATTGCAAAACGAGCTCCGTCCCCTATTTATATTTCAAGGGAAGAAAACCAATCAACAAGCAGATCCATCCCGGAATATCCACGTGATTATAGCATGTGAAATCTCTCTGCAGCATGGTAACACTGCGGATAATAAGTGGATTCAGGGAAATCTAATCTGGGCTGCTCGGAGATTAGGAAACACAGCATCCAAGGCAGGTCTTCAAAAGCCTCGCTTGCTTAACTTTTTAGGCTGTTCTCACTCGGAAGCCTTTCTCTAATCAAACTCCCAACATCTCTGCCAAAATTCTGGGCAATGACCTAATAATGAACATTTCACTCGCAGGCTATCCTACACTTAACCTGATCTGTCTTAGAACTCTGCTTGTATTGAATGTGAATGAATCCAATTTAGCCCTTACCACTCACACTAGGGCTACTGTAAATGAGACTGTTCATCCACATCAAAACCTGAGATCATAAAATCATTTGCAAATCACGTTTTGAAGAAATTTAAACGGGAATAAAATGATGTGGTTTTCCATTTCGCCTAATGACTATATTGCATTACTAAAAACAATTCATTATATCAGTTTGTTCAGTGGACTGTAACTAATATCCCAGCTCACATTCCCTGGATGACTGTCCCCATGGAGGTTGCTCTCTGGTATTAATCAGGCCTCCTCGGAAGAATCCTCTGCATTGGTGTTTCGCACAAGAAATGGAATATCCTGCAATTTACTAGTTAGAGATTATTTACTACTCTATTCATGCAGTCGTCAGTATTCCTGGTAAGACAGTGAAATGGTACATTGAATGTTGAATGGTGGTTTTTCTGTCTGATGACAATAGTTAAGTGCCATTTAATTGTCTTGATTTCATAATCTGATTTCTTAGTTTAGAGATACAGCACTGAAACAGGCCCTTCGGTCCCCCAAGTCTGTGCCGACCATCAACCACCCATTTTTTATACTAATCCTACACTAATCCCATATTCCTACCACATCCCCACCTGTCCCTATACTTCCCTGCGACCTACCTATACTAGGGGCAATTCATAATGGCCAATTAACCTATCAACCTGCAAGTCTTTGGCATGTGGGAGGAAACCGGAGCACCCGGAGGAAACCCACGCAGACAGAGGGAGAACTTGCAAACTCCACACAGGCAGTACCCAGAATTGAACCAGGGTCGCTGGAGCTGTGAGGCTGCGGTGCTAACCACTGTGCTTAATTAATGTTATATCACTTGTTGATTTTTCACCACAGATAACGCTAACCATCAATTCTCTTTAATGTTTACAATAGAAACTCCTCACAGAGTTGACATGGACATCAGATCAGAAATAAATTAACAATATTAAATGTGCTGATGTTAAGTGGGTTACACATGTAACATGAGGGTCTAGGAGTGTCTTCATTGTAATAGTATTTCATGTTGACATATGTTGTTACTGGAGACGTTCCTTTTCTTTCCTTGTATTGGAATTCAGCTTCGATTTCATTTTTGAATGTAAGTGGAAGGGAGAATCTGGTGATTTCTGTTACTGGTGCATGATCCACCGAACCAGACTTTTCCATTCTTCACTTTGCTCGGTCAATGCTCAAAAAGAGGAAAAGAGTTCACGCTCCATGTTGTAGACCATAACCTAACAAGGCGAGAATACGCTCTCCATATTGTACAGACCATAACACACAGGGTGAGATTGCACTCTCCATGTTGTAACCAAACAGGATGAAAGTGTGCTCTCCATGTTTCACAGGCTGTAGCCAAACAGGACGAGAGTACACTCTTCATCTTGTACAGACCAGAAACTAACAGGGTGAGAGTGCACTCTCCATGTTGTAAAGACCATAACCCAACAGGGTGAGTGCACTCTCCAAGTTGTACAGACTCTTACCCAACAGGGTGAGAGTGCACTGTGTATGTTGTATAGACCATAACCCAACAGGGGAGAGTGCACTCTCCATGTTGTACGCAACATAACCTAATACAGCGAGAGTTCACTCACTATGATGTACAGACTGTGACTGAACAGGGTGACAGTGCATTCTCAATAATAAAACCAAAATACTGTGGATGCGGGGAATCTGAAATGAAAAATGAAAGTGCTGGAAATACTCAGTAGGTCTGGCAGCACCTGTGGAGAGAGAAACAGTTAACGTTTCTGGTTTGTAACCTTTCATCAGAACTGGCAAAAGGTTCTAAATGTAATACACCTTGAGCAAATGAAAAGCGGGGAGCGGGAAGAAGGACAAAAGGGAAAGTTTGTGAAAGGGCAGGAGAGATAAAATGACAAAGATGCCACGCAGCAAAGGCAAAGGGAGCACTTACAGCAGTATGAAAAGACAAAACATTAGACCAGAGAGAGTGAGTTGGACAAGGTGTAGGCAGTTGAAAATCTGGCTGTGACCCGCCTAGAGACTAGAGAAAAAGACATCTCCCTGCAAAGGAAACCTTGCATCTCTTGAAAAGAAATCCTGCATTTGAAAGGTAGCAGATTTCTATTGGCTCTGAAGAATTCCTGCATCCAGTGGTGGTTGCTGTTATTCCTGTGGTTTGGGAGATCCTGAAATCTCAAGAAAGCATCTACTGTCAGACTGCTGCTTCAAAACCCAAGCAGACCTGTTGCGACATCCTTTGCTGAAAGACCTGTGCAACGCCTGCTGCAGACAAATTGCCTTGAACGCCTACCCATCAGAAACTGTTCAACAGCTTCGCCTGGAGAGACGTCAAGTGGCATCCGACTCTTCGACTCTGGGACATCTCACCTACCAAAAGCATCCTGCCAGCACGTGATAAACTCAGTCACTTTAGTTTTCCTTTTTACTCCTAAGAAACAGCTGTAAACCTAAAAGGACTTTCTTTTCAGCAGTTATCGGGTTTTTGAATGTCTGTGTGTGTGCATGAGAGCTGAGAAGAATAAATAATTTTAAAAATATTTTCAAATATAGAGTTATCTTATTATTAAATAGATAATTTTCTTGTTGTTTAAAGGAATCTGGTTTGGCGTGCTTTATTCGGGGGGACAATTATAGTGTCTAATTTGGCTCTTCTTTGGCAGATGGAAACACTTTCTTGATATGCTGTGACCTGTGGAGGAGTGGGGCTGAATGTGGGGTGGTGTTTGTACCAGCAGACATACCCTGTTTAATCTAACAGTTACTTTGAAGTCTGGGCTAAGAAAGCACTCACTGTCAGAATCAGCAGAATTTGAACAGCAGAAGAGAGGAATTAGTGGGGAGAAAGTGTAATGGATGGTAGCAATGGCCACGGATAGAGGTGGACAGTTCAGTTTATTGCCCTTCCCCCACCACTGCTGCGTTTGAGAAACTTCATTCTCCTGATGAGCCTGTGACTGGCCACTGGTTTACTGTTTTTTCTGCTTTAGCATTTTCCTGCCAGCTCCATGAGGGGTCCGGGGGAGCCCTTGTTACAGGAGCCGTTGGAGAAGGCTTTCAGCTGACCCTTTAAGAACACCCTGATACAGATCCACACGGCCTACATCCAGACTCGCCAGATGAACATGCTGGCCACGTGTGTGTATTAGACCCGTCCATGTAGCAGAGCCTGGTCTCCAATCATCTCAGCCATCCCTGCCATTGGAGAAAGACCTTGCTTCACTCAAACCGTGTTGTGGCCGGTATGCAACGACCACTTCACATTAAAAGAACCTGCACACAGGCATCTTCCACCTTTTCAAAATTAACTTTGTGACTTGGAGCATCAGGATTGGACGATTCAGTTACCTAAGGGCCAATAACACTGGAGTAGAAGGAAGTCATCCTCGTTCCCGAGGGACTGCCTAAGAAGAAGGTAAGAAGAAGAAAAACTGGGATTGAATTAACAGTAACTCCCTCTTTGATTGTAACATATTAATTGGAGGCTCATCCGGGATGAAAATCCAAGGTGAATAACATTAGAATGTGAGGAAGAAATTACCGAAAGTAAAATTATAGGAAGCTGCTTTCTTGTGTAATAGGGGAAAGCCTTCTTCTTCTTTGGCCTCCTTATCTCGAGAGACAATGGATAAGCGCCTGGAGGTGGTCAGTGGTTTGTGGAGCAGCGCCTGGAGTGGCTATAAAGACCAATTCTGCAGTGACAGGCTCTTCCACAGGTGCTGCAGATAAAATTGGTTGTCGGGCTGTTACACAGTTGGCTCTCCTTGCGCTTCTGTCTTTTTTTCCTGCCAACCGGTAAGTCTCTTTGACTCCCCATTCTTTAGCCCCACATTTATGGCTGTCTGCCAGCTCTGGTGATCACTGGCAACTGACTCCCATGACTTGTGGTCAATGTCACAGGACTTGCAGATGTCTTTAAAGCGGAGACATGGATGTCCGGTGGGTCTGATACCAGTGATGAGCTTGCTGTACAATGTGTTCTTGGGGATCCTGCCATCTTCCATGTGGCTCACATGGTCAAGCCATCTCAAGCGCCGCTGGCTCAGGAGGGTGTATATGCTGGGGATGTTGGCCGCCTCGAGGACTTCTGTGTTGGAGATACGGTCCTGCCACCTGATGCCAAGGGTTCTCCGGAGGCAGCGAAGATGCTTGCCACAGAGCTTACCTCTCCACTCCTAACAATCTAAAGCCAATGATCGCTGTCTCTTCTTGATAGATACATCTGAGTACAATAAACTAATCAATACCCAAGACCTGCTCACCCTATCACCTTCAACTACTCGGTACTTAACATCCATTGATAGAAATTATTAGACACTAACAGATAAATAAAAGCAAAATACTTCAGATGCTGGAAGTCTGTAATAAAAGCAAGAAATGCTGGAAACACTCAGCAGGTCTGGCAGCATCTGTGGAGAGAGAAACAGAGTTAACATTTCAGGTAGTAATAGATTCCTCTTTTCTTTATTTAAAAACAAATATAGAAAACTAAAAAGAGACAAAATGTTGATACATTTTCCTTTATTCTTTATCTTATGCTATTATACCATCAAACTTCAACAGCACCAGTCATTAACATATTGTATATTCCCCCTTTTATGAAGAAATAAAAAACTTGTTTGAAGAATTACAAAGCGATCTTAACAGAAAAAATCTCCATGTTTTCCTAATTCATCATAACACAGTGCAGCCCTCTTCGAGGACATCCAAAATGTATTTGAAGAAGAACCTCTCCTTGCAAAACAATCCGACCACTAATGAATTGTGTCAACCCATTTTATTTTGGAAATGTATTTTCTATCTGACCTTTCTTTTATACTCGTGAGATCAATCCACAAACCTCTTCACCGTGATGCTTTTTGTTGAATGGACATTGTCCCACAAAGAATGGTTATCCATATCGCATTCTCTCGGATTTCTTTCTCCAATTTTAGTACTTTAGATGGGTCTGTTTTTGTCCAGTGTGTGCAGGAGGGTTTTCTGACACAGTATGTGGACAGGCCAACCAGGGGCGATGCCACATTGGATTTGGTACTGGGTAATGAACCCGGCCAGGTGTTCGATTTAGATGCAGGTGAGCACTTTGACGATAGTGATCACAATTCGGTTAGGTTTACCTTAGCGATGGATAGGGATATGTATATACCGCAGGGCAAGAATTATAGCTGGGGGAAAGGAAATTATGACGCGATTAGGCAAGATTTAGGATGTGTAGGATGGGGAAGGAAACTGCAGGGGATGGGCACAAACGAAATGTGGAGCTTATTCAAGGAGCAGCTAATGCGTGTCCTTGATAAGTATGTACCTGTCAGGCAGGGAGGAAGTTGTCGAGCGAGGGAGCCGTGGTTTACTCAAGAAGTTGAAGCGCTTGTCAAGAGGAAGAGGGCGGCTTGTGTTAGGATGAGACGTGAAGGCTCAGTTAGGGCGCTTGAGAGTTACAAGCTAGCCAGGAAGGATCTGAAGGGAGGGCTAAGAAGAGCAAGGAGAGGACACGAGAAGTCATTGGCACATAGGATCAAAGAAAACCCTAAGGCTTTCTATCGGTATATCAGGAATAAAAGAATGATAAGAGTTAGAACAGGGCCAATCAAGGATAGTAGTGGAAAGTTGTGAGCGGAATCAGAGGAGATAGGGGAATTGTTAAATGAATATTTTTCGTCAGTATTTACAGTAGAGAAAGAAAATGTTGCCGAGGAGATTACTGAGATACAGCCTACTAGGCTAGATGGGATTGAGATTCACAAGGAGGAGGTGTTAGCAATTTTGGAAAGAGTGAAAATAGATAAGTCCCCGGGGCCAGATGGGATTTATCCTAGGATTCTCTGGGAAGCCAGGGAGGAGATGGCAGAGCCGTTGTTGTTGATCTTTACGTCGTCATTGTCGACAGGAGTAGTGCCGGAGGACTGTAGGATAGCAAATGTTGTCCCCTTGTTCAAGAAGGGGAGTAGAGACAGCCCTGGTAATTATAGACCTGTGAGCCTTACTTCGGTTGTGGGTAAAATGTTGGAAAAGGTTATAAGAGATAGGGTTTATAATCATCTTGGAAAGAATAAGTTCATTTGCGATAGTCAGCACGGTTTTGTGAAAGGTAGGTCGTGCCTCACAAACCGTATTGAGTTTTTCGAGAAGTTGACCAAACAGGTGGATGAGGGTAAAGCCGTGGATGTGGTGTATATGGATTTCAGTTAGGCGTTTGATAAGATTCCCCACGGTAGGCTATTGCAGAAAATACGGAAGTATGGGGTTGAAGGTGATTTAGAGCTTTGGATCAGAAATTGGCTAGCTGAAAGAAGACAGAGGGTGGTGGTTGATGGCAAATGTTCATCCTGGAGTTTAGTTACTAGTGGTGTACCGCAAGGTTCTGTTTTGGGGCCACTGCTGTTTGTCATTTTTATAAATGACCTGGATGAGGGTGTAGAAGGGTGGGTTAGCAAATTTGCGGATGACACGAAGGTCGGTGGAGTTGTGGATAGTGTCGAAGGGTGTTGTAAGGTACAGAGGGACATAGATAGGCTGCAGAGCTGGGCTGAGAGATGGCAAATGGAGTTTAATGCGGAGAAGTGTGAGGTGATTCACTTTGGAAGGAGTAACAGCAATGCAGAGTACTGGGCTAATGGGAAGATTCTTGGTAGTGTAGATGAGCAGAGAGATCTTGGTGTCCAGGTACATAAATCCCTGAACGTTGCTACCCAGGTTAATAGGGCTGTTAAGAAGGCATATGGTGTGTTAGCTTTTATTAGTAGGGGGATCGACTTTCGGAGCCACGAGGTCATGAATAAGCTGTACAAAACTCTGGTGAGGCCGCACCTTGAGTATTGCGTGCAGTTCTGGTCACCGCATTATAGGAAGGATGTGGAAGCTTTGGAAAGGGTGCAGAGGAGATTTACTAGGATGTTGCCTGGTATGGAAGGAAGGTCTTACGAGGAAAGGCTGATGAACTTGGGGTTGTTTTCGTTAGAGAGAAGGAGGAGGAGAGGTGACTTAATAGAGACATACAAGATAATCAGAGGGTTAGATAGGGTGGATAGTGAGAGTCTTTTTCCTCGGATGATGATGGCAAACACGAGGGGACATAGCTTTAAGTTGAGGGGTGAAAGATATCGAGCAGATGTCAGAGGTAGTTTCTTTACGCAGTGAGTAGTCGGGGCGTGGAACGCCCTGCCTGCAACAGTAGTAGACTCGCCAACTTTAAGGGCATTTAAGTGGTCATTGGATAGACATATGGATGTAAATGGAATAGTGTAGGTCAGATGGTCGGCGCAACATCGAGAGCCGAAGGCCAGAAAACGTCGTGTTAGTTCAGACGTGGGCCTGACGATGATCATAGTCCAAGAAAAAGGCGCTGTAATGTTCTAATTCTAATTCTAATTCTAATTCTAATTCTAATTGCCTGCTGTCTGAGTTCCTTTAAAATACTTGCTAAATACATCCCCATATTGCTCGCTTCTAGCAGTGCAAGTGTCTCAGCAGCTAAGATGTTTTTAACTATCCTCTTTGTTATCTTCGATTCCCAGGCTAATGGACAACATTTACCATTTCTTCCCACCAAATATATAATGAACCCTGCTGTCCTCGAATAACCATTGGAAAGAATAGCATGTGAGACGTCATGAAAAATGATCATTTTCATTTCTTCTGGCTCACCTAATACTGGAAACTTGAGAGTACATTTGTCTGAACTCAATTTCATCAATATCTTACTTGCTTTCAGCACTTCCCCAACAGCAGCAGGTTTCAGCATCGCGCTCAATTCTAATATATCATCGCAAATATCCGGCCTAGTTTGTGTGCACAACTAGTTTAATTATCAGATTAAGCTCCTTAACTGGTCTACTTCTTCCTTGATTGTGGAGTCTTTCTTTTGTGAGGATCTGTCCCGATTTATCGGGATCCTATTAACATTCTATAGGTGAGACTGTCGATATAGGCTTACTCCCAACTTGGTCTGACGAATGGTCAACACTATACATTTAAAAGCTCCAGAAGCACAACTTCCAATTTTAAATTTATTTATAAGTTTATCTACCACAAATTTCTCAAATGCCGTAGATCCTCCCCACAGAAAATCTTCGTGCATGAAGTAAACGCCTGCTGGTTTTTCTTCACAGTGCCAATAAAAAACTGCTGCAACCTCTTTCAACTGGATACAACCAGCTTTTAATAGGAAGGCACTAACTGAAAAATGCCACACCCTGGATGCATCATTTAACCCATAAACACACTTGTTTAGCTTCCATAATTTCCCCTCTATATCTCCAGCTTCTTTTGGTGGCTTTAAAAATACTTCTCTTTGAAATTTCTCCCATTGCAAAAATTCTGCTTTGATGACAATAGACTTAAACTCCCATGAATGAGTCTTGGAAAATCATCAAACTAACTTTTCCTGCTGTTGGGGAACCTACTCTCGCTTCTTGGTCACCTCGTCATTCCTCAAATTCCCGATCTACAAGTCTGGCCTTAACTTTGTACGAACCATTCGGAAGTACTTACTCTGCACAGATCCACTTATGGGACAACGCTGGTTGTCCTCTATCTGGCACCTCGGTGTATACGCCGACTTGCTCCAAGTGTTAAGCTCTTTCTGTTTTGCATCCTTTACGAACTTATCATCTAATGTGTTAGTTGGCAATCGAGCTTCTCTATCGCAAGTGGTGCTCCTCGCCTGCTCTTTGGTCCTTGCTGTTGTGGAACTACGTCTCCTGCTAGATTTCCTATTGTTTCTGGACTGCTACTACTTGACCTGTCCCTCCTACTTCCTTTCACAAGTTTGTGACCTTTTTCTTGGACTATGATCATCGTCAGGCCCACGTCTGAACTTACACGACGTTTTCTGGCCTTCCACATTTTCACTTCCTTCTGCCAATCCACAGGTCTGACATCCTGACCCTACTCTTGCACATTCAGCCAATGTATGTATTTCCCTGTTCTTCCTATAATGGTGGATTCCCTCCATTCATTGGCCCCCTCTGGCACATCTTTCACTGCAGTCCAAACTTTTGAGGATAATGTGGAATCAAAACTGAAAGTGCTGGAAATACACAGCAGGTCTGGCAGTATCTGAAACCAGACCTGAAACGTTCACTCTGTTTGTCTCTCCACAGATGTTGTCAGAATGTTGTGTTCATTGAGTACTTTCTGTATTGATTTCAAATTTCCAGGGCTGAATTATGCCAGTTGACCGATGATTTTAGTGGCGAGTTTTAAAAATGGTGGTCCGCCAGAGCAGACCGCCCAATATTGAGTGCGGTGCCTCGCTGCTCACACTCCTCCAGGCTGTGCAGGCAAGGTGGGAGGTCCTTTTCCCCAGTAATGGTAAGAAGAGGCCCTCCTGCCTGACCAAGGCATCTTGGCTGGAGGTGGCAGAGGAGGTAAGAAGCCGTGGTGCCATTCGGAGTGACTGGGTGCTGTGCCACAAGTGAATGAATGATCTGCTTCGCACTGCAAAAGTAAATGGCACTTTGATCATGGCTCCACTGAACCTGGGCAACCCCACACAGAGTGGTACATGTGTGCCACTGTCATGACAAAGATAGTGAGGTTAGTCAGGGAGGAATGACATGACATGAATCAGTGAAAGTATGAAAGAACTCACCCTTGTCTGTTACTCAGAGCATGGCAGAGGAAGCAATGTTCCATGGCACTCACACACCTTCCATCAGTGCAGCTGCAGTCACCTCGGTGGGAATGCAATTGGCCTTTGAATTGGGTCACAATCTGGTGAGAGCACCTCATACGCACCCGAGCAGCTGAGTGAGTCTGAGAAAGCCGAGGTCTCTGACTGTCAGAGGGCTGTGGGTGACCAGGCCCATTCTGAGTCCCAGGCTATTGATGATTCTCTGTTGTGGACAGCAGAGGACAGGCTAGAGCTACAGCAGCAATCGTGGCTACATCTGGTGGAGATGCCACAGCCCGTGCGCAACCTGGAACGGATGATGGGGGAGTCAATCCAGGCCAAGACAGCTGCCACATCGCAGGTATTTGAGCACATGGCATCATCCATGGAGATGATTGCGGCGGCCCTGGTGAACCAGATTCCAATAATCCAAGCTGACCTGCAATCCTTCACCGAGGCAATCAGTGGCAAGGTGAAAGATGGACCACGGGATTGGAGACTGTCCCTGCCCCTCGTCCTTCCCGGGAGAGCAGATGGGCTCAAACTGGCAGAAATGGAGAAGGCAAGGCAAGACTGCACACCATATCTGTACCCCCCACCCCCTGCCACACCGGCAAGGTGATTCCATTGTAGCCAACGACCCATCAAGCAGAATTGTGCCCCTGGTAATAACTTCCCCCTCCCACATCCCTTCACGCCTGCAGAATTGTGCCCCTAATAATACCATACCCCTCCCACCTCCCTTCATGTCAGCAGAATTGTGCCCACTGGTAATACCATCCCCTTCCCACCTCCCTTCATGCCAGCAGAATTGTGCCCCTGATAATACCATCCCCCTCCCACCTCCCTTTATGCTTGCAGAATTGTGCCCCTGATAATACCATCCCCATCCCACCTCCCTTCATGCCTGCAGAATTGTGCCCCCTGGAAATACCATCCCCCTCCCACCTCCCTTCATGCCAGCAGAATTGTACCCCTGATAATACCTTCCCCCTCCCACCTCCCTTCATGCCAGCAGAATTGTGTCCCTGGTAATACCATCCCTCTGGCACCTCACTGAATGCAGCAGCACAGCTAGATAAGGTGGTTAGGGAGGCATGTGGGATACTTTCCTTTATTAGCTGAGGCGTAGAATATAAGAGCAGGAGGTTATGATCGAGCTGTATAAAACGCTAGTTAGGCCACAGCTGGAGTACTATGTACAGTTCTGGGCACCACACTATAGGAAGGATGTGATTGCACTGGAGAGGGTGCAGAGGAGATTCACCAGGATGTTGCCTGGGCTGGAGCATTTCAGCTATGAAGAGAGACTGAAAAGGCTAGGGTTGTTTTCCTTAAAACAGAGAAGACTGAGGGGGGACATGATTGAAGTATACAAAATGATGAGAGGCATTGATAGGTTAGATAGGAAGAGACTTTTTCCCTTAGTGGAGGTGTCAATAACCAGGGGGCAGAGATTTAAGGTAAGGGGCAGGAGGTTTAGATGGGTTCTGAGGCAATATTTTTCCACCCACAGGGTGGTTGGAATCTGTAATACACTGCCTGAAGAGGTGGTAGAGGCAGGAACCCTCACAACATTTAAGAAGTATTTAGATGAGCACTTGAAACGCCATAGCATACAAAGCTATGGGCCAAGTCCTGGAAAACGGGACGAGAATATATAGGTGCTTGATGGCTGGCACAGACACGATGGACCGAAGGGCTAGTTTCTGTGCTGTATGTCTTTATGACCCTATGACTGTCAGTGTTCCTATTTGAGTGGAGATAAGCTCAAGTCTGCAGGAGGTGGCGTTTCGGGATGAGACAAATTTGCATAGAGATTGATGGGAGTTGGGGAACGATTGGTGAAAGCAATTGGTTCAGGAGAGAAAGGGTTGTCTTGTTTGACAATCGAAGGCTGAATTCAACAGGAGCAGGTGAACAGTTGCTCTCAATATTCGATGCAATGAAGTTGCTGAGTTCCTGTCATGTTATTGGAAGTGAATGAGGAGGAGTTAATGGAGAAGGGTTAATAAAGGCTGTTGGCAGTGATGAAGAGACACAGGGGATATCTATACATTCCAGGATAACCCTGGAGAAATGACGACAATGAGGTCAGTAACAGCCACCTCATGTGATCCAGAATGAACCAGTTTTGGAGCAGAAACGCTCAACAATCCATCCTATGGAAATTAGGCAGTAAATATGAGGCCGGAACAGGACATTCTATGAGTGAATTCGACAGTGAAGGTACTGAAAGATGACGAGATCTTTCTCTAACATTTGAATGCATTTTGGCCTATTTTGAGGAACTTTATTTCTGCATTTGTACCTTTTCTAATCATGTATGTTTGTTCTTGAACAGAAGATAGTTATTATGAATTGATCTCATGGTGAATTGGAATGATTGTCAGAACATCTTTGCCTGAGCTTGTTCTCAGGGTGCAAAATAGACAATTTAGTGTTATTTCTCCTTTATGGGGAATTACTTTGATGTCCTTTGATGGTGTACGGTTGTTGTAAATCCACAAATCCAGCAGTTAAATTGACATTGGAATATTTCTTGTTATATCATTTCATTTATCTGCATTAATATTCATCTTTAATATTCTGGTAATTAAGCATCACTATCTAACATCTTGTTAAAGATAATCTGTCTTCTCATTGTCCTTCACCTGCACACTAGGATTTGCGGAAGATAAAAGCAAATTTATTCTAAACCTATAAATCCTGCACCAGATCGATGTTCATTATTTGTTATTGACACCATTTCCCATTCAGTGTAAACAAATATTTCACCCCATTCTTCAGCTGCCCTCTGAATTTCCTCTGTGTCATCCATAGATACAAGTGTTTGTGCAGGAACTGAGAAGCAGCAAAATAAAGCCAACTTGTTGGGTCAGATAGAGTGAGTTACTGTAATATTTGTCTGTATAATATAAGTTTATCACTGGACAGTTTAGCGAATAGACAATGCTCATCATCCACAATAATATAAAATTGGCCGAAATAGCAAAGAGCAAAATCATTGATTTCCTCCGATTCTTCACCTCTGGATCATTCTGATTCTCACTGTTGCTCCGGAGTCCCTTTCGGGTTTTGTTTGCTACATGTGTCTGACAGTCAAAGCATTGAACAACACAATTAAAAGAAAATTTAACAGTGGGTTTATGATGCTGTCGATATACGCATTTGGCCTCCACAAGGTGGAGGCTAGATAATCAGCTGTCGGAACACAATACCAAGACACGTTGTCAATTATAAATGCAGGTTCACCTGTATAGTAATAGGGAATACTCCACAGACAGCTCACCACAAACAATGTGGCGATAACCACTGTCGCTGTTTTCTCAGTGTTATATTTTGATTGCAGCTTCTGACAGCAAATTGTTGCAAAGCGATCAAAAGTGAAGGCAACAGTGAACCACACAGAACAGTCGAAAGCTACAGTGTACGAGACAAGGTTTACCAGACACACAGGAGTTATAAACAGGAAACTAACTGGAAAGTACATGATATTAATCCGGTGTAATATCACATGGATGATAATCACCATTAGATCCGCCACTGCCATGGCCACCAGATAGCGAGTGATACATTTGGAGAGACCGCACTTTCCTCGAGACAAAATCACAATCGCCACCAAGTTAACTGGAGGAAACAGAAAACATGAAATTTACCTCAACACTGTTCCCAAACATTATTTGAAGAATCATTTAAGATCGAAGAAGACAACATGGAGAAATGAGATTTTTTGATCCGAATTAAGTGCAATTGTTCATTTAAATAACTGTTTATTTGCAACAGGGAAATCTGTGGCAAAAGAGGGCAAGAGAAATCTAAATTGTCAAACAAGTTCTTAATTTCAAATTACGAAAAATATGCTGAGGTTAAAAAAAGTGCTTTTTTTCCTGACGAATTCTGGTACCAAAACACCAGAGTCTCCAAAAACAAGTAACTGTACATCATGTCGGCCCTGTTGGTTTCCCATGATGCTTATCTTCAACAACAACTCTTCTGATATGACTTCCTCCCCCCCCCCACCCCCCCCCACACTGTGGTTCACATGGCACTTGACTGTGTCTGACTCACTTCCAGTACTCCTTCCCTAACCCTTCTCCTCCCTCCCAGAATGACAACAGGGTTCTCCTTGTCCTCACTTTCCACTGTACCAGCTTTCACATCAAAAGGATCATCCTTCACCATTTCTGCACCTCCAGTGTGATGCCACTACCAAACACAGCTTCCCTTATATAAAAACAAAAAGTGCTGGAACAACTCAGCAGGCCAGGCAGCATCTGTGGAGAAAGAAGCTGAGTTAACGTTTCAGGTCAGTGAACCTTCTTCAGAACTGGCAAGTATAGAAATGTTAAATAATTTAAGCAAGTAAAGCGGGGGTGGGGCAAGCGATAACAAAGGAGAAGGTGTTGGTTGGGCAAGGTCACAGAATAGCTGACAAGAAGGTCATGGAGCAAAGGGAAACAATATGTTAATGTTGTGCTGAAAGACTAAATATTAGCACAGGTAGGGTGTTCATGGACTGAAAACTGAACAACCACATGCACAAATATGAAAAAAACAATGGTCAGGCACAGTAGAAACAAACTGAACAAAAACAAAAAAGAAAAGAAAAAAGAAAAAATAACTGAAGAGCAAAGTAAAATGGGGGAACCCGTTAAGCTATGAAATTATTGACCTCGCAGATCGCGTGAGGGAAGTGGAGCTGGAGCTGGATGAACTTCAGATCATTCAGGATGCTGAGGGGGTGATAGCGAGCAGTTATAGGGAAGTAGTGACACCGAAGTTACAGGATAAAGGTAGCTGGGTGACCGTCAGGGGAGGGAAAGGGAATAGGCGCACAGTGCAGGGATCCCCTGTGGCCGTCCCCCTCATTAATAAGTATACCGTTTTGGATACGGTTGAGGGGGACGACCTACCAGGGGAAAACCACGTTGGCCAGGTCTCTGGCACTGAGCCTGGCCCAGTGGCTCAAAAGGGAAGGGGGGATAATAGGAGAGCGCTAGTGATAGGAGATTCAGTGGTTAGAGGAACAGACAGGAGATTCTGTGGTCGCGAACGAGACTCCCGGATGGTATGTTGCCTGCTGGCCGCCAGGGTCAGGGATGTCTTGGATCGAGTCTACAGGATTCTTAAGGGGGAGAGGGAGCAGCCAGAGGTCGTGGTACATATCGGTACCAATGACATAGCTAGGAAAAGGGATGAGGACCTAAAAAGCGAATATAGGGAGTTAGGTTGGAGCTGAAAGGCAGAACGAGCAGAGTAGTATTCTCAAGATTGTTACCGGTGCCACGTGCTAGTGAGGCGAGAAACAGGGAGCGAGTGCAGCTGAACACGTGGCTACAGAGCTGGTGCAAGAGGGAGGGATTCAGATATGTGGTTCATTGGGATCCCTTCTGGGGAAGGTGGGACCTGTACAAGAAAGACGGGTTGCATCTGAACTGGAGGGGCACCAATATCCTGGGCGGGAGGTTTGCTAGAGCTCTTCAGGAGGGCTTAAACTAGTTTGGCAGGGGGATGGGAACCGGAGCTACGGATCAGTGGATGGGGGAGCTGTTGAACAGGCAGATACAGAATGCACAGAGTCTGTGAGGAAGGTTAGACAGTTGACACGGCAAAGTTGCAGCCAGTATGATGGGTTGAAGTGTGTCTATTTTAATGCTAGAAATGTCATAAATAAGGGTGATGAACTTAAAGCATGGATCGGTACTTGGAGCTACGATGTTGTGGCCATTACGGAGACTTGGATATCACAGTAGCAGGAATGGATGTTGGATGTTCCTGGGTTTAGATGTTTCAAAAGGAATAGGGAGGGAGGTAGAAGAGGTGGGGGAGTGGCATTGCTAATTAGGGATAGTATCACAGCTGCCGAAAGGGAGGTCGTCGAGGAGGGTTTGTCCACTGAGTCACTATGGGTGGAAGTCAGAAACAGGAAAGGAGCAGTCACTTTGTTGGGAGTTTCCTATAGAACCCCAAATAGCAACAGAGACACGGAGGAACAGATTGGGAGGTAGATTTTGGAAAGGTGCAGAAGTAACAGTGTTGTTGTCATGGGTGACTTCAACTTCCCTAATATTGATTGAAACCTCCTTAGTGCAAATAGTTTGGATGGAGAAGTTTTTGTCAGGTGTGTCCAGGAAGGTTTCCTGACTCAATATGTAGATAGGCCGACTAGAGGGGAGACTATGTTGGACTTGGTGCCTGGCAACGAACCAGGCCAGGTGGTAGATCTCTCGGTGGGAGAGCATTTCGGTGACAGTGATCACAACTCCCTGACTTTTACTATAGTCATGGAGAGGGACAGGAGCAGACGGGATGGGAAAATATTTAATTGGGGGAGGGGGAATTACAATGCTATTAGGCAGGAACTGGGGAGCATAAATTGGGAACAGATGTTCTCAGGGAAATGCACGACAGAAATGTGGAGGTTGTTTAGGGCGCACTTGCTGTGACTGCTGGATAGGTTTGTCCCGATGAGGCAGGGTAGGGTGAAGGAACCTTGGATGCCAAGAGATGTGGAACAGCTAGTCAAGAGGAAGAAGGAAGCTTACTTAAGGTTGAGGAAGCAAGGACCAGACAGGGCTCTAGAGGGGTACAAGGTAGCCAGGAAGGAACTGAAGAATGGACTTAGGAGAGCGAGAAGGGGACATGAAAAAAGTCTTGGTGGGAAGGATTAAGGAAAATCCCAAGGCGTTCTACACTTATGTGAGGAACAAGAGGATGGCCAGAGTGAGGGTAGGGCTGATCAGGGATAGTGGAGGGAACTTCTGCCTGGAGTCGGAGGAGGTAGGGGAGGTCCTAAATGATTACTTTGCTTCAGTATTCACTCGTGAGAGGGATCTGGTCGTTTGTGAGGACAGCGTGGAACAGGCTGATATGCTCGAACAGGTAGAGGTTAAGAGGGGGGATTTGCTGGAAATGTTGAATGATTTGAGGACAGATAAGTCCCCGGGGCCACACGGGATATACCCAAGGATATTACGGCAAGCTATGGAAGAGATTGCAGCGCCTTTGGCGATGATCTTTGCGTATTCACTGGACACTGGAGTAGCACCGGATGATTGGAGGGTGGCAAATGTTGTTCCCTTGTTCAAGAAAGTGAATAGGGATAACCCTGGGAATTATAGACCAGTCAATCATACGTCGGTCATGGGCAAATTATTGGAGAGGATTCTGCGAGACAGGATTTATTATTATTTGGAAAAGCATGGTTTGATTAGAGACAGTCAGCATGGCTTTGTAAGGGGCAGGTCATGCCTCACAAGCCTTATTGAATTCTCTGAAGATGTGACCAAACACATTGATGAAGGAAGAGCAGTGGATGTGGTGTATATGGATTTTAGCAAGGTGTTTAATAAGGTTTCCCATGGTAGGCTCATTCAGAAAGTAAGGAGGCATGGGACTCATGGAAAGTTGGCTGTCTGGATACAAAATTGGCTGGCCGATAGAAGTCAGAGGGTGGTAGTAGATGGAAAGTATTCAGCCTGGAGCTCTGTGACCAGCGGTGTTCCGCAGGGATCTGTTCTGGGACCTCTGCTCTTTGTGATTTTTATAAATAATTTGGATGAGGAAGTGGAAGGCTGGGTTAGCAAGTTTGCCGATGACACGAAGGTTGCTGGAGTTGTGGATAGTGTGGAAGGCTGTTGTAGGTTGCAACGGGATATTGACAGGATGCAGAGCTGGGCTGAGAAGTGGCAGATGGAGTTCAACCTGGAAAAGTGTGAAGTGATTCATTTTGGAAGGTCGAATTTGAATGCGGAATACAGGCTTAAAGACAGGATTCTTGGTAGTGTGGAGGAACAGAGGGATCTTGGGGTCCATGTCCATAGATCGCTCAAAGTTGCCACCCAAGTTGATAGGGTTGTTAAGAAGGCTTATGGTGAGTTGGCTTTCATTAACAGGGGGATTGAGTTTAAGAGCCGCGAGGTTATGCTGCAGCTCTATAAGGCCCTGGCTCGACCACACTTGGAATATTGTGTTCAGCTCTGGTCGCCTCATTATAGAAAGGATGTGGAAGCTTTAGAGAGGGTGCAGAGGAGATTTACCAGGAACGAAAACAAGAAATGCTGGAATCACTCAGCAGGTCTGGTCGCATCTGTGGAAAGAGAAGCAGTATTAACGTTTCGGGTCAGAGACCCTTCTTCGGGTTCTGAAGAATGTGGGAGGTAGGGGTCACCAAGAGTGTCCCTGCTGACTGCATCTGCGGGAAGTGCACCCAACTCCAGCTCCTCGCAGACCGCGTTAGGGAACTGGAGCTGGAGCTGGATGAACTTCGGATCATTCGGGAGGCGGAGGGGATTATTGACAGGAGTTATAGGGAGGCAGTCACACCTCAGGTAAAAGAAGTAGGTAGATGGGTTACCGTCAGGGGAAGGAAAGGGAACCAGCAGGCAGTGCAGGGATCCCCTGTGGCCGTTTCGCTCAACAACAGGTATACCGTTTTGGATACTGTTGGGGGGGACGACTTACCAGGGGTAAGCAATGGGGTGCAGGTCTCTGGCACAGAGTCAGTCCCTGTTGCTCAGAAGGGAAAAGGGAAGAGGAGCAGAGCATTAGTCATTGGGGACTCCATAGTTAGGGGAACAGATAGGAGGTTCTGTGGGAACGAGAGAGACTCACGGTTGGTGTGTTGCCTCCCAGGTGCCAGGGTACGTGATGTCTCCGATCGTGTTTTTGGGATCCTTAAGGGGGAAGGCGAGCACCCCCAAGTCGTGGTCCACATAGGCACCAACGACATAGGTAGGAAGAGAGATGGGGATTTAAGGCAGAAATTCAGGGAGCTAGGGTGGAAGCTTAGAGCGAGAACAACCAGAGTTGTTATCTCTGGGTTGTTGCCTGTGCCACGTGCTAGCGAAGAGAGGAATAGGGAGAGAGAGGAGTTGAACACGTGGCTGCAGGGATGGTGTAGGAGGGAGGGTTTTGGTTTCCTGGATAATTGGGGCTCTTTCTGGGGTAGGTGGGACCTCTACAAACAGGATGGTCTTCACCTGAACCAGAGGGGTACCAATATCCTGGGGGGGAGATTTGTTAGTGCTCTTCGGGGGGGTTTAAACTAAATCAGCAGGGGAATGGGAACCTAAATTGTAGTTCCAGTGTACAGGCTGTTGGGAGCAGTGAGGTAGGGGATAAGGTTACAGGGACGCAAGAGGGCACTGGCAAGCAAGAACTTGGTTTAAAGTGTGTCTACTTCAACGCCAGGAGCATCCGGAATAAGGTGGGTAAGCTTGCAGCATGGGTTGGTACCTGGGATCCTGATGTTGTGGCCATTTCGGAGACATGGGTAGAGCAGGGGCAGGAATGGATGTTGCAGGTTCCGGGATTTAGATGTTTCAGAAAGAACAGAGAAGAGGGTAAAAGAGGGGGGGGTGTGTGGCATTGTTAATCAAGGAAAGTATTACAGCGGCAGAAAGGACGTTTGAGGACTCGTCTACTGAGGTAGTATGGGCCGAGGTTAGAAACAGGAGAGGAGAGGTCACCCTGTTGGGAGTTTTCTATAGACCTCCGAATAGTTCCAGAGATGTAGAGGAAAGGATAGCGAAGATGATTCTCGACAGGAGCGAGAGTAACAGGGTAGTGGTTATGGGGGACTTTAACTTTCCAAATATTGACTGGAAATACTATAGTTCGAGTACTTTAGATGGGTCTGTTTTTGTCCAGTGTGTGCAGGAGGGTTTTCTGACACAGTATGTGGACAGGCCAACCAGGGGCGATGCCACATTGGATTTGGTACTGGGTAATGAACCCGGCCAGGTGTTCGATTTAGATGCAGGTGAGCACTTTGGCGATAGTGATCACAATTCGGTTAGGTTTACCTTAGCGATGGGCAGGGACAGGTATATACCGCAGGGCAAGAATTATAGCTGGGGGAAAGGAAATTATGACGCGATTAGGCAAGATTTAGGATGTGTAGGATGGGGAAGGAAACTGCAGGGGATGGGCACAAACGAAATGTGGAGCTTATTCAAGGAGCAGCTAATGCGTGTCCTTGATAAGTATGTACCTGTCAGGCAGGGAGGAAGTTGTCGAGCAAGGGAGCCGTGGTTTACTCAAGAAGTTGAAGCGCTTGTCAAGAGGAAGAGGGCGGCTTATGTTAGGATGAGATGTGAAGGCTCAGTTAGGGCGCTTGAGAGTTACAAGCTAGCCAGGAAGGATCTAAAGGGAGGGCTAAGAAGAGCAAGGAGAGGACACGAGAAGTCATTGGCGGATAGGATCAAAGAAAACCCTAAGGCTTTCTATAGGTATATCAGGAATAAACGAATGATAAGAGTTAGAACAGGGCCAATCAAGGATAGTAGTGGGAAGTTGTGTGCGGAATCAGAGGAGATAGGGGAAGCGTTAAATGAATATTTTTCGTCAGTATTTACAGTAGAGAAAGAAAATGTTGCAGAGGAGATTACTGAGATACAGCCTACTAGGCTAGATGGGATTGAGATTCACAAGGAGGAGGTGTTAGCAATTTTGGAAAGAGTGAAAATAGATAAGTCCCCTGGGCCAGATGGGATTTATCCTAGGATTCTCTGGGAAGCCAGGGAGGAGATTGCAGAGCCGTTGTTGTTGATCTTTAAGTCGTCATTGTCGACAGGAGTAGTGCCGGAGGACTGGAGGATAGCAAATGTTGTCCCCTTGTTCAAGAAGGGGAGTAGAGACAGCCCTGGTAATTATAGACCTGTGAGCCTTACTTTGGTTGTGGGTAAAATGTTGGAAAAGGTTATAAGAGACAGGATTTATAATCATCTTGAAAAGAATAAGTTCATTTGCGATAGTCAGCACGGTTTTGTGAAAGGTAGGTCGTGCCTCACAAACCTTATTGAGTTTTTCGAGAAGGTGACCAAACAGGTGGATGAGGGTAAAGCCGTGGATGTGGTGTATATGGATTTCAGTAAGGCGTTTGATAAGGTTCCCCACGGTAGGCTATTGCAGAAAATACGGAAGTATGGGGTTGAAGGTGATTTAGAGCTTTGGATCAGAAATTGGCTAGCTGAAAGAAGACAGAGGGTGGTGGTTGATGGTAAATGTTCAACCTGGAGTTTAGTTACTAGTGGTGTACCGCAAGGTTCTGTTTTGGGGCCATTGCTGTTTGTCATTTTTATAAACGACCTGGATGAGGGTGTAGAAGGGTGGGTTAGTAAATTAGCGGATGACACGAAGGTCGGTGGAGTTGTGGATAGTGTCGAAGGGTGTTGTAGGGTACAGAGGGACATAGATAGGCTGCAGAGCTGGGCTGAGAGATGGCAAATGGAGTTTAATGCGGAGAAGTGTGAGGTGATTCACTTTGGAAGGAGTAACAGCAATGCAGAGTACTGGGCTAATGGGAAGATTCTTGGTAGTGTAGATGAGCAGAGAGATCTTGGTATCCAGGTACATAAATCCCTGAAAGTTGCTACCCAGGTTAATAGGGCTGTTAAGAAGGCATATGGTGTGTTAGCCTTTATTAGTAGGGGGATCGAGTTTCAGAGCCACGGGGTCATGATGCAGCTGTACAAAACTCTGGTGAGGCCGCACCTGGAGTATTGCGTGCAGTTCTGGTCACCGCATTATAGGAAGGATGTCGAAGCTTTGGAAAGGGTGCAGAGGAGATTTACTAGGATGTTGCCTGGTATGGAAGGAAGGTCTTACGAGGAAAGGCTGAGGGACTTGGGGTTGTTTTCGTTAGAGAGAAGGAGGAGGAGAGGTGACTTAATAGAGACATACAAGATAATCAGAGGGTTAGATAGGGTGGATAGTGAGAGTCTTTTTCCTCGGATGAGGATGGCAAACACGAGGGGACATAGCTTTAAGTTGAGGGGTGAAAGATATAGGACAGATGTCAGAGGTAGTTTCTTTACGCAGAGAGTAGTAGGGGCGTGGAACGCCCTGCCTGCAACTGTAGTAGACTCGCCAACTTTAATGGCATTTAAGTGGTCATAGGATAGACATATGGATGTAAATGGAATAGTGTAGGTCAGATGATCGGCGCAACATCGAGGGCCGAAGGGCCTGTACTGCGCTGTAATATTCTAATTCTAAAAAAAAACGTTAACTCTGCTTCTCTTTCCACAGATGCTGCCAGACCTGCTTCGTGAATCCAGCATTTCTTGTTTTTGTTTCAGATTTCCAGCATCCGCAGTATTTTGCTTTTAGATTTACCAGGATGCTGCCTGGACTGGAGGGCATGTCCCACGAAGAAAGATTGAGGGAGCTCGGGCTTTTCTCATTGGAGCAAAGAAGGATGAGAGGTGACTTGATAGAGGGGTACAAGATGATGAGAGGCATAGATAGAGTGGATAGCCAGAGACTTTTTCCCAGTTTGGAAAGGGCTATCACCAGGGGGCATAATTTTAAGGTGATTGGAGGAAGGTTTCAGGGAGATGTCAGAGGTAGGTTCTTTGCACAGAGAGTGGTGGGTGCATGGAATGCCCTGCCAGCGGTGGTAGTAGAAGCAGATACTAATGGGGCATTTAAGCGACTCTTGGATAGGTACATGGATGATAGTAGAATGAAGGGTAGGTAGTTAGTTTGATCTTAGAGTAGGTTAAAGATTCAGCACAACATCGTGGACCGAAGGGCCTGTACTGTGCTGTACTGTTCCATGTTCTATGTTCATGGTTCATTGCGGCAGGCTGCAGTGTGCCTCATCGGTAAATGAGATGCTGTTCCTCAAGCTTGCGTTGATGTTCACTGGAACACTGCAGCAATTCTAGGACACAGATTTGAGCATGAGAGCTGGGTTGTGTGTTGAAATGGCAAGCAATCGGAAGCTCGAGGTTATGCTTGCGGACTGAGCGGAGGTGTTCTGCGAAGTGGTCACCCAGTCTCCGTTTGGTCTCTCCAATGTGGAGGAGACCACATTGTGAGCAGCGACTACAGTATACTACATTGAAAGAAGTACAAGTAAATCGCTGCTTCACCTGAAAGGAGTGTTTGGGGACTGGGATAGTGAGGAGAGAGGAGGTAAATGGGCCGGTATTGCACCTCCTGCAATTGCAGGGGAAGGTGCCGTGAGAAGGAGACGAGGTGGTGGGGGTAATGGAGGAGTGGACCAGGGTGTCGCAGAGGGAATGATCCCTTCTGAATGCTGATGGGGGAAGGGAGGGGAAGATGCCTTTGGTAGTGGCATCACGCTGGAGATGGTGGAAATGGTGGAGGATAATCCTTTGGATGTGGAGGCTGATGGCATGGAAAGTGAGGACAAGGGGAATCCTGTCACGGTTCTGGGAGGGAGGGGAAGGGTAAGGATAGAGGTGCGGGAAATGGGTCGGTCACTGTTCAGGGCCCTGTCAGGGGGGGACTCCTCGGTTGTGGAAAAAGGAAGACATATCAGAAGCACTGTCATGGAAGGTAGCGTCATCAGAGCAGATGTGTCAGAGACAGAAAAACTGGGAGAATGGAATGGAGTCCTTAGAGGAGCAGGGTGTGAAGAAGTTTAGTCGAGGTAGCTGTGGGCGTCTGTGGGCTTATAATGGATATTAGTAGACAACCTATCCCCAGAGATGGAGACAGAAAAGTCGAGGAAGGGAAGGGAAGTGTCAGAGAAGGGTGGAAATTGGAAGCAAAGTTGATAACGTTTCCAATTTGGGGCGGGAGCAGGAAATGGCACCGATACAGTCATCAATGTCCCAGAAAAAGTGTTGGGAGAGGGGGTCTGAGTAGAACTGGAACAAGGAATGTTCGACATATCCCACAACAGACAGGCATAACTAGGACCCATGTGGGTTTCCATACCATCACCTTTTACTTGAAGGATGTGAGTGGAGTTGAAGGAGAAGTTGTTCAATGTGAGAACAAGTTCAGCCAGGCGGAGGAGGGTGGTGGTGGATGGGGACTGGTTGGGCCTTTGTTCCAGGAAGAAGCAGAGAACCCTCAGACTATCTTGGTAGGGGATGAAGGTGTAGAGAGACTGGACGTCCATAGTGAACAGGAAGTAGTTGGGGCCAGGAAACTGGAAATTGTCAAAATGACGTAGGGCGTCAGAAGAGTCACTGATGCAAGTGGGAAGAGACTGGACCAGCAGAGAAAAGATGGAGTCAAAATAAGAAGAAACAACTTCAGTGGGGCAGGAAAATGCTGACACAATGGCTCTGCCAGGACAGCTTCCTTTACTCTATCCTGTCAGCATTCCAAAAGGATTGTTCGCTCTCCGACACCCTGGTCCACTCCTCCATCATCCCCAATACCTCATCCCTTTTCCAAAGCATCTTTCCGCGCAATCAGAGGAGGTCTAGCACCTGCCCTTTTACCTCCTCTCTCATCACCATCCAAGGTCCCAAACACACATTCAAGGTGAAGCAGAAATGTACTTGTACTTCAATCAATTTAGTATATTGTTTTTACTGTTCACAAAGTGGTCGCCTCTATATTGGGGAGACAAAATGCAGTTTGGGTGCCCGCTTTGCAGAACGCCTCCGCTAAGTCCACAAGCATGTCCCTGAGCTTCTGACTGCTTCTCATTGTAATTCACTAGCCTGCTCCTATGCCTACATTTCTGTCCTTGACCTGCTCCAGTGCTCCAGTAAACATCAACACAAGCTCGAGGAACAGCATCTATCTTCTGAAAAGGCACTCGATATCTTCCTGGACTGAACATTGAGTTCAACAATTTCAGAACATGGCTGACTTTTTTCATTTTATTTTATTTTATTCTATTTTATCACTATGGGCCTGTCTTAAACTTGTTTTTCATGTTTTTATTTTGGACAGAGCTGTTCATTATTCTGGACTAATGCTTTGTCTTTTCATACTACTGTTAGTTCTTCCTTTCCCTTTGCTGCGTGGCATCTTTGTCATTTTATCTCTCCTGCCCTTTCGCAAACTTTCCCTTTTGTCCTTCTTCCCCCTCCCCCCTTTTCACTTGCTCAAGGTGTATTAAATTTAGAACCTTTTGCCAGTTCTTATTGAAGGTTACAAAGCTGAAACGTTCACTCTGTTTCCCTCTCCACAGATACTGCCAGACCTAATGAGTATTTCCAGCACTTTCATGTTTTTATTTCAGGTTCCCAGCATCCACAGTATGATGGTTTTATTATTGAGAATGCTCTCTCATCCTGCTGGGTTATAGTCTGGACAACATGGAGAGTGTACTCTCACCCTGTTGGGTTATAGTCTGCACAACATGGAGAGTGCCCCCTCATCCTGTTGGGTTATAGTCAGTACAACATGGAGAGTGCACTCTCAACCTGTTGGGTTACAGTCTGTAAAACATGGAGAGTGCACACTCACCCTGTTGGGTTATAGTCTGTAAAACATGGAGAGTGCACGCTCACTCTGCTCGGTTATAGTCTGTACAACATGGAGAGTGCACACTCACCCTGTTGGGTTATGGTCTGTCCAACATGAAGAGTGCACGCTCACTCTGTTGGCTTATGGTCTGTACAACATGGAGAGCGCACTCTCACCCTGTTGGGTTATCGGCTGTACAACAAGGAGAGTGCACTCTCACCCTGTTGGGTTATAGGCTGTACAACATGGATAGTGCACTCTCACCCTGTTGGGTTATAGGCTGTGCAACATGGAGAGTGCACACTCACTCTGTTGGGTTATGGTCTGTGCAACATGGAGAGTGTACGCTCACTCTGTTGGGTTATGGTCTGTGCAACATGGAGAGTGCACTCTCACTCTGTTGGGTTATAGGCTGTACAACATGGAGAGTGCACGCTCACTCTGGAGGGTTATGGTCTGTAAAACATGGAGAGTGCACTCTCAATCTATTGGTTTATAGGCTGTACAACATGGAGAATGCACTCTCACCCTGTTGGGTTATAGTCTGTGCAACATGGAGAGTGCACTCTCACCCTGTTGGGTTCCAGGATGTACATGTACAACAGGGAGAGTGCACTCTCACCATGTTGGGTTATGTTCTGTACAACATAGAGAGTGCACTCTCACCCTTTTGGGTTATGGTCTGTACAACAGGGAGAGTGCACTCTCACCCTGTTGGGTTATGGTCCGTACAACTTGGGGAGTGCACTCTCACCCTGTTGGGTTATGGTCTGTACAACATGGAGAGTGCACTCTCACCTTGTTGGGTTATAGGCTGTACAACATGGAGAGTGCATACTCACCCTGTTGGGTTATAGGCTGTACAACATGGAGAGTGCACTCTCACCCTGTTGGGTTATGGTCTGTACAACATGGAGAGTGCACGCTCACCCTGTTGGGTTATGGTCTGTACAACTTGGAGAGTGCACTCTCACCCTGTTCGGTTATAGTCTGTCCAACATGGAGAGTGCACTCTCACCCTGTTGGGTTTTAGGTTGGACAACATGGAGAGTGCACTCTCACCCTGTTGGGTTATAGGCTGTACAACATGGAGAGTGCACGCTCACACTGTTGGGTTATGTTCTGTCCAACATGGAGAGTGCACTCTCACCCTGTTGGGTTACAGGCTGCACAACATGGAGAGTGCAATCTCACCCTTTTGGGTTATAGTCTGTCCAACATGGAGAGTGCACTCTCACCCTGTTGGGTTATAGGCTGTACACCATGGAGAGTGCGCACTCACCCTGTTGGGTTATGTTCTGTACAACATGGAGAGTGCACTCTCACACTGTTGGGTTATAGGCTGCACAACATGGAGAGTGCACTCTCACCCTGTTGGGTTATAGTCTGTACAACATGGAGAATGCACTCTCACCCTGTTGGGTTATAGTCTGTGCAACATGGAGAGTGCACTCTCACCCTGTTGGGTTATAGGCTGTACAACATGGATAGTGCACTCTCACCCTGTTGGGTTATAGGCTGTGCAACATGGAGAGTGCACACTCACTCTGTTGGGTTATGGTCTGTGCAACATGGAGAGTGCACTTTCACCCTGTTGGGTAATAGTCTCGACAACATGGAGAGTGTACGCTCACTCTGTTGGGTTATGGTCTGTGCAACATGGAGAGTGCACTCTCACTCTGTTGGGTTATAGGCTGTACAACATGGAGAGTGCACGCTCACTCTGTAGGGTTATGGTCTGTAAAACATGGAGAGTGCACTCTCAATCTATTGGTTTATAGGCTGTACAACATGGAGAATGCACTCTCACCCTGTTGGGTTATAGTCTGTGCAACATGGTGAGTGCACTCTCACCCTGTTGGGTTCCAGGATGTACATGTACAACAGGGAGAGTGCACTCTCACCATGTTGGGTTATGTTCTGTACAACATAGAGAGTGCACTCTCACCCTTTTGGGTTATGGTCTGTACAACAGGGAGATTGCACTCTCACCCTGTTGGGTTATGGTCCGTACAACTTGGGGAGTGCACTCTTCACCCTGTTGGGTTATGGTCTGTACAACATGGAGAGTGCACTCTCACCTTGTTGGGTTATAGGCTGGACAACATGGAGAGTGCATACTCACCCTGTTGGGTTATAGGCTGTACAACATGGAGAGTGCACTCTCACCCTGTTGGGTTATGGTCTGTACAACATGGAGAGTGCACGCTCACCCTGTTGGGTTATGGTCTGTACAACTTGGAGAGTGCACTCTCACCCTGTTCGGTTATAGTCTGTCCAACATGGAGAGTGCACTCTCACCCTGTTGGGTTTTAGGTTGGACAACATGGAGAGTGCACTCTCACCCTGTTGGGTTATAGGCTGTACAACATGGAGAGTGCACGCTCCCACTGTTGGGTTATGTTCTGTACAACATGGAGAGTGCACTCTCACCCTGTTGGGTTACAGGCTGCACAACATGGAGAGTGCAATCTCACCCTGTTGGGTTATAGTCTGTGCAACATGGAGAGTGCACTCGCACCCTGTTGGGTTCCAGTATGTACATGTACAACAGGGAGAGTGCACTCTCACCATGTTGGGTTATATTCTGTACAACATGGAGAGTGCACTCTCACCCTTTTGGGTTATGGTCTGTACAACAGGGAGAGTGCACTCTCACCCTGTTGGGTTATGGTCTGTACAACATGGAGAGTGCACTCTCACCCTGTTGGGTTATGGTCTGTACAAGTTGGAGAGTGCACTCTCACCCTGTTGGGTTATATTCTGTACAACATGGAGAGTGCACTCTCACCTTGTTGGGTTATAGGCTGGACAACATGGAGAGTGCATTCTCACCCTGCTGGGTTAAAGGCTGTACAACATGGAGGGTGCACTCTCACCCTGTTGGGTTATGGTCTGTACAACATGGAGAGTGCACGCTCACACTGTTGGGTTATGTTCTGTACAACATGGAGAGTGCACTCTCACCCTGTTGGGTTATAGGCTGCACAACATGGAGAGTGCAATCTCACCCTTTTGGGTTATAGTCTGTACAACATGGAGAGTGCACTCTCACCCTGTTGGGTTATTGGCTGTACAACATGGAGAGTGCACACTCACCCTGTTGGGTTATAGGCTGTGCAACATGGAGAGTGCACACTCACTCTGTTGGGTTATGGTCTGTACAACATGGGGAGTGCACTTTCACCCTGTTGGGTAACAGTCTCTACAACATGGAGAGTGTACGCTCACTCTGTTGGGTTATGGTCTGTGCAACATGGAGAGTGCACTCTCACCCTGTTGGGTTATAGGCTGGACAACATGGAGAGTGCAGGCTCACTCTGTAGGGTTATGGTCTGTAAAACATGGAGAGTGCTCTCTCAATCTATTGGTTTATCGGCTGTACAACATGGAGAATGCACTCTCACCCTGTTGGGTTCCAGGATGTACATGTACAACAGGGAGAGTGCACACTCACCATGTTGGGTTATATTCTGTACAACATAGAGAGTGGACTCTCACCCTTTTGGGTTATGGTCTGTACAACAGGGAGAGTGCACTCTCACCCTGTTGGGTTATGGTCTGTACAACTTGGGGAGTGCATCCTCACCCTGCTGGGTTATAGGATGTACAACATGGAGAGTGCACGCTCACACTGTTGGGTTATGTTCTGTACAACATGGAGAGTGCACTCTCACCCTGTTGGGTTATAGTCTGTACAACATGGAGAGTGCACACTCACCCTTTTGGGTTATGGTCTGTACAACATGGGGAGTGCACTCTCACCCTGTTAGGTTATGGTCTGTACAGGTTGGAGAGTGCACTCTCACCCTGTTGGGTTATAGGCTGGACAACATGGAGAGTGCACACTCACCCTGCTGGGTTATAGGCTGTACATCATGGAGAGTGCACTCTCACCCTGTTGGGTTATGGTCTGTACAACATGGAGAGTGAACGCTCACCCTGTTGGGTTATGGTCTGTACAACTTGCAGAGTGCACTCTCACCCTGTTGGGTAATAGTCTCTACAACATGGAGAGTGTACGCTCACTCTATTGGGTTATGGTCTGTACAACATGGAGAGTGTACACACACCCTGTTGGGTTACAGGTTGTGCAACATGGAGAGTGCACACTCACTCTGTTGGGTTATGGTCTGGACAACATGGAGAGAGCACCTTCACCGTGTTGGGTAATAGTCTCTACAACATGGAGAGTGTACGCTCACTCTGTTGGGTTATGGTCTGTGCAACATGGAGAGTGCACTCTCACTCTGTTGGGTTATAGGCTGCACAACATGGAGAATGCACTCTCACCCTGTTGGGTTATCGTCTGTGCAACATGGAGGGTGCACTCTCACCCTGTTGGGTTCCAGTATGTACATGTACAACAGGGAGAGTGCACTCTCACCATGTTGGGTTATATTCTGTACAACATGGAGAGTGCACTCTCATCGTTTTGGGTTATGGTCTGTACAACATGGGGAGTGTACACACACCCTGTTGGGTTACAGGTTGTGCAACATGGAGAGTGCACACTCACTCTGTTGGGTTATGGTCTGGACAACATGGAGAGTGCACCTTCACCCTGTTGGGTAATAGTCTCTACAACATGGAGAATGTACGCTCACTCTGTTGGGTTATGGTCTGTGCAACATGGAGAGTGCACTCTCACTCTGTTGGGTTATAGGCTGCACAACATGGAGAATGCACTCTCACCCTGTTGGGTTACCGTCTGTGCAACATGGAGGGTGCACTCTCACCCTGTTGGGTTCCAGTATGTACATGTAAAACAGGGAGAGTGCACTCTCACCATGTTGGGTTATATTCTGTACAACATGAAGAGTGCACTCTCATCCTTTTGGGTTATGGTCTGTACAACAGGGAGAGTGCACTCTCACCCTTTTGCGTTATGGTCTGTACAACATGGGGAGTGCACTCTCACCATGTTGGGTTATGGTCTGTACAGGTTGGAGAGTGCACTCTCACCCTGTTGGGTTATAGGCTGGACAACATGGAGAGTGCACACTCACCATGCTGGGTTATAGGCTGTACAACATGGAGAGTGCACTCTCACCCTGTTGGGTTATGGTCTGTACAACATGGAGCGTGAACGCTCACCCTGTTGGGTTATGGTCTGCACAACGTGCAGAGTGCACTCTCACCCTGTTGGGTTATAGTCTGTTGAACATGGAGAGTGCACACACACACGGTTGGGATATAGTCTGTACAACATGGAGAGTGCACTCTCACCCTGTTGGGTTATGGTCTGTACAACATGGAGAGTGCACTATCACCCTGTTGGGTAATAGTCTCTAAAACATGGAGAGTGTACGCTCACTCTGTTGGGTTATGGTCTGTGCAACATGGAGAGTGCACTCTCACTCTGTTGGGTTATCGGATGTACAACATGGAGAGTGCACGCTCACTCTGTCGGGTTATGGTCTGTGCAACATGGAGAGTGCACTCTCACTCTGTTGGGTTATCGGATGTACAACATGGAGAGTGCACGCTCACCCTGTTGGGTTATGGTCTGTGCAACATGGAGAGTGCACTCTCACCCTGTTGGGTTCCAGGATGTACATGTACAACAGGGAGAGTGCACTCTCACCCTGTTGGGTTATGGTCTGTACAACATGGGGAGTGCACTCTCACCCTGTTGGGTTGTGGTCTGTACAAGTTGGAGAGTGCACTCTCACCCTGTTGGGTTTTGGTCTGTACAACATGGAGAGTGCACTCTCACCCTTTTGGGTTATGGTCTGCACAACAGGGAGAGAGCACTCTCACCCTGTTGGGTTATGGTCTGTACAACATGGGGAGTGCACTCTCACCCTGTTGGGTTATGGTCTGTACAAGTTGGAGAGTGCACTCTCACCCTGTTGGGTTATGGTCTGTACAACATGGAGAGTGCACGCTCACCCTGTTGGGTTATGGTCTGTACAACTTGGAGAGTGCACTCTCACCCTGTTGGGTTATCGGCTGCACGACATGGAGAGTGCAATCTCACCCTGTTGCGTTATAGTCTGTACAACATGGAGAGTGCACTCTCACCCTGTTGGGTTATAGGCTGTACAACATGGAGAGTGCACACTCACCCTGTTGGGTTATGTTCTGTACAACATGGAGAGTGCACTCTCACCCTGTTGGGTTACAGGCTGCACAACATGGAGAGTTCACTCTCACCCTGTTGGGTTATAGTCTGTACAACATGGAGAGTGCACACTCACCCTTTTGGGTTATGGTCTGTACAACAGGGAGTGTGCACTCTCACCCTGTTGGGTTATGGTCTGTACAACATGGGGAGTGCACTCTCACCCTGTTAGGTTATGGTCTGTCCAGGTTGGAGAGTGCACTCTCACCCTGTTGGGTTATAGGCTGGACAACATGGAGAGTGCACACTCACCCTGCTGGGTTATGGTCTGTACAACTTGCAGAGTGCACTCTCACCCTGTTGGGTTATAGGCTGTACATCATGGAGAGTGTACGCTCACTCTGTTGGGTTATGGTCTGTACAACATGGAGAGTGTACACACACCCTGTTGGGTTATAGTCTGTACAACTTGCAGAGTGCACTCTCACCCTGTTGGGTAATAGTCTCTACAACATGGAGAGTGTACGCTCACTCTGTTGGGTTATGGTCTGTACAACATGGAGAGTGTACACACACCCTGTTGGGTTATAGTCTGTACAACATGGAGAGTGCACTCTCACCCTGTTGGGTTACAGGTTGTGCAACATGGAGAGTGCACACTCACTCTGTTGGGTTATGGTCTGGACAACATGGAGAGTGCACTTTCACCCTGTTGGGTAATAGTCTCTACAACATGGAGAGTGTACGCTCACTCTGTTGGGTTATGGTCTGTGCAACATGGAGAGTGCACTCTCACTCTGTTGGGTTATAGGCTGCACAACATGGAGAATGCACTCTCACCCTGTTGGGTTATCGTCTGTGCAACATGGAGGGTGCACTCTCACCCTGTTGGGTTCCAGTATGTACATGTACAACAGGGAGAGTGCACTCTCACCATGTTGGGTTATATTCTGTCCAACATGGAGAGTGCACTCTCATCCTTTTGGGTTATGGTCTGTACAACAGGGAGAGTGCACTCTCACCCTTTTGGGTTATGGTCTGTACAACATGGGGAGTGCACTCTCACCCTGTTGGGTTATGGTCTGTACAGGTTGGAGAGTGCACTCTCACCCTGTTGGGTTATAGGCTGGACAACATGGAGAGTGCACACTCACCCTGCTGGGTTATAGGCTGTACAACATGGAGAGTGCACTCTCACCCTGTTGGGTTATGGTCTGTACAACATGGAGAGTGAACGCTCAACCTGTTGGGTTATGGTCTGTTGAACATGGAGAGTGCACACACACACGGTTGGGATATAGTCTGTACAACATGGAGAGTGCACTCTCACCCTGTTGGGTTATGGTCTGTACAACATGGAGAGTGCACTTTCACCCTGTTGGGTAATAGTCTCTAAAACATGGAAAGTGTACGCTCACTCTGTTGGGTTATGGTCTGTGCAACATGGAGAGTGCACTCTCACTCTGTTGGGTTATCGGATGTACAACATGGAGAGTGCACGCTCACTCTGTCGGGTTATGGTCTGTAAAACATGGAGAGTGCACTCTCAATCTATTGGTTTATAGGCTGTACACATGGAGAATGCACTCTCACCCTGTTGGGTTATGGTCTGTGCAACATGGAGAGTGCACTCTCACCCTGTTGGGTTCCAGGATGTACATGTAAAACAGGGAGAGTGCACTCTCACCATGTTGGGTTATATTCTGTGCAACATAGAGAGTGCACTCTCACGCTTTTGGGTTATGGTCTGCACAACAGGGAGAGTGCACTCTCACCCTGTTGGGTTATGGTCTGTACAACATGGAGAGTGCACGCTCACCCTGTTGGGTTATGGTCTGTACAACTTGGAGAGTGCACCCTCACCCTGTTGGAATATCGGCTGCACAACATGGAGAGTGCAATCTCACCCTGTTGCGTTATAGTCTGTACAACATGGAGAGTGCACTCTCACCCTGTTGGGTTATAGGCTGTACAACATGGAGAGTGCACACTCACCCTGTTGTGTTATGTTCTGTACAACATGGAGAGTGCACTCTCACCCTGTTGGGTTACAGGCTGCACAACATGGAGAGTTCACTCTCACTCTGTTGGGTTATAGTCTGTACAACATGGAGAATGCACTCTCACCCTGTTGGGTTATAGTCTGTGCAACATGGAGATTGCACTCTCACCCTGTTGGGTTCCAGTATGTACATGGACAACAGGGAGAGTGCACTCTCACCATGTTGGGTTATATTCTGCACAACATGGAGAGTGCACTCTCACCTTGTTGGGTTATAGGCTGGACAACATGGAGAGTGCATTCTCACCCTGCCGGGTTATAGGCTGTACAACATGGAGGGTGCACTCTCACCCTGTTGGGTTATGGTCTGTACAACATGGAGAGTGCTCGCTCGCACTGTTGGGTTATGTTCTGTACAACATGGAGTGTGCACTCTCACCCTGTTGGCTTATAGGCTGCACAACATGGAGAGTGCAATCTCACCCTGTTGGGTTATAGTCTGTACAACATGGAGAGTGCACTCTCACCCTGTTGTGTTATAGGCTGTCCAACATGGAGAGTGCACACTCACTCTGTTCGGTTATGGTCTGCACAACATGGAGAGTGCGCTCTCACTCTTTTTTGGTTATAGGATGCACAACATGGAGAGTGCACGCTCACTCTGTTGGGTTAAGGTCTGTAAAACATGGAGAGTGCACTCTCACCTTTTTGGGTTAAAGGCTGGACAACATGGAGAGTGCATTCTCACCCTGCCGGGTTATAGGCTGTACAACATGGAGGGTGCACTCTCACCCTGTTGGGTTATGGTCTGTACAAGTTGGAGAGTGCACTCTCACCCTGTTGGGTTATGGTCTGTACAACATGGAGAGTGCACTCTCACCTTGTTGGGTTATAGGCTGGACAACATGGAGAGTGCATTCTCACCCTGCCGGGTTATAGGCTGTACAACATGGAGGGTGCACTCTCACCCTGTTGGGTTATGGTCTGTACAACATGGAGAGTGCTCGCTCACACTGTTGGGTTATGTTCTGTACAACATGGAGAGTGCACTCTCACCCTGTTGGGTTATAGGCTGCACAACATGGAGAGTGCAATCTCACCCTGTTGGGTTATAGTCTGTACAACATGGAGAGTGCACTCTCACCCTGTTGTGTTATAGGCTGTACAACAAGGAGAGTGCACACTCACCCTGTTGGGTTATGTTCTGTACAACATGGAGAGTGCACTCTCACCCTGTTGGGTTATAGTCTGTACAACATGGAGAGTGCACACTCACTCTGTTGGGTTATGGTCTGCACAACATGGAGAGTGCACTCTCACCCTGTTGGGTAATAGTCTCTACAACATGGAGAGTGCACGCTCACTGTGTTGGGTTATGGTCTGTACAACATGGAGAGTGCACTCTCACTCTGTTGGGTTATAGGCTGTACAACATGGAGAGTGCACGCTCACTCTGTTGGGTTATGGTCTGTAAAACATGGAGAGTGCACTCTCACTCTTTTGGGTTATCGGCTGTACAACATGGAGAATACACTCTCACCCTGTTGGGTTATAGTCTGTGCAACATGGAGAGTGCACTCTCACCCTGTTGGGTTCCAGTCTGCACAACAGGGAGAGTGCACCCTCACCCTGTTGGGTTATGGTCTGTACAACAGGGAGTGTGCACTCTCACCCTGTTGGGTTATGGTCTGCACAACATAGGGAGTGCACTCTCACCCTGTTGGGTTGCAGGCTGGACAACATGGAGAGTGCACACTCACCCTGTTGGGTTATGGTCTGTACAACATGTAGAGTGCACGCTCACCCTGTTGGCTTATAGTCTGTACAACATGGAGAGTGCACACTCACTCTGTTGGGTTATGGTCTGTACAACATGGAGAGTGCACTCTCACCCTGTTGGGTTATAGTCTGTACAACATGGAGAGTGCACGCTCACCCTGTTGGGTTATAGTCTGTGCAACATGGAGAGTGCACTCTCACCCTGTTGGGTTCCAGTCTGCACAACTTGCAGAGTGCACTCTCACCCTGTTGGGTTATGGTCTGTACAACAGGGAGTGTGCACTCTCACCCTGTTGGGTTATGGTCTGCACAACATAGGGAGTGCACTCTCACCCTGTTGGGTTATGGTCTGTACAGGTTGGAGAGTGCACTCTCACCCTGTTGGGTTGCAGGCTGGACAACATGGAGAGTGCACACTCACCCTGTTGGGTTATGGTCTGTACAACATGTAGAGTGCACGCTCACCCTGTTGGGTTATAGTCTGTACAACATGGAGAGTGCACACTCACTCTGTTGGGTTATGGTCTGTACAACATGGAGAGTGCACTCTCACCTTGTTGGGTTATAGTCTGTACAACATGAAGAGTGCACGCTCACCCTGTTGGGTTATGGTCTGTACAACATGGAGAGTGCACTCTCACCCTGTTGGGTTATAGTCTGTACAACATGGAGATTGCACACTCACCCTGTTGTGTTATAGTCTGTCCAACATGGAGAGTGCACACTAACTCTGTTGGGTGATGGTCTGAACAACATGGAGAGTGCACTCTCACCCTGTTGGGTTATCGTCTGAACAACATGGAGAGTGCACACTCACTCTGTTCGGTTGTGGTCTGCACAACATGGAGAGTGTGCTCTCACTCTTTTTTGGTTATAGGATGCACAACATGGAGAGTGCACGCTCACTCTGTTGGGTTAAGGTCTGTAAAACATGGAGAGTGCACTCTCAGCCTGTTGGGTTCCAGTCTGTAGAGCAGGAAGAGTGCTCTCTCACCCTGTTGGGTTATGGTCTGTACAACAGGGAGAGTGCACTCTCACCCTGTTGGGCAATGGTCTGTGCAACATGGAGAGTGCACTCACACCCCTATGGGTTATGGTCTGTACAACATGGAGAATGCACTCTCACTCTGTTGGGTGATCATCTGCACAACATAGAGAGAGCACTCTCACCTTGTTGCGTTATAGTCTGTACAACATAGAGAGTGCACTCTCACCCTGTTGGTTTATAGTCCGTACAACATGAAGAGTGAGATCCTGCCCTCTTTTTAAAGGGTGGAATGCAAAAGTCTGATGGTGTGGGTCACGCACCAGTAACTGAAATCACCAGGTTTACCCTTCCACTTACATGCAGAAACATAAACAAAGCAGGATTCAAATCCATGCAAACAAGTGAAACATCTGCAGTAACACCATATCGTATCATGAAATAAAATTGCAATGCAATACCAATGTGAATCCTTATGATACATGTGTAACCCTCTTAACATCAGCACCATTAAAACTGCTAATTTATTTCTTACCTGAAGTCTGTGCAAACTCTATGATGAATTTCTATTGCAACCATTAAAGGAAATTGATTTTTCAGTATTCTGTGTGGTGAAAATTCAAGAAGTGTTATAATTTCAGATCAGTTATCACATCAGGAAAACAAAACAATCAATTGACACTGAACTGACGGTAGCAAATAGGAAAATGTAACATGATCAGTTACACATTGATCTTCACATTTCGCCATGTCACTTTACTGCCTTACCAGGAATACTGACAGCCACAAGAATTGGGTAGTAAATGAGTTCGATTCAATATATTACAGGGTATTCCATGTCTTGTGTTAAACATCAATGCAGAGACTTCTTCAGAGGAGCCCTCATTAATAGCACAGAGCAACCTCCAGGGGGACAGACATCTCGGGAATGTGAGCAGTGATATTATTTACAGTCCACTGAACAAACTGATTAAATGAACTGTTTTCAATTCTTGGAATGAAATATATTTATTAGAGAAGTTGAAAGAAAACTATAATCCTCAGAAATTTCCTCAACCAAGATATAGAAATTATTTTGTTGTGATCTCAGGTGCTGATATGGATAAACATTCTTATGAACAACTACCATGGTGTTGATGTGGATGAACAGTCTCAGGAACAATAGCCGTGGTGTTGGTGTTGATGTTGATGAAGAGTCACAGGAACAATAGCCCTGGTGTTGATGTGAATGAACAGTCGCAGGAACAATAGCCCTGGTGTTGATGTGGGTGAACTGACTCAGGATCAATAGCCCTGGTGTTGCTGTGGATGAACAGTCTCAGGAACAATAACCCCAGTGATGATGTGGATGAACAATCACAGGAACAATAGAAATGGTGTTGATGTGGATGAACAGTCACTGGAACAGTAGCCCTGGTGTTGATGGGGATGAACAGTCTCAGGAACAATAACACTTGTGCTGGTGTGGATGAACAGTCTCAGGAACAATAGCCCTGGTGTTGATGTGGATGAACAGCCTCAGGAACAATAGCCCTGGTGTCGTTGTGGATGAACAGTCTCAGGAACAATAACCCTTGTGCTGATGTGGATGAAAATTCTCAGGAACAATAACGCTTGTGCCGATGTGGATGAACAATCTCAGGAACAATAGCCCTGGTGTTGATGTGGATGAACAGTCATAGGAACAATAACCCTTGTGCTGATGTGGATGATAATTCTCAGGAACAATAACCCTTGTGTGCTGATGTGGATGAACAATCTCAGGAAAAATAACGCTTGTGCTGATGTGGATGAACAATCTCAGGAACAATAGCCCTGGTGCTGATGTGGAGGTACAATCTCAGGAACAATAGCCCTGGTGTTGATGTGGATGAACAGTCTCATCAACAATAACCCTGGTGTTGATTTGGGTGAACAGTCTCAGGAACAATAACCCTTGTGCTGATGTGGATGAACAATCTCAGGAGCAATAGCCCTGGTGTTGATGTGGATGAACAGTCTCAGGAACAATAACCTTGGTGTTGATGTGGATGAACAGTCTCAGGAACAATAACCCTTGTGCTGATGTGGATGAACAATCTCAGGAACAATAGCCCTGGTGTTGATGTGGATGAACAATCTCAGGAACAATAGCCCTGGTGTTGATGTGGATGAACAGTCTCAGGAACAGTAACCCTGGTGTTGATGTGGATGAACAATCTCAGGAACAATAACGCTTGTGCAGATGTGAATGAAAAATCTCAAAAACAAGAGCCCTGGTGTTCATGTGGATGAACAGTTTCAGGCACAGTAACCCTGGTGTTGATGTGGATGAACTGTCTCAGGAACAATAACCCTGTTGTTGATGTGAATGAACAGTCTCAGGAACAATAGCCCTGTTGTTGATGTGGATGAACTGACTCAGGAACAATAGCCCTGTTGTTGCAGTGGATGAACATTGTCAGGAACAATAACACTGGTGTTGATGTGGATGAACAATCTCAGGAACAATAGACCTGGTGTTGATGTGGATGAACAATCTCAGTAACAATAGCCCTGGTGTTGATGTGGATGAACAGTCTCAGGAACAATAGCCCTGGTGTTGATGTTGATGAACAGTCTCAGGAACAATAACCCTGGTGTTGATGTGGATGAACAGTCTCAGGAACAATAACCCTTGTGCTGATGTGGATGAAAAATGTCAGGAACAATAACACTTGTGCTGATGTGGATGAACAATCTCAGGAACAATAACCCTGATGTTGATTTGGGTGAACAGTCTCAGGAAAAATAACCCTTGTGTTGATGTGGATGAACAATCTCAGGAACAATAGCCCTGGTGTTGACGTGGATGAACAATCTCAGGAACAATAGCCCTGGTGTTGATGTGGATGAACAGTCTCAGGAACAATAACCCTAGTTTTGATGTGGATGAACAGTCTCAGGAACAATAACCCTGGTGTTGATGTTGATTAACAATCTCAGGAACAATAACGCTTGTGCTGATGTGGATGAACAATCTCAGGAACAATAGCCCTGGTGTTCATGTGGATGAACAGTTTCAAAAACAATAACCCTGGTGTTGATGTGGATGTACAGTCTCAGGAACAATAACCCTTGTGTGCTGATGTGGATGAACAATCTCAGGAACAATAGCCCTGGTGTTGATGTGGATGAACAGTCTCAGGAACAATAACCCTGGTGTTGATGTGGATGAACAGTTTCAGGAACAATAACCCTTGTGCTGATGTGGATGAACAATCTCAGGAACAATAGCCCTGGTGTTGATGTGGATGAACAGTCTCAGGAACAACAACCCTTGTGCTGATGTGGATGAACAATTTCAGGGACAATTGCCCTGGTTTTGATGTGGATGAATATTTTCGTTTACAGTCATCGTTGTGTTGGTTGTAAGAGTTGAATTGGATTCAATCATATTCTGCACTGGCAGAGCGAGAAGACAGCACAGGCTAAGTGTCGGATAGCCTCTGAGTGAAATGTTCATTATTGCATAGTTACCTATAATTTTGGCAAGATGTTGGAAGCGTGAATAGAGAAAGGCTTCCGTGTGTTAACAGCCTAAAAAGGTAAGCAAGCGAGCCTTTTGAAGACCAGCCTTGGATGCTCAGTTTCTTTATCTTCATGTAGCCCAGGTTAGATATGGAGGGATCAACTTATTATCTGGAGTCTTGCCATGCTGCAGAACCGTTTCACATCCAATGATCACACGGAGTGTGCTGGGTGAGATCTGCCTGTTGATTGGTTTTCTTCCTCTGATGTAGAAGTAGAGGGCGGAGCTTGTTGTTCATTTCAGATGTACAGTTTCTGCAGGAAAGGCCTTTTACTATCTTTGAGGTCCCTGCTCTGCTCTCAGCCAGTGTAACTGCTTTTGTCTTAATCTATTTGGGAATGTCAAAGAGTCCTGTGAAGTGCAGCCAACACTGAATATTGTGAACACACCCTCATGTCTGTGTAACTGCTTGTTGCTGAGACAGGAAGAAATCCGTGTTGTTAACTCTAATCGTGGATTTCAATCAATGGTACAGTGCCTACTTTCCCTGTATAGACCTTGGTTTAAAGCCCCACAACCATTAGAATCATTGAATTTTAAGCACAGAACGAGTCGATTCAGCCCACGGTGTTCTCTTGTTTTTGCCCTGTCTGTCAATGGGACTCCTATCTCCTCCACTACCCTGCCTAGACCCTTCATAGTTTTGAACACTTCTATCAAATCTCCTCTCACCCTTCTCTTCTCCAAACAGAACAGCAGCAGCTTCTCCAATCTATCCACGTCAAAAAGTCCCTCATCTCTGGAATATCTTCTGCACCCTCTCTAACATCTTCACATCCTTCCTCATGTGTAGTGCCCACAAGTTGACAGAAGATTCCAGTTGAGGCTGAACCAGCATTTTGTAAATGTTCACCATAACGTCCCTGCTTTTGTACAGTATGTTTCCATTTATGAAGCCCAGGATCGCAATTGCCTTTTTAACCACTTTCTCAACCTGACCTGCCACCTTCTACAATTTACACACATATATCCCCAGGTCCCTCTGCTCCCGCATCAGCATTGGAATAATATTGTTTCGTTTATATTGCCTCTACTCATTCTTCTCTGTATTAAATTTCATCTGCCACATGTCCACCCATTTCACCCTGTTTTCTATGTTCTACTGAAATCTATAACTACCCTCCTCAGTGTTCACAATGCTTCCAAGTTTTGTGTCATCTGCACATATTGAAATTGTGCCCGGTAAACCCAAATCTGCGTCATTAATATAGATCAAGAAAAGCAGGAGTCCTAATAATGACCCATGGGAAATCCCACCATATAAACTCCTCCAGTCCAAAATACAACTGTTCACCACTACACTCTGTTTCCAATCACTCAGATAACTCTGTATACCTACTGCCACTGCCTGTTTCATTCCATGGGTTTTATTCCATGGCCAACATCCCCAGCTTGGACACACGACTGAGTCAGCGGCGCTTGAGATGGCTTGGCCATGTGAGCTGCATGGAAGATGGCAGGATCCCCAAAGATACATTGTGCAGCGAGCTCGCCACTGGTATCAGACCCACCGACCTTCCATGTCTCCGCTTTAAAGACGTCTGCAAACGCGACATGAAATCCTGTGACATTGATCACAAGTAGTGGGAGTCAGTTGCCAGCGTTCGCCAGAGCTGGCGGGCAGCCATAAAGACGGGGCTAAAATGTGGCGAGTCGAAGAGACTTAGTAGTTGGCAGGAAAAAAGGCAGAGGCGCAAGGGGAGAACCAACTGTCTAACAGCCCCGACAAACAAATTTCTCTGCAGCACCTGTGGAAGAGCCTGTCACTCTGGAATTGGCCTTCATAGCCACTCCAGGCGTTGCTTCACAAACCACTGACCACCTCCAGGCACGTATCCATTGTCTCTCGAGATAAGGTGGCCAAAGAAGAATTGAACTTTTGCTGACAATTGTTTCATGTGACACTTTATCAAATGCCTTTTGGAAGTCCACATGCACCACATCAACTACATTACCTACATCATCCCTCGATATTACCTCATCAAGGAGCTCAATCAAGTTAGTTAAACACGATTTACCTTTAACAAATCCATGCTGTCTTTCCTTAGTTAATTGATATTTGTCCAAATGACAGTTAATTTTGTCACAGATTATTGGTTTTAACATCTTTTCCATCATTGACGTTAAAATGACGAGCCTGCAGTTTTGGGGTTTTTCCTTGCATTATTTTATGATCAAGTGTCAACATTTACAATTCTCCAGTCTTCTGGCACCACCTCTGTATCTAAGGAAGTTTAGAAGATAATGCCCAGTGCCTCTGCAAGTTCCACCCTTACTTCCCACAGTACTGTCTCTGGTGATATATCAACTTTAAGTTCTGCCAGCCATTCTAAAACTTCGTCTTTATCAAATTGTAGCCCATACAGTGTCCCAATTACCATCTCTTTCACCATGAGCTAGGAAGCATCTTCTTCCTTGGTAAAAACAGGTACAGAGTACTCATTTAGTCGCTCAGCCCCAATGGATGGAGCATTTTTGACGCCTTGTCCCATGATGTTCGTTTTCATGAGGCTGATTATTAGGCCAAATTAGTTGCAGGCAGCTACAATCCTGTCGATGAGTCTCTGTAGACACTTTTCAGTGTGGGATGTTAATGCAGCATTGTCAGCAAAGAGGAGCTTGCTCACATAAACCTTGACACTATGATCAGTGTTCCCTCAATGCTCCCATCCTGACACTTGACCTACTTAATTCCCTAGAACCAGATGCAGCAATGCCTCTTTCCTCGTTGGACCAGAAATATACTGATCTAGAAACTTCTCCCATTCACACTTCAGAAATTCTTCCCCTTAGATATTAGGATAATTAAAGTCCCAATTCTAATTCGATTTCAATACTCTCTGCAATTTCCCTGACACTCTGGTCCTCTCTATCACTCCTAGTAGTTGCTGTATGATAGAATACGTCAAGTAGTGTGGTGGTTCCTCTATTGTTTCTTTGCTTCAACCAATTAGATTCTGTCCTTGACCCTTCTCGGATTTTCACTCTCTCTCGAGTACTAATATTCTCCTTGATCAATACTGTCACCCTTCCTCAATCCTTTCCTTCTCTATCTTTCCTGAATACCTTGTATCCAGGAATAGTCAATACCCAGTCCTATCTTTTTTGACCCACATCTCCATTATCGCCACACCATCATATTCCCACTTGGCGATCTGTGCCTGTTACTCACCAGCCTTATCCACACTCCACCATTCACATACCTGCACTGTCAACCGCATCTAGATCCTATTGCATTCCATCTTACTATTTGGGCCAGGTAATATATTGCTATTTCTCACTCCAGTATTACCAGTCTCACACAATTCTTCGTGCATCTTGTTTTTTGCTTTTGTAATGTTAAACCTTGTTCCCATCCTCTGCAAACTCTGTTTAAACCTGTCCTTTGAACTGCAGTCCATTAATATAAAGTGGTTACTCATAAATCCACCAAGGAATTCAGCAGTACTTGCACAGAGTAGAATATGTGGAACTCACTGCCAGATAGTGTAATTGAGGCAAATAACAGATGTTTTCAAGAAAAAAATACAAGAATAAATGAGGGAGAAGGGAACAGAATGGTACGTTGATAGGATTAGAGGTTGCAGGTCAAGTGGTATGATGCAGATAAGGAATATTCACACAGATATAGAACAGATGGATGAAGGGTTTGTTTCTGTGTTTTAAATTGCATGTGAATAAGAGGAAATTATTTCCACTGGCAAATAGCGTGGATATCAGAGGGTGCAATTTTAATCGAAGTGAGAAAGGAACATAAGGTTATTCAGGGAATGCATTGCCTGGAATGAAGGTGGAAACTAATTCAATAGCATTTTATGACCAAGAATTGAATGTAAACTTCTAAAGGAAAAATGCAGGTCGAAGGAGGAAGAGCAGGACAGTTGGACTAAATATATGAATCTCGTAAAGAATGTGCAAATGCACGATAGATTACAAGTACTTCATTACCATTGTTACCCGTTGTTAAGACTGAGGTGGGAGGAGTTCACTGTTTTTCTGGATCCACTTATCCAAGGGTCACAACATATGTTTAGATTTTTCCCAGTTGCCAGTATTTTCTTTTAGAGATACAACACTGAAACAGGCCCTTCGGCCCACCGAGTCTGTGCCGACCATCAACCACCCATTTATTCTCATCCCACACGAATCCCATATTCCGAATCATATCCCCATCTGTCCCTATACTTCCCTATCACCTACCTATACTAGGGGCAATTTATAATGGCCAATTCACCTGTCAACCTGCAAGTGTTTTGGCTTGTGGGAGGAAACCGGAGTACCCAACAAAAACCCACGCAGACACAGGGAGAACTTGCAAACTCCATACAGGCAGTACCCAGAACTGAACCCAGGTCGCTGGAGATGTGAGGCTACAGTGCTAACCACTGCGCCACTGTGCCGCCCATGATTTAGGGTCCATATTAAAATAACACCTCATTGGTAATAATCACTGATTACATTGTTATCTCAGTCATGCACGGATTGGCAATGGTTCAAGAAGATTAGAGAATTAAATGTGTGGCTCAATGAGTGATTTGGAAAGGAGGGGCTTTGATTCATGGGGCACTGGGGAAAGAGGGAGCTGTTCCATTGGTATGAGCTCCAGTAAATCCAGGCTGGGATCAATGTCCTGGGGAATCGTATAACTCAGGATCCGGGCAGAGCATTAACATAAAAGGGAGGGGGAGGATTTAGCTGAAGGGAAATTTAGAACTCGAAGGCGAAAAGTCGAGGCAACAGAACAGTGTCGGGATTTGGTTACAGACAGCAGAGTGGAACAGGAAGGGTCAGAGGGTTTAATACTACAAGCTCATCAGGGAATACGTTCCGTGTAAAGATAAATAATAAAACAATAAAATGAAAAGCCCTTTCTCTAAATACGTGAAGCTTTCATAATAAAATAGGTGAACAAGTGGCATAAATAAGATTAATTGTTCAGATCTAATGGCCCTTTAGCTCCCGCGATAGAGCCTGAGTGGTTGAAGGTATCACCAGGCACAGTAGGGCAAAGGGATGGACCATTAACATGGGTGTTAGAGCAAAAGAGAGTTGTGAGTGAAGAGTGGGTTTTAGTAGGGCTGGAGAATTTTACTGATATTGAAAGTCATATGGAAGGATCTCCAAAGACCGTAACTTTACATTCGATGTTTTGGAGGTCTAGAACTAAATGAAGTTCAACAAATATATGCTTGTTGGAGCAGAGGAGCTTGGTTGTGACAGGATGTGGACAGCAGAGTTTTAGCAGAGCTGAGGTTTGCTAATCTTGTAAATGGGATGTCGACCAGTCGGACATTGGATAGAGCGAGTCTGGAGATGACAAGAACAGGGATGGGAGTTTCAGCAGCACGTGGACTGTGGACTTTGACGTTATGGAAGTAGGTGGTCTTTGTGATGAGAGAATATGAGTTCCTGATGCTCATTGTGGTGTCGAACGGGAAGCCAAGGTTACAAACATTATAAATCTGGCTGAAACAAAGGCCAGGAAGTAGATGTAGAGAGTGGAAGATACAGAGTTTGTGCTGTGGACTCGGAGATGGTGGCTGCTGTACTCCCAATGTTTAACTGGAGGAAACTGAATCATAAATATTGCATGTCCTTCAAGCAATCTGAAAACCAGTGGCAGTGTAAGGGTTGGGTGTGGTAATGGAGAGGTAGAAATAGGTGTCGCAGTTTACATGTGGAAGCTGACTCTATGTATTCTGATAATATCTTCAAAGGACAGCATGGAGATGGGAAATAACAGCTGGAGGGCGAGAGTAGATCCTTGGAGGCTCCAAGTGAAAAGTGAGGTTATTGGACTGCGGATAAGAGTAGAACCATACGAGGACAGTACCAGTCAAATGGCGAATGGATCAGAGACATTGAAGGAGAATAGCATGGTCAACGATGTCAAAGATTACAGAGAGATTGAGGAGGTCATGTTGAGGGATTGCGCACCACAGTAACAGTCACAGAAGGTGAGATGTTTCACTTTGTTTGGGACCATTGAGTATTGTAGCAGGGGTGGAAACTGGATTGAAGAGATACAAATATGATATTGTCAGAAGGATGGACACGGATTTGAGAGGAAAGGCAGGTGCAAGATGGGTTTGTAACTTCGTAATAACAGTGGGTTGTCCCTTGACTTTTGAGGAAGGTGTGACAATAGTTGTTTTGAAAGGGGTGGGGAAAAAGGTGACAATAGAGACACATTTCAAATATCTACTAATATGGAGACCAGGAACAGAAGCGGTTATTATTCGAGCGGAAATAAGCTCAAGGCTGCAGGAGGTGGATTTCATGTACTAGACAATTTGCATAGAGATATTCTATGAGTGAAGGAGACAGTAAGGGTACCTGCAAAAGCTGGATGTTTCCCTAACAGTTGAATCCATTTTGGACTCTTTTTAAAGAACATATTCTCTGTATGGATAACTTTTCTAACCATGTGAATTTGTTCTTGATAAAATAAAGTTTTCATGCATTGATCCAATGGTGAATTGTAATGATTGTCAGAACATCCTTGCCTGAGGTCGTTCTTCGTGTGCAGAAGATGTAATATAGTGTCACTGTTCCTTTATGACAAATTAATTTCATGATGTTTGATGTTGTACAGTTGCTGTAACTCCATAAATCCAGCAGGTAAATTGATGTCAGAATATTTCCTCTTGTATAATTTCATGTACACACATTAATCCATATTTAATATTCTGGTAATTATACATCAGTATCCAAAATGATGTTAAAGATAATCAGTCTTCTCATAGTCCTTCACTTACACACGAGAATTTGAGGAATATAAACCTATAAGTCCTGCGCCAGATTGATGTCCGTTACTTGTTATTGACACAATTTCCCATTCAGTGTAAACAAATATTTCACCCCATTCTTCAGCTCCTCTCTGAATTTCCTGTGTGTCAGTCCATAGATACAAGTGTTTGTGCAGGAACTGAGAAGCAACAACATGTATCCAACCTGTTGCATAACATATATCTAATTACTGTAATATTTGTCAGTGTATCTCAAGTTTACCACCGGCCAGTTTAGCGAATAGACAATAAATGTCATCCACAATAGTATGAAAGTGACAGAAATAGTGAAAAGTAAAATCATGGATTTCCTCCGATTCTTCACCTCTGGATCATTCTGATTCTCACTGTTGCTCCGGAGTCTCCTACGAACTCCATTTGCCATTAAAATGTGTCTGATGGTCAAAGCATTGAACAACAGAATTAAAAGGATTGATAATAGAGGGGTGATGATGCTGTCGAAACACATATAAACCCGCCACAAGGGGGAGGTGAGGTAATCAGCTGTTCCAACACAATACCAAGACAGGTTGTCAATTATAAATACAGGTTCACCTCCAAAGTAAAAGGGAAAACTCCAAACACAGCTCACCACAAACAAGATGGCGATAACCACAGTTGCTGTTTTCTCTGTGTTATATTTTGATTGTAGCTTCTGACAGCAAATTTTTACAAAGCGATCAAAAGTGAAGGCAACAGTAAACCAGACAGAACAGTGTACAGCTACAATAATAAAAACAAAATACTGCAGATGCTGGAAATCTGAAACAAAAACAAGAAATGCTGGAATCACTCAGCAGGTCTGGCAGCAACTGTGGAAAGAGAAGCAGAGTTAACGTTTCGGGTCAGTGACCCTTCTTCGGAACTACAGCTACAATATATGTGACAATGTTTACCATGCACACAGGAGTTATAACCAGGAAACTAACTGGAAAGTACATGATATTAATCCGCTGTAATATCACATGGATGATAATCATCATTAGATCCGCCACTGCCATGGCCACCAGATAGTGAGTGATACATTTGGAGAGACCGCACTTTCCTCGAGACAAAATCACAATCGCCACCAAGTTAACTGTATGAAACGGAAAACATGAAATTTACCTAGACAGTGCCACAAAATATTTGTAAAGAACCATTTAGAGACAAAGAAGAAAATATGCATTTTACAGTTCTGAATTAAATGTTTGGTGTTCAATGACATTGACATTACTGAATCTCCCACCATTGAAATTCTGGGGTTACCATTGACAAAAAACTGGATCAGCCACATAAATACTGCAGCTACAAGAGCAGGTCAGAGGCAGGGAGTTCTGCGGCGATTAACTGACCTGCCCCCCCCCCCAATGCCTGCCCACCAACTACAAGGCAGAAGTCAGGATTGTGATGCAATACTTTCCACTTGCCTGGATGGGAGCAACTCCAACAACACTCAAGAAGCTCAACACCATCCAGGACAAAGCAACCCACTTGACTGGCACCTCATCCACCACCTTCAACATTCAATCCCTTCACCACCGACACACAGTGTCAGCAGTGTGTACCATCTGCAAGATGCACTGCAGCAACTCACCAAGGCTCATTTGACAGCTTCCAAACCAGCAACCTAGAAAGACAAGGGCAGCAGATACATGGGAACACCACCACCTGCAAATTCCTCTCCAAGATCCACACCATCCTGACTTGGAGCTATTTCTTCACTGTCACTGGGTCAAAATCCTGGAACTCCCTTCCTAACAGCACTGTGGGTGAACCGACACGCCAAGGACTGTGGCATTTCAGGAAGGAAGCTCACCACCTCAAGGATACTTAGGGATGGGCAATAAATGCTAGCCTAGCCAACGATGCCCACATCCCATGAACGAATAAAAAAAAAAAGTGGAAACGTCCTTCTAACATCCACTCTTATTGGGTGCTGGAAGTTGCCAAGTTGGAACCGGCTCTTCCATGTTCCTTGACAGTGACCGCTACCTAACCTGAACCCACCCAACTCGATGACATGTCGGGGTCAGGTTGGGTCACTCTTCCGAGTCTGGCATTCAGCCTCGGGCTGGGTCGGACACAGTGACAGCCAGGACGCCAAGGTGGGGTATGTGCATTTGGACTCCGCACTGGTCTGCAGTGAACGATTTCATCCAAGGTCGAGCACAACCCCTTTAATTTAAATAACTTTCTTCCGGTGGTCGGGTTGGGCGTGGAAAACATTCGAAGGACTCAGGTCAGATGTAGTTCTGTTTGGCTCGAGTCGGGTTTCGTTTGCAGACACAAGCAGGCCTTTAGCGACCGCAGGCTTTCTGACAGGCCTGAAAATGCACCAAGTATTTCATTGTGCTGAACCAACAGCCTTTTTCTGTACGCTGCCCCGTCAAAGTCTTCATCTGAGTCCTCTGCAGCAGAACACGTATGTGACCTCGCCCTCCAGTGCATTGGTACCTGTGCTACCCTTTCCCTTGTGGCTGGTGTCTCACCACATTCAGATCTCACCTATGATCAATATCTGAGTTAATGGCTGTGAATGTGATATTGACTGACAATATTTCAATGTCATCAGTTTCCTGCTGCACTTGGACTTAACGCGCCCATAACATTGTCTGGCCAGGTGACAGTTCTTGGGTAGCTAAAAGGAGAAAAGCACAAGGGTAGGAGATTGAGAAGGAAAGCAAGTGGTGCATATTTACACTATCTGCGGCTTGTAAATCAGAAGAGATTGTGGGATGAGGGGGAAGTGGGATGTCAGAAGGTGGATTAAGTCGGAACATCTGCTATTATTTCAGCCCCATCTCTGGCCATGACTTTAGTTCTGGCTACCCCAATAATTGCAAGCACTGTCTCCTCCGTCAAGGTGAAGACATACAGCCGAGCCTATACCCGCCGGTTCGGTGCTGCAGTCCCCAGTTATACCCCACCTTGCCATGCAAGATAGAGGGAAGTGTTTCAGTGAGTGTGGTGCAATGTACCTGTCATTGATGAATAGCTGGCAGTGTGTGCAAGCTGTCAGGTGTGAATGTGAGGCTTGAAACTGTGTGTGAGGGTGAGGTGAAGTTTATGAAAGGTAGAAGTCTTTGATCAAGAATTTTGTTGAGTGAGTGCAGGGTGGTGGTGAATGGAGGAGTGTGTGAGGCTTGTTTTGAACGCTGGACTTTGGAGCATGACTGTTTTAAAAACTTGTTTTAATTTTGTTTAAAATGGAATTAGAGAAATCAGGTGACCTTACATCAATGCCACTTAAAGACAAGGATCTTGGTTACCAGGACAACAAAGAACCTAGAAAAAAGACCTTTATCTAAACAAGCAGAGGCATCTTAACATACAAAGATAGATTTGTTAAAGGGATACTGGCAAGTTCCTTTAGTACCCCAAGCTAAAGAAATATCAGCTTTTGTCACACCAGACGATCTTTACCAGCGCCGAGTGATACCATTCGGGCCACAAAAAATGCTTTGGCAACGTTTGAGAGACTAATGAGACAAGTGGTAGTCAGTGTTCCTAACTATAGTTTATTCTGATGATGTGCTGGTATACAGTTTATTCTTGGAAGGAACACTTAAACCAGCTAGAAACTCGGTTTTAAAAAATTACAAGAAGCTCATTTAGTGGTAAATCTGGCTAGAAGTGAATTTGCAGAAGAGAGAGTGACCCACCTTGGGCATATAGTAGGCAAGGACAAGTGTTGCCAAGAAAGGTGAAAGTACAAGCCTTGGTGGAGTTCACTACCCCAAAGGCATTTAAACGGTCATTGGATAGACATATGGATGAAAATGGAATAGTGGAGGTCGGATGGGTTCACAGGTCGGCGCAACATCGAGGGCCGAAGGGCCTGTACTGCGCTGTAATGTTCTAATATAATAAAGTAACTGAATTTAAAGAACTGCTTATTGGTGTCATTGACATCTGCAGCAAAAGAAGATAAAATGTGAAAGGAATTGTTGATCTCAGAAAGAGAAATGGATACGGAGGTTAAAAAAAAAGTACTGACTTTTTTTCTGGAGAATTTTGACATCCAGAACAGCAGTGTCCACGAAAATAATCATCTGCAGACCAACTCTGCCCTGTTGGGTTACAGTCTGGACAACATGGAGAGTACACTCTCACCCTGTTGGGTTATAGTCTGGACAACACGCAGAGTGTACTCTCACCCTGTTGGGTTATAGTCTGGACAACACGCAGAGTGTACTCTCACCCTGTTGGGTTATAGTCTGGACAACACGGAGAGTGTACTCTCACCCTGTTGGGTTACAGTCTGCACAACATGGAGAGTGTACTCCCACCTTGTTGGGCTATATTCTGTACAACATGGAGAGTGTACTCTCACCCTGTTGGATTATAGTCAGTACAACACGGAGAGTGCACTCTCACCCTGTTGGGTTATGGTCTGTTCAACATGGAGGGTGCGCTCCCACGCTATTGGGTTATAGTCTGTACAACATGGAGAGTGCACTCTCACCCTATTGGGTTATGGTCTGTCCAATATGGAGAGAGCACTCTCACCCTGTTGGGTTACGGTCTGTTCAACATGGAGAGTGCACTCCCACGCGATTGGGTTATAGTCTGTAAAACATGGAGAGTGCACTCTCACCCTGTTGGGTTATAGTCTGTACAACATGGAGGGTGCACTCCCACCTTATTGGGACTGGTCTGTTAAATATGGAGAGTGCACTCTCACCTTGTTGGGTTATGGTCTGCACAACATGGGGAGTGCACCCTCACCCTGTTGGGTTATGATTTGTCCAACATGGAGAGTGCACTCTCATCGTGTTGTGTTGTGGACTGCACAACATGGGGAGTGCAGTCTGAAGGTATTAGTTTATTGTCTGTACAACATGGAGAACGCAGTCTCGCCCTGTTAGTTTTTGATCTGTATAACATGGAGAGGGCACTCTCATTCTGTTGCGTTATAGTTTGTACAACATGAAGCGTTCACACTTGCCCTTTTGGGTTCTGTTCATTGCAACATGAAGCGATCACGCTTGCCCTTTTGGGTTCTGTTCATTATAACATGGAGAGTGCACTCTCACCCTCTTTTTAAACATTTACTGGGCAAATTGCAGAATGTAAAAGTCATGTTGGCTAGATTGTGCATTGTAACAAAAATCCATTCCTTCCACTTCCAATCTGAAACAAAATCGATGATAAACTCAAATCCACACGGACAAGAGAAATATCTGCACTAACTACACATCAAAACATGAAAAAAGTTAGAATACAATAATTCCTAGTTTCCCCATGTTTCACGTGTAACCCCCATGAAAAATATCAGCACATTTAAAATTGCGAATTTAGTTTTGATCTGAAGTCCGTGCAGATTCTCAGGAAGAATTTCTATTGTATACATAAAAGGGAATTGTAGTTTCAATGTTTTCTGTGGTAAAAATTCAAAAATTGTTCCAATTCTAATTGAGAAATCACATCAGGGAAACAAGAAAATCATTTGGCATTTAAATCACACTAATAACACGAAAATTATAACATTGATGTTCAACATTCACTGTATTACTTCACTGTCTGACCAGGAATACTGATGTCTGCAAGAATCGGGCAGGAAATGAGCTCGACCCGAGAAATCACAGGGTATTCCACTTCTTGTGCGAAACACCAATGTAGAGACTTCTTCAGAGGGACACTTATTAATAGCACAGAGCAACCTCCATGGGGACAGTCGTCTCAGGAATGTCTGCAGGGATATTAGTTACATTCTACTGAGCAACCTTACGAATGAAACATTGTTGGTTGTGTGTGATGCAATATAGTCTTCAGAGGATATGGAAAAAAAGATAATTTTAGAAATTCCTTTTAACTTCCTTCAAAGCACGATTTGCAAATTATTTTGTTAAGATCACAGGTGTTGATGAGGTAGAACAATCTCAGGAACAATAACACTGGTGTTGATGAGGATGAACACTCTCAGGAACGATAGTCCTGGTGTTGATGTGGATGAACAATCTCAGGAACAATAGCCCTGGTGTTGATGTGGATGAACAATCTCAGGAACAATAACTATGGTGTTGATGTGGATGAACAATCTCAGGAACAATAGCCCTGGTGTTGATGTGGATGAACAGTCACAGGAACAATAGCCCTGGTGTTGATGTGGATGAACAATCTCAGGAAAAATAACTATGGTGTTGATGTGGATGAACAATCTCAGGAACAATAGCCCTGCTGTTGATGTAAATGAACAGTCTCAGCAACAATAGTCCTGGTGTTGATGTGGATGAACAGTCTCAGGAACAATAACCCTGGTGTTGATGTGGATGAACAGTCTCAGGAACAATAGCCCTGCTGTTAATGTAAATGAACAGTCTCAGCAACAATAGTCCTGGTGTTGATGTGGATGAACAGACACAGGAAAAATAACCCTGGTGTTGATGTGGATGAACAGTCTCAGCAACAATAACACTGGTGTTGATGTGGATGAACAGTCTCAGAAACAATACTCCTGGTGTTGATGTGGATGAACAGTCTCAGCAACAATAGCCCTGGTGTTGATGTGGACGAACAGTATCAGCAACAATAGCCCTGGTGTTGAAGAGGATAAACATTCTCAGGAACAATAGCCCTGGTGTAGATGTGGATGAACAGTCTCAGGAACAACAGCCCTGGTGTTGATGTGGATGAACAGACTCAGGAACAATAACCCTGGTGTTGATGTCGATAAACATTCTCAGGAACAATAACCCTGGTGTTGATGGGGATAAACATTCTCAGGAACAATAGACCTGGTGTCGATGTGGATGAACAGTCTCTGGAACATTAACACTGGTGATGATGTGGATAAACATTCACAGGAACAATAACCCTGGTGTTTATGTGAATGAACAGTCTCAGGAACATTAGCCCTGGTGTTGATGTGGATGAACAGTCTCAGGAACAATAGCCCTGGTGTTGATGTGGATGAACAATCTCAGGAACAATAGTCCTGGTGTTGATGTGGATGAACAGTCTCAGGAACAAAAGCCCTGGTGTTGATGTGGATGAACAGTCTCAGGAACAATAGCCATGTTGTTGATGTGGATGAACAGTCTCAGGAACAATAGCCCAGGTGTTGATGTGGATGAACAATCTCAGGAACAATAGTCCTGGCGTTGAAGCGGATGAACATTCTCTGGAACAATAGTCATGGTGTTGATGTAGATGAACAGTCTCAGCAACAATAGCCCTGGTGTTGATGAGGATAAACATTCTCAGGAACAATATCCCTGGTGTAGATGAGGATGAACAGTCTCAGGAACAATAGCCCTGGTGTTGATGTGGATGAACAGACTCAGGAACAATAACCCTGGTGTTGATGTGGATAAACATTGGAAGGAACAATGTCCCTGGTGTTGATGTGGATGAACATTCTCAGGAACAATAGTCCTGGTGTTGATGTGGATGAACATTCTCCGGAACAATAGCCCTGGTGTTGATGTGGATGAACAGTCTCAGAAACAATACTCCTGGTGTTGATGTGGATGAACAGTCTCAGCAACAATAGCCCTGGTGTTGAAGAGGATAAACATTCTCAGGAACAATAGCCCTGGTGTAGATGTGGATGAACAGACTCAGGAACAATAACCCTGGTCTTGATGTCGATAAACATTCTCAGCAACAATAGCCCCGGTGTTGATGTGGACGAACAGTATCAGCAACAATAGCCCTGGTGTTGAAGAGGATAAACATTCTCAGGAACAATAGCCCTGGTGTAGATGTGGATGAACAGACTCAGGAACAATAACCCTGGTGTTGATGTCGATAAACATTCTCAGGAACAATAACCCTGGTGTTGATGGGGATAAACATTCTCAGGAACAATAGACCTGGTGTCGATGTGGATGAACAGTCTCTGGAACATTAACACTGGTGAAGATGTGGATAAACATTCACAGGAACAATAACCCTGGTGTTTATGTGAATGAACAGTCTCAGGAACATTAGCCCTGGTGTTGATGTGGATGAACAGTCTCAGGAACAATAGCCCTGGTGTTGATGTGGATGAACAATCTCAGGAACAATAGTCCTGGTGTTGATGTGGATGAACATTCTCAGGAACAATAACTCTGGTGTTGATGTGGATAAACATTCTCAGGGACAATAGCCCTGGTGTTGATGTGGATGAACAGTCTCAGGAACAATAGCCCAGGTGTTGATGTGGATGAACAATCTCAGGAACAATAGTCCTGGCGTTGAAGTGGATGAACATTCTCTGGAACAATAGTCATGGTGTTGATGTAGATGAACAGTCTCAGCAACAATAGCCCTGGTGTTGATGAGGATAAACATTCTCAGGAACAATATCCCAGGTGTAGATGTGGATGAACAGTCTCAGAAACAATAGCCCTGGTGTTGATGAGGATAAACATTCTGAGGAACAATAGCCCTGGTATCGATGTCGAAAAACATTCTCAGGAACAATAGCCCTGGTGTTGATGAGGATAAACATTCTCAGGAACAATAGCCCTGGTGTTGATGTTGATGAACAGTCACAGGAACAGTAGCCCTGATGTTGACGTTGATGAACTATCTCAGGAACAATAGCCCTGGTGTTGATGAGGATAAACATTCTCAGGAACAATAGCCCTGGTGTTGATGTGGATAAACATTCTCAGGGACAATAGCCCTGGTGTTGATGTGGATGAACAGTCTCAGGAACAATAGCCCAGGTGTTGATGTGGATGAACAATCTCAGGAACAATAGTCCTGGCGTTGAAGTGGATGAACATTCTCTGGAACAATAGTCATGGTGTTGATGTAGATGAACAGTCTCAGCAACAATAGCCCTGGTGTTGATGAGGAAAGACATTCTCAGGAACAATATCCCTGGTGTAGATGTGGAAGAACAGTCTCAGGAACAATAGCCCTGGTGTTGATGTGGATGAACAATCTCAGGAACAATAGCCCTGGTGTTGATGTTGATGAACAGTCTCAGGAACAATAGCCCAGGTGTTGACGTTGATGAACTATCTCAGGAACAATAGCCATGGTGTTGATGAGGATAAACATTCTCAGGAACAATAACTCTGGTGTTGATGTGGATAAACATTCTCAGGGACAATAGCCCTAGTGTTGATGTGGATGAACAGTCTCAGGAACAATAGCCCAGGTGTTGATGTGGATGAACAATCTCAGGAACAATAGTCCTGGCGTTGAAGTGGATGAACATTCTCTGGAACAATAGTCATGGTGTTGATGTAGATGAACAGTCTCAGCAACAATAGCCCTGGTGTTGTTGAGGATAAACATTCTCAGGAACAATATCCCAGTTGTAGATGTGGATGAACAGTCTCAGGAACAATAGCCCTGGTGTTGATGAGGATAAACATTCTGAGGAACAATAGCCCTGGTATCGATGTCGAAAAACATTCTCAGGAACAATAGCCCTGGTGTTGATGAGGATAAACATTCTCAGGAACAATAGCCCTGGTGTTGATGTTGATGAACAGTCACAGGAACAGTAGCCCTGATGTTGACGTTGATGAACTATCTCAGGAACAATAGCCCTGCTGTTGATGAGGATAAACATTCTCAGGAACAATAGCCCTGGTGTTGATGTGGATAAACATTCTCAGGGACAATAGCCCTGGTGTTGATGTGGATGAACAGTCTCAGGAACAATAGCCCAGGTGTTGATGTGGATGAACAATCTCAGGAACAATAGTCCTGGCGTTGAAGTGGATGAACATTCTCTGGAACAATAGTCATGGTGTTGATGTAGATGAACAGTCTCAGCAACAATAGCCCTGGTGTTGATGAGGAAAGACATTCTCAGGAACAATATCCCTGGTGTAGATGTGGATGAACAGTCTCAGGAACAATAGCCCTGGTGTTGATGTGGATGAACATTCTCCGGAACAATAGCCCTGGTGTTGATGTGGATGAACAATCTCAGGAACAATAGCCCTGGTGTTGATGTTGATGAACAATCTCAGGAACAATAGCCCTGGTGTTGACGTTGATGAACTATCTCAGGAACAATAGCCCTGGTGTTGATGAGGATAAACATTCTCAGGAACAATAACTCTGGTGTTGATGTGGATAAACATTCTCAGGGACAATAGCCCTGGTGTTGATGTGGATGAACAGTCTCAGGAACAATAGCCCAGGTGTTGATGTGGATGAACAATCTCAGGAACAATAGTCCTGGCGTTGAAGTGGATGAACATTCTCTGGAACAATAGTCATGGTGTTGATGTAGATGAACAGTCTCAGCAACAATAGCCCTGGTGTTGATGAGGATAAACATTCTCAGGAACAATATCCCAGGTGTAGATGTGGATGAACAGTCTCAGGAACAATAGCCCTGGTGTTGATGAGGATAAACATTCTGAGGAACAATAGCCCTGGTATCGATGTCGAAAAACATTCTCAGGAACAATAGCCCTGGTGTTGATGAGGATAAACATTCTCAGGAACAATAGCCCTGGTGTTGATGTTGATGAACAGTCACAGGAACAGTAGCCCTGATGTTGACGTTGATGAACTATCTCAGGAACAATAGCCCTGGTGTTGATGAGGATAAACATTCTCAGGAACAATAGCCCTGGTGTTGATGTGGATAAACATTCTCAGGGACAATAGCCCTGGTGTTGATGTGGATGAACAGTCTCAGGAACAATAGCCCAGGTGTTGATGTGGATGAACAATCTCAGGAACAATAGTCCTGGCGTTGAAGTGGATGAACATTCTCTGGAACAATAGTCATGGTGTTGATGTAGATGAACAGTCTCAGCAACAATAGCCCTGGTGTTGATGAGGAAAGACATTCTCAGGAACAATATCCCTGGTGTAGATGTGGATAAACATTCTCAGGGACAATAGCCCTGGTGTTGATGTAGATGAACAGTCTCAGGAACAATAGCCCAGGTGTTGATGTGGATGAACAATCTCAGGAACAATAGTCCTGACGTTGAAGTGGATGAACATTCTCTGGAACAATAGTCATGGTGTTGATGTAGATGAACAGTCTCAGCAACAATAGCCCTGGTGTTGATGAGGAAAGACATTCTCAGGAACAATATCCCTGGTGTAGATGTGGATGAACAGTCTCAGGAACAATAGCCCTGGTGTTGATGTGGATGAACATTCTCCGGAACAATAGCCCTGGTGTTGATGTGGATGAACAATCTCAGGAACAATAGCCCTGGTGTTGATGTTGATGAACAATCTCAGGAACAATAGCCCTGGTGTTGACGTTGATGAACTATCTCAGGAACAATAGCCCTGGTGTTGATGAGGATAAACATTCTCAGGAACAATAACTCTGGTGTTGATGTGGATAAACATTCTCAGGGACAATAGCCCTGGTGTTGATGTGGATGAACAGTCTCAGGAACAATAGCCCAGGTGTTGATGTGGATGAACAATCTCAGGAACAATAGTCCTGGCGTTGAAGTGGATGAACATTCTCTGGAACAATAGTCATGGTGTTGATGTAGATGAACAGTCTCAGCAACAATAGCCCTGGTGTTGATGAGGATAAACATTCTCAGGAACAATATCCCAGGTGTAGATGTGGATGAACAGTCTCAGGAACAATAGCCCTGGTGTTGATGAGGATAAACATTCTGAGGAACAATAGCCCTGGTATCGATGTCGAAAAACATTCTCAGGAACAATAGCCCTGGTGTTGATGAGGATAAACATTCTCAGGAACAATAGCCCTGGTGTTGATGTTGATGAACAGTCACAGGAACAGTAGCCCTGATGTTGACGTTGATGAACTATCTCAGGAACAATAGCCCTGGTGTTGATGAGGATAAACATTCTCAGGAACAATAGCCCTGGTGTTGATGTGGATAAACATTCTCAGGGACAATAGCCCTGGTGTTGATGTGGATGAACAGTCTCAGGAACAATAGCCCAGGTGTTGATGTGGATGAACAATCTCAGGAACAATAGTCCTGGCGTTGAAGTGGATGAACATTCTCTGGAACAATAGTCATGGTGTTGATGTAGATGAACAGTCTCAGGAACAATAGCCCAGGTGTTGATGAGGAAAGACATTCTCAGGAACAATATCCCTGGTGTAGATGTGGATGAACAGTCTCAGGAACAATAGCCCTGGTGTTGATGTGGATGAACATTCTCAGGAACAATAGTCCTGGTGTTGATGTGGATGAACAGTCTCAGGAACAATTGCCCTGATGTTGATCTGGATGAACATTCTCAGGAACAATCGCCCTGGTATTGATGTGGAAAAACATTCTCAGGAACAATAGCCCTGGTGTTGATGAGGATAAACATTCTCAGGAACAATAGCCCTGGTGTTGATGTTGAGGAACAGTCACAGGAACAATAGCCCTGATGTTGACGTGGATGGACATTCTCAGGAACAATAGCCCTGGTGTTGATGTGGATGAACAGTCTCAGGAACAATAGCCCTGATGTTGGTGTGGGTGAACATTCTCAGGAAAAGTAGCTCTGGTGTTGATGTGGATGAACAATCTCAGGAACACCAGCCCTTGCGTTGATGTGGATGAACAATCTCAGGAACAAGAGCCCTGGTGTTGATGTTGATGAACAGTCTCATGAAAAATAGCCATGGTGTTGATGTGGATGAACAATCTCAGGAACAATAGCCCTGGCGTCGATGTTAATGAACATTCTCAGGAACAATAGCCCTGGTGTTGATGTGGATGAACAATCTCAGGAACAATAGCCCTGGTGTTGATGTTGATGAACAGTCTCAGGAACAATAGCCCTGGTGTTGATGTGGATGAACAATCTCTGCAACAAGATCCCAGGTGTTGATGTTGATGAACAGTCTCAGGAACATTAGTCCTGGTGTTGATGAGGATATACATTCTCAGGAACAATAGCCCACGTGTTGATGTTGATGAACAGTCTCAGGGACAATAGCCCTGGTGTTGATGTGGATGAACAATCTCAGGAACAATAGCCCTGGTGTTGATGTGGATGAACATTCTCAAGAACAATAGCCCTTGTGTTGATGTGGACGAAGATTCTCAGGAACAATAACCCTGTTGTTGATGTGGATAAACATTCTCAGGAAAAATAACCCTGGTATTGATGAGGACAAACATTCTCAGGAACAATAACACTGGTGTTGATGTGGATGAACTGTCTCAGCAACAATAACCCTGGTGTTGATGTGGATGAACAGTCTTAGCTACAACAGCCCTGGTGTTGATGTGGATGAACAGTCTTAGCAACAATAGTCCTGGTGTTGATGTGGATGCACAGTCTCAGGAACAATAGCCCTCGTGTTGATGTTGACGAACAATCTCAGGGACAATAACACTGGTGTTGATGTGGATGAACAATCTCAGGAACAATAGTCCTGGTGTTGATGTGGATGAACAGTCTCAGGAATAATAGTCCAGGTGTTGATGTAGATGAACAGTCTCAGCAACAATAGCCCTGGTGTTGATGAGGATAAACATTCTCAGGAACAATAGCCCTTGTGTTGATGTGGACGATGATTCTTAGGAACAATACCCCTGGTGTTGATGTGGATTAGCATTGTCAGGAACAATAGCCCTGGTGTTGATGTGGATGAACATTCTCAGGAACAATAGCCCTGGTGTTGATGTGGATGAACATTCTCAGGAACAATAGCCCTTGTGTTGATGTGGACGAAGATTCTCAGGAACAATAACCCTGGTGTTGATGTGGATAAACATTCTCAGGAACAATAACCCTGGTATTGATGAGGATAAACATTCTCAGGAACAATAACACTGGTGTTGATGTGGATAAACAATTAAAGGAACAATAGACCTGGTGTTGATGTGGATGAACAGTCTCAGGAACAATAGACCTGGTGTTGATGTGCATGAACAGTCTCAGGAACAATAACCCTGGTGTTGATGTGGATAAACAGTCACAGGAACAATAATCCTGGTGTAGATGTGGATGAACAGTCTCAGGAACAATAGACCTGGCGTTGATGTGGATGAACAGTATCTGGAACAATAGCCCTGGTGTTGATGTGGATGAACAGTCTCAGGAACAATAGCCCTGGTGTTGATGTGGATGAACAGTATCAGGAAAAATAGCCCTGGTGGTGATGTGGATGAACAGTCTCAGGAACAATAGCCCTGGTGTTGATGTTGACGAACAATCTGAGGGACAATGACACTGGTGTTGATGTGGATGAACAATCTCAGGAACAATAGTCCTGGTGTTGATGTGGATGAACATTCTCAGGAACAATAGCCCTGGTGTAGATGTGGATGAACAGTCTCAGGAACAACAGCCCTGGTGTTGATGTGGATGAACAGACTCAGGAATAATAACCCTGGTGTTGATGTGGATTAGCATTGTCAGGAACAATAGCCCTGGTGTTGATGTGGATGAACATTCTCAGGAACAATAGCCATGGTGTTGATGAGGATGAACATTCTCCGGAACAATAGCCCTTGTGTTGATGTGGATGAAGATACTCAGGATCTATAACCCTGGTGCTGATGTGGATAAACATTCTCAGGAACAATAACCCTGGTGTTGATGGGGATAAACATTCTCAGGAACAATAGACCTGGTGTTGATGTGGATGAACAGTCTCTGCAACAATAACACTGGTGTTGATGTGGATGAACAGTCTCAGGAACAATAGCACTGGTGTTGATGTGGATGAACAGTCTCAGGAACAATAGCCCTGGTGTTGATGTGGATGAACAGTCTCAGGAACAAATAGCCCAGGTGTTGATGTTGATGAACAATCTCAGGAACAATAGTCCAGGCGTTGAAGTGGATGAACATTCTCTGGAACAATAGTCATGGTGTTGTTGTAGATGAACAGTCTCAGCAACAATAGCCCTGGTGTTGATGAGTATAAACATTCTCAGGAACAATATCCCTGGTGTAGATGTGGATGAACAGTCTCAGGAACAATAGCCCTGGTGTTGATGTGGATGAACAGACTCAGGAACAATAACCCTGGTGTTGATGTGGATAAACATTGGAAGGAACAATAGCCCTGGTGTTGATGTGGATGATCATTCTCAGGAACAATAGTCCTGGTGTTGATGTGGATGATCATTCTCCGGAACAATAGCCCTGGTGTTGATGTGGATGAACAATCTCAGGAACAATAGCCCTGGTGTTGATGTTGATGAACAATCTCAGGAACAATAGCCCTGGTGTTGATGTTGATGAACTATCTCAGGAACAATAGCCCTGGTGTTGATGAGGATAAACATTCTCAGGAACAATAGCCCTGGTGTTGATGTGGATAAACATTCTCAGGGACAATACCCCTGGTGTTGATGAGGATAAACATTCTGAGGAACAATAGCCCTGGTGTTGATGTGGATGAACAGTCTCAGGAACAATTGCCCTGATGTTGATCTGGATGAACATTCTCAGGAACAATAGCCCTGGTATTGATGTGGAAAAACATTCTCAGGAACAATAGCCCTGGTGTTGATGATGATAAACATTCTCAGGAACAATAGCCCTGGTGTTGATGTGGATGAACAGTCACAGGAACAATAGCCCTGATGTTGACGTGGATGGACATTCTCAGGAACAATAGCCCTGGTGTTGATGTGGATGAACAGTCTCAGGAATAATAGCCCTGATGTTGGTGTGGGTGAACATTCTCAGGAAAAATAGCTCTGGTGTTGATGTGGATGAACAATCTCAGGAACACCAGCCCTTGTGTTGATGTGGATGAACAATCTCAGGAACAAGAGCCCTGGTGTAGATGTGGATGAACAGTCTCAGGAACAACAGCCCTGGTGTTGATGTGGATGAACAGACACAGGAATAATAACCCTGGTGTTGATGTGGATTAGCATTGTCAGGAACAATAGCCCTGGTGTTGATGTGGATGAACATTCTCAGGAACAATAGCCATGGTGTTGATGAGGATGAACATTCTCCGGAACAATAGCCCTTGTGTTGATGTGGATGAAGATACTCAGGATCTATAACCCTGGTGCTGATGTGGATAAACATTCTCAGGAACAATAACCCTGGTGTTGATGTCGATAAACATTCTCAGGAACAATAACCCTGGTGTTGATGGGGATAAACATTCTCAGGAACAATAGACCTGGTGTCGATGTGGATGAACAGTCTCTGCAACAATAACACTGGTGTTGATGTGGATGAACAGTCTCAGGAACAATAGCACTGGTGTTGATGTGGATGAACAGTCTCAGGAACAATAGCCCTGGTGTTGATGTGGATGAACAGTCTCAGGAACAAATAGCCCAGGTGTTGATGTGGATGAACAATCTCAGGAACAATAGTCCAGGCGTTGAAGTGGATGAACATTCTCTGGAACAATAGTCATGGTGTTGTTGTAGATGAACAGTCTCAGCAACAATAGCCCTGGTGTTGATGAGTATAAACATTCTCAGGAACAATATCCCCGGTGTAGATGTGGATGAACAGTCTCAGGAACAATAGCCCTGGTGTTGATGTGGATGAACAGACTCAGGAACAATAACCCTGGTGTTGATGTGGATAAACATTGGAAGGAACAATAGCCCTGGTGTTGATGTGGATGAACATTCTCAGGAACAATAGTCCTGGTGTTGATGTGGATGAACATTCTCCGGAACAATAGCCCTGGTGTTGATGTGGATGAACAATCTCAGGAACAATAGCCCTGGTGTTGATGTTGATGAACAATCTCAGGAACAATAGCCCTGGTGTTGATGTTGATGAACTATATCAGGAACAATAGCCCTGGTGTTGATGAGGATAAACATTCTCAGGAACAATAGCCCTGGTGTTGATGTGGATAAACATTCTCAGGGACAATACCCCTGGTGTTGATGAGGATAAACATTCTGAGGAACAATAGCCCTGGTGTTGATGTGGATGAACAGTCTCAGGAACAATTGCCCTGATGTTGATCTGGATGAACATTCTCTGGAACAATAGACCTGGTATTGATGTGGAAAAACATTCTCAGGAACAATAGCCCTGGTGTTGATGATGATAAACATTCTCAGGAACAATAGCCCTGGTGTTGATGTGGATGAACAGTCACAGGAACAATAGCCCTGATGTTGACGTGGATGGACATTCTCAGGAACAATAGCCCTGGTGTTGATGTGGATGAACAGTCTCAGGAATAATAGCCCTGATGTTGGTGTGGGTGAACATTCTCAGGAAAAATAGCTCTGGTGTTGATGTGGATGAACAATCTCAGGAACACCAGCCCTTGTGTTGATGTGGATGAACAATCTCAGGAACAAGAGCCCTGGTGTTGATGTTGATGAACAGTCTCAGGAAAAATAGCCATGGTGTTGATGTGGATGAACAATCTCAGGAACAATAGCCCTGGCGTCTATGTTAATGAACATTCTCACCAACAATAGCCCTGGTGTTGATGTGGATGAACAATCTCAGGAACAATAGCCCTGGTGTTGATGTTGATGAACAGTCTCAGGAACATTAGTCCTGGTGTTGATGAGGATATACATTCTCAGGAACAATAGCCCACGTGTTGATGTTAATGAACATTCTCAGGAACAATAGCCCTGGTGTTGATGTTGATGAACAGTCTCAGGAACAATAGCCCTGGTGTTGATGTGGATGAACAATCTCAGGAACAATAGCCCTGGTGTTGATGTTGAGGAACAGTCTCAGGAACATTAGTCCTGGTGTTGATGAGGATATACATTCTCAGGAACAATAGCCCACGTGTTGATGTTGATGATCAGTCTCAGGGACAATAGCCCTGGTGTTGATGTGGATGAACAATCTCAGGAAAAACAGCTCTGGTGTTGATGTGAATGAACAGTCTCAGGAACAATAACCCTGGTGTTGATGTGGATGAACAATCTCATCAACAATAGCCCTGGTGTTGATGTGGATGAACAGTCTTAGCAACAATAGCCCTGGTGTTGATGTGGATGAACAATCTCAGCAACAATAACACTGGTATTGATGTTGATGAACAGTCTCAGCAACAATAGGCCTGGTGTTGATGTGGATGAACAGTCTCAGCAACAGTAGCCCTGGTGTTGATGTGGATGAACAGTCTCAGCAACAATAACCCTGGTGTTGATGTGAATGACGATTCTCAGGAACAATGACCCTGGTGTTGATGTGGATAAACATTCTCAGGAACAATAGACCTGGTGTTGATGTGGATGAACAGTCTCAGGAATAATAGTCCAGGTGTTGATGTAGATGAACAGTCTCAGCAAAAATAGCACTGGAGTTGATGAGGATAAAAATTCTCAGGAACAATCGCCCTGGTGTAGATGTGGATGAACTGACTCAGGAACAGTAGCCCTTGTGTTGATGTGGATGAACAGACTCAGGAACAATAACACTTTTTGTTGATGTGCATAAACATTGTCAGGAACAATAGCCCTGGTGTTGATGTGGATGAACATTCACAGGAACAATAGCCCTTGTGTTGATGTGGATGAAGATTCTCAGGAACAATAGCCCTTGTGTTGATGTGGATGAAGATTCTCAGGAACAATAACCCTGGTGTTGATGGGGATAAACATTCTCAGGAACGATAGTCCTGGTGTTGATGTGGATGAACAGTCTCAGGAACAATAACACTGGTGATGATGTGGATAAACATTCACAGGAACAATAGCCCTGGTGTTGATGTGAATGAACAGTCCCAGGAACAATAGCCCTGGTGTTGATGTGGATGAACAGTCTCAGGAACAATCGCCCTGGTGTTGATGTGGATGAACAATGAGAGGAACAATAGTCCTGCTGTTGATGTGGATAAACAATCTCAGGAACAATAGCCCTGGTGTTGATGTGGATGAACAGTCGCAGGAACAATAGCCCTGGTGTTGATGTGGATGAACAGTCTCAGGAACAGTAGCCCTGGTGTTGAAGTGGATGAACAATCTCAGGAACAATAACACTTTTGTTGATGTGGATGAACAATCTCTGGAACAATAGTCCTGGTGTTGATGTGGATGAACATTCTCAGGAACAATAGTCATGGTGTTGATGTAGTTGAACAGTCTCAGCAACAATAGCCCTGGTGTTGATGAGGATAAACATTCTCAGGAACAATAGATCTGGTGTAGATGTGGATGAGCAGTCTCAGGAACAATAGCCCTGGTGTTGATGTGGATGAACAGACTCAGGAACAATAACCCTGGTGTTGATGTGGATAAACATTGCAAGGAAAATAGCCCTGGTGTTGATGAGGATAAAGATTCTCAGGAACAATAGCCCTGGTGTTGATGTGGATAAACATTCTCAGGGACAATAGCCCTGGCGTTGATGAGGATAAACATTCTGAGGAACAATAGCCCTGGTGTTGATGTGGATGAACAGTCTCAGGAACAATTGCCCTGATGTTGATGTGGATGAACATTCTCAGGAACAATAGCCCTGGTATTGATGTGGATAAACATTCTCAGGAACAATAGCCCTGGTGTTGATGAGGATAAACATTCTCAGGAATTATAGCCCTGGTGTTGATGTGGATGAACAGTCACAGGAACAATATCACTGATGTTGACATGGATGGACAATCTCAGGAACAATAGCCCTGGTGTTGATGTGGATGAATAGTCTCAGGAACAATATCCCTGTGGTTGATGTGGATGAACAATCTCAGGAACACCAGCCCTGGTGTTGATGTGGATGAACAATCTCAGGAACACCAGCCCTGGTGTTGATGTGGATGAACAATCTCAGGAACAAGAGCTTTGGTGTTGATGTTGATGAACAGTGTCAGGAAAAATAGCCATTGTGTTGATGTGGATGAACAATCTCAGCAACAATAGCCCTGTTGTCGATGTTGATGAACATTCTCAGGAACAATAGCCCTCGTGTTGATGTGGATGAACAATCTCAGGAACAATAGCGCTGGTGTTGATGTTGATGAACAGTCTCAGGAACAATAGCCCTGGTGTTGATGTGGATGAACAATCTCAGCAACAAGAGCTCAGGTGTTAATGTGGATGAACAGTCTCAGCAACAAGAGCCCTGGTGTTGTTGTGGATGAACAGTCTCAGGAACAATTGCCCTGATGTTGATGTGGATGAACATTCTCAGGAACAATAGCCCTGGCATTGATGTGGATAAACATTCTCAGGAACAATAGCCCTGGTGTTGATGAGGATAAACATTCTCAGGAAAAATAGCCCTGGTGTTGATGTGGATGAACAGTCACATGAACAATAGCCCTGATGTTGACGTGGATGGACAATCTCAGGAAGAATAGCCCTTTTGTTGATGTGGATGAACAGTCTCAGGAACAATAGCCCTGATGTTGATGTGGATGAACATTCTCAGGAACAATAGCCCTGGTGTTGATGTGGATGAACAATCTCAGGAACACCAGCCCTGGTGTTGATGTGGATGAACAATCTCAGGAACAATAGCCCTGGTGTTGATGTGGATGAACAATCTCAGGAACAATAGCCCTGGTGTTGATGTTGATGAACATTCTCAGGAACAATAGTCCTGGTGTTGAAGTGGATGAACAATCTCAGGAACAATAGCCCTGGTGTTGATGTTGATGAACAGTCTCAGGAACAATAGCCCTGGTGTTGATGTGGATGAACAATCTCAGCAACAAGAGCCCAGGCGTTGATGTTGATGTACAGACTCAGGGACATTAGTCCTGGTGTTGATGAGGATATACATTATCAGGAACAATAGCCCAGGTGTTGATGTTGATGCACAGTCTCAGGGACAATAGCCCTGGTGTTGATGTGGGTGAACAATTTCTGGCAAAACAGCCCTGGTGTTGATGTGGATGAACAGTCTCAGAAAGAATGCTCCTGGTGTTGATGTGCATGAACAGTCTCAGCAACAATAACCCTGGTGTTGATGTGGATGAACAGTCTCAGCAACAACAGCCCTGGTGTTGATGTGGATGAACAGTCTCAGCAACAATAGGCCTGGAGTTGATCTGGATGAACAGTCTCAGCAAGAGTAGCTCTGGTGTTGATGTGGATGTACAGTCTCAGCAACAATAGCCCTGGTGTTGATGTGAATGAAGATTCTCAGGAACAATGACACTGGTGTTGATGTGGATAAACATTCTCAGGAACAATAGACCTGGTGTTGATGTGGATGAACAGTCTCAGGAAAAACAGCACTGGTGTTGATGTGGATGAACAGTCTCAGAAAGAATGCTCCTGGTGTTGATGTGGATAAACATTCTCAGGAACAATAACCCTGGTGTTGATGTGGATAAACATTCTCAGGAACAATAACCCTTTTTTTGATGTGGATGAACAGTCTCAGGAACAATCGCCCTGGTGTTGATGTGGATGAACAATCTCAGGAACAATAGTCCTGTGTTGATGTGGATGAACAGTCTCAGGATCAATAACCCTGGTGTTGATGTGGATAAACATTCTCAGGAACAATACCCCTTGTTTTGATGTGGATGAACAGTCTCAGGAACCATCGCCCCGGTGTTGATGTGGATGAACAATCTCAGGAACAATAGTCCTGTGTTGATGTGGATGAACAGTCTCAGGAACAATAGCCCTGGTGTTGATGCGGATAAACATTCTCAGGAACAATAGCACTGGTGTTGATGTGGATGAACAATCTCAGGAACAATAGCCCTGGTGTTGATGAGGATAAACATTATCAGGAACAATAGCCCGTGTGTTGATGTGGATGAACAATCTCAGGAACACCAGCCCTGGTGTTGATGTGGATAAACATTCTCAGGAACAATAGCCCTGGTGTTGATGTGGATAAACATTCTCAGGAACAATAGCCCTGGTGTTGATGTGGATGAACATTCTCAGGAACAATAGCCTGGTGTTGATGTGGATGAGCAATCTCAGGAACAATAACCATGGTGTTGATGTGGATAAACATTCTCAGGAACAATAACCCTGGTGTTGATGTGGATGAAAAGTCTCAGGAACAATAGCCCTGGTGTTGATGTGGATGAACAGTCTAAGGAACAATAGCCCTCGTTTTGATGTGGATGAACAATCTCAGGAACAATAGTCCTGGTAAAGATTTGGATGAACAGTCTCAGGAACAAGAGCACCTGGTGTTGATGTGGATAAACATTCTCAGGAAATATAGCACTGGTGTTGATGTGGATGAACAATCTCAGGAACCATAGCCCAGGTGTTGATGTGGATGAACAATCTCAGGAACACCAGCCCTGGTGTTGATGTGGATAAACATTCTCAGGAACAATAGCCCTGGTGTTGATGTGGATGAACAGTCTCAGGAACAAAAGCCCTGATGTTGATGTGGATGGACAATCTCTGGAACAATAGCCCTGGTGTTGATGTGGATGAACATTCTCAGGAACAATAGCCTGGTGTTGATGTGGATGAGCAATCTCGGGAACAATAACCATGGTGTTGATGTGGATAAACATTCTCAGGAACAATAACCCTGGTGTTGATGTGGATGAAAAGACTCAGGAACAATAGCCCTGGTGTTGATGTGGATGAACAGTCTAAGGAACAATAGCCCTCGTTTTGATGTGGATGAACAATCTCAGGAACAATAGTCCTGGTAAAGATTTGGATGAACAGTCTCAGGAACAAGAGCACCTGGTGTTGATGTGGATAAACATTCTCAGGAAATATAGCACTGGTGTTGATGTGGATGAACAATCTCAGGAACCATAGCCCAGGTGTTGATGTGGATGAACAACCTCAGGAACAATAGCCCTGGTGTTGATGAGGATAAACATTCTCAGGAACAATAGCCAGTGTGTTGATGTGGATAAACATTCTCAGGAACAATAGCACTGGTGTTGATGTTGATGAACAGTGTCAGGAAAAATAGCCATGGTGTTGATGTTGATGAACATTCTCAGGAACAATAGCCCTGGTGTTGATGTGGATGAACAATCTCAGGAACAATAGCCCTCGTGATGATGTTGATGAACAGTCTCAGGAACAATCGCCCTGGTGTTGATGTGGATGAACAATCTCAGCAACAAGAGCCCAGGTGTTGATGCTGATGTACAGACTCAGGAACATTAGTCCTGGTGTTGATGAGGATATACATTCTCAGGAACAATAGCCCAGGTGTTGATGTTGATGTACAGAATCAGGGACAATAGCCCTGGTGTTGATGTGGGTGAACAATTTCTGGCAAAACAGCCCTGGTGTTGATGTGGATGAACAGTCTCAGAAAGAATGCTCCTGGTGTTGATGTGCATTAACAGTCTCAGCAACAATAACCCTGGTGTTGATGTGGATGAACAGTCTCAGCAACAACAGCCCTGGTGTTGATGTGGATGAACAGTCTTAGCAACAATAGTCCTGGTGTTGATGTGGATGCACAGTCTCAGGAACAATAGCCCTGGTCTTGATGTGGATGAACAATCTCAGCAACAATAACACTGGTGTTGATGCGGATGAACAGTCTCAGCAACAATAGGCCTGGAGTTGATCTGGATGAACAGTATCAGCAAGACTAGCACTGGTGTTGATGTGGATGTACAGTCTCAGCAACAATAGCCCTGGTGTTGATGTGAATGAAGATTCTCAGGAACAATGACACAGGTGTTGATGTGGAAAAACATTCTCAGGAACAATAGACCTGTTGTTGATGTGGATGAACAGTCTCAGGAAAAACAGCCCTGGTGTTGATGTGGATGAACAGTCTCAGAAGGAATGCTCCTGGTGTTGATGTGGATAAGCATTCTCAGGAACAATAACCCTGGTGTTGATGTGGATAAACATTCTCAGGAACAATAGACCTGGTGTTGATGTGGATGAACAGTCTCAGGATCAATAACCCTGGTGTTGATGTGGATAAACATTCTCAGGAACAATAACCCTTGTTTTGATGTGGATGAATAGTCTCAGGAACAATCGCCCTGGTGCTGATGTGGATGAACAATCTCAGGAACAATAGTCTTGTGTTGATGTGGATGAACAGTCTCAGGAACAATAGCCCTGGTATTGATGTGGATAAACATTCTCAGGAACAATAGCACTGGTGTTGATGTGGATGAACAATCTCAGGAACAATAGAACTGGTGTTGATGTGGATGAACAATCGCAGGAACAATAGCCCTGCTGTTGATGAGGATAAACATTATCAGGAACAATAGCCCGTGTGTTGATGTGGGTACACATTCTCAGGAACAATAGCCCTGGTGTTGATGAGGATAAACATTCTCAGGAACAATAGCCCTGGTGTGGATGAGGATATACATTCTCAGCAAATATAACCCAGGTGTTGATGTTGATGAACAGTCTCAGAAGCAATAGCCCTGGTGTTGATGTGGATGAACAAGCTCAGGAACAACAGTACTGGTGTTGATGAGGATGAACAGTCTCAGAAACAATACTCCTGGTGTTGATGTGGATGAACAGTCTCAGGAACAATAACCCTGCTTTTGATGATTATAAACATTCTCAGGAACAATAGCCCTGGTGTTGATGAAGATGAACAGTCTCAGGAACAATATCCCTGGTGTTGATGTGGATGAACAATCTCAGGAACAATAGCCCTGGTGTTGATGTGGATAAACATTCTCAGGAACAATAGCCCTGGTGTTGATGCGGATAAACATTCTCAGGAACAATAGCCCTGGTGTTGATGTGGATGAACAGTCTCAGGAACAAAAGCCCTGATGTTGATGTGGATGGACAATCTCTGGAACAATAGCCCTGGTGTTGATGTGGATGAAGAGTCTCAGGAACAATAGCCCTGAAGTTGATGTGGATGAACATTCTCAGGAACAATAGCCCTGGTGTTGATGTGGATGAGCAATGTCAGGAACAATAACCATGGTGTTGATGTTGATAAACATTCTCAGGAACAATAACCCTGGTGTTGATGTGGATGAAAAGTCTCAGAAACAATAGCCCTCGTTTTGATGTGGATGAACAATCTCAGGAACAATAGTCCTGGTGTTGATTTGGATGAACAGTCTCAGGAACAATAGCCCTGGTGTTGATGTGGATAAACATTCTCAGGAAATATATCACTGGTGTTGTTGTGGATGAACAATCTCAGGAACCATAGCCCAGGTTTTGATGTGGATGAACAACCTCAGGATCAACAGCCCTGGTGTTGATGAGGATAAACATTCTCAGGAACAATAGCCAGTGTGTTGATGTGGATAAACATTCTCAGGAACATTAGCCATGTTGCTGCTGTTGATGAACAGTCTCAGGAACAATAGCCCTGGTGTTGATGAGGACATACATTCTCAGGAACAACAGACCAGGTGTTGATGTTGATGAACAGACTCAGGAACAATAGCCCTGGTGATGATGTGTATGATCAATCTCAGGACCAATAGCCCTGGTGTTGATGTGGATGAACAGTCTCAGAAACGATACTCCTGGTGTTGATGTGGATGAACATGCTCAAGAACAATAGCAGTGGTGTTGAAGTGGATGAACAATCTCAGGAACAATAGAACTGGTGTTGTTGTGGATGAACCATCTCAGGACAATAGCCCTGGTGTTGATGAAGAAAAACATTCTCAGGAACAATAGCCCTGGTGTTGATGAGGAGAAACAGTCACAGGAACAATAGCACTGGTGTTGATGTGGATGAACAGTCTCAGGAACAATAGCCATGATGTTGATGTGGATGGAAAATCTCAGGAACAATTGCCCTGGTGTTGATGTGGATGAACAGTATGAGGAACAATAGCCCTGATGTTGATGTGGATGAACATTCACAGAAACAATAGCCCTGGTGTTGATGTGGAAGAACAATCTCAGGAACAATAGCCCTGGTGTTGATGTTGATGATCAGTCTCAGGAACAATAAACATGGTGTTGATGTGGATGAACAATCTCAGGAAACATAGCCCTGGTGTTGATGTGGATGAAGAATCTCAGGAACAAAAGCCCTGGTGTTGATGTGGATGAACAATCTCAGGAACAATAGCCCTGGTGTTGATGTTCATGAACAGTCTCAGGAACAATAGCCTTGGTGTTGATGTCGATGAACATTCTCAGGATCAAGCGCCAAGGTGTTGATGTTGAAGTACAGTCTCAGGAACATTAGTCCTGGTGTTGATGAGGATATACATTCTCAGGAACAATAGCCCAGATGTTGAAGTTGCGGAACAGTCTTAGGAACAGTAGCCCTGGTGTTGATGTGGATGAAAAACCTCAGGAACAACAGCCCTGGTGTTGATGTGGATGAACAGTCTCAGGAAAAATAGCCCTGGTGTTGATGCGGATGAAGATTCTCAGGATCAATAGCCCTGGTGTTGATGTGGAAGAACAATCTCAGGAACAGTAGCCCTGGTGTTGATGTGGATGTACATTCTCAGGAACAATAGCCCTGGTGTTGATGTGGATGAACAATCTCAGGAACAATAGCCCTGGTGTTGATGAGGATGAACAATCTCAGGAACAATTGCCCTGGTTTTGATGTGGATGAGCAATCTCAGGAACAAAAGCCCTGTTGTTGATGTGGATGAACAATCACAGGAACAATTACCCTGGTGTTGATGTGGATGAACAGTCTCAGGAACAATAGCCCTGGTGTTGATGATGGTAAACATTCTCAGGAACAATAGCCCTGGTGTTGATGTGGATGAACAGTCTCAGGAACAATAGCCCTGGCGTTGATGTAGATGAACAATCTCAGGAACAATAGCCCTGGTGTTGATGTGGATGAACAGTCTCAGGAAAAATAGGCCTGGTGTTGAAGTGGATGAAAAGTCTCTGGAACAATAACCCTGGTGTTGATGTGGATAAACATTCTCAGGAACAATAGACCTGGTGTTGATGTGGATGAACAGTCTCAGGATCAATAACCCTGGTGTTGATGTGGATAAACATTCTCAGGAACAATAACCCTTGTTTTGATGTGGATGAATAGTCTCAGGAACAATCGCCCTGGTGCTGATGTGGATGAACAATCTCAGGAACAATAGTCTTGTGTTGATGTGGATGAACAGTCTCAGGAACAATAGCCCTGGTATTGATGTGGATAAACATTCTCAGGAACAATAGCACTGGTGTTGATGTGGATGAACAATCTCAGGAACAATAGAACTGGTGTTGATGTGGATGAACAATCGCAGGAACAATAGCCCTGCTGTTGATGAGGATAAACATTATCAGGAACAATAGCCCGTGTGTTGATGTGGGTACACATTCTCAGGAACAATAGCCCTGGTGTTGATGAGGATAAACATTCTCAGGAACAATAGCCCTGGTGTGGATGAGGATATACATTCTCAGCAAATATAACCCAGGTGTTGATGTTGATGAACAGTCTCAGAAGCAATAGCCCTGGTGTTGATGTGGATGAACAAGCTCAGGAACAACAGTACTGGTGTTGATGAGGATGAACAGTCTCAGAAACAATACTCCTGGTGTTGATGTGGATGAACAGTCTCAGGAACAATAACCCTGCTTTTGATGATTATAAACATTCTCAGGAACAATAGCCCTGGTGTTGATGAAGATGAACAGTCTCAGGAACAATAGCCCTGGTGTTGATGTGGATGAACAATCTCAGGAACAATAGCCCTGGTGTTGATGTGGATAAACATTCTCAGGAACAATAGCCCTGGTGTTGATGCGGATAAACATTCTCAGGAACAATAGCCCTGGTGTTGATGTGGATGAACAGTCTCAGGAACAAAAGCCCTGATGTTGATGTGGATGGACAATCTCTGGAACAATAGCCCTGGTGTTGATGTGGATGAAGAGTCTCAGGAACAATAGCCCTGAAGTTGATGTGGATGAACATTCTCAGGAACAATAGCCCTGGTGTTGATGTGGATGAGCAATGTCAGGAACAATAACCATGGTGTTGATGTTGATAAACATTCTCAGGAACAATAACCCTGGTGTTGATGTGGATGAAAAGTCTCAGAAACAATAGCCCTCGTTTTGATGTGGATGAACAATCTCAGGAACAATAGTCCTGGTGTTGATTTGGATGAACAGTCTCAGGAACAATAGCCCTGGTGTTGATGTGGATAAACATTCTCAGGAAATATATCACTGGTGTTGTTGTGGATGAACAATCTCAGGAACCATAGCCCAGGTTTTGATGTGGATGAACAACCTCAGGATCAACAGCCCTGGTGTTGATGAGGATAAACATTCTCAGGAACAATAGCCAGTGTGTTGATGTGGATAAACATTCTCAGGAACATTAGCCATGTTGCTGCTGTTGATGAACAGTCTCAGGAACAATAGCCCTGGTGTTGATGAGGACATACATTCTCAGGAACAACAGACCAGGTGTTGATGTTGATGAACAGACTCAGGAACAATAGCCCTGGTGATGATGTGTATGATCAATCTCAGGACCAATAGCCCTGGTGTTGATGTGGATGAACAGTCTCAGAAACGATACTCCTGGTGTTGATGTGGATGAACATGCTCAAGAACAATAGCAGTGGTGTTGAAGTGGATGAACAATCTCAGGAACAATAGAACTGGTGTTGTTGTGGATGAACCATCTCAGGACAATAGCCCTGGTGTTGATGAAGAAAAACATTCTCAGGAACAATAGCCCTGGTGTTGATGAGGAGAAACAGTCACAGGAACAATAGCACTGGTGTTGATGTGGATGAACAGTCTCAGGAACAATAGCCATGATGTTGATGTGGATGGAAAATCTCAGGAACAATTGCCCTGGTGTTGATGTGGATGAACAGTATGAGGAACAATAGCCCTGATGTTGATGTGGATGAACATTCTCAGAAACAATAGCCCTGGTGTTGATGTGGAAGAACAATCTCAGGAACAATAGCCCTGGTGTTGATGTTGATGATCAGTCTCAGGAACAATAAACATGGTGTTGATGTGGATGAACAATCTCAGGAAACATAGCCCTGGTGTTGATGTGGATGAAGAATCTCAGGAACAAAAGCCCTGGTGTTGATGTGGATGAACAATCTCAGGAACAATAGCCCTGGTGTTGATGTTCATGAACAGTCTCAGGAACAATAGCCATGGTGTTGATGTCGATGAACATTCTCAGGATCAAGCGCCAAGGTGTTGATGTTGAAGTACAGTCTCAGGAACATTAGTCCTGGTGTTGATGAGGATATACATTCTCAGGAACAATAGCCCAGATGTTGAAGTTGCGGAACAGTCTTAGGAACAGTAGCCCTGGTGTTGATGTGGATGAAAAACCTCAGGAACAACAGCCCTGGTGTTGATGTGGATGAACAGTCTCAGGAAAAATAGCCCTGGTGTTGATGCGGATGAAGATTCTCAGGATCAATAGCCCTGGTGTTGATGTGGAAGAACAATCTCAGGAACAGTAGCCCTGGTGTTGATGTGGATGTACATTCTCAGGAACAATAGCCCTGGTGTTGATGTGGATGAACAATCTCAGGAACAATAGCCCTGGTGTTGATGAGGATGAACAATCTCAGGAACAATTGCCCTGGTTTTGATGTGGATGAGCAATCTCAGGAACAAAAGCCCTGTTGTTGATGTGGATGAACAATCACAGGAACAATTACCCTGGTGTTGATGTGGATGAACAGTCTCAGGAACAATAGCCCTGGTGTTGATGATGGTAAACATTCTCAGGAACAATAGCCCTGGTGTTGATGTGGATGAACAGTCTCAGGAACAATAGCCCTGGCGTTGATGTAGATGAACAATCTCAGGAACAATAGCCCTGGTGTTGATGTGGATGAACAGTCTCAGGAAAAATAGGCCTGGTGTTGAAGTGGATGAAAAGTCTCTGGAACAATAGCCCTGGTGTTGATGTGGATGAACAGACTCAGGAACAATAACCCTGGTGTTGTTGTGGAGAAACATTGTCAGGAACAATAGCCCTGGTGTTGATGCGATGAACATTCTCAGGAACAATAGCCCTACTGTTGATGTGGATGAACATTCTCAGGAAAAATAGCCCCGCTGTTGATGTGGATGAACAATCTCAGGAACAATAGCCCTGGTGTTGATGTGGATGAACAATCTCAGGAACAATAGCACTGGTGTTGCTGTTGATGATCAGTCTCAGGAACATTTGACCTGGAGTTGATGAGGATAAACATTCTCAGGAACAATAGCCCTGGTATTGATTTGGATGAACAGTCTCAAGAACAATAACCCTGGTGTTGATGTTGATGATCAGTCTCAGGAACAATAGCCCTGGCGTTGATGTGGATGAACAATCTCAGGAACAATCGCCCTGGTGTTGATGTTGATGAACATTCTCAGGAACAATAGCCCTTTTGTTGATGTGGATGAACAATCTCCGGAACAATAGCCCTGGTGTTGATGTTGATGAACAGTCTCAGGAACAATAGTCCTGGTGACGATGTCGATGAACATTCTCAGGAACAAGAGCCAAGGTGTTGATGTTGATGTACAGTCTCAGGAACATGAGTCCTGGTGTTGATGAGGATATACATTCTCAGGAACAATAGCCCAGGTGTTGATGTTGATGATCAGTCTCAGGAACAATAGCCCTGGTGTTGATGTGGATGAACAATCTCAGGAAAAATAGCCCTGGTGTTGATGTTGATGAACATTCTCAGGAACAATAGCCCTGCTGTTGATATGGATGAACAATCTCAGGAACAATAGCCCTGGTGTTGATGTGGATGAACAGACTCAGGAACAATAACCCTGGTGTTGATGTGGAGAAACATTGTCAGGAACAATAGCCCTGGTGTAGATGCGGATGAACATTCTCAGGAACAATAGCCCAACTGTTGATGTGGATGAACATTCTCAGGAACAATAGCCCTGCTGTTGATGTGGATGAACAATCTCAGGAACAAAAGCCCTGGTGTTGATGTGGATGAACAATCTCAGGAACAATAGCACTGGTGTTGCTGTTGATGCACTATCTCAGGAACAATAGCCCTGGTTTTGATGTGAATGAACAGCCTCAGGAACAATTCCCGTGGTGTTGATGTGGATGAACAATCTCAGGAACATTTGTCCTGGAGTTGACGAGGATAAACATTCTCAGGAACAATAGCCCTGGTATTGATGTGGATGAACAGTCTCAGGAACAATAACCCTGGTGTTGATGTTGATTATAAGTCTCAGGAACAATAGCCCTGGTGTTGATGTGGATGAACAATCTCAGGAACAATCGCCCTGGTGTTGATGTTGATGAACAGTCTCAGGAACAATAGTCCTGGTGTCGATGTCGATGAACATTCTCAGGAACAAGAGCCAAGGTGTTGATGTTGATGTACAGTCTCAGGAACATGAGTCCTGGTGTTGATGAGGATATACATTCTCAGGAACAATAGCCCTGGTGTTGATGTTGATGATCAGTCTCAGGAACAATAGCCCTGGTGTTGATGTGGATGAACAATCTCAGGAAAAATAGCCCTGGTGTTGATGTTGATGAACATTCTCAGGAATAATAGCCCTGCTGTTGATGTGGACGAACAATCTCAGGAACAATAGCCCTGGTGTTGATGTTGATGAACAGTCTCAGGAACAATAGCCCTGGAGTTGATGTCGATGAACATTCTCAGGATCAAGAGCCAAGGTGTTGATGTTGATGTACAGTCTCAGGAACATTAGACCTTTTGTTGATGAGGATATACATTCTCAGGAACAATAGCCCAGGTGTTGATGTTGAGGAACAGTCTTAGGAACAGTAGCCCTGGTGTTGATGTGGATGAAAAACCTCAGGAGCAACAGCCCTGGTGTTGATGTGGATGAACAGTCTCAGGAAAAATAGCCCTGGTGTGGATGTGGAGGAATAATCTCAGGAACAATAGCCCTGGTGTTGATGCGGATGAACAGTCTCTGGAACAATAGCCCTGGTGTTGATGTGGATGAACAATCTCAGGAACAATAGCCCTGGTGTTGATGTGGATGAACAGACTCAAGAACAATAACCCTGGTGTTGATGTGGATAAACATTGCAAGGAAAATAGCCCTGGTGTTGATGAGGATAAAGATTCTCAGGAACAATAGCCCTGGTGTTGATGTGGATAAACATTCTCAGGGACAATAGCCCTGGCGTTGATGAGGATAAACATTCTGAGGAACAATAGCCCTGGTGTTGATGTGGATGAACAGTCTCAGGAACAATTGCCCTGATGTTGATGTGGATGAACATTCTCAGGAACAATAGCCCTGGTATTGATGTGGATAAACATTCTCAGGAACAATAGCCCTGGTGTTGATGAGGATAAACATTCTCAGGAATTATAGCCCTGGTGTTGATGTGGATGAACTGTCACAGGAACCATATCCCTGATGTTGACATGGATGGACAATCTCAGGAACAATAGCCCTTGTGTTGATGTGGATGAATAGTCTCAGGAACAATATCCCTGATGCTGATGTGGATGAACATTCTCAGGAACAATAGCCCTGGGGTTGTTGTGGATGAACAATCTCAGGAACAAGAGCCCTGGTGTTGATGTGGATGAACAATCTCAGGAACAAGAGCCCTGGTGTTGATGTTGATGAACATTCTCAGGAACAATAGTCCTGGTGTTGATGTGGATGAACAATCTCAGGAACAATAGCCCTGGTGTTGATGTTGATGAACAGTCTCAGGAACAATAGCCCTGGTGTTGATGTGGATGAACAATCTCAGCAACAAGAGCCCAGGCGTTGATGTTGATGTACAGACTCAGGAACATTAGTCCTGGTGTTGATGAGGATATACATTCTCAGGAACAATAGCCCAGGTGTTGATGTTGATGCACAGTCTCAGGGACAATAGCCCTGGTGTTGATGTGGGTGAACAATTTCTGGCAAAACAGCCCTGGTGTTGATGTGGATGAACAGTCTCAGAAAGAATGCTCCTGGAGTTGACGTGCATGAACAGTCTCAGCAACAATAACCCTGGTGTTGATGTGGATGAACAGTCTCAGCAACAACAGCCCTGGTGTTGATGTGGATGAACAGTCTCAGCAACAATAGGCCTGGAGTTGATCTGGATGAACAGTCTCAGCAAGAGTAGCTCTGGTGTTGATGTGGATGTACAGTCTCAGCAACAATAGCCCTGGTGTTGATGTGAATGAAGATTCTCAGGAACAATGACACTGGTGTTGATGTGGATAAACATTCTCAGGAACAATAGACCTGGTGTTGATGTGGATGAACAGTCTCAGGAAAAACAGCACTGGTGTTGATGTGGATGAACAGTCTCAGAAAGAATGCTCCTGGTGTTGATGTGGATAAACATTCTCCGGAACAATAACCCTGGTGTTGATGTGGATAAACATTCTCAGGAACAATAACCCTTGTTTTGATGTAGATGAACAGTCTCAGGAACAATCGCCCTGGTGTTGATGTGGATGAACAATCTCAGGAACAATAGTCCAGTGTTGATGTGGATGAACAGTCTCAGGATCAATAACCCTGGTGTTGATGTGGAGAAACATTCTCAGGAACAATACCCCTTGATTTGATGTGGATGAACTGTCTCAGGAACCATCGCCCTGGTGTTGATGTGGATGAACAATCTCAGGAACAATAGTCCTGTGTTGATGTGGATGAACAGTCTCAGGAACAATAGCCCTGGTGTTGATGCGGATAAACATTCTCAGGAACAATAGCACTGGTGTTGATGTGGATGAACAATCTCAGGAACAATAGCCCTGGTGTTGATGAGGATAAACATTATCAGGAACAATAGCCCGTGTGTTGATGTGGGTACACATTCTCAGGAACAATAGCCCTGGTGTGGATGAGGATATACATTCTCAGGAAAAATAGCCCAGGTGTTGATGTTGATGAACAGTCTCAGGAGCAATAGCCCTGGTGTTGATGTGGATGAACAATCTCAGGAACAATCGCCCTGGTGTTGATGCGGATGAACAATCTCAGGAACAATAGTCCTGTGTTGATGTGGATGAACATTCTCAGGAACAATAGCCCTGGTGTTGATGTGGATGAACAGTCTCAGGAACAAAAGCCCTGATGTTGATGTGGATGGACAATCTCTGGAACAATAGCCCTGGTGTTGATGTGGACGAACATTCTCAGGAACAATAGCCTGGTGTTGATGTGGATGAGCAATCTCAGGAACAATAGCCCTGGTGTTGATGTGGATGAACAGTCTGAGGAACAATAACCCTGGTGTTGATGTGGATGAACAGTCTCAGCAACAACAGCCCTGGTGTTGATGTGGATGAACAGTCTTAGCAACAATAGTCCTGGTGTTGATGTGGATGCACAGTCTCAGGAACAATAGCCCTGGTGTTGATGTGGATGAGCAATCTCAGGAACAATAGCCCTGGTGTTGATGTGGATAAACATTCTCAGGAACAATAGCCCTGGTGTTGATGCGGATAAACATTCTCAGGAACAATAGCCCTGGTGTTGATGTGGATGAACAGTCTCAGGAACAAAAGCCCTGATGTTGATGTGGATGGACAATCTCTGGAACAATAGCCCTGGTGTTGATGTGGATGAACATTCTCAGGAACAATAGCCTGGTGTTGATGTGGATGAGCAATCTCAGGAACAATAGTCCTGGTTTTGATGATTATAAACATTCTCAGGAACAATAGCCCTGGTGTTGATGTGGATGAACAGTCTCAGGAACAATAGCCCTGGTGTTGATGTGGATGTGCAATCTCAGGAACAATAGCCCTGGTGTTGATGTGGATAAACATTCTCAGGAACAATAGCCCTGGTGTTGATGCGGATAAACATTCTCAGGAACAATAGCCCTGGTGTTGATGTGGATGAACGGTCTCAGGAACAAAAGCCCTGATGTTGATGTGGATGGACAATCTCTGGAACAATAGCCCTGGTGTTGATGTGGATGAACATTCTCAGGAACAATAGCCTGGTGTTGATGTGGATGAGCAATCTCAGGAACAATAACCCTGGTGTTGATGTGGATAAACATTCTCAGGAACAATAAGCCTGGTGTTGATGTGGATGAAAAGTCTCAGGAACAATAGCCCTGGTGTTGATGTGGATGAACAGTCTAAGGAACAATAGCCCTCGTTTTGATGTGGATGAACAATCTCAGGAACAATAGTCCTGGTAAAGATTTGGATGAACAGTCTCAGGAACAAGAGCACCTGGTGTTGATGTGGATAAACATTCTCAGGAAATATAGCACTGGTGTTGATGTGGATGAACAATCTCAGGAACCATAGCCCAGGTGTTGATGTGGATGAACAACCTCAGGAACAATAGCCCTGGTGTTGATGAGCATAAACATTCTCAGGAACAATAGCCAGTGTGTTGATGTGGATAAACATTCTCAGGAACAATAGCACTGGTGTTGATGTTGATGAACAGTGTCAGGAAAAATAGCCATGGTGTTGATGTGGATGAACAATCCAAGCAACAATAGCCCTGGTGTCGATGTTGATGAACATTCTAAGGAACAATAGCCCTGGTGTTGATGTGGATGAACAATCTCAGGAATAATAGCCCTCGTGTTGATGCTGATGTACAGACTCAGGAACATTAGTCCTGGTGTTGATGAGGATATACATTCTCAGGAACAATAGCCCAGGTGTTGATGTTGATGTACAGTCTCAGGGACAATAGCCCTGGTGTTGATGTGGGTGAACAATTTTGGCAAAACAGCCCTGGTGTTGATGTGGATGAACAGTCTCAGAAAGAATGCTCCTGGTGTTGATGTGCATGAACAGTCTCAGCAACAATAACCCTGGTGTTGATGTGGATGAACAGTCTCAGCAACAACAGCCCTGGTGTTGATGTGGATGAACAGTCTTAGCAACAATAGTCCTGGTGATGATGTGGATGCACAGTCTCAGGAACAATTGCCCTGGTCTTGATGTGGATGAACAATCTCAGCAACAATAACACTGGTGTTGATGCGGATGAACTGTCTCAGCAACAATAGGCCTGGAGTTGATCTGGATGAACAGTATTAGCAAGACTAGCTCTGGTGTTGATGTGGATGTACAGTCTCAGCAACAATAGCCCTGGTGTTGATGTGAATGAAGATTCTCAGGAACAATGACACTGGTGTTGATGTGGAAAAACATTCTCAGGAACAATAGACCTGGTGTTGATGTGGATGAACAGTCTCAGGAAAAACAGCCCTAGTGTTGATGTGGATGAACAGTCTCAGGAACAATAACCCTGGTGTTGATGTGGATAAACATTCTCAGGAACTATAACCCTGGTGTTGATGTGGATAAACATTCTCAGGAGCAATAGACCTGGTGTTGATGTGGATGAACAATCTCAGGATCAATAGCCCTGGTGTTGATGTGGATAAACATTCTCAGGAACAATAACCCTTGTTTTGATGTGGATGAATAGTCTCAGGAACAATCGCCCTGGTGCGGATGTGGATGAACAAACTCAGGAACAATAGTCTTGTGTTGATGTGGATGAACAGTCTCAGGAACAATAGCCCTGGTATTGATGTGGATAAACATTCTCAGGAACAATAGCACTGGTGTTGATGTGGATGAACAATCTCAGGAACAATAGAACTGGTGTTGATGTGGATGAACAATCGCAGGAACAATAGCCCTGCTGTTGATGAGGATAAACATTATCAGGAGCAATAGCCCGTGTGTTGATGTGGGTACACATTCTCAGGAACAATAGCCCTGGTGTTGATGAGGATAAACATTCTCAGGAACAATAGCCCTGGTGTGGATGAGGATATACATTCTCAGCAAAAATAACCCAGGTGTTGATGTTGATGAACAGTCTCAGGAGCAATAGCCCTGGTGTTGATGTGGATGAACAAGCTCAGGAACAACAGTACTGGTGTTGATGTGGATGAACAGTCTCAGAAACAATACTCCTGGTGTTGATGTGGATGAACAGTCTCAGGAACAATAACCCTGCTTTTGATGATTATAAACATTCTCAGGAACAATAGCCCTGGTGTTGATGAAGATGAACAGTCTCAGGAACAATAGCCCTGGTGTTGAAGTGGATAAACATTCTCAGGAACAATAGCCCTGGTGTTGATGCGGATAAACATTCTCAGGAACAATAGCCCTGGTGTTGATGTGGATGAACAGTCTCAGGAACAAAAGCCCTGATGTTGATGTGGATGGACAATCTCTGGAACAATAGCCCTCGTGTTGATGTGGATGAAGAGTCTCAGGAACAATAGCCCTGCAGTTGATGTGGATGAACATTCTCAGGAACAATAGCCCTGGTGTTGATGTGGATGAGCAATGTCAGGAACAATAACCATGGTGTTGATGTGGATGAACAGTCTCAGGAACAATAGCCCTGGTGTTGATGTGGATGAACAGTCTAAGGAACAATAGCCCTCGTTTTGATGTGGATGAACATTCTCAGGAACAATAGTCCTGGTGTTGATTTGGATGAACAGTCTCAGGAACAATAGCCCTGGTGTTGATGTGGATAAACATTCTCAGGAACATTAGCCATGGTGCTGATGTTGATGAACAGTCTCAGGAACAATAGCCCTGGTGTTGATGAGGACATACATTCTCAGGAACAACAGACCAGGTGTTGATGTTGATGAACAGACTCAGGAACAATAGCCCTGGTGATGATGTGGATGATCAATCTCAGGAACAATAGCCCTGGTGTTGATGTGGATGAACAGTCTCAGAAACGATACTCCTGGTGTTGATGTGGATGAACATGCTCAAGAACAATAGCAGTGGTGTTGATGTGGATGAACAATCTCAGGAACAATAGAACTGGTGTTGTTGTGGATGAACCATCTCAGGACAATAGCCCTGGTGTTGATGAAGAAAAACATTCTCAGGAACAATAGCCCTGGTGTTGATGAGGAGAAACAGTCACAGGAACAATAGCACTGGTGTTGATGTGGATGGAAAATCTCAGGAACAATTGCCCTGGTGTTGATGTGGATGAACAGGATCAGGAACAATAGCCCTGATGTTGATGTGGATGAACATTCTCAGGAACAATAGCCCTGGTGTTGATGTGGAAGAACAATCTCAGGAACAATAGCCCTGGTGTTGATGTTGATGATCAGTCTCAGGAACAATAAACATGGTGTTGATGTGGATGAACAATCTCAGGAAAAATAGCCCTGGTGTTGACGTGGATGAAGAATCTCAGGAACAAAAGCCCTGGTGTTGATGTGGATGAACAATCTCAGGAACAATAGCCCTGGTGTTGATGTTCATGAACAGTCTCAGGAACAATAGCCCTGGTGTTGATGTCGATGAACATTCTCAGGATCAAGCGCCAAGGTGTTGATGTTGATGTACAGTCTCAGGAACATTAGTCCTGGTGTTGATGAGGATATACATTCTCAGGAACAATAGCCCAGGTGTTGAAGTTGCGGAACAGTCTTAGGAACAGTAGCCCTGGTGTTGATGTGGATGAAAAACCTCAGGAACAACAGCCCTGGTGTTGATGTGGATGAACAGTCTCAGGAAAAATAGCCCTGGTGTTGATGCGGATGAAGATTCTCAGGATCAGTAGCCCTGCTGTTGATGTGGATGAACAATCTCAGGAACAATAGCCCTGGTGTTGATGTGGATGAACATTCTCAGGAACAATAGCCCTGGTGTTGATGTGGATGAACAAACTCAGGAACAATAGCCCTGGTGTTGATGAGGATGAACAATGTCAGGAACAATTGCCCTGGTTTTGATGTGGATGAACAATCTCAGGAACAATAGCACTGGTGTTGCTGATGATGCACTATCTCAGGAACAATAGCCCTGGTTTTGATGTGAATGAACAGCCTCAGGAACAATTCCCGTGGTGTTGATGTGGATGAACAGTCTCAGTAACAGTAGCCCTGGTCTTGATGATGGTAAACATTCTCAGGAACAATAGCCCTGGTGTTGATGTGGATGAACAGTCTCAGGAACAATAGCCCTGGTGTTGATGTGGATGAACAATCTCAGGAACAATAGCCCTGGTGTTGATGTGGATGAACATTCTCAGGAACAATAGCCCTGGTGTTGATGTGGATGAACAAACTCAGGAACAATAGCCCTGGTGTTGATGAGGATGAACAATCTCAGGAACAATTGCCCTGGTTTTGATGTGGATGTGCAATCTCAGGAACAAAAGCCCTGTTGTTGATGTGGATGAACAATCACAGTAACAATTACCCTGGTGTTGATGTGGATGAACAGTCTCAGGAACAATAGCCCTGGTGTTGATGATGGTAAACATTCTCAGGAACAATAGCCCTGGTGTTGATGTGGATGAACAGTCTCAGGAACAATAGCCCTGGTGTTGATGTAGATGAACAATCTCAGGAACAATAGCCCTGGTGTTGATGTGGATGAACAGTCTCAGGAAAAATAGGCCAGGTGTTGAAGTGGATGAAAAGTCTCTGGAACAATAGCCCTGGTGTTGATGTGGATGAACAGACTCAGGAACAATAACCCTGGTGTTGTTGTGGAGAAACATTGTCAGTAACAATACCAATGGTGTTGATGCGATGAACATTCTCAGGAACAATAGCCCTACTGTTGATGTGGATGAACATTCTCAGGAACAATAGCCCTGCTGTTGATGTGGATGAACAATCTCAGGAACAATAGCCCTGGTGTTGATGTGGATGAACAATCTCAGGAACAATAGCACTGGTGTTGCTGTTGATGATCAGTCTCAGGAACATTTGTCCTGGAGTTGATGAGGATAAACATTCTCAGGAACAATAGCCCTGGTATTGATGTGGATGAACAGTCTCAGGAACAATAACCCTGGTGTTGATGTTGATGATCAGTCTCAGGAACAATAGCCCTGGTGTTGATGTGGATGAACAATCTCAGGAACAATCGCCCTGGTGTTGATGTTGATGAACAGTCTCAGGAACAATAGTCCTGGTGTCGATGTCGATGAACATTCTCAGGAACAAGAGCCAAGGTGTTGATGTTGATGTACAGTCTCAGGAACATGAGTCCTGGTGTTGATGAGGATATACATTCTCAGGAACAATAGCCCAGGTGTTGATGTTGATGATCAGTATCAGGAACAATAGCCCTGGTGTTGATGTGGATGAACAATCTCAGGAAAAATAGCCCTGGTGTTGATGTTGATGAACATTCTCAGGAACAATAGCCCTGCTGTTGATATGGATGAACAATCTCAGGAACAATAGCCCTGGTGTTGATGTGGATGAACAGACTCAGGAACAATAACCCTGGTGTTGATGTGGAGAAACATTGTCAGGAACAATAGCCCTGGTGTAGATGCGGATGAACATTCTCAGGAACAATAGCCCAACTGTTGATGTGGATGAACATTCTCAGGAACAATAGCCCTGCTGTTGATGTGGATGAACAATCTCAGGAACAAAAGCCCTGGTGTTGATGTGGATGAACAATCTCAGGAACAATAGCACTGGTGTTGCTGATGATGCACTATCTCAGGAACAATAGCCCTGGTTTTGATGTGAATGAACAGCCTCAGGAACAATTCCCGTGGTGTTGATGTGGATGAACAATCTCAGGAACATTTGTCCTGGAGTTGATGAGGATAAACATTCTCAGGAACAATAGCCCTGGTATTGATGTGGATGAACAGTCTCAGGAACAATAACCCTGGTGTTGATGTTGATGATCAGTCTCAGGAACAATAGCCATGGTGTTGATGTGGATGAACAATCTCAGGAACAATCGCCCTGGTGTTGATGTTGATGAACAGTCTCAGGAACAATAGTCCTGGTGTCGATGTCGATGAACATTCTCAGGAACAAGAGCCAAGGTATTGATGTTGATGTACAGTCTCAGGAACATGAGTCCTGGTGTTGATGAGGATATACATTCTCAGGAACAATAGCCCAGGTGTTGATGTTGATGATCAGTCTCAGGAACAATAGCCCTGGTGTTGATGTGGATGAACAATCTCAGGAAAAATAGCCCTGGTGTTGATGTTGATGAACATTCTCAGGAACAATAGCCCTGCTGTTGATGTGGATGAACAATCTCAGGAACAATAGCCCTGCTGTTGATGTGGATGAAAAACCTCAGGAGCAACAGCCCTGGTGTTGATGTGGATGAACAGTCTCAGGAAAAATAGCCCTGGTGTGGATGTGGATGAACAATCTCAGGAACAATAGCCCTGGTGTTGAAGCGGATGAACAGTCTCTGGAACAATAGCCCTGGTGTTGATGTGGATGAACAATCTCAGGAACAATAGCCCTGGTGTTGAAGTGGATGAGCATTCTCAGGAACAATAGCCCTGGTGTTGATGTGGATGAAGAATCTCAGGAACAATAGCCCTGGTGTTGATGAGGATGAACAATCTCAGGAACAATAGCCCTGGTTTTGATGTGGATGAGCAATCTCAGGAACAATAGCCCTGTTGTTGATGTGGATGAACAATCACAGGAACAATTACCCTGGTGTTGATGTGGATGAACAGTCTCAGTAACAATAGCCCTGGTCTTGATGATGGTAAACATTCTCAGGAACAATAGCCCTGGTGTTGATGTGGATGAACAGTCTCAGGAACAATAGCCCTGGTGTTGATGTGGATGAACAATCTCAGGAACAATAGCCCCTGTGTTGATGTGGATGAACAGTTTCAGGAACAATAGCCCTGGTGTTGAAGTGGATGAACATTCTCTGGAACAATTGCCCTGGTGTTGATGTGGATGAACAGACTCAGGAACAATAACCCTGGTGTTGATGTGGAGAAACATTGTCAGGAACAATACCCCTGGTTTTGATGCGGATGAACAATCTCAGGGACAATAGCCCAACTGTTGATGTGGATGAACATTCTCAGGAACAATAGGCCTGCTGTTGATGTGGATGAACAATCTCAGGAACAATAGCCCTGGTGTTGATGTGGATGAACAATCTCAGGAACAATAGCACTGGTGTTGCTGTTGATGAACAGCCTCAGGAACAATTCCCCTGGTGTTGATGTGGATGAACAATCTCAGGAACATTAGTCCTGGTGTTGATGAGGATAAACATTCTCAGGAACAATAGCCCTGGTATTGATGTTGATGATCAGTCTCAGGAACAATAGCCCTGGTGTTGATGTGGATGAACAATCTCAGGAACAATAGCCCTGGTGTTGATGTTGATGAACAGTCTCAGGAACAATAGTTCTGGTGTCGATGTCGATGAACATTCTCAGGAACAAGAGCCAAGGTGTTGATGTTGATGTACAGTCTCAGGAACATGAGTCCTGGTGTTGATGAGGATAAACATTCTCAGGAACAATAGCCCTGGTATTGATGTTGATGAACAGTCTCAGGAACAATAACTCTGGTGTTGATGTTGATGATCAGTCTCAGGAACAATAGCCCTGGTGTTGATGTGGATGAACAATCTCAGGAACAATAGCCCTGGTGTTGATGTTGATGAACAGTCTCAGGAACAATAGTCCTGGTGTCGATGTCGATGAACATTCACAGGAACAAGAGCCACGGTGTTGATGTTGATGTACAGTCTCAGGAACATGAGTCCTGGCGTTGATGAGGATATACATTCTCAGGAACAATAGACCAGGTGTTGATGCTGAGGAACAGTCTCAGGAACAATAGCCCTGGTGTTGATGTGGATGAACAATCTCAGGAACAACAGCCCTGGTGATGTTGTGGATGAACAGTCTCAGGAACAATAGCCCGGGTGTTGATGTGGATAAACAGTCTCTGGAACAATAGCCCTGGTGTTGATGTGGATGAACAATCTCAGGAACAAAAGCCCTGGTGTTGATGTGGATGAACATTCTCAGCAACAATTGCCCTGGTGTTGTTGTGGATGAACAATCTCAGGAACAATAGCCCTGGTGTTGATGAGGATGAACAATCTCAGTAACAATAGCCCTGGTGTTGATGTGGATGACTAATCACAGGAACAATTACCCTGGTTTTGATGTGGATGAACAGTCTCAGGAACAATAGCCCTGGTGTTGATGATGGTAAACATTCTCAGGAACAATAGCCCTGGTGTTGATGTGGATTAACAGTCTCAGGAACAATAGCCCTGGGTTGATGTGGATGAACAATCTCAGGAACAATAGCCCTGGTGTTGATGTGGATGAACAGTCTCAGGAAAAATAGCCCTGGTGTTGATGAGGATAAACATTCTCAGGAACAATAGCCCTGGTGTTGAAGTGGATGAACAGTCTCAGTAACAATTGCCCCGGTGTTGATGTGGATGAACTGACTCAGGAACAATAACACTGCTGTTGATGTGGATGAACATTCTCAGTAATAATAGCCCTGGTGTTGATGATGGAAAACATTCTCAGGAACAATAGCCCTGGTGTTGATGTGGATGAACAGTCTCAGGAACAATAGCCCCTGTGTTGATGTGGATGAACAGTCTCAGGAACAATAGCCCTGGTGTTGAAGTGGATGAACAGACACTGGAACAATTGCCCTGGTGTTGATGTGGATGAACAGACTCAGGAACAATAACTCTGGTGTTGATGTGGAGAAACATTGTCAGGAACAATAGCCCTGGTGTTGATGCTGATGAACAATCTCAGGAACAATAGCCCTGGTGTTGATGTTGATGAACAGTCTCAGGAACAATAGCCCTGGAGTTGATGTCGATGAACATTCTCAGGATCAAGAGCCAAGGTGTTGATGTTGATGTACAGTCTCAGGAACATTAGTCCTGGTGTTGATGAGGATATACATTCTCAGGAACAATAGCCCAGGTGTTGATGTTGAGGAACAGTCTTAGGAACAGTAGCAATGGTGTTGATGTGGATGAAAAACCTCAGGAACAATAGCCCTGGAGTTGATGTGGATGAACAGTCTCAGGAAAAATAGCCCTGGTGTGGATGTGGATGAACAATCTCAGGAACAATAGCCCTGGTGTTGATGCGGATGAACAGTCTCAGGAACAATAGCCCTGGTGTTGATGTGGATGAACAATCTCAGGAACAATAGCCCTGGTGTTGAAGTGGATGAGCATTCTCAGGAACAATAGCCCTGGTGTTGATGTGGATGAAGAATCTCAGGAACAATAGCCCTGGTGTTGATGAGGATGAACAATCTCAGGAACAATAGCCCTGGTTTTGATGTGGATGAGCAATCTCAGGAACAATAGCCCTGTTGTTGATGTGGATGAACAATCACAGGAACAATTACCCTGGTGTTGATGTGGATGAACAGTCTCAGTAACAATAGCCCTGGTCTTGATGATGGTAAACATTCTCAGGAACAATAGCCCTGGTGTTGATGTGGATGAACAATCTCAGGAAGAATAGCCCCTGTGTTGATGTGGATGAACAGTTTCAGGAACAATAGCCCTGGTGTTGAAGTGGATGAACATTCTCTGGAACAATTGCCCTGGTGTTGATGTGGATGAACAGACTCAGGAACAATAGCCCTGGTGTTGATGCGGATGAACAGTCTCAGGAACAATAGCCCTGGTGTTGATGTGGATGAACAATCTCAGGAACAATAGCCCTGGTGTTGAAGTGGATGAGCATTCTCAGGAACAATAGCACTGGTGTTGCTGATGATGCACTATCTCAGGAACAATAGCCCTGGTTTTGATGTGAATGAACAGCCTCAGGAACAATTCCCGTGGTGTTGATGTGGATGAACAATCTCAGGAACATTTGTCCTGGAGTTGATGAGGATAAACATTCTCAGGAACAATAGCCCTGGTATTGATGTGGATGAACAGTCTCAGGAACAATAACCCTGGTGTTGATGTTGATGATCATTCTCAGGAACAATAGCCCTGGTGTTGATGTGGATGAACAATCTCAGGAACAATCGCCCTGGTGTTGATGTTGATGAACAGTCTCAGGAACAATAGTCCTGGTGTCGATGTCGATGAACATTCTCAGGAACAAGAGCCAAGGTGTTGATGTTGATGTACAGTCCCAGGAACATGAGTCCTGGTGTTGATGAGGATATACATTCTCAGGAACAATAGCCCAGGTGTTGATGTTGATGATCAGTCTCAGGAACAATAGCCCTGGTGTTGATGTGGATGAACAATCTCAGGAAAAATAGCCCTGGTGTTGATGTTGATGAACATTCTCAGGAACAATAGCCCTGCTGTTGATGTGGATGAACAATCTCAGGAACAATAGCCCTGCTGTTGATGTGGATGAAAAACCTCAGGAGCAACAGCCCTGGTGTTGATGTGGATGAACAGTCTCAGGAAAAATAGCCCTGGTGTGGATGTGGATGAACAATCTCAGGAACAATAGCCCTGGTGTTGAAGCGGATGAACAGTCTCTGGAACAATAGCCCTGGTGTTGATGTGGATGAACAATCTCAGGAACAATAGCCCTGGTGTTGAAGTGGATGAGCATTCTCAGGAACAATAGCCCTGGTGTTGATGTGGATGAAGAATCTCAGGAACAATAGCCCTGGTGTTGATGAGGATGAACAATCTCAGGAACAATAGCCCTGGTTTTGATGTGGATGAGCAATCTCAGGAACAATAGCCCTGTTGTTGATGTGGATGAACAATCACAGGAACAATTACCCTGGTGTTGATGTGGATGAACAGTCTCAGTAACAATAGCCCTGGTCTTGATGATGGTAAACATTCTCAGGAACAATAGCCCTGGTGTTGATGTGGATGAACAGTCTCAGGAACAATAGCCCTGGTGTTGATGTGGATGAACAATCTCAGGAACAATAGCCCCTGTGTTGATGTGGATGAACAGTTTCAGGAACAATAGCCCTGGTGTTGAAGTGGATGAACATTCTCTGGAACAATTGCCCTGGTGTTGATGTGGATGAACAGACTCAGGAACAATAACCCTGGTGTTGATGTGGAGAAACATTGTCAGGAACAATACCCCTGGTTTTGATGCGGATGAACAATCTCAGGAACAATAGCCCAACTGTTGATGTGGATGAACATTCTCAGGAACAATAGGCCTGCTGTTGATGTGGATGAACAATCTCAGGAACAATAGCCCTGGTGTTGATGTGGATGAACAATCTCAGGAACAATAGCACTGGTGTTGCTGTTGATGAACAGCCTCAGGAACATTAGTCCTGGTGTTGATGAGGATAAACATTCTCAGGAACAATAGCCCTGGTATTGATGTTGATGATCAGTCTCAGGAACAATAGCCCTGGTGTTGATGTGGATGAACAATCTCAGGAACAATAGCCCTGGTGTTGATGTTGATGAACAGTCTCAGGAACAATAGTCCTGGTGTCGATGTCGATGAACATTCTCAGGAACAAGAGCCAAGGTGTTGATGTTGATGTACAGTCTCAGGAACATGAGTCCTGGTGTTGATGAGGATAAACATTCTCAGGAACAATAGCCCTGGTATTGATGTTGATGAACAGTCTCAGGAACAATAACTCTGGTGTTGATGTTGATGATCAGTCTCAGGAACAATAGCCCTGGTGTTGATGTGGATGAACAATCTCAGGAACAATAGCCCTGGTGTTGATGTTGATGAACAGTCTCAGGAACAATAGTCCTGGTGTCGATAGAACATAGAACATAGAACATAGAACATACAGCACAGAACAGGCCCTTCGGCCCACAATGTTGTGCCGATCCTTTGTCCTCTGTCAAGGACAATTTAATCTATACCCCATCATTCTCCTTTAACCATATACCTATCCAAAAGCCTTTTGAAAGTCCCTAAAGTTTCTGACTCAACAACTTCCCCGGGCAAGGCATTCCATGCCTCGACCACTCTCTGGGTAAAGAACCTTCCCCTGACATCCCCCTTATATCTCCCACCCTTCACCTTAAATTTATGACCCCTTGTAACGCTTTGCTCCACCCGGGGAAAAAGTTTCTGACTGTCTACCCTATCTATTCCCCTGATCATCTTATAAACCTCTATCATGTCACCCCTCATCCTTCTCCTTTCTAATGAGAAGAGGCCTAGAATGTTCAGCCTTTCCTCGTAAGACTTATTCTCCATTCCAGGCAACATCCTGGTAAATCTCCTCTGCACCCTCTCCAAGGCTTCCACATCCTTCCTAAAATGAGGCGACCAGAACTGCACACAGTACTCCAAATGAGGCCTTACCAAGGTCCTGTACAGCTGCATCATCACCTCACGGCTCTTAAATTCAATCCCTCTGCTAATGAACGCTAACACCCCATATGCCTTCTTCACAGCCCTATCCACTTGAGTTGCAACTTTCAATGATCTATGCACATAGACCCCAAGGTCTCTCTGCTCCTCCACATGCCCAAGAACCCTACCGTTAACCCAGTATTTGGCATTCATGTTTGTCCTTCCAAAATGGACGACCTCACACTTTTCAGGGTTAAACTCCATCTGCCACTTTTCAGCCCAGCACTGCAACCTATCCAAGTCCCTTTGCAGACGACAATAGCCCTCCTCGGTATCCACGACTCCACCAACCTTTGTATCATCTGCAAATTTACTGACCCACCCTTCGACTTCCTCATCCAAGTCGTTAATAAAAATCACAAACAGGAGAGGACCAAGAACTGATCCCTGCGGCACGCCACTGGTAACTGGGCTCCAGGCTGAGTATTTACCATCTAAGACCACTCTCTGCCTTCTATCAGTTAGCCAATTCTTAATCCAACTGGCCACATTCCCCACTATCCCATGCCTCCTGACTTTCTCCATAAGTCTACCATGGGGGACCTTATCAAATGCCTTACTAAAATCCATGTACACCACATCCACTGGTTTACCCTCATCCACTTGCTTGGTCACCTGCTCAAAGAATTCAATCAGGCTTGTGAGGCAAGACCTACCCCTCACAAAACCGTGCTGACTGTCCCGAATCAAGCAGTGTGTTTCCAGATGCTCAGAAATCCTATCCCTCAGCACCTTTTCCATCAACTTGCCTACCACCGAAGTAAGACTAACTGGCCTGTAATTCCCAGGGTTGTTCCTATTCCCTTTCTTGAACAGGGGCACAACATTTGCCACCCTCCAATCACCTGGTACCACCCCCGTCAGCAGAGAAGATGAAAAGATCATTGCCAGCGGCTCTGCAATTTCATCCCTTGCTTCCCATAACATCCTTGGATATACCCCGTCAGGCCCGGGAGACTTGTCTATCTTCAAGTTATTCAAAAACCCCAACACATCTTCCCTCCTAACGAGCACTTCCTCGAGCTTACCAGTCTGTTTCACACCGTCCTCTTCAGTAATACACCCCTTCTCATTCGTAAATACCGAAGAGAAGTACTCATTAAAAACCTCACTTATCTCTTCCGACTCAACACACAGTCTCCCGCTATTGTCCTTGACCGGACCTATGGTCCCCCTAGTCATCCTCATATTTCTGACATACGCGTAAAAGGCCTTGGGGTTTTCTTTTATCCTACCCGCCAAGCATTTTTCATGCCCTCTCTTAGCTCTCCTAATCCCTTTCTTCAGATCCTTCCTGGCCATCTTGTATCCCTCCAGAGCTATGCCTGTGCCCTTTTTCCTCAACTTTATATACGCATCCTTCTTCTTCCTAACAAGACTCTCAACCTCTCTTGTCAACCACGGTTCCCTCACATGACCATCCCTTCCCTGTCTGACAGGGACATGCTTATCAATGGCCCCTACTATCTGCTCCTTGAAAAAGTTCCACATTTCGACCGTGCCCTTCCCTGCCAGCATATGCTCCCAACTTATGCTCCTCAGTTCCTGCCTGACAGCATCATATCTACCCTTCCCCCAATTGTAAACCTTGCCCTGTTGCACATACCTATCCCTCTCCATTACCACAGTGAATGCTACAGAATTGTGATCACTATCTCCAAAGTGCTCGCCCACCAACAGCTCTATCACTTGCCCTGGTTCATTACCTAGTACCAAATCCAATATTGCCTCCCCTCTGGTCGGGCAGTCTACATACTGAGTCAGAAAAGCTTCCTGGACATACTGCACAAACACTACCCCATCCAAACTATTCGATCTAAAGAGTTGCCAATCAATATTTGGGAAGTTGAAATCCCCCATAATTACTACCCTGTGACTTCTGCTCCTTTCCAAAATCTGTTTCCCAATCTGCTCTTCCACCTCCCTGCTGCTATTGGGGGGCCTATAGAAAACTCCCATCAAGGTGACTGCTCCTTTCCTGTTCCTGACCTCAACCCACAGTGCCTCAGTCGGCAGATCCTCCTCGAAAATTCTTTCAGCAGTTGTTACACTATTTCTAACTAACAATGCCACCCCCCCACCTCTTTTACCACCATTCCTAATCTTATGAAAACATCTATAACCAGGTACCTCCAAAAACCATTCCTCCCCCTCACCTATCCACGTTTCAGTGATGGCCACAACATCGTAGTCCCAAGTGCCCATCCACGCCTTCAATTCACTCACCTTATTCCTGATGCTTCTTGCGTTGAAGTATACGCACTTTAACCCTTCTCCGTGCCCATCTGTCCTCTGTGACAGTGCTACCTTCCCCAATACCTCACTACACTCTTTGTCTTTCTGAGTGGACCCACTGGTCCCTGGATTACAAGTCCGGTTCCCATCCCCCTCCCAAACTAGTTTAAACCCTCCCGAACAGTACTAGCAAACCTCCCTCCCAGGATATTGGTGCCCCTCTGGTTCAGATGCAGCCCGTCCTGTTTGAACAGGTCCCATCTTCCCCAGAATGCAGTCCAATTATCCAAGAACTGGAAGCCCTCCCTCCTACACCATTCCTGCAGCCACGTGTTCAGCTGTGCTCTCTCCCTATTCCTAGCCTCACTATCACGTGGCGCCGGCAACAAACCAGAGATAACAACTCTGTCCGTCCGAGCTTTCAGCTTCCAGCCTAACTCCCTAAACTCACTTCTAACATCTGTGCCACCCTTCCTTCCTACGTCGTTGGTGCCAATGTGCACCACGACCTCTGGCTGCTCCCCCTCCCCTTTAAGGATCCTGAAGACGCGATCACAAACATCACGGACCCTGGCACCAGGGAGGCAACAAACCATCCGTGCGTCTCGCCTGCGCCCACAGAACCGCCTGTCCGTACTCCTCACCATCGAGTCCCCGATGACTAGTGCTCTCCCATTCTCCCTCCTTCCCTTCTGAGCCACAGTGCAGGACCCCGTGCCAGAGGCCCGGTCACTGCAGCCTGCCCCCGATAGGCCGTCCCCCCCAACAGTATCTAAAACTGTATACTTGTTGTTGAGGGGAACGACCACAGGAGATCCCTGCACTGACCTCTTCCCACCTCTAACTGTTACCCAGCTGCCTTTGATTTGTGGAGTAACGACCTCCGTGTAGCTTCTATCTATCAACCCCTCAGCTTCCCGAATGATCCTCAGTTCATCCAGCTCCAGCTCCAATTCCCTAACACGGTCTGATAGGAGCTGGAGACGGATGCACTTCCAGCAGGTGAAGTCGGCAGGGCCACCGGAGGTTTCCCTCACCTCGAACATTCTGCAGGAGGAGCACTGCACTCCCCTGGCTGCCATTTCTTTTATTCAATTACCCCTTAGTTAAGTACAACTATAGATATTAACAAAAACAGTAAATAGCTTACCTGCTCCGCACCTTTAAGGAAAATACCTACCCAGGAGTCCTCGCTGCCGACCAGCTTCCGGTTCCTCCGGCGCCAAAAGAAACTCAAAGACAAGGAAAACAGTAAGTAAAACAGTAAGTACTTACTTTTAAAACACAGCTCCAGATGCCTTCACTCACCCACCGAAGAGTCGCTACCTTCTCCTGCTGCTCCGCCGGGAAATGAGCCGATGTCGATGAACATTCTCAGGAACAAGAGCCAAGGTGTTGATGTTGATGTACAGTCTCAGGATAATGAGTCCTGGCGTTGATGAGGATATACATTCTCAGGAACAATAGACCAGGTGTTGATGCTGAGGAACAGTCTCAGGAACAATAGCCCTGGTGTTGATGTGGATGAACAATCTCAGGAACAACAGCCCTGGTGATGTTGTGGATGAACAGTCTCAGGAACAATAGCCCGGGTGTTGATGTGGATAAACAGTCTCAGGAACAATAGCCCTGGTGTTGATGTGGATGAACAATCTCAGGAACAAAAGCCCTGGTGTTGATGTGGATGAACATTCTCAGCAACAATAGCCCTGGTGTTGTTGTGGATGAACAATCTCAGGAACAATAGCCCTGGTGTTGATGAGGATGAACAATCTCAGTAACAATAGCCCTGGTGTTGATGTGGATGACTAATCACAGGAACAATTACCCTGGTTTTGATGTGGATGAACAGTCTCAGGAACAATAGCCCTGGTGTTGATGATGGTAAACATTCTCAGGAACAATAGCCCTGGTGTTGATGTGGATTAACAGTCTCAGGAACAATAGCCCTGGGTTGATGTGGATGAACAATCTCAGGAACAATAGCCCTGGTGTTGATGTGGATGAACAGTCTCAGGAAAAATAGCCCTCGTGTTGATGAGGATAAACATTCTCAGGAACAATAGCCCTGGTGTTGAAGTGGATGAACAGTCTCAGTAACAATTGCCCCGGTGTTGATGTGGATGAACTGACTCAGGAACAATAACACTGCTGTTGATGTGGATGAACATTCTCAGTAATAATAGCCCTGGTGTTGATGATGGAAAACATTCTCAGGAACAATAGCCCTGGTGTTGATGTGGATGAACAGTCTCAGGAACAATAGCCCCTGTGTTGATGTGGATGAACAGTCTCAGGAACAATAGCCCTGGTGTTGAAGTGGATGAACAGACACTGGAACAATTGCCCTGGTGTTGATGTGGATGAACAGACTCAGGAACAATAACTCTGGTGTTGATGTGGAGAAACATTGTCAGGAACAATAGCCCTGGTGTTGATGCTGATGAACAATCTCAGGAACAATAGCCCTGGTGTTGATGTTGATGAACAGTCTCAGGAACAATAGCCCTGGAGTTGATGTCGATGAACATTCTCAGGATCAAGAGCCAAGGTGTTGATGTTGATGTACAGTCTCAGGAACATTAGTCCTGGTGTTGATGAGGATATACATTCTCAGGAACAATAACTCTGGTGTTGATGTGGAGAAACATTGTCAGGAACAATAGCCCAGGTGTTGATGTTGAGGAACAGTCTTAGGAACAGTAGCCATGGTGTTGATGTGGATGAAAAACCTCAGGAACAATAGCCCTGGAGTTGATGTGGATGAACAGTCTCAGGAAAAATAGCCCTGGTGTGGATGTGGATGAACAATCTCAGGAACAATAGCCCTGGTGTTGATGCGGATGAACAGTCTCAGGAACAATAGCCCTGGTGTTGATGTGGATGAACAATCTCAGGAACAATAGCCCTGGTGTTGAAGTGGATGAGCATTCTCAGGAACAATAGCCCTGGTGTTGATGTGGATGAAGAATCTCAGGAACAATAGCCCTGGTGTTGATGAGGATGAACAATCTCAGGAACAATAGCCCTGGTTTTGATGTGGATGAGCAATCTCAGGAACAATAGCCCTGTTGTTGATGTGGATGAACAATCACAGGAACAATTACCCTGGTGTTGATGTGGATGAACAGTCTCAGTAACAATAGCCCTGGTCTTGATGATGGTAAACATTCTCAGGAACAATAGCCCTGGTGTTGATGTGGATGAACAATCTCAGGAACAATAGCCCCTGTGTTGATGTGGATGAACAGTTTCAGGAACAATAGCCCTGGTGTTGAAGTGGATGAACATTCTCTGGAACAATTGCCCTGGTGTTGATGTGGATGAACAGACTCAGGAACAATAGCCCTGGTGTTGATGCGGATGAACAGTCTCAGGAACAATAGCCCTGGTGTTGATGTGGATGAACAATCTCAGGAACAATAGCCCTGGTGTTGAAGTGGATGAGCATTCTCAGGAACAATAGCCCTGGTGTTGATGTGGATGAAGAATCTCAGGAACAATAGCCCTGGTGTTGATGACTATGAACAATCTCAGGAACAATAGCCCTGGTTTTGATGTGGATGAGCAATCTCAGGAACAATAGCCCTGTTGTTGATGTGGATGAACAATCACAGGAACAATTACCCTGGTGTTGATGTGGATGAACAGTCTCAGTAACAATAGCCCAGGTCTTGATGATGGTAAACATTCTCAGGAACAATAGCCCTGGTGTTGATGTGGATGAACAGTCTCAGGAACAATAACACTGCTGTTGATGTTGATGAACATTCTCAGTAATAATAGCCCTGGTGTTGATGATGGAAAACATTCTCAGGAACAATAGCCCTGGTGTTGATGTGGATGAACAGTCTCAGGAACAATAGCCCCTTTGTTGATGTGGATGAACAGTCTCAGGAACAATAGCCCTGGTGTTGAAGTGGATGAACAGTCTCTGGAACAATTGCCCTGGTGTTGATGTGGATGAACAGACTCAGGAACAATAACCCTGGTGTTGATGTGGAGAAACATTGTCAGGAACAATAGCCCTGGTGTTGATGCTGATGAACAATCTCAGGAACAATAGCCCTGGTGTTGATGTTGATGAATAGTCTCAGGAACAATAGCCCTGGAGTTGATGTCGATGAACATTCTCAGGATCAAGAGCCAAGGTGTTGATGTTGATGTACAGTCTCAGGAACATTAGTCCTGGTGTTGATGAGGATATACATTCTCAGGAACAATAGCCCAGGTGTTGATGTTGAGGAACAGTCTTAGGAACAGTAGCCCTGGTGTTGATGTGGATGAAAAACCTCAGGAACAATAGCCCTGGAGTTGATGTGGATGAACAGTCTCAGGAAAAATAGCCCTGGTGTGGATGTGGATGAACAATCTCAGGAACAATAGCCCTGGTGTTGATGCGGATGAACAGTCTCAGGAACAATAGCCCTGGTGTTGATGTGGATGAACAATCTCAGGAACAATAGCCCTGGTGTTGAAGTGGATGAGCATTCTCAGGAACAATAGCCCTGGTGTTGATGTGGATGAAGAATCTCAGGAACAATAGCCCTGGTGTTGATGAGGATGAACAATCTCAGGAACAATAGCCCTGGTTTTGATGTGGATGAGCAATCTCAGGAACAATAGCCCTGTTGTTGATGTGGATGAACAATCACAGGAACAATTACCCTGGTGTTGATGTGGATGAACAGTCTCAGTAACAATAGCCCTGGTCTTGATGATGGTAAACATTCTCAGGAACAATAGCCCTGGTGTTGATGTGGATGAACAATCTCAGGAACAATAGCCCCTGTGTTGATGTGGATGAACAGTTTCAGGAACAATAGCCCTGGTGTTGAAGTGGATGAACATTCTCTGGAACAATTGCCCTGGTGTTGATGTGGATGAACAGACTCAGGAACAATAGCCCTGGTGTTGATGCGGATGAACAGTCTCAGGAACAATAGCCCTGGTGTTGATGTGGATGAACAATCTCAGGAACAATAGCCCTGGTGTTGAAGTGGATGAGCATTCTCAGGAACAATAGCCCTGGTGTTGATGTGGATGAAGAATCTCAGGAACAATAGCCCTGGTGTTGATGAGGATGAACAATCTCAGGAACAATAGCCCTGGATTTGATGTGGATGAGCAATCTCAGGAACAATAGCCCTGTTGTTGATGTGGATGAACAATCACAGGAACAATTACCCTGGTGTTGATGTGGATGAACAGTCTCAGTAACAATAGCCCAGGTCTTGATGATGGTAAACATTCTCAGGAACAATAGCCCTGGTGTTGATGTGGATGAACAGTCTCAGGAACAATAACACTGCTGTTGATGTGGATGAACATTCTCAGTAATAATAGCCCTGGTGTTGATGATGGAAAACATTCTCAGGAACAATAGCCCTGATGTTGATGTGGATGAACAGTCTCAGGAACAATAGCCCCTTTGTTGATGTGGATGGACAGTCTCAGGAACAATAGCCCTGGTGTTGAAGTGGATGAACAGTCTCTGGAACAATTGCCCTGGTGTTGATGTGGATGAACAGACTCAGGAACAATAACCCTGGTGTTGATGTGGAGAAACATTGTCAGGAACAATAGCCCTGGTGTTGATGCTGATGAACAATCTCAGGATCAAGAGCCAAGGTGTTGATGTTGATGTACAGTCTCAGGAACATTAGTCCTGGTGTTGATGAGGATATACATTCTCAGGAACAATAGCCTAGGTGTTGATGTTGAGGAACAGTCTTAGGAACAGTAGCCCTGGTGTTGATGTGGATGAAAAACCTCAGGAACAACAGCCCTGGTGTTGATGTGGATGAACAGTCTCAGGAAAAATAGCCCTGGTGTGGATGTGGATGAACAATCTCAGGAACAATAGCCCTGGTGTTGATGCGGATGAACAGTCTCAGGAACAATAGCCCTGGTGTTGATGTGGATGAACAATCTCAGGAACAATAGCCCTGGTGTTGAAGTGGATGAGCATTCTCAGGAACAATAGCCCTGGTGTTGATGTGGATGAAGAATCTCAGGAACAATAGCCCTGGTGTTGATGAGGATGAACAATCTCAGGAACAATAGCCCTGGTTTTGATGTGGATGAGCAATCTCAGGAACAATAGCCCTGTTGTTGATGTGGATGAACAATCACAGGAAAAATTACCCTGGTGTTGATGTGGATGAACAGTCTCAGTAACAAGAGCCCTGGTCTTGATGATGGTAAACATTCTCAGGAACAATAGCCCTGGTGTTGATGTGGATGAACAATCTCAGGAACAACAGCCCCTGTGTTGATGTGGATGAACAGTTTCAGGAACAATAGCCCTGGTGTTGAAGTGGATGAACATTCTCTGGAACAATTGCCCTGGTGTTGATGTGGATGAACAGACTCAGGAACAATAACCCTGGTGTTGATGTGGAGCAACATTGTCAGGAACAATACCCCTGGTTTTGATGTGGATGAACAATCTCAGGAACAATAGCCCTGGTGTTGATGTGGATGAACAGTCTCAGGAAAAATAGCCCTGGTGTTGATGAGGATAAACATTCTCAGGAACAATAGCCCTGGTGTTGAAGTGGATGAACAGTCTCAGTAACAATTGCCCCGGTGTTGATGTGGATGAACTGACTCAGGAACAATAACACTGCTGTTGATGTGGATGAACATTCTCAGTAACTATAGCCCTGGTGTTGATGTGGATGAAGAATCTCAGGAACAATAGCCCTGGTGTTGATGAGGATGAACAATCTCAGGAACAATAGCCCTGGTTTTGATGTGGATGAGCAATCTCAGGAACAATAGCGCTGCTGTTGATGTGGATGAACAATCACAGGAACAATTACCCTGGTGTTGATGTGGATGAACAGTCTCAGTAACAATAGCCCTGGTCTTGATGATGGTAAACATTCTCAGGAACAATAGCCCTGGTGTTGATGTGGATGAACAGTCTCAGGAAAAATAGCCCTGGTGTTGATGTGGATGAACAATCTCAGGAACAATAGCCCCTGTGTTGATGTGGATGAACAGTTTCAGGAACAATAGCCCTGGTGTTGAAGTGGATGAACATTCTCTGGAACAATTGCCCTGGTATTGATGTGGATGAACAGACTCAGGAACAATAACCCTGGTGTTGATGTGGAGAAACATTGTCAGGAACAATACCCCTGGTTTTGATGCGGATGAACAATCTCAGGAACAATAGCCCAACTGTTGATGTGGATGAACATTCTCAGGAACAATAGGCCTGCTGTTGATGTGGATGAACAATCTCAGGAACAATAGCCCTGGTGTTGATGTGGTTGAACAATCTCAGGAACAATAGCACTGGTGTTGATGAGGATAAACATTCTCAGGAACAATAGCCCTGGTATTGATGTTGATGATCAGTCTCAGGAACAATAGCCCTGGTGTTGATGTGGATGAACAATCTCAGGAACAATAGCCCTGGTGTTGATGTTGATGAACAGTCTCAGGAAAAATAGTCCTGGTATCGATGTCGATGAACATTCTCAGGAACAAGAGCCAAGGTGTTGATGTTGATGTACAGTCTCAGGAACATGAGTCCTGGTGTTGATGAGGATAAACATTCTCAGGAACAATAGCCCTGGTATTGATGTTGATGAACAGTCTCAGGAACAATAACCCTGGTGTTAATGTTGATGATCAGTCTCAGGAGCAATAGCCCTGGTGTTGATGTGGATGAACAATCTCAGGAACAATAGCCCTGGTGTTGATGTTGATGAACAGTCTCAGGAACAATAGTCCTGGTGTCGATGTCGATGAACATTCTCAGGAACAAGAGCCAAGGTGTTGATGTTGATGTACAGTCTCAGGAACAATAGTCCTGGCGTTGATGAGGATATACATTCTCAGGAACAATAGACCAGGTGTTGATGCTGAGGAACAGTCTCAGGAACAATAGCCCTGGTGTTGATGTGGATGAACAATCTCAGGAACAACAGCCCTGGTGATGTTGTGGATGAACAGTCTCAGGAACAATAGCCCGGGTGTTGATGTGGATAAACAGTCTCAGGAACAATAGCCCTGGTGTTGATGTGGATGAACAATCTCAGGAACTAAAGCCCTGGTGTTGATGTGGATGAACATTCTCAGCAACAATAGCCCTGGTGTTGATGTGGATGAACAATCTCAGGAACAATAGCCCTGGTGTTGATGAGGATGAACAATCTCAGTAACAATAGCCCTGGTGTTGATGTGGATGAATAATCACAGGAACAATTACCCTGATTTTGATGTGGATGAACAGTCTCAGGAACAATAGCCCTGGTGTTGATGATGGTAAACATTCTCAGGAACAATAGCCCTGGTGTTGATGTGGATTAACAGTCTCAGGAACAATAGCCCTGGGTTGATGTGGATGAACAATCTCAGGAACAATAGCCCTGGTGTTGATGTGGATGAACAGTCTCAGGAAAAATAGCCCTGGTGTTGATGAGGATAAACATTCTCAGGAACAATAGCCCTGGTGTTGAAGTGGATGAACAGTCTCAGTAACAATTGCCCCGGTGTTGATGTGGATGAACTGACTCAGGAACAATAACACTGCTGTTGATGTGGATGAACATTCTCAGTAATAATAGCCCTGGTGTTGATGATGGAAAACATTCTCAGGAACAATAGCCCTGGTGTTGATGTGGATGCACAGTCTCAGGAACAATAACCCCTGTGTTGATGTGGATGAACAGTCTCAGGAACAATAGCCCTGGTGTTGAAGTGGATGAACAGTCTCTGGAACAATTGCCCTGGTGTTGATGTGGATGAACAGACTCAGGAACAATAACCCTGGTGTTGATGTGGAGAAACATTGTCAGGAACAATAGCCCTGGTGTTGATGCTGATGAACAATCTCAGGAACAATAGCCCTGGTGTTGATGTTGATGAACAGTCTCAGGAACAATAGCCCTGGAGTTGATGTCGATGAACATTCTCAGGATCAAGAGCCAAGGTGTTGATGTTGATGTACAGTCTCAGGAACATTAGTCCTGGTGTTGATGAGGATATACATTCTCAGGAACAATAGCCCAGGTGTTGATGTTGAGGAACAGTCTTAGGAACAGTAGCCCTGGTGTTGATGTGGATGAAAAACCTCAGGAACAACAGCCCTGGTGTTGATGTGGATGAACAGTCTCAGGAAAAATAGCCCTGGTGTGGATGTGGATGAACAATCTCAGGAACAATAGCCCTGGTGTTGATGCGGATGAACAGTCTCAGGAACAATAGCCCTGGTGTTGATGTGGATGAACAGTCTCAGGAACAATAGCCCTGGTGTTGATGTGGATGAAGAATCTCAGGAACAATAGCCCTGGTGTTGATGAGGATGAACAATCTCAGGAACAATAGCCCTGGTTTTGATGTGGATGAGCAATCTCAGGAACAATTACCCTGGTGTTGATGTGGATGAACAGTCTCAGTAACAATAGCCCTGGTCTTGATGATGGTAAACATTCTCAGGAACAATAGCCCTGGTGTTGATGTGGATGAACAATCTCAGGAACAATAGCCCCTGTGTTGATGTGAATGAACAGTTTCAGGAACAATAGCCCTGTTGTTGAAGTGGATGAACATTCTCTGGAACAATTGCCCTGGTGTTGATGTGGATGAACAGACTCAGGAAAAATAGCCCTGGTGTTGATGCGGATGAACAGTCACAGGAACAACAGCCCTGGTGTTGATGTGGATGAACAATCTCAGGAACAATAGCCCTGGTGTTGAAGTGGATGAGCATTCTCAGGAACAATAGCCCTGTTGTTGATGTGGATGAAGAATCTCAGGAACAATAGCCCTGGTGTTGATGAGGATGAACAATCTCAGGAACAATAGCCCTGGTTTTGATGTGGATGAGCAATCTCAGGAACAATAGACCTGTTGTTAATGTGGATGAACAATCACAGGAACAATTACCCTGGTGTTGATGTGGATGAACAGTCTCAGTAACAATAGCCCTGGTCTTGATGATGGTAAACATTCTCAGGAACAATAGCCCTGGTGTTGATGTGGATGAACAGTCTCAGGAACAATAACACTGCTGTTGATGTGGATGAACATTCTCAGTAATAATAGCCCTGGTGTTGATGATGGAAAACATTCTCAGGAACAATAGCCCTGGTGTTGATGTGGATGAACAGTCTCAGGAACAATAGCCCCTTTGTTGATGTGGATGAACAGTCTCAGGAACAATAGCCCTGGTGTTGAAGTGGATGAACAGTCTCTGGAACAATTGCCCTGGTGTTGATGTGGATGAACAGACTCAGGAACAATAACCCTGGTGTTGATGTGGAGAAACATTGCCAGGAACAATAGCCCTGGTGTTGATGCTGATGAACAATCTCAGGAACAATAGCCCTGGTGTTGATGTTGATGAACAGTCTCAGGAACAATAGCCCTGGAGTTGATGTCGATGAACATTCTCAGGATCAAGAGCCAAGGTGTTGATGTTGATGTACAGTCTCAGGAACATTAGTCCTGGTGTTGATGAGGATATACATTCTCAGGAACAATAGCCCAGGTGTTGATGTTGAGGAACAGTCTTAGGAACAGTAGCCCTGGTGTTGATGCGGATGAAAAACCTCAGGAACAACAGCCCTGGTGTTGATGTGGATGAACAGTCTCAGGAAAAATAGCCCTGGTGTGCATGTGGATGAACAATCTCAGGAACAATAGCCCTGGTGTTGATGCGGATGAACAGTCTCAGGAACAATAGCCCTGGTGTTGATGTGGATGAAGAATCTCAGGAACAATAGCCCTGGTGTTGATGAGGATGAACAATCTCAGAAACAATAGCCCTGGTTTTGATGTGGATGAGCAATCTCTGGAAAAATAGCCCTGGTGTTGATGTGGATGAACAATCTCAGGAACAAAAGCCCTGGTGTTGATGTGGATATACATTCTCAGGAACAATAGCCCAGGTGTTGATGTTGAGGAACAGTCTCAGGAACAATAGCACTGGTGTTGATGTGGATGAACAATCTCAGGAACAACAGCCATGGTTATGATGTGGATGAACAGTCTCAGGAACAATAGCCCGGGTGTTGATGTGGATAGACAGTCTCAGGAACAATAGCCCTGGTGTTGATGTGGATGAACAATCTCAGGAACAAAAGCCCTGGTGTTGATGTGGATGAACAATCTCAGGAACAATAGCCCAGGTGTTGAAGTGGATGAGCATTCACAGGAACAATAGCCCTGGTGTTGATGTGGATGAAGAATCTCAGGAACAATAGCCCTGGTGTTGATGAGGATGAACAATCTCAGGAACAATAGCCCTGGTTTTGATGTGGATGAGCAATCTCAGGAACAATAGCCCTGTTGTTGATGTGGATGAACAATCACAGGAACAATTACCCTGGTGTTGATGTGGATGAACAGTCTCAGTAACAATAGCCCTGGTCTTGATGATGGTAAACATTCTCAGGAACAATAGCCCTGGTGTTGATGTGGATGAACAATCTCAGGAACAATAGCCCTGGTGTTGAAGTGGATGAACATTCTCTGGAACAATTGCCCTGGTGTTGATGTGGATGAACAGACTCAGGAACAATAACCCTGGTGTTGATGTGGAGAAACTTTGTCAGGAACAACACCCCTGGTTTTGATGTGGATGAACAATCTCAGGAACAATAGCCCTGGTGTTGATGTGGATGAACAGTCTCAGGAAAAATAGCCCTGGTGTTGATGAGGATAAACATTCTCAGGAACAATAGCCCTGGTATTGAAGTGGATGAACAGTCTCAGTAACAATTGCCCCGGTGTTGATGTGGATGAACTGACTCAGGAACAATAACACTGCTGTTGATGAGGATGAACATTCTCAGTAACAATAGCCCTGGTGTTGATGATGGAAAACATTCTCACGAACAATAGCCCTGGTGTTGATGTGGATGAACAGTCTCAGGAACAATAGCCCCTGTGTTGATGTGGATGAACAGTCTCAGGAACAATAGCCCCTGTGTTGATGTGGATGAACAGTTTCAGGAACAATAGCCCTGGTGTTGAAGTGGATGAACATTCTCTGGAACAATTGCTCTGGTGTTGATGTGGATGAACAGACTCAGGAACAATAACCCTGGTGTTGATGTGGAGAAACATTGTCAGGAACAATACCCCTTGTTTTGATGCGGATGAACAATCTCAGGAACAATAGCCCAACTGTTGATGTGGATGAACATTCTCAGGAACAATAGGCCTGCTGTTGATGTGGATGAACAATCTCAGGAACAATAGCCCTGGTGTTGATGTGGATGAACAATCTCAGGAACAATAGCACTGGTGTTGCTGTTGATGAACATTCTCAGGAACAATAGGCCTGCTGCTGATGTGGATGAACAATCTCAGGAACAATAGCCCTGGTTTTGATGTGGATGAACAGCCTCAGGTACAATTCCCCTGGTGTTGATGTGGATGAACAATCTCAGGAACATTAGTCCTGGTGTTGATGAGGATAAGCCTTCTCAGGAACAATAGCCCTGGTATTGATGTTGATGATCAGTCTCAGGAACAATAGCCCTGTTGTTGATGTGGATGAACAATCTCAGGAACAATAGCCCTGGTGTTGATGTTGATGAACAGTCTCAGGAACAATAGTCCTGGTGTCGATGTCGATGAACATTCTCAGGAACAAGAGCCAAGGTGTTGATGTTGATGTACAGTCTCAGGAACATGAGTCCTGGTGTTGATGAGGATAAACATTCTCAGGAACAATAGCCCTGGTATTGATGTTGATGAACAGTCTCAGGAACAATAACCCTGGTGTTGATGTTGATGATCATTCTCAGGAACAATAGCCCTGGTGTTGATGTGGATGAACAATCTCAGCAACAATAGCCCTGGTGTTGATGTTGATGAACAGTCTCAGGAACAATAGTCCTGGTGTCGATGTCGATGAACATTCTCAGGAACAAGAGCCAAGGTGTTGATGTTGATGTACAGTCTCAGGAACATGAGTCCTGGCGTTGATGAGGATATACATTCTCAGGAACAATAGACCAGGTGTTGATGTTGAGCAACAGTCTCAGGAACAATAGCCCTGGTGTTGATGTGGATGAACAATCTCAGGAACAACAGCCCTGGTGATGATGTGGATGAACAGTCTCAGGAACAATAGCCCGGGTGTTGATGTGGATAAACAGTCTCAGGAACAATAGCCCTGGTGTTGATGTGGATGAACAATCTCAGGAACAAAAGCCCTGGTGTTGATGTGGATGAACATTCTCAGGAACAATAGCCCTGGTGTTGATGAGGATGAACAATCTCAGGAACAATAGCCCTGGTGTTGATGAGGATGAACAATCTCAGTAACAATAGCCCTGGTGTTGATGTGGATGAATAATCACAGGAACATTTACCCTGGTTTTGATGTCGATGAACATTCTCAGGATCAAGAGCCAAGGGCGGCACAGTGGCGCAGTGGTTAGCACCGCAGCCTCACAGCTCCAGGGACCCGGGTTCGATTCCAGGTACTGCCTGTGTGGAGTTTGCAAGTTCTCCCTGTGTCTGCGTGGGTTTTCTCCGGGTGCTCCGGTTTCCTCCCACAAGCCAAAAGACTTGCAGGTTGATAGGTAAATTGGCCATTATAAATTGTCACTAGTGTAGGTAGGTGGTAGGGAAATATAAGGACAGGTGGGGATGTTTGGTAGGAATATGGGATTAGTGTAGGATTAGTATAAATGGGTGGTTGATGTTCGGCACAGACTCGGTGGGCCGAAGGGCCTGTTTCAGTGCTGTATCTCTAATCTAAGGTGTTGATGTTGATGTACAGTCTCAGGAACATTAGTCCTGGTGTTGATGAGGATATACATTCTCAGGAACAATAGCCCAGGTGTTGATGTTGAGGAACAGTCTTAGGAACAGTAGCCCTGGTGTTGATGTGGATGAAAAACCTCAGGAACAACAGCCCTGGTGTTGATGTGGATGAACAGTCTCAGGAAAAATAGCCCTGGTGTGGATGTGGATGAACAATCTCAGGAACAATAGCACTGGTGTTGCTGTTGATGCACTACTCAGGAACAATAGCCCTGGTTTTGATGTGGATGAACAGCCTCAGGAACAATTCCCCTGGTGTTGATGTGGATGAACAATCTCAGGAACATTAGTCCTGGTGTTGATGAGGATAAACATTCTCAGGAACAATAGCCCTGGTATTGATGTTGATGATCAGTCTCAGGAACAATAGCCCTGGTGTTGATGTGGATGAACAATCTCAGGAACAATAGCCCTGGTGTTGATGTTGATGAACAGTCTCAGGAACAATAGTCCTGGTGTCGATGTCGATGAACATTCTCAGCAACAAGAGCCAAGGTGTTGATGTTGATGTACAGTCTCAGGAACATGAGTCCTGGTGTTGATGAGGATAAACATTCTCAGGAACAATAGCCCTGGTATTGATGTTGATGAACAGTCTCAGGAACAATAACCCTGGTGTTGATGTTGATGATCAGTCTCAGGAACAATAGCCCTGGTGTTGATGTGGATGAACAATCTCAGGAACAAGAGCCAAGGTGTTGATGTTGATGTACAGTCTCAGGAACATGAGTCCTGGCGTTGATGAGGATATACATTCTCAGGAACAATAGACCAGGTGTTGATGTTGAGGAACAGTCTCAGGAACAATAGCCCTGGTGTTGATGTGGATGAACAATCTCAGGAACAACAGCCCTGGTGATGATGTGGATGAACAGTCTCAGGAACAATAGCCCGGGTGTTGATGTGGATAAACAGTCTCAGGAACAATAGCCCTGGTGTTGATGTGGATGAACAATCTCAGGAACAAAAGCCCTGGTGTTGATGTGGATGAACATTCTCAGGAACAATAGCCCTGGTGTTGATGTGGATGAACAATCTCAGGAACAATAGCCCTGGTGTTGATGAGGATGAACAATCTCAGTAACAATAGCCCTGGTGTTGATGTGGATGAATAATCACAGAAACAATTACCCTGGTTTTGATGTGGATGAACAGTCTCAGGAACAATAGCCCTGGTGTTGATGATGGTAAACATTCTCAGGAACAATAGCCCTGGTGTTGATGTGGATTAACAGTCTCAGGAACAATAGCCCTGGGTTGATGTGGATGAACAATCTCAGGAACAATAGCCCTGGTGTTGATGTGGATGAACAGTCTCAGGAAAAATAGCCCTGGTGTTGATGAGGATAAACATTCTCAGGAACAATAGCCCTGGTGTTGAAGTGGATGAACAGTCTCAGTAACAATTGCCCCGGTGTTGATGTGGATGAACTGACTCAGGAACAATAACACTGCTGTTGATGTGGATGAACATTCTCAGTAACAATAGCCCTGGTGTTGATGATGGAAAACATTCTCAGGAACAATTGCCCTTGTGTTGATGTGGATGAACAGTCTCAGGAACAATAGCCCATGTGTTGATGTGGATGAACAGTCTCAGGAACAATAGCCCTGGTGTTGAAGTGGATGAACAGTCTCTGGAACAATTGCCCTGGTGTTGATGTGGATGAACAGACTCAGGAACAATAACCCTGGTGTTGATGTGGAGAAACATTGTCAGGAACAATAGCCCTGGTGTTGATGCGGATGAACAATCTCAGGAACAATAGCCCTGGTGTTGATGTTGATGAACAGTCTCAGGAACAATAGCCAAGGTGTTGATGTTGATGTACAGTCTCAGGAACATTAGTCCTGGTGTTGATGAGGATATACATTCTCAGGAACAATAGCCCAGGTGTTGATGTTGAGGAACAGTCTTAGGAACAGTAGCCCTGGTGTTGATGTGGATGAAAAACCTCAGGAACAACAGCCCTGGTGTTGATGTGGATGAACAGTCTCAGGAAAAATAGCCCTGGTGTGGATGTGGATGAACAATCTCAGGAACAATAGCCTTGGTGTTGATGCGGATGAACAGTCTCAGGAACAATAGCCCTGATGCTGATGTGGATGAACAATCTCAGGAACAATAGCCCTGGTGTTGAAGTGGATGAACATTCTCAGGAACAATAGCCCTGGTGTTGATGTGGATGAAGAATCTCAGGAACAATAGCCCTGGTGTTGATGAGGATGAACAATCTCAGGAACAATAGCCCTGGTTTTGATGTGGATGAGCAATCTCAGGAACAATAGCCCTGGTGTTGATGTGGATGAACAATCACAGGAACAATTACCCTGGTGTTGATGTGGATGAACAGTCTCAGGAAAAATAGCCCTGGTGTTGATGAGGATAAACATTCTCAGGAACAATAGCCCTGGTGTTGAAGTGGATGAACAGTCTCAGTAACAATTGCCCCGGTGTTGATGTGGATGAACTGACTCAGGAACAATAACACTGCTGTTGATGTGGATGAACATTCTCAGTAACAATAGCCCTGGTGTTGATGATGGAAAACATTCTCAGGAACAATAGCCCTTGTGTTGATGTGGATGAACAGTCTCAGGAAAAATAGCCCCTGTGTTGATGTTGATGTACAGTCTCAGGAACATTAGTCCTGGTGTTGATGAGGATATACATTCTCAGGAACAATAGCCCAGGTGTTGATGTTGAGGAACAGTCTTAGGAACAGTAGCCCTGGTGTTGATGTGGATGAAAAACCTCAGGAACAACAGCCCTGGTGTTGATGTGGATGAACAGTCTCAGGAAAAATAGCCCTGGTGTGGATGTGGATGAACAATCTCAGGAACAATAGCACTGGTGTTGCTGTTGATGCACTACTCAGGAACAATAGCCCTGGTTTTGATGTGGATGAACAGCCTCAGGAACAATTCCCCTGGTGTTGATGTGGATGAACAATCTCAGGAACATTAGTCCTGGTGTTGATGAGGATAAACATTCTCAGGAACAATAGCCCTGGTATTGATGTTGATGATCAGTCTCAGGAACAATAGCCCTGGTGTTGATGTGGATGAACAATCTCAGGAACAATAGCCCTGGTGTTGATGTTGATGAACAGTCTCAGGAACAATAGTCCTGGTGTCGATGTCGATGAACATTCTCAGGAACAAGAGCCAAGGTGTTGATGTTGATGTACAGTCTCAGGAACATGAGTCCTGGTGTTGATGAGGATAAACATTCTCAGGAACAATAGCCCTGGTATTGATGTTGATGAACAGTCTCAGGAACAATAACCCTGGTGTTGATGTTGATGATCAGTCTCAGGAACAATAGCCCTGGTGTTGATGTGGATGAACAATCTCAGGAACAATAGCCCTGGTGTTGATGTTGATGAACAGTCTCAGGAACAATAGTCCTGGTGTCGATGTCGATGAACATTCTCAGGAACAAGAGCCAAAGTGTTGATGTTGATGTACAGTCTCAGGAACATGAGTCCTGGCGTTGATGAGGATATACATTCTCAGGAACAATAGACCAGGTGTTGATGTTGAGGAACAGTCTCAGGAACAATAGCCCTGGTGTTGATGTGGATGAACAATCTCAGGAACAACAGCCCTGGTGATGATGTGGATGAACAGTCTCAGGAACAATAGCCCGGGTGTTGATGTGGATAAACAGTCTCAGGAACAATAGCCCTGGTGTTGATGTGGATGAACAATCTCAGGAACAAAAGCCCTGGTGTTGATGTGGATGAACATTCTCAGGAACAATAGCCCTGGTGTTGATGTGGATGAACAATCTCAGCAACAATAGCCCTGGTGTTGATGAGGATGAACAATCTCAGTAACAATAGCCCTGGTGTTGATGTGGATGAATAATCACAGGAACAATTACCCTGGTTTTGATGTGGATGAACAGTCTCAGGAACAATAGCCCTGGTGTTGATGATGGTAAACATTCTCAGGAACAATAGCCCTGGTGTTGATGTGGATTAACAGTCTCAGGAACAATAGCCTTGGGTTGATGTGGATGAACAATCTCAGGAACAATAGCCCTGGTGTTGATGTGGATGAACAGTCTCAGGAAAAATAGCCCTGGTGTTGATGAGGATAAACATTCTCAGGAACAATAGCCCTGGTGTTGAAGTGGATGAACAGTCTCAGTAACAATTGCCCCGGTGTTGATGTGGATGAACTGACTCAGGAACAATAACACTGCTGTTGATGTGGATGAACATTCTCAGTAACAATAGCCCTGGTGTTGATGATGGAAAACATTCTCAGGAACAATAGCCCTTGTGTTGATGTGGATGAACAGTCTCAGGAACAATAGCCCCTGTGTTGATGTGGATGAACAGTCTCAGGAACAATAGCCCTGGTGTTGAAGTGGATGAACAGTCTCTGGAACAATTGCCCTGGTGTTGATGTGGATGAACAGACTCAGGAACAATAACCCTGGTGTTGATGTGGAGAAACATTGTCAGGAACAATAGCCCTGGTGTTGATGCGGATGAACAATCTCAGGAACAATAGCCCTGGTGTTGATGTTGATGAACAGTCTCAGGAACAATAGCCCTGGAGTTGATGTCGATGAACATTCTCAGGATCAAGAGCCAAGGTGTTGATGTTGATGTACAGTCTCAGGAACATTAGTCCTGGTGTTGATGAGGATATACATTCTCAGGAACAATAGCCCAGGTGTTGATGTTGAGGAACAGTCTTAGGAACAGTAGCCCTGGTGTTGATGTGGATGAAAAACCTCAGGAACAACAGCCCTGGTGTTGATGTGGATGAACAGTCTCAGGAAAAATAGCCCTGGTGTGGATGTGGATGAACAATCTCAGGAACAATAGCCCTGGTGTTGAAGTGGATGAGCATTCTCAGGAACAATAGCCCTGGTGTTGATGTGGATGAAGAATCTCAGGAACAATAGCCCTGGTGTTGATGAGGATGAACAATCTCAGGAACAATAGCCCTGGTTTTGATGTGGATGAGCAATCTCAGGAACAATAGCCCTGGTGTTGATGTGGATGAACAATCACAGGAACAATTACCCTGGTGTTGATGTGGATGAACAGTCTCAGGAAAAATAGCCCTGGTGTTGATGAGGATAAACATTCTCAGGAACAATAGCCCTGGTGTTGAAGTGGATGAACAGTCTCAGTAACAATTGCCCCGGTGTTGATGTGGATGAACTGACTCAGGAACAATAACACTGCTGTTGATGTGGATGAACATTCTCAGTAACAATAGCCCTGGTGTTGATGATGGAAAACATTCTCAGGAACAATAGCCCTTGTGTTGATGTGGATGAACAGTCTCAGGAAAAATAGCCCCTGTGTTGATGTGGATGAACAGTCTCAGGAACAATAGCCCTGGTGTTGAAGTGGATGAACAGTCTCTGGAACAATTGCCCTGGTGTTGATGTGGATGAACAGACTCAGGAACAATAACCCTGGTGTTGATGTGGAGAAACATTGTCAGGAACAATAGCCCTGGTGTTGATGCGGATGAACAATCTCAGGAACAATAGCCCTGGTGTTGATGTTGATGAACAGTCTCAGGAACATTAGCCCTGGAGTTGATGTCGATGAACATTCTCAGGATCAAGAGCCAAGGTGTTGATGTTGATGTACAGTCTCAGGAACATTAGTCCTGGTGTTGATGAGGATATACATTCTCAGGAACAATAGCCCAGGTGTTGATGTTGAGGAACAGTCTTAGGAACAGTAGCCCTGGTGTTGATGTGGATGAAAAACCTCAGGAACAATAGCCCTGGTGTTGATGCGGATGAACAGTCTCAGGAACAATAGCCCTGATGCTGATGTGGATGAACAATCTCAGGAACAATAGCCCTGGTGTTGAAGTGGATGAGCATTCACAGGAACAATAGCCCTGGTGTTGATGTGGATGAAGAATCTCAGGAACAATAGCCCTGGTGTTGATGAGGATGAACAATCTCAGGAACAATAGCCCTGGTTTTGATGTGGATGAGCAATCTCAGGAACAATAGCCCTGTTGTTGATGTGGATGAACAATCACAGGAACAATTACCCTGGTGTTGATGTGGATGAACAGTCTCAGTAACAATAGCCCTGGTCTTGATGATGGTAAACATTCTCAGGAACAATAGCACTGGTGTTGATGTGGATGAACAGTTTCAGGAACAATAGCCCTGGTGTTGATGTGGATGAACAATCTCAGGAACAATAGCCCCTGTGTTGATGTGGATGAACAGTTTCAGGAACAATAGCCCTGGTGTTGAAGTGGATGAACATTCTCTGGAACAATTGCCCTGGTGTTGATGTGGATGAACAGACTCAGGAACAATAACCCTGGTGTTGATGTGGAGAAACATTGTCAGGGAAAATACCCCTGGTTTTGATGTGGATGAACAATCTCAGGAACTATAGCCCAACTGTTGATGTGGATGAACATTCTCAGGAACAATAGGCCTGCTGTTGATGTGGATGAACAATCTCAGGAACAATAGCCCTGGTGTTGATGTGGATGAACAATCTCAGGAACATTAGTCCTGGTGTTGATGAGGATAAACATTCTCAGGAACAATAGCACTGGTGTTGATGTGGATGAACAGTCTCAGAAACGATACTCCTGGTGTTGATGTGGATGAACAGGCTCAAGAACAATAGCAGTGGTGTTGATGTGGATGAACAATCTCAGGAACAATAGAACTGGTGTTGTTGTGGATGAACCATCTCAGGACAATAGCCCTGGTGTTGATGAAGAAAAATATTCTCAGGAACAATAGCCCTGGTGTTGATGAGGAGAAACAGTCACAGGAACAATAGCCCAGGTGTTGATGTGGATGAACAGTCTCAGGAACAATAGCCATGATGTTGATGTGGATGGAAAATCTCAGGAACAATTGCTCTGGTGTTGATGTGGATGAACAGTATCAGGAACAATAACCCTGGTGTTGATGTGGATGAACAATCTCAGGAAAAATAGCCCTGGTGTTGATGTTGATGAACAATCTCAGGAACAAAAGCCCTGGTGTTGATGTGGATGAACAGTCTCAGGAACAGTAGCCCTGGTGTTGATGTCGATAAACATTCTCAGGATCAATTGCCAAGGTGTTCATGTTGATGTACAGTCTCAGGAACAATAGCCCAGGGGTTGAAGTTGCGGAACAGTCTTAGGAACATTAGCCCTGGTGTTGATGTTGATGAACAGTCTCAGGAACAATAGTCCTGGTGTCGATGTCGATGAACTTTCTCAGGAACAAGAGCCAAGGTGTTGATGTTGATGTACAGTCTCAGGAACATGAGTCCTGGTGTTGATGAGGATAAACATTCTCAGGAACAATAGCCCTGGTATTGATGTTGATGAACAGTCTCAGGAACAATAACCCTGGTGTTGATGTTGATGATAAGTCTCAGGAACAATAGCCCTGGTGTTGATGTTGATGAACAATCTCAGGAACAATAGCCCTGGTGTTGATGTTGATGAACAGTCTCAGGAACAATAGTCCTGGTGTCGATGTCGATGAACATTCTCAGGAACAAGAGCCAAGGTGTTCATGTTGATGTACAGTCTCAGGAACATGAGTCCTGGCGTTGATGAGGATATACATTCTCAGGAACAATAGACCAGGTGTTGATGTTGAGGAACAGTCTCAGGAACAATAGCCCTGGTGTTGATGTGGATGAACAATCTCAGGAACAACAGCCCAGGTGATGATGTGGATGAACAGTCTCAGGAACAATAGCCCGGGTGTTGATGTGGATAAACAGTCTCAGGAACAATAGCCCTGGTGTTGATGTGGATGAACAATCTCAGGAACAAAAGCCCTGGTGTTGATGTGGATGAACATTCTCAGGAACAATAGCCCTGGTGTTGATGTGGATGAACAATCTCAGGAACAATAGCCCTGGTGTTGATGAGGATGAACAATCTCAGTAACAATAGCCCTGGTGTTGATGTGGATGAATAATCACAGGAACAATTACCCTGGTTTTGATGTGGATGAACAGTCTCAGGAACAATAGCCCTGGTGTTGATGATGGTAATCATTCTCAGGAACAATAGCCCTTGTGTTGATGTGGATTAACAGTCTCAGGAACAATAGCCCTGGGTTGATGTGGTTGAACAATCTCAGGAACAATAGCCCTGGTGTTGATGTGGATGAACAGTCTCAGGAAAAATAGCCCTGGTGTTGATGAGGATAAACATTCTCAGGAACAATAGCCCTGGTGTTGAAGTGGATGAACAGTCTCAGTAACAATTGCCCCGGTGTTGATGTGGATGAACTGACTCAGGAACAATAACACTGCTGTTGATGTGGATGAACATTCTTAGTAACAATAGACCTGGTGTTGATGATGGAAAACATTCTCAGGAACAATAGCCCTTGTGTTGATGTGGATGAACAGTCTCAGGAACAATAGCCCATGTGTTGATTTGGATGAACAGTCTCAGGAACAATAGCCCTGGTGTTGAAGTGGATGAACAGTCTCTGGAACAATTGCCCTGGTGTTGATGTGGATGAACAGACTCAGGAACAATAACCCTGGTGTTGATGTGGAGAAACATTGTCAGGAACAATAGCCCTGGTGTTGATGCGGATGAACAATCTCAGGAACAATAGCCCTGGTGTTGATGTTGATGAACAGTCTCAGGAACAATAGCCCTGGAGTTGATGTCGATGAACATTCTCAGGATCAAGAGCCAAGGTGTTGATGTTGATGTACAGTCTCAGGAACATTAGTCCTGGTGTTGATGAGGATATACATTCTCAGGAACAATAGCCCAGGTGTTGATGTTGAGGAACAGTCTTAGGAACAGTAGCCCTGGTGTTGATGTGGATGAAAAACCTCAGGAACAACAGCCCTGGTGTTGATGTGGATGAACAGTCTCAGGAAAAATAGCCCTGGTGTGGATGTGGATGAACAATCTCAGGAACAATAGCCCTGGTGTTGATGCGGATGAACAGTCTCAGGAACAATAGCCCTGATGCTGATGTGGATGAACAATCTCAGGAACAATGGCCCTGGTGTTGAAGTGGATGAGCATTCTCAGGAACAATAGCCCTGGTGTTGATGTGGATGAAGAATCTCAGGAACAATAGCCCTGGTGTTGATGAGGATGAACAATCTCAGGAACAATAGCCCTGGTTTTGATGTGGATGAGCAATCTCAGGAACAATAGCCCTGGTGTTGATGTGGATGAACAATCACAGGAACAATTACCCTGGTGTTGATGTGGATGAACAGTCTCAGGAAAAATAGCCCTGGTGTTGATGAGGATAAACATTCTCAGGAACAATAGCCCTGGTGTTGAAGTGGATGAACAGTCTCAGTAACAATTGCCCCGGTGTTGATGTGGATGAACTGACTCAGGAACAATAACACTGCTGTTGATGTGGATGAACATTCTCAGTAACAATAGCCCTGGTGTTGATGATGGAAAACATTCTCAGGAACAATAGCCCTTGTGTTGATGTGGATGAACAGTCTCAGGAAAAATAGCCCCTGTGTTGATGTGGATGAACAGTCTCAGGAACAATAGCCCTGGTGTTGAAGTGGATGAACAGTCTCTGGAACAATTGCCCTGGTGTTGATGTGGATGAACATACTCAGGAACAATAACCCTGGTGTTGATGTGGAGAAACATTGTCAGGAACAATAGCCCTGGTGTTGATGCGGATGAACAATCTCAGGAACAATAGCCCTGGTGTTGATGTTGATGAACAGTCTCAGGAACAATAGCCCTGGAGTTGATGTCGATGAACATTCTCAGGATCAAGAGCCAAGGTGTTGATGTTGATGTACAGTCTCAGGAACATTAGTCCTGGTGTTGATGAGGATATACATTCTCAGGAACAATAGCCCAGGTGTTGATGTTGAGGAACAGTCTTAGGAACAGTAGCCCTGGTGTTGATGTGGATGAAAAACCTCAGGAACAACAGCCCTGGTGTTGATGTGGATGAACAGGCTCAGGAAAAATAGCCCTGGTGTGGATGTGGATGAACAATCTCAGGAACAATAGCCCTGGTGTTGATGCGGATGAACAGTCTCAGGAACAATAGCCCTGATGCTGATGTGGATGAACAATCTCAGGAACAATAGCCCTGGTGTTGAAGTGGATGAGCATTCACAGGAACAATAGCCCTGGTGTTGATGTGGATGAAGAATCTCAGGAACAATAGCCCTGGTGTTGATGAGGATGAACAATCTCAGGAACAATAGCCCTGGTTTTGATGTGGATGAGCAATCTCAGGAACAATAGCCCTGTTGTTGATGTGGATGAACAATCACAGGAACAATTACCCTGGTGTTGATGTGGATGAACAGTCTCAGTAACAATAGCCCTGGTCTTGATGATGGTAAACATTCTCAGGAACAATAGCACTGGTGTTGATGTGGATGAACAGTTTCAGGAACAATAGCCCTGGTGTTGATGTGGATGAACAATCTCAGGAACAATAGCCCCTGTGTTGATGTGGATGAACAGTTTCAGGAACAATAGCCCTGGTGTTGAAGTGGATGAACATTCTCTGGAACAATTGCCCTGGTGTTGATGTGGATGAACAGACTCAGGAACAATAACCCTGGTGTTGATGTGGAGAAACATTGTCAGGAAAAATACCCCTGGTTTTGATGTGGATGAACAATCTCAGGAACAATAGCCCAACTGTTGATGTGGATGAACATTCTCAGGAACAATAGGCCTGCTGTTGATGTGGATGAACAATCTCAGGAACAATAGCCCTGGTGTTGATGTGGATGAACAATCTCAGGAACATTAGTCCTGGTGTTGATGAGGATAAACATTCTCAGGAACAATAGCACTGGTGTTGATGTGGATGAACAGTCTCAGAAACGATACTCCTGGTGTTGATGTGGATGAACAGGCTCAAGAACAATAGCAGTGGTGTTGATGTGGATAAACCATCTCAGGACAATAGCCCTGGTGTTGATGAAGAAAAATATTCTCAGGAACAATAGCCCTGGTGTTGATGAGGAGAAACAGTCACAGGAACAATAGCCCAGGTGTTGATGTGGATGAACAGTCTCAGGAACAATAGCCATGATGTTGATGTGGATGGAAAATCTCAGGAACAATTGCCCTGGTGTTGATGTGGATGAACAGTATCAGGAACAATAGCCCTGGTGTTGATGTGGATGAACAATCTCAGGAAAAGTAGCCCTGGTGTTGATGTTGATGAACAATGTCAGGAACAAAAGCCCTGGTGTTGATGTGGATGAACAATCTCAGGAACAATAGCCCTGGTGTTGATGTTGATGAACAGTCTCAGGAACAGTAGCCCTGGTGTTGATGTCGATAAACATTCTCAGGATCAATTGCCAAGGTGTTCATGTTGATGTACAGTCTCAGGAACAATAGCCCAGGGGTTGAAGTTGCGGAACAGTCTTAGGAACATTAGCCCTGGTGTTGATGTGGATGAACAATCTCAGGAACAATAGCCCTGGTGTTGATGAGGATGAACAATCTCAGGAACAATAGCCCTGGTGTTGATGTGGATGAACAATCACAGGAACAATTACCCTGGTTTTGATGTGGATGAACAGTCTCAGGAACAATAGCCCTGATGTTGATGTGGATGAACAATCTCAGGAACAATAGCCCTGGTGTTGATGTGGATGAACATTCTCAGGAACAATAGCCCTGGTGTTGATGTGGATGAACAATCTCAGGAAAAATAGCCCTGGTGTTGATGAGGATGAACAATCTCAGGAACAATTGCCCTGGTTTTGATGTGGATGAGCAATCTCAGGAACAAAAGCCCTGTTGTTGATGTGGATCAACAATCACAGGAACAATTACCCTGGTGTTGATGTGGATGAACAGTCTCAGGAACAATAGCCCTGGTGTTGATGATGGTAAACATTCTCAGGAACAATAGCCCTGGTGTTGATGTGGATGAACAGTCTCAGGAACAATAGCCCTGCTGTTGATGTGGATGAACATTCTCAGGAACATTAGCCCCTGTGTTGATGTGGATGAACAGTCTCAGGAACAATAGCCCTGGTGTTGAAGTGGATGAAAAGTCTCTGGAACAATTGCCCTGGTGTTGATGTGGATGAACAGACTCAGGAACAATAACCCTGGTGTTGTTGTGGAGAAACATTTTCAGGAGCAATAGCCCTGGTGTTGATGCGGATGAACATTCTCAGGAACAATAGCCCAACTGTTGATGTGGATGAACATTCTCAGGAACAATAGCCCTGCTGTTGATGTGGATGAACAATCTCAGGAACAATAGCCCTGGTGTTGATGTGGATGAACAATCTCAGGAACAATAGCACTGGTGTTGCTGTTGATGAACAGTCTCAGGAACAATAGCCCTGGTGTTGATGAGGATGAACAATCTCAGGAACAGTAGCCCTGGTTTTGATGTGGATGAGCAATCTCAGGAACAATAGCCCTGTTGTTGATGTGGATGAACAATCACAGGAACAATTACCCTGGTGTTGATGTGGATGAACAGTCTCAGTAACAATAGCCCTGGTCTTGATGATGGTAAACATTCTCAGGAACAATAGCACTGGTGTTGATGTGGATGAACAATCTCAGGAACAATAGCCCCTGTGTTGATGTGGATGAACAGTTTCAGGAACAATAGCCCTGGTGTTGAAGTGGATGAACATTCTCTGGAACAATTGCCCTGGTGTTGATGTGGATGAACAGACTCAGGAACAATAACCCTGGTGTTGATGTGGAGAAACATTGTCAGGAAAAATACCCCTGGTTTTGATGTGGATGAACAATCTCAGGAACAATAGCCCAACTGTTGATGTGGTTGAACATTCTCAGGAACAATAGGCCTGCTGTTGATGTGGATGAACAATCTCAGGAACAATAGCCCTGATGTTGATGTGGATGAACAATCTCAGGAACATTAGTCCTGGTGTTGATGAGGATAAACATTCTCAGGAACAATAGCACTGGTGTTGATGTGGATGAACAGTCTCAGAAACGATACTCCTGGTGTTGATGTGGATGAACAGGCTCAAGAACAATAGCAGTGGTGTTGATGTGGATGAACAATCACAGGAACAATAGAACTGGTGTTGTTGTGGATGAACCATCTCAGGACAATAGCCCTGGTGTTGATGAAGAAAAATATTCTCAGGAACAATAGCCCTGGTGTTGATGAGGAGAAACAGTCACAGGAACAATAGCCCTGGTGTTGATGTGGATGAACAGTCTCAGGAACAATAGCCATGATGTTGATGTGGATGGAAAATCTCAGGAACAATTGCCCTGGTGTTGATGTGGATGAACAGTATCAGGAACAATAACCCTGGTGTTGATGTGGATGAACAATCTCAGGAAAAATAGCCCTGGTGTTGATGTTGATGAACAATCTCAGGAACAAAAGACCTGGTGTTGATGTGGATGAACAATCTCAGGAACAATAGCCCTGGTGTTGATGTTGATGAACAGTCTCAGGAACAATAGCCCTGGTGTTGATGTCGATAAACATTCTCAGGATCAATTGCCAAGGTGTTCATGTTGATGTACAGTCTCAGGAACAATAGCCCAGGGGTTGAAGTTGCGGAACAGTCTTAGGAACATTAGCCCTGGTGTTGATGTGGATGAACAATCTCAGGAACAATAGCCCTGGTGTTGATGAGGATGAACTTTCTCAGGAACAATAGCCCTGGTGTTGATGTGGATGAACAATCACAGGAACAATTACCCTGGTTTTGATGTGGATGAACAGTCTCAGGAACAATAGCCCTGATGTTGATGTGGATGAACAATCTCAGGAACAATAGCCCTGGTGTTGATGTGGATGAACATTCTCAGGAACAATAGCCCTGGTGTTGATGTGGATGAACAATCTCAGGAAAAATAGCCCTGGTGTTGATGAGGATGAACAATCTCAGGAACAATTGCCCTGGTTTTGATGTGGATGAGCAATCTCAGGAACAAAAGCCCTGTTGTTGATGTGGATCAACAATCACAGGAACAATTACCCTGGTGTTGATGTGGATGAACAGTCTCAGGATCAATAGCCCTGGTGTTGATGATGGTAAACATTCTCAGGAACAATAGCCCTGGTGTTGATGTGGATGAACAGTCTCAGGAACAATAGCCCTGCTGTTGATGTGGATGAACATTCTCAGGAACATTAGCCCCTGTGTTGATGTGGATGAACAGTCTCAGGAACAATAGCCCTGGTGTTGAAGTGGATGAAAAGTCTCTGGAACAATTGCCCTGGTGTTGATGTGGATGAACAGACTCAGGAACAATAACCCTGGTGTTGTTGTGGAGAAACATTGTCAGGAACAATAGCCCTGGTGTTGATGCGGATGAACATTCTCAGGAACAATAGCCCAACTGTTGATGTGCATGAACATTCTCAGGAACAATAGCCCTGCTGTTGATGTGGATGAACAGCCTCAGGAACAATTCCCCAGGTGTTGATGTGGATGAACAATCTCAGGAACATTTGTCCTGGAGTTGATGAGGATATACATTCTCAGGAACAATAGCCCTGGTATTGATGTGGATGAACAGTCTCAGGAACAATAACCCTGGTGTTGATGTTGATGATCAGTCTCAGGAACAATACCCCTGGTGTTGATGTGGATGAACAATCTCAGGAACAATCGCCCTGGTGTTGATGTTGATGAACAGTCTCAGGAACAATAGTCCTGGTGTCGATGTCGATGAACATTCTCAGGAACAAGAGCCAAGGTGTTGATGTTGATGTACAGTCTCAGGAACATGAGTCCTGGTGTTGATGAGGATATACATTCTCAGGAACAATAGCCCTGGTGTTGATGTTGATGATCAGTCTCAGAAACAATAGCCCTGGTGTTGATGTGGATGAACAATCTCAGGCAAAATAGACCTGGTGTTGATGTTGATGAACATTCTCAGGAACAATAGCCCTGCTGTTGATGTGGATGAACAATCTCAGGAACAATAGCCCTTGTGTTGATGTTGATGAACAGTCTCAGGAACAATAGCCCTGGAGTTGATGTCGATGAACATTCTCAGGATAAAGAGCCAAGGTGTTGAGTTGATGTACAGTCTCAGGAACATTAGCCCAGGTGTTGATGTTGAGGAACAGTCTAAGGAACAGTAGCCCTGGTGTTGATGTGGATGAAAAACCTCAGGAACAACAGCCCTGGTGTTGATGTGGATGAACAGTCTCAGGAAAAATAGCCCTGGTGTGGATGTGGATGAACAATCTCAGGAACAATAGCCCTGGTGTTGATGCGGATGAACAGTCTCAGGAACAATAGCCCTGGTTTTGATGTGGATGATCAATCTCAGGAACAATAGCCCCTGTGTTGATGTGGATGAACAGTTTCAGGAACAATTGCCCTGGTGTTGAAGTGGATGAACAATCTCAGGAACAATAGGCCTGCTGTTGATATGGATGAACAATCTCAGGAACAATAGCCCTGGTGTTGATGTGGATGAACAATCTCAGGAACATTAGTCCTGGTGTTGATGAGGATAAACATTCTCAGGAACAATAGCCCTGGTATTGATGTTGATGATCAGTCTCAGGAACAATAACCCTGGTGTTGATGTTGATGATCAGTCTCAGGAACAATAGCCCTGGTGTTGATGTGGATGAACAATCTCAGGAACAATCGCCCTGGTGTTGATGTTGATGAACATTCTCAGGAACAATAGCCCTGGTGTTGATGTGGATGCACAATCTCAGGAACAATAGCCCTGGTGTTGATGTTGATGAACAGTCTCAGGAACAATAGTCCTGGTGTCGATGTCGATGAACATTCTCAGGAACAAGAGCCAAGGTGTTGATGTTGATGTTGATGTACAGTCTCAGGAACATGAGTCCTGGCGTTGATGAGGATATACATTCTCAGGAACAATAGACCAGGTGTTGATGTTGAGGAACAGTCTCAGGAACAATAGCCCTGGTGTTGATGTGGATGAACAATCTCAGGAACAACAGCCCTGGTGATGATGTGGATGAACAGTCTCAGGAACAATAGCCCGGGTGTTGATGTGGATAAACAGTCTCTGGAACAATAGCCCTGGTGTTGATGTGGATGAACAATCTCAGGAACAAAAGCCCTGGTGTTGATGTGGATGAACATTCTCAGGAACAATAGCCCTGGTGTTGATGTGGATGAACAATCTCAGGAACAATAGCCCTGGTGTTGATGAGGATGAACAATCTCAGTAACAATAGCCCTGGTGTTGATGTGGATGAATAATCACAGGAACAATTACCCTGGTTTTGATGTGGATGAACAGTCTCAGGAACAATAGCCCTGGTGTTGATCATGGTAAACATTCTCAGGAAAAACAGCCCTGGTGTTGATGTGGGTGAACTGTCTCAGGAACAATAGCCCTGGGTTGATGTGGATGAACAATCTCAGGAACAATAGCCCTGGTGTTGATGTGGATGAACAGTCTCAGGAAAAATAGCCCTGGTGTTGATGAGGATAAACATTCTCAGGAACAACAGCCCTGGTGTTGAAGTGGATGAACAGTCTCAGTAGCAATTGCCTCGGTGCTGATGTGGATGAACTGACTCAGGAACAATAACCCTGCTGTTGATGTGGATGAACATTCTCAGTAACAATAGCCCTGGTGTTGATGATGGTAAACATTCTCAGGAACATTAGCCCTGGTGTTGATGTGGATGAACAGTCTCAGGAACAATAGCCCCTGTGTTGATGGGGATGAACAGTCTCAGGAACAATATCCCTGGTGTTGAAGTGGATGAACAGTCTCTGTAACAATTGCCCTGGTGTTGATGTGGATGAACAGACTCAGGAACAATAACCCTGGTGTTGATGTGGAGAAACATTGTCAGGAACAATAGCCCTGGTGTTGATGCGGATGAACAGTCTCAGGAACAATAGCCCGGGTGTTGATGTGGATGAACATTCTCAGGAACAATAGCCCTGCTGTTGACGTGGATGAACAATATCAGGAACAATAGCGCTGGTGTTGATGTGGATGAACAGCCTCAGGAACAATTCACCTGGTGTTGATTTGTATGAACAATCTCAGGAACATTAGTCCTGGTTTTGAGGAGGATAAACATTCTCAGGAACAATAGCCCTGGTATTGATGTTGATGAACAGTCTCAGGAACACTAACCCTGGTGTTGATGTTGATGATCAGTCTCAGGAACAATAGCCCTGGTGTTGATGTGGATGAACAATCTCAGGAACATTCGCCCTGGTGTTGATGTTGATGACCATTCTCAGGAACCATAGCCCTGATGTTGATGTGGATGAACAATCTCAGGAACAATAGCCCTGGTGTTGATGTTGATGAACAGTCTCAGGAACAATAGTCCTGGTGTCGATGTCGATGAACATTCTCAGGAACAAGAGCCAAGGTGTTGATGTTGATGTACAGTCTCAGGAACATGAGTCCTGGTGTTGATGAGGATATACATTCTCAGGAACAATAGCCCAGGTGTTGATGTTGAGGAACAGTCTCAGGAACAATAGCACTGGTGTTGATGTGGATGAACAATCTCAGGAACAACAGCCATGGTTATGATGTGGATGAACAGTCTCAGGAACAATAGCCCGGGTGTTGATGTGGATAGACAGTCTCAGGAACAATAGCCCTGGTGTTGATGTGGATGAACAATCTCAGGAACAAAAGCCCTGGTGTTGATGTGGATGAACATTCTCAGGAACAAAAGCCCTGGTGTTGATGTGGATGAACAATCTCAGGAACAATAGCCCTGGTGTTGATGAGGATGAACAATCTCAGGAACAATAGCCATGGTGTTGATGTGGATGAACAATCACAGGAACAATTACCCTGGTTTTGATGTGGATGAACAGTCTCAGGAACAATAGCCCTGATGTTGATGATGGTAAACATTCTCAGGAACAATAGCCCTGGTGTTGATGTGGATGAACAGTCTCAGGAACAATAGCCCTGGTGTTGATGTAGATGAACAATCTCAGGAACAATAGCCCTGGTGTTGATGTGGATGAACAGTCTCAGGAAAAATAGCCCTGGTGTTGATGAGGATAAACATTCTCAGGAACAATAGCCCTGGTGTTGAAGTGGATGAACAGTCTCACTAACAATTGCCCTGGTGTTGATGTGAATGAACTGACTCAGGAACAATAACCCTGCTGTTGATGTGGATGAACATTCTCAGGAACAATAGCCCTGATGTTGATGTGGATGAACAGTCTCAGGAAGAAGTGCCCTGGTGTTGATGTGGATGAACAGTCTCAGGAACAATAGCCCTGGTGTTGATGAGGATAAACATTCTCAGGAAAAACAGCCCTAGTACTGATGTGGATGAACAGTCTCAGGAACAATAGCCCTGGTGTTGATGTGGATGAACAATCTCAGGAACAATAGCCCTGGTGTTGATGTGGATGAACAATCTCAGGAACAATAGCCCTGTTGTTGATGTGGATGAACAATCTCAGGAACAATAGCCCTGGTGTTGATGTGCATGAACAATCTCAGGAACAATAGCCCTGGTGTTGATGTTGATGAACATTCTCAGGAACAATAGCCCTGGTGTTGATTTCATGAACATTCTCAGGAACAATAGCCCTGGTGTTGATGTCGATGAACATTCTCAGGAACAAGAGCCAAGGTGTTGCTGTTGATGTACAGTCTCAGGAACAATAGCCCTGCTTTTGATGTGGATGAACAGCCTCAGGAACAATTCCCCAGGTGTTGATGTGGATGAATAATCTCAGGAACATTTGTCCTGTAGTTGATGAGGATATACATTCTCAGGAACAATAGCCCTGGTATTGATGTGGATGAACAGTCTCAGCAACAATAACCCTGGTGTTGATGTTGATGATCAGTCTCAGGAACAATACCCCTGGTGTTGATGTGGATGAACAATCTCAGGAACAATCGCCCTGGTATTGATGTTGATGAACATTCTCAGGAACAATAGCCCTGGTGTTGATGTGGATGAACAATCTCCGGAACAACAGCCCTGGTGTTGATGTTGATGAACAGTCTCAGGAACAATAGTCCTGTTGTCGATGTCGATGAACATTCTCAGGAACAAGAGCCAAGGTGTTGATGTTGATGTACAGTCTCAGGAACATGAGTCCTGGTGTTGATGAGGATATACATTCTCAGGAACAATAGCCCTGGTGTTGATGTTGATGATCAGTCTCAGAAACTATAGCCATGGTGTTGATGTGGCTGAACAATCTCAGGCAAAATAGCCCTGGTATTGATGTTGATGAACATTCTCAGGAACAATAGCCCTGCTGTTGATGTGGATGAACAATCTCAGGAACAATAGCCCTTGTGTTGATGTTGATGAACAGTCTCAGGAACAATAGCCCTGGAGTTGATGTCGATGAACATTCACAGGATAATGAGCCAAGGTGTTGAGTTGATGTACAGTCTCAGGAACATTAGTCCTGGTGTTGATGAGGATATACATTCTCAGGAACAATAGCCCAGGTGTTGATGTTGAGGAACAGTCTTAGGAACAGTAGCCCTGGTGTTGATGTGGATGAAAAACCTCAGGAACATCAGCCCTGGTGTTGATGTGGATGAACAGTCTCAGGAAAAATAGCCCTGGTGTTGATGTGGATGAACAATCTCAGGAACAATAGCCCTGGTGTTGATGCGGATGAACAGTCTCAGGAACAATAGCCCTGGTGTTGATGTGGATGAACAATCTCAGGAACAATAGCCCTGGTGTTGAAGTGGATGAGCATTCTCAGGAACAATAGACCTGGTGTTGATGTGGATGAAGAATCTCAGGAACAATAGCCCTGGTGTTGATGAGGATGAACAATCCCAGGAACAATAGCCCTGGTTTTGATGTGGATGAGCTATCTCAGGAACATTAGCCCTGTTGTTGATGTGGATGAACAATCACAGGATCAATTACCCTGGTGTTGATGTGGATGAACAGTCTCAGTAACAATAGCCCTGGTCTTGATGATGGTAAACATTCTCAGGAACAATAGCCCTGGTGTTGATGTGGATGAACAGTCTCAGGAACAATAGCCCTGGTGTTGATGTGGATGATCAATCTCAGGAACAATAGCCCCTGTGTTGATGTGGATGAACAGTTTCAGGAACAATAGCCCTGGTGTTGAAGTGGATGAACATTCTCTGGAACAATTGCCCTGGTGTTGATGTGGATGAACAGACTCAGGAACAATAACCCTGGTGTTGATGTGGAGAAACATTGTCAGGAACAATACCCCTGGTGTTGATGCGGATGAACAATCTCAGGAACAATAGCCCAACTGTTGATGTGGATGAGCATTCTCAGGAACAATAGGCCTGCTGTTGATATGGATGAACAATCTCAGGAACAATAGCCCTGGTGTTGATGTGGATGAACAATCTCAGGAATATTAGTCCTGGTGTTGATGAGGATAAACATTATCAGGAACAATAGCCCTGGTATTGATGTTGATGAACAGTCTCAGGTACAATAACCCTGGTGTTGATGTTGATGATCAGTCTCAGGAACAATAGCCCTGGTGTTGATGTGGATGAACAATCTCAGGAACAATCGCCCTGGTGTTGATGTTGATGAACATTCTCAGGAACAATATCCCTGGTGTTGATGTGGATGCACAATCTCAGGAACAATAGCCCTGGTGTTGATGTTGATGAACAGTCTCAGGAACAATAGTCCTGGTGTCGATGTCGATGATCATTCTCAGGAACAAGAGCCAAGGTGTTGATGTTGATGTTGTTGTACAGTCTCAGGAACATGAGTCCTGGCGTTGATGAGGATATACATTCTCAGGAACAATAGACCAGGTGTTGATGTTGAGGAACAGTCTCAGGAACAATAGCCCTGGTGTTGATGTGGATGAACAATCTCAGGAACAACAGCCCTGGTGATGATGTGGATGAACAGACTCAGGAACAATAGCCCGGGTGTTGATGTGGATAAACAGTCTCTGGAACAATAGCCCTGGTGTTGATGTGGATGAACAATCTCAGGAACAAAAGCCCTGGTGTTGATGTGGATGAACATTCTCAGGAACAATAGCCCTGGTGTTGATGTGGATGAACAATCTCAGGAACAATAGCCCTGGTGTTGATGAGGATGAACAATCTCAGTAACAATAGCCCTGGTGTTGATGTGGATGAATAATCACAGGAACAATTACCCTGGTTTTGATGTGGATGAACAGTCTCAGGAACAATAGCCCTGGAGTTGATGATGGTAAACATTCTCAGGAACAATAGCCCTGGTGTTGATGTGGATGAACAGTCTCAGGAAAAATAGCCCTGGTGTTGATGAGGATAAACATTCTCAGGAACAACAGCCCTGGTGTTGAAGTGGATGAACAGTCTCAGTAGCAATTGCCCCGGTGCTGATGTGGATGAACTGACTCAGGAACAATAACCCTGCTGTTGATGTGGATGAACATTCTCAGTAACAATAGCCCTGGTGTTGATGACGGTAAACATTCTCAGGAACAATCGCCCTGGTGTTGATGTGGATGAACAGTCTCAGGAACAATAGCCCTGGTGTTGATGTGGATGAACAGTCTCAGGAACAATAGCCCTGGTGTTGAAGTGGATGAACAGTCTCTGTAACAATTGCCCTGGTGTTGATGTGGATGAACAGACTCAGGAACAATAACCCTGGTGTTGATGTGGAGAAACATTGTCAGGAACAATAGCCCTGGTGTAGATGCGGATGAACAGTCTCAGGAACAATAGCCCGGGTGTTGATGTGGATGAACATTCTCAGGAACAATAGCCCTGCTGTTGACGTGGATGAACAATCTCAGGAACAATAGCGCTGATGTTGATGTGGATGAACAGCCTCAGGAACAATTCACCTGGTGTTGATTTGTATGAACAATCTCAGGAACATTAGTCCTGGTTTTGAGGAGGATAAACATTCCCAGGAACAATAGCCCTGGTATTGATGTTGATGAACAGTCTCAGGAACACTAACCCTGGTGTTGATGTTGATGATCAGCCTCAGGAACAATAGCCCTGGTGTTGATGTGGATGAACAATCTCAGGAACAATCGCCCTGGTGTTGATGTTGATGAACATTCTCAGGAACAATAGCCCTGATGTTGATGTGGATGAACAATCTCAGGAACAATAGCCCTGGTGTTGATGTGGATGAACAGTCTCTGTAACAATTGCCCTGGTGTTGATGTGGATGAACAGACTCAGGAACAATAACCCTGGTGTTGATGTGGAGAAACATTGTCAGGAACAATAGCCCTGGTGTTGATGCGGATGAACAGTCTCAGGAAAAATAGCCCGGGTGTTGATGTGGATGAACATTCTCAGGAACAATAGCCCTGCTGTTGACGTGGATGAACAATCTCAGGAACAATAGCGCTGATGTTGATGTGGATGAACAGCCTCAGGAACAATTCACCTGGTGTTGATTTGTATGAACAATCTCAGGAACATTAGTCCTGGTTTTGAGGAGGATAAACATTCCCAGGAACAATAGCCCTGGTATTGATGTTGATGAACAGTCTCAGGAACACTAACCCTGGTGTTGATGTTGATGATCAGCCTCAGGAACAATAGCCCTGGTGTTGATGTGGATGAACAATCTCAGGAACAATCGCCCTGGTGTTGATGTTGATGAACATTCTCAGGAACAATAGCCCTGATGTTGATGTGGATGAACAATCTCAGGAACAATAGCCCTGGTGTTGATGTTGATGAACAGTCTCAGGAACAATAGTCCTGGTGTCGATGTCGATGAACATTCTCAGGAACAAGAGCCAAGGTGTTGATGTTGATGCACAGTCTCAGGAACATGAGTCCTGGTGTTGATGAGGATATACATTCTCAGGAACAATAGCCCAGGTGTTGATGTTGAGGAACAGTCTCAGGAACAATAGCACTGGTGTTGATGTGGATGAACAATCTCAGGAACAAAAGCCCTGGTGTTGATGTGGATGAACATTCTCAGGAACAATAGCCCTGGTGTTGATGTGGATGAACAATCTCAGGAACAATAGCCCTGGTGTTGATGAGGATGAACAATCTCAGGAACAATAGCCCTGGTGTTGATGTGGATGAACAATCACAGGAACAATTACCCTGGTTTTGATGTGGATGAACAGTCTCAGGAACAATAGCCCTGATGTTGATGATGGTAAACATTCTCAGGAACAATAGCCCTGGTGTTGATGTGGATGAACAATCTCAGGAACAATAGCCCTGGTGTTGATGTGGATGAACAGTCTCAGGAAAAATAGCCCTGGTTTTGATGAGGATAAACATTCTCTGGAACAATAGCCCAGGTGTTGAAGTGGATGAACAGTCTCAGTAACAATTGCCCTGGTGTTGATGTGAATGAACTGACTCAGGAACAATAACCCTGCTGTTGATGTGGATGAACATTCTCAGGAACAATAGCCCTGATGTTGATGTGGATGAACAGTCACAGGAACAAGTGCCCTGGGGTTGATGTGGATGAACAGTCTCAGGAACAATAGCCCTGGTGTTGATGAGGATAAACATACTCAGGAAAAACGGCCCTAGTACTGATGTGGATGAACAGACTCAGGAACAATAGCCCTGGTGTTGATGTGGATGAACAATCTCAGGAACAAAAGCCCTGGTGTTGATGTGGATGAACAATCTCAGGAACAATAGCCCTGGAGTTGATGTGCATGAACAATCTCAGGAACAATAGCCCTGGTGTTGATGTGGATGAACAATCTCAGGAACAATAGCCCTGGTGTTGATGTGGATGAACATTCTCAGGAACAATAGCCCTCGTGTTGATGTGGATGAACAATCTCAGGAACAATAGCCCTGGTGTTGATGAGGATGAACAATCTCAAAAACAATAGCCCTGGTTTTGATGTGGATGAGCAATCTCAGGAACAATAGCCCTCTTGTTGATGTGGATGAACAATCACAGGAACAATTACCCTGGTGTTGATGTGGATGAACAGTCTCAGGAACAATCGCCCTGGTGTTGATGATGGTAAACATTCTCAGGAACAATAGCCCTGGTGTTGATGTGGATGAACAGTCTCAGGAACAATAGCCCTGGTGTTGATGTGGATGAACAATCTCAGGAACAATAGCCCTTGCGTTGATGTGGATGAACAGTCTCAGGAACAATAGCCCTGGCGTTGATGTGGATAAACATTCTCAGGAACAATAGCTCTGGTGTTGAACTGGATGAACAGTCTCAGGAACAATTGCCCTGGTGTTGATTTCATGAACATTCTCAGGAACAATAACCCTCTGTTGATGTGGATGAACAATCTCAGGAACAATAGCCCTGGTGTTGAAGTGGATGAACAGTCTCAGGAACAATTGCCCTCATTTCCCGGCGGAGCAGCAGGAGAAGGTAGTGACTCTTCGTTGGGTGAGTGAAGGCATCAGGAGCTGTGTTTTAAAAGTAAGTACTTACTGTTTTACTTACTGTTTTCCTTGTCTTTGAGTTTCTTTTGGCGCCGGAGGAACCGGAAGCTGGTCGGCAGCGAGGACTCCTGGGTAGGTATTTTCCTTAAAGGTGCGGAGCTGAGTAAACCCGAGCCACTACACATGTAGTGTCTCCCACCCATCCTCCTCATCTAACCTAATAATAAGACCCTTTTTACCCTCCTCCTCTAACCAAAAAGGACTGAGCAGGTAAGCTATTTACTGTTTTTGTTAATATCTATAGTTGTACTTAACTAAGGGGTAATTGAATAAAAGAAATGGCAGCCAGTGTAGTGTATTGCTCCTCCTGCAGAATGTTCGAGGTGAGGGGAACCTCCGGTGACCCTGCCGACTTCACCTGCTGGAAGTGCATCCGTCTCCAGCTCCTATCAGACCGTGTTAGGGAATTGGAGCTGGAGCTGGATGAACTGAGGATCATTCGGGAAGCTGAGGGGTTGATAGATAGAAGCTACACGGAGGTCGTTACTCCACAAATCAAAGGCAGCTGGGTAACAGTTAGAGGTGGGAAGAGGTCAGTGCAGGGATCTCCTGTGGTCGTTCCCCTCAACAACAAGTATACAGTTTTAGATACTGTTGGGGGGGACGGCCTATCGGGGGCAGGCTGCAGTGACCGGGCCTCTGGCACGGGGTCCTGCACTGTGGCTCAGAAGGGAAGGAGGGAAAATGGGAGAGCACTAGTCATCGGGGACTCGATGGTGAGGAGTACGGACAGGCGGTTCTGTGGGCGCAGGCGAGACGCACGGATGGTTTGTTGCCTCCCTGGTGCCAGGGTCCGTGATGTTTGTGATCGCGCCTTCAGGATCCTTAAAGGGGAGGGGGAGCAGCCAGAGGTCGTGGTGCACATTGGCACCAACGACGTAGGAAGGAAGGGTGGCACAGATGTTAGAAGTGAGTTTAGGGAGTTAGGCTGGAAGCTGAAAGCTCGGACGGACAGAGTTGTTATCTCTGGTTTGTTGCCGGCGCCACGTGATAGTGAGGCTAGGAATAGGGAGAGAGCACAGCTGAACACGTGGCTGCAGGAATGGTGTAGGAGGGAGGGCTTCCAGTTCTTGGATAATTGGACTGCATTCTGGGGAAGATGGGACCTGTTCAAACAGGACGGGCTGCATCTGAACCAGAGGGGCACCAATATCCTGGGAGGGAGGTTTGCTAGTACTGTTCGGGAGGGTTTAAACTAGTTTGGGAGGGGGATGGGAACCGGACTTGTAATCCAGGGACCAGTGGGTCCACTCAGAAAGACAAAGAGTGTAGTGAGGTATTGGGGAAGGTAGCACTGTCACAGAGGACAGATGGGCACGGAGAAGGGTTAAAGTGCGTATACTTCAACGCAAGAAGCATCAGGAATAAGGTGAGTGAATTGAAGGCGTGGATGGGCACTTGGGACTACGATGTTGTGGCCATCACTGAAACGTGGATAGGTGAGGGGGAGGAATGGTTTTTGGAGGTACCTGGTTATAGATGTTTTCATAAGATTAGGAATGGTGGTAAAAGAGGTGGGGGGGTGGCATTGTTAGTTAGAAATAGTGTAACAACTGCTGAAAGAATTTTCGAGGAGGATCTGCCGACTGAGGCACTGTGGGTTGAGGTCAGGAACAGGAAAGGAGCAGTCACCTTGATGGGAGTTTTCTATAGGCCCCCCAATAGCAGCAGGGAGGTGGAAGAGCAGATTGGGAAACAGATTTTGGAAAGGAGCAGAAGTCACAGGGTAGTAATTATGGGGGATTTCAACTTCCCAAATATTGATTGGCAACTCTTTAGATCGAATAGTTTGGATGGGGTAGTGTTTGTGCAGTATGTCCAGGAAGCTTTTCTGACTCAGTATGTAGACTGCCCGACCAGAGGGGAGGCAATATTGGATTTGGTCCTAGGTAATGAACCAGGGCAAGTGATAGAGCTGTTGGTGGGCGAGCACTTTGGAGATAGTGATCACAATTCTGTAGCATTCACTGTGGTAATGGAGAGGGATAGGTATGTGCAACAGGGCAAGGTTTACAATTGGGGGAAGGGTAGATATGATGCTGTCAGGCAGGAACTGAGGAGCATAAGTTGGGAGCAGATGCTGGCAGGGAAGGGCACGGTCGAAATGTGGAACTTTTTCAAGGAGCAGATAGTAGGGGCCATTGATAAGCATGTCCCTGTCAGACAGGGAAGGGATGGTCATGTGAGGGAACCGTGGTTGACAAGAGAGGTTGAGAGTCTTGTTAGGAAGAAGAAGGATGCGTATATAAAGTTGAGGAAAAAGGGCACAGGCATAGCTCTGGAGGGATACAAGATGGCCAGGAAGGATCTGAAGAAAGGGATTAGGAGAGCTAAGAGAGGGCATGAAAAATGCTTGGCGGGTAGGATAAAAGAAAACCCCAAGGCCTTTTATGCGTATGTCAGAAATATGAGGATGACCAGGGGGACCATAGGTCCGGTCAAGGACAATAGCGGGAGACTGTGTGTTGAGCCGGAAGAGATAAGTGAGGTTTTGAATGAGTACTTCTCTTCGGTATTTACGAATGAGAAGGGGTGTATTACTGAAGAGGACGGTGTGAAACAGACTGGTAAGCTCGAGGAAGTGCTCGTGAGGAGGGAAGATGTGTTGGGGTTTTTGAATAACTTGAAGATAGACAAGTCTCCCGGGCCTGACGGGGTATATCCAAGGATGTTATGGGAAGCAAGGGATGAAATTGCAGAGCCGTTGGCAATGATCTTTTCATCTTCTCTGCTGACGGGGGTGGTACCAGGTGATTGGAGGGTGGCAAATGTTGTGCCCCTGTTCAAGAAAGGGAATAGGAACAACCCTGGGAATTACAGGCCAGTTAGTCTTACTTCGGTGGTAGGCAAGTTGATGGAAAAGGTGCTGAGGGATAGGATTTCTGAGCATCTGGAAAGACACTGCTTGATTCGGGACAGTCAGCACGGTTTTGTGAGGGGTAGGTCTTGCCTCACAAGCCTGATTGAATTCTTTGAGCAGGTGACCAAGCAAGTGGATGAGGGTAAACCAGTGGATGTGGTGTACATGGATTTTAGTAAGGCATTTGATAAGGTCCCCCATGGTAGACTTATGGAGAAAGTCAGGAGGCATGGGATAGTGGGGAATGTGGCCAGTTGGATTAAGAATTGGCTAACTGATAGAAGGCAGAGAGTGGTCTTAGATGGTAAATACTCAGCCTGGAGCCCAGTTACCAGTGGCGTGCCGCAGGGATCAGTTCTGGGTCCTCTCCTGTTTGTGATTTTTATTAACGACTTGGATGAGGAAGTCGAAGGGTGGGTCAGTAAATTTGCAGATGATACAAAGGTTGGTGGAGTTGTGGATACCGAGGAGGGCTATTGTCGTCTGCAAAGGGACTTGGATAGGTTGCAGTGCTGGGCTGAAAAGTGGCAGATGGAGTTTAACCCTGAAAAGTGTGAGGTCGTCCATTTTGGAAGGACAAACATGAATGCAAAATACTGGGTTAACGGTAGGGTTCTTGGGCATGTGGAGGAGCAGAGAGACCTTGGGGTCTATGTGCATAGATCATTGAAAGTTGCAACTCAAGTGGATAGGGCTGTGAAGAAGGCATATGGGGTGTTAGCGTTCATTAGCAGAGGGATTGAATTTAAGAGCCGTGAGGTGATGATGCAGCTGTACAGGACCTTGGTAAGGCCTCATTTGGAGTACTGTGTGCAGTTCTGGTCGCCTCATTTTAGGAAGGATGTGGAAGCCTTGGAGAGGGTGCAGAGGAGATTTACCAGGATGTTGCCTGGAATGGAGAATAAGTCTTACGAGGAAAGGCTGAACATTCTAGGCCTCTTCTCATTAGAAAGGAGAAGGATGAGGGGTGACATGATAGAGGTTTATAAGATGATCAGGGGAATAGATAGGGTAGACAGTCAGAAACTTTTTCCCCGGGTGGAGCAAAGCGTTACAAGGGGTCATAAATTTAAGGTGAAGGGTGGGAGATATAAGGGGGATGTCAGGGGAAGGTTCTTTACCCAGAGAGTGGTCGAGGCATGGAATGCCTTGCCCGGGGAAGTTGTTAAGTCAGAAACTTTAGGGACTTTCAAAAGGCTTTTGGATAGGTATATGGATAAAGGAGAATGATGGGGTATAGATTAAATTGTCCTTGACAGAGGACAAAGGATCGGCACAACATTGTGGGCCGAAGGGCCTGTTCTGTGCTGTATGTTCTATGTTCTATGTTCTATGGTGTTGATGTGGATGAACAGACTCAGGAACAATAAACCTGGTGTTGATGTGGATAAACATTGTCAGGAACAATAGCCCTGGTGTTGATGCGGATGAACATTCTCAGGAACAATAGCCCAACTGTTGATGTGGATGAACATTCTCAGGAACAATAGCACTGCTATTGATGTGGATGAACAATCTCAGGAACAATAGCCCTGGTGTTGATGTGGATGAACAATCTCAGGAACAATAGCCCTGGTGTTGATTTCATGAACATTCTCAGGAACAATAACCCTCTGTTGATGTGGATGAACAATCTCAGGAACAAAAGCCCTGGTGTTGATGTGGATGAATAATCTCAGGAACAATAGCCCTACTGTTGATGTGGATGAACAATCTCAGGAACAATAGCCCTAGTGTTGATGTTGAGGAACAGTCTTAGGAACAGTAGCCCGAGTGTTGATGTGGATGAAAATCCACAGGAACAACAGCCCTGGTGTTGATGTGGATGAACAGTGTCAGGAAAAATAGCCCTGGTGTGGATGTGGATGAACAATCTCAGGAACAATAGCCCTGGTGTTGATGCGGATGAACAGTCTCAGGATCAATAGCCCTGGTGTTGATGTGGATGAACAATCTCAGGAACAATAGCCCTGGTGTTGAAGTGGATGAACATTCTCAGGAACAATAGCCCTGGTGTTGATGTGGATGAAGAATCTCAGGAACAATAGCCCTGGTGTTGATGAGGATGAACAATCTCAGGAACAATAGCCCTGGTTTTGATGTGGATGAGCAATCTCAGGAACAATAGCCCTGTTGTTGATGTGGATGAACAATCACAGGAACAATTACCCTGGTGTTGATGTGGATGAACAGTCTCAGTAACAATCGCCCTGGTGTTGATGATGGTAAACATTCTCAGGAACAATAGCCCTGGTGTAGATGTGGATGAACAGTCTCAGGAACAATAGACCTGGTGTTGATGTGGATGAACAATCTCAGGAACAATAGCCCTTGCGTTGATGTGGATGAACAGTCTCAGGAACAATAGCCCTGGCGTTGATGTGGATAGAAATTCTCAGGAACAATAGCTCTGGTGTTGAAGTGGATGAACAGTCTCAGGAACAATTGCCCTGGTGTTGATGTGGATGAACAGACTCAGGAACAATAAACCTGGTTTTGATGTGGATAAACATTGTCAGGAACAATAGCCCTGGTGTTGAAGCGGATGAACATTCTCAGGAACTATAGCCCAACTGTTGATGTGGATGAACATTCTCAGGAACAATAACCCTGCTATTGATGTGGATGAACAATCTCAGGAACAAAAGCCCTGGTGTTGATTTCATGAACATTCTCAGGAACAATAACCCTCTGTTGATGTGGATGAACAATCTCAGGAACAATAGCCCTGGTGTTGAAGTGGATGAACAGTCTCAGGAACAATTGCCCTGGTGTTGATGTGGATGAACAGACTCAGGAACAATAAACCTGGTGTTGATGTGGATAAACATTGTCAGGAACAATAGCCCTGGTGTTGATGCGGATGAACATTCTCAGGAACAATAGCCCAACTGTTGATGTGGATGAACATTTTCAGGAACAATAGCCCTTGCTATTGATGTGGATGAACAATCTCAGGAACAATAGCCCTGGTGTTGATGTGGATGAACAATCTAAGGAACAATAGCCCTAGTGTTGATTTCATGAACATTCTCAGGAACAATAACCCTCTGTTGATGTGGATGAACAATCTCAGGAACAATAGCCCTGGTGTTGATGTGGATGAACAATCTCAGGAACAATAGCCCTACTGTTGATGTGGATGAACAATCTCAGGAACAATAGCCCTAGTGTTGATGTTGATGAACAGTCTCAGGAACAATAGCCCTGGTGTTGATGTGGATGAACAATCTCAGGAACAATCGCCCTGGTGTTGATGTTGATGAACATTCTCAGGAACAATAGCCCTGATGTTGATGTGGATGAACAATCTCAGGAACAATAGCCCTGGTGTTGATGTGGATGAACAGTCTCTGTAACAATTGCCCTGGTGTTGATGTGGATGAACAGACTCAGGAACAATAACCCTGGTGTTGATGTGGAGAAACATTGTCAGGAACAATAGCCCTGGTGTTGATGCGGATGAACAGTCTCAGGAAAAATAGCCCGGGTGTTGATGTGGATGAACATTCTCAGGAACAATAGCCCTGCTGTTGACGTGGATGAACAATCTCAGGAACAATAGCGCTGATGTTGATGTGGATGAACAGCCTCAGGAACAATTCACCTGGTGTTGATTTGTATGAACAATCTCAGGAACATTAGTCCTGGTTTTGAGGAGGATAAACATTCCCAGGAACAATAGCCCTGGTATTGATGTTGATGAACAGTCTCAGGAACACTAACCCTGGTGTTGATGTTGATGATCAGCCTCAGGAACAATAGCCCTGGTGTTGATGTGGATGAACAATCTCAGGAACAATCGCCCTGGTGTTGATGTTGATGAACATTCTCAGGAACAATAGCCCTGATGTTGATGTGGATGAACAATCTCAGGAACAATAGCCCTGGTGTTGATGTTGATGAACAGTCTCAGGAACAATAGTCCTGGTGTCGATGTCGATGAACATTCTCAGGAACAAGAGCCAAGGTGTTGATGTTGATGCACAGTCTCAGGAACATGAGTCCTGGTGTTGATGAGGATATACATTCTCAGGAACAATAGCCCAGGTGTTGATGTTGAGGAACAGTCTCAGGAACAATAGCACTGGTGTTGATGTGGATGAACAATCTCAGGAACAAAAGCCCTGGTGTTGATGTGGATGAACATTCTCAGGAACAATAGCCCTGGTGTTGATGTGGATGAACAATCTCAGGAACAATAGCCCTGGTGTTGATGAGGATGAACAATCTCAGGAACAATAGCCCTGGTGTTGATGTGGATGAACAATCACAGGAACAATTACCCTGGTTTTGATGTGGATGAACAGTCTCAGGAACAATAGCCCTGATGTTGATGATGGTAAACATTCTCAGGAACAATAGCCCTGGTGTTGATGTGGATGAACAATCTCAGGAACAATAGCCCTGGTGTTGATGTGGATGAACAGTCTCAGGAAAAATAGCCCTGGTTTTGATGAGGATAAACATTCTCTGGAACAATAGCCCAGGTGTTGAAGTGGATGAACAGTCTCAGTAACAATTGCCCTGGTGTTGATGTGAATGAACTGACTCAGGAACAATAACCCTGCTGTTGATGTGGATGAACATTCTCAGGAACAATAGCCCTGATGTTGATGTGGATGAACAGTCACAGGAACAAGTGCCCTGGGGTTGATGTGGATGAACAGTCTCAGGAACAATAGCCCTGGTGTTGATGAGGATAAACATACTCAGGAAAAACGGCCCTAGTACTGATGTGGATGAACAGACTCAGGAACAATAGCCCTGGTGTTGATGTGGATGAACAATCTCAGGAACAAAAGCCCTGGTGTTGATGTGGATGAACAATCTCAGGAACAATAGCCCTGGAGTTGATGTGCATGAACAATCTCAGGAACAATAGCCCTGGTGTTGATGTGGATGAACAATCTCAGGAACAATAGCCCTGGTGTTGATGTGGATGAACATTCTCAGGAACAATAGCCCTCGTGTTGATGTGGATGAACAATCTCAGGAACAATAGCCCTGGTGTTGATGAGGATGAACAATCTCAAAAACAATAGCCCTGGTTTTGATGTGGATGAGCAATCTCAGGAACAATAGCCCTCTTGTTGATGTGGATGAACAATCACAGGAACAATTACCCTGGTGTTGATGTGGATGAACAGTCTCAGGAACAATCGCCCTGGTGTTGATGATGGTAAACATTCTCAGGAACAATAGCCCTGGTGTTGATGTGGATGAACAGTCTCAGGAACAATAGCCCTGGTGTTGATGTGGATGAACAATCTCAGGAACAATAGCCCTTGCGTTGATGTGGATGAACAGTCTCAGGAACAATAGCCCTGGCGTTGATGTGGATAAACATTCTCAGGAACAATAGCTCTGGTGTTGAACTGGATGAACAGTCTCAGGAACAATTGCCCTGGTGTTGATTTCATGAACATTCTCAGGAACAATAACCCTCTGTTGATGTGGATGAACAATCTCAGGAACAATAGCCCTGGTGTTGAAGTGGATGAACAGTCTCAGGAACAATTGCCCTCATTTCCCGGCGGAGCAGCAGGAGAAGGTAGTGACTCTTCGTTGGGTGAGTGAAGGCATCAGGAGCTGTGTTTTAAAAGTAAGTACTTACTGTTTTACTTACTGTTTTCCTTGTCTTTGAGTTTCTTTTGGCGCCGGAGGAACCGGAAGCTGGTCGGCAGCGAGGACTCCTGGGTAGGTATTTTCCTTAAAGGTGCGGAGCTGAGTAAACCCGAGCCACTACACATGTAGTGTCTCCCACCCATCCTCCTCATCTAACCTAATAATAAGACCCTTTTTACCCTCCTCCTCTAACCAAAAAGGACTGAGCAGGTAAGCTATTTACTGTTTTTGTTAATATCTATAGTTGTACTTAACTAAGGGGTAATTGAATAAAAGAAATGGCAGCCAGTGTAGTGTATTGCTCCTCCTGCAGAATGTTCGAGGTGAGGGGAACCTCCGGTGACCCTGCCGACTTCACCTGCTGGAAGTGCATCCGTCTCCAGCTCCTATCAGACCGTGTTAGGGAATTGGAGCTGGAGCTGGATGAACTGAGGATCATTCGGGAAGCTGAGGGGTTGATAGATAGAAGCTACACGGAGGTCGTTACTCCACAAATCAAAGGCAGCTGGGTAACAGTTAGAGGTGGGAAGAGGTCAGTGCAGGGATCTCCTGTGGTCGTTCCCCTCAACAACAAGTATACAGTTTTAGATACTGTTGGGGGGGACGGCCTATCGGGGGCAGGCTGCAGTGACCGGGCCTCTGGCACGGGGTCCTGCACTGTGGCTCAGAAGGGAAGGAGGGAAAATGGGAGAGCACTAGTCATCGGGGACTCGATGGTGAGGAGTACGGACAGGCGGTTCTGTGGGCGCAGGCGAGACGCACGGATGGTTTGTTGCCTCCCTGGTGCCAGGGTCCGTGATGTTTGTGATCGCGCCTTCAGGATCCTTAAAGGGGAGGGGGAGCAGCCAGAGGTCGTGGTGCACATTGGCACCAACGACGTAGGAAGGAAGGGTGGCACAGATGTTAGAAGTGAGTTTAGGGAGTTAGGCTGGAAGCTGAAAGCTCGGACGGACAGAGTTGTTATCTCTGGTTTGTTGCCGGCGCCACGTGATAGTGAGGCTAGGAATAGGGAGAGAGCACAGCTGAACACGTGGCTGCAGGAATGGTGTAGGAGGGAGGGCTTCCAGTTCTTGGATAATTGGACTGCATTCTGGGGAAGATGGGACCTGTTCAAACAGGACGGGCTGCATCTGAACCAGAGGGGCACCAATATCCTGGGAGGGAGGTTTGCTAGTACTGTTCGGGAGGGTTTAAACTAGTTTGGGAGGGGGATGGGAACCGGACTTGTAATCCAGGGACCAGTGGGTCCACTCAGAAAGACAAAGAGTGTAGTGAGGTATTGGGGAAGGTAGCACTGTCACAGAGGACAGATGGGCACGGAGAAGGGTTAAAGTGCGTATACTTCAACGCAAGAAGCATCAGGAATAAGGTGAGTGAATTGAAGGCGTGGATGGGCACTTGGGACTACGATGTTGTGGCCATCACTGAAACGTGGATAGGTGAGGGGGAGGAATGGTTTTTGGAGGTACCTGGTTATAGATGTTTTCATAAGATTAGGAATGGTGGTAAAAGAGGTGGGGGGGTGGCATTGTTAGTTAGAAATAGTGTAACAACTGCTGAAAGAATTTTCGAGGAGGATCTGCCGACTGAGGCACTGTGGGTTGAGGTCAGGAACAGGAAAGGAGCAGTCACCTTGATGGGAGTTTTCTATAGGCCCCCCAATAGCAGCAGGGAGGTGGAAGAGCAGATTGGGAAACAGATTTTGGAAAGGAGCAGAAGTCACAGGGTAGTAATTATGGGGGATTTCAACTTCCCAAATATTGATTGGCAACTCTTTAGATCGAATAGTTTGGATGGGGTAGTGTTTGTGCAGTATGTCCAGGAAGCTTTTCTGACTCAGTATGTAGACTGCCCGACCAGAGGGGAGGCAATATTGGATTTGGTCCTAGGTAATGAACCAGGGCAAGTGATAGAGCTGTTGGTGGGCGAGCACTTTGGAGATAGTGATCACAATTCTGTAGCATTCACTGTGGTAATGGAGAGGGATAGGTATGTGCAACAGGGCAAGGTTTACAATTGGGGGAAGGGTAGATATGATGCTGTCAGGCAGGAACTGAGGAGCATAAGTTGGGAGCAGATGCTGGCAGGGAAGGGCACGGTCGAAATGTGGAACTTTTTCAAGGAGCAGATAGTAGGGGCCATTGATAAGCATGTCCCTGTCAGACAGGGAAGGGATGGTCATGTGAGGGAACCGTGGTTGACAAGAGAGGTTGAGAGTCTTGTTAGGAAGAAGAAGGATGCGTATATAAAGTTGAGGAAAAAGGGCACAGGCATAGCTCTGGAGGGATACAAGATGGCCAGGAAGGATCTGAAGAAAGGGATTAGGAGAGCTAAGAGAGGGCATGAAAAATGCTTGGCGGGTAGGATAAAAGAAAACCCCAAGGCCTTTTATGCGTATGTCAGAAATATGAGGATGACCAGGGGGACCATAGGTCCGGTCAAGGACAATAGCGGGAGACTGTGTGTTGAGCCGGAAGAGATAAGTGAGGTTTTGAATGAGTACTTCTCTTCGGTATTTACGAATGAGAAGGGGTGTATTACTGAAGAGGACGGTGTGAAACAGACTGGTAAGCTCGAGGAAGTGCTCGTGAGGAGGGAAGATGTGTTGGGGTTTTTGAATAACTTGAAGATAGACAAGTCTCCCGGGCCTGACGGGGTATATCCAAGGATGTTATGGGAAGCAAGGGATGAAATTGCAGAGCCGTTGGCAATGATCTTTTCATCTTCTCTGCTGACGGGGGTGGTACCAGGTGATTGGAGGGTGGCAAATGTTGTGCCCCTGTTCAAGAAAGGGAATAGGAACAACCCTGGGAATTACAGGCCAGTTAGTCTTACTTCGGTGGTAGGCAAGTTGATGGAAAAGGTGCTGAGGGATAGGATTTCTGAGCATCTGGAAAGACACTGCTTGATTCGGGACAGTCAGCACGGTTTTGTGAGGGGTAGGTCTTGCCTCACAAGCCTGATTGAATTCTTTGAGCAGGTGACCAAGCAAGTGGATGAGGGTAAACCAGTGGATGTGGTGTACATGGATTTTAGTAAGGCATTTGATAAGGTCCCCCATGGTAGACTTATGGAGAAAGTCAGGAGGCATGGGATAGTGGGGAATGTGGCCAGTTGGATTAAGAATTGGCTAACTGATAGAAGGCAGAGAGTGGTCTTAGATGGTAAATACTCAGCCTGGAGCCCAGTTACCAGTGGCGTGCCGCAGGGATCAGTTCTGGGTCCTCTCCTGTTTGTGATTTTTATTAACGACTTGGATGAGGAAGTCGAAGGGTGGGTCAGTAAATTTGCAGATGATACAAAGGTTGGTGGAGTTGTGGATACCGAGGAGGGCTATTGTCGTCTGCAAAGGGACTTGGATAGGTTGCAGTGCTGGGCTGAAAAGTGGCAGATGGAGTTTAACCCTGAAAAGTGTGAGGTCGTCCATTTTGGAAGGACAAACATGAATGCAAAATACTGGGTTAACGGTAGGGTTCTTGGGCATGTGGAGGAGCAGAGAGACCTTGGGGTCTATGTGCATAGATCATTGAAAGTTGCAACTCAAGTGGATAGGGCTGTGAAGAAGGCATATGGGGTGTTAGCGTTCATTAGCAGAGGGATTGAATTTAAGAGCCGTGAGGTGATGATGCAGCTGTACAGGACCTTGGTAAGGCCTCATTTGGAGTACTGTGTGCAGTTCTGGTCGCCTCATTTTAGGAAGGATGTGGAAGCCTTGGAGAGGGTGCAGAGGAGATTTACCAGGATGTTGCCTGGAATGGAGAATAAGTCTTACGAGGAAAGGCTGAACATTCTAGGCCTCTTCTCATTAGAAAGGAGAAGGATGAGGGGTGACATGATAGAGGTTTATAAGATGATCAGGGGAATAGATAGGGTAGACAGTCAGAAACTTTTTCCCCGGGTGGAGCAAAGCGTTACAAGGGGTCATAAATTTAAGGTGAAGGGTGGGAGATATAAGGGGGATGTCAGGGGAAGGTTCTTTACCCAGAGAGTGGTCGAGGCATGGAATGCCTTGCCCGGGGAAGTTGTTAAGTCAGAAACTTTAGGGACTTTCAAAAGGCTTTTGGATAGGTATATGGATAAAGGAGAATGATGGGGTATAGATTAAATTGTCCTTGACAGAGGACAAAGGATCGGCACAACATTGTGGGCCGAAGGGCCTGTTCTGTGCTGTATGTTCTATGTTCTATGTTCTATGGTGTTGATGTGGATGAACAGACTCAGGAACAATAAACCTGGTGTTGATGTGGATAAACATTGTCAGGAACAATAGCCCTGGTGTTGATGCGGATGAACATTCTCAGGAACAATAGCCCAACTGTTGATGTGGATGAACATTCTCAGGAACAATAGCACTGCTATTGATGTGGATGAACAATCTCAGGAACAATAGCCCTGGTGTTGATGTGGATGAACAATCTCAGGAACAATAGCCCTGGTGTTGATTTCATGAACATTCTCAGGAACAATAACCCTCTGTTGATGTGGATGAACAATCTCAGGAACAAAAGCCCTGGTGTTGATGTGGATGAATAATCTCAGGAACAATAGCCCTACTGTTGATGTGGATGAACAATCTCAGGAACAATAGCCCTAGTGTTGATGTTGAGGAACAGTCTTAGGAACAGTAGCCCGAGTGTTGATGTGGATGAAAATCCACAGGAACAACAGCCCTGGTGTTGATGTGGATGAACAGTGTCAGGAAAAATAGCCCTGGTGTGGATGTGGATGAACAATCTCAGGAACAATAGCCCTGGTGTTGATGCGGATGAACAGTCTCAGGATCAATAGCCCTGGTGTTGATGTGGATGAACAATCTCAGGAACAATAGCCCTGGTGTTGAAGTGGATGAACATTCTCAGGAACAATAGCCCTGGTGTTGATGTGGATGAAGAATCTCAGGAACAATAGCCCTGGTGTTGATGAGGATGAACAATCTCAGGAACAATAGCCCTGGTTTTGATGTGGATGAGCAATCTCAGGAACAATAGCCCTGTTGTTGATGTGGATGAACAATCACAGGAACAATTACCCTGGTGTTGATGTGGATGAACAGTCTCAGTAACAATCGCCCTGGTGTTGATGATGGTAAACATTCTCAGGAACAATAGCCCTGGTGTAGATGTGGATGAACAGTCTCAGGAACAATAGACCTGGTGTTGATGTGGATGAACAATCTCAGGAACAATAGCCCTTGCGTTGATGTGGATGAACAGTCTCAGGAACAATAGCCCTGGCGTTGATGTGGATAGAAATTCTCAGGAACAATAGCTCTGGTGTTGAAGTGGATGAACAGTCTCAGGAACAATTGCCCTGGTGTTGATGTGGATGAACAGACTCAGGAACAATAAACCTGGTTTTGATGTGGATAAACATTGTCAGGAACAATAGCCCTGGTGTTGAAGCGGATGAACATTCTCAGGAACTATAGCCCAACTGTTGATGTGGATGAACATTCTCAGGAACAATAACCCTGCTATTGATGTGGATGAACAATCTCAGGAACAAAAGCCCTGGTGTTGATTTCATGAACATTCTCAGGAACAATAACCCTCTGTTGATGTGGATGAACAATCTCAGGAACAATAGCCCTGGTGTTGAAGTGGATGAACAGTCTCAGGAACAATTGCCCTGGTGTTGATGTGGATGAACAGACTCAGGAACAATAAACCTGGTGTTGATGTGGATAAACATTGTCAGGAACAATAGCCCTGGTGTTGATGCGGATGAACATTCTCAGGAACAATAGCCCAACTGTTGATGTGGATGAACATTTTCAGGAACAATAGCCCTTGCTATTGATGTGGATGAACAATCTCAGGAACAATAGCCCTGGTGTTGATGTGGATGAACAATCTAAGGAACAATAGCCCTAGTGTTGATTTCATGAACATTCTCAGGAACAATAACCCTCTGTTGATGTGGATGAACAATCTCAGGAACAATAGCCCTGGTGTTGATGTGGATGAACAATCTCAGGAACAATAGCCCTACTGTTGATGTGGATGAACAATCTCAGGAACAATAGCCCTAGTGTTGATGTTGATGAACAGTCTCAGGAACAATAGCCCTGGTGTTGATGTCGATGAACATTCTCAGGATCAAGAGCCCAGGTGTTGATGTTGAGGAACAGTCTTAGGAACAGTAGCCCGAGTGTTGATGTGGATGAAAATCCTCAGGACCAACAGCCCTGGTGTTGATGTGGATGAACAGTGTCAGGAAAAATAGCCCTGGTGTGGATGTGGATGAACAATCTCAGGAACAATAGCCCTGGTGTTGATGCGGATGAACAGTCTCAGGATCAATAGCCCTGGTGTTGATGTGGATGAACAATCTCAGGAACAATAGCCCTGTTGTTGATGTGGATGTACAATCACAGGAACAATAGCCCTGGTGTTGATGTGGATGAACAGTCTCAGTAACAATAGCCCTGGTGTTGATGATGGTAAATATTCTCAGGAACAATAGCCCTGGTTTTGATGTGGATGAACAGTCTCAGGAACAATAGCCCTGGTGTTGATGTGGATGAACAATCTCAGGAACAATAGCCCAACTGTTGAAGTGGATGAACATTCTCAGGAACAATAGCCCGGCTGTTGAGGTGGATGAACAATCTCAGGAACAATAGCCCTGGTGTTGATGTGGATGAACAATCTCAGGAACAATAGCCCTGGTGTTGATGTGGATGAACAATCTCAGGAACAATAGCCCTGGTTTTGATGTGCATGAACAGCCTCAAAATCAATTCCCCTGGTGTTGATGTGGATGAACAATCTCAGGAACATTAGTTCTGGTGTTGATGAGGATAAACTTTCTCAGGAACAATAGCCCTGGTATTGATGTTGATGATCAGTCTCAGGAACAATAGCCCTGGTGTTGATGTGGATGAACAATCTCAGGAACAATCGCCCTGGTGTTGATGTTGAAGAACATTCTCAGGAACAATAGCCCTGGTGTTGATGTGGATGAACAATCTCAGGAACAATAGCACTGGTGTTGATGTTGATGAACAGTCTCAGGAACAATAGTTCTGGTGTCGATGTCGATGAACATTCTCAGGAACAAGAGCCAAGGTGTTGATGATCATGTCCAGTCTCAGGAACATGAGTCCTGGTGTTGATGAGGATATACATTCTCAGGAACAATAGCCCAGGTGTTGATGTTGAGGAACAGTCTCAGGAACAATAGCCCTGGTGTTGATGTGGATGAACAATCTCAGGAACAACAGCCCTGGTGATAATGTGGATGAACAGTCTCAGGAACAATTGCTAGGGTGTTGATGTGGATAAACAGTCTCAGGAACAATAGCCCTGGTGTTGATTGGATGAACAATCTCAGGAACAAAAGCCCTGGTGTTGATGTGGATTAACATTCTCAGGAACAATAGCCCTGGTGTTGATGTGGATGAACAATCTCAGGAACAATAGCCCTGTTGTTGATGAGGATGAACAATCTCAGGAACAATAGCCCTGGTGTTGATGTGGATGAACAATCACAGGAACAATTACCCTGGCTTTGATGTGGATGAACAGTCTCAGGAACAATAGCCCTGGTGTTGATGTGGTAAACATTCTCAGGAACAATAGCCCTGGTGTTGATGTGGATGGACAGTCTCAGGAACAATAGCCCTGGTGTTGTTGTGGATGAACAATCTCAGGAACAATAGCCCTGGTGTTGATGTGGAGGAACAGTCTCAGGAAAAATAGCCCTGGTGTTGATGAGGATAAACATTCTCAGGAACAATAGCCCTGGTGTTGAAGTGGATGAACAGTCTCAGGAACAAGAGCCAAGGTATTGATGTTGATGTACAGTCTCAGGAACATTAGTCCTGGTGTTGATGAGGATATACATTCCCAGGAACAATAGCCCAGGAGTTGATGTTGAGGCACAGTCTTAGGAACAATAGCCCTGGTGTTGATGCGGATGCACAGTCTCAGGATCAATAGCCCTGGTGTTGATGTGGATGAACAATCTCAGGAACAATTGCCCTGGTGTTGATGTGGATGAACATTCTCAGGAACAATAGCCCTGGTGTTGATGTGGATGAACAATCTCAGGTACAATAGCCCTGGTTTTGATGTGGATGAGCAATCTCAGGAACAATAGCCCTGTTGCTGATGTGGATGAACAATCACAGGAACAATTACCCTGGTGTTGATGTGGATGAACAGTCTCAGGAACAATCGCCCTGGTGTTGATGATGGTAAACATTCTCAGGAACAATAGCCCTGGTGTTTATGTGGATGAAAGGTCTCAGGAACAATAGCCCTGGTGTTGATGTGGATGAACAATCTCAGGAACAATAGCCCTTGCGTTGATGTGGATGAACAGTCTCAGGAACAATAGCCCTGGTGTTGATGTGGATGAACAGACTCAGGAACAATAAACATGGTGTTGCTGTGGATAAACATTGTCAGGAACAATAGCCCTGGTGTTGATGCGGATGAACATTCTCAGGAACAATAGCCCAACTGTTGATGTGGATGAACAATCTCAGGAACAATAGCCCTGCTATTGATGTGGATGAACAATCTCAGGAACAATAGCCCTGGTGTTGATGTTGATGAACAATCTCAGGAACAATAGCCCTGGTGTTGATGTTGATGCACTATCTCAGGAACAATAGCCCTGGTGTTGATGTGGATGAAAAGCCTCAGGAACAATTCCCCTGGTGTTGATGAGGATGTACAATCTCAGGAACATTAGTCCTGGTGTTGATGAGGATAAACATTCTCAGGAACAATAGCCCTGGCATTGATGTGGATGAACAATCTCAGGAGCAATAACCCTGGTGTTGATGTGGATGAACAATCTCAGGAACAATGGCCCTGGTGTTTATGTTGATGAACATTCTCAGGAACAATAGCCCTGGTGTTGATGTGGATGAACAATCTCAGGAACAATAGCCCTGGTGTTGATGTTTATGAACAGTCTCAGGAACAATAGTCCTGGTGTCGATGTCGATGAACATTCTCAGGAACAAGAACCAAGGTGTTGATGTTGATGTACAGTCTCAGGAACATGAGTCCTGGTGTTGATGAGGATATACATTCTCAGGAACAATAGCCCAGGTGTTGATGTTGAGGAACAGTCTCAGGAACAATAGCCCTGGTGTTGATGTGGATGAACAATCTCAGGAACAACAGCCCTGCTGATGATGTGGATGAAAAGTCTCAGGAACAATAGCCCGGGTGTTGATGTGGATAAACAGTCTCAGGAACTATAGCCCTGGTGTTGATGTGGATGAACAATCTCAGGAACAAAAGCCCTGGTGTTGATGTGGATGAACATTCTCAGGAACAATAGCCCTGGTGTTGATGTGGATGAATAATCACAGGAACAATAGCCCTGGTGTTGATGTTGATGCACTATCTCAGGAACAACAGCCGTGGTGTTGATGTGGATGAACAGCCTCAGGAACAATTCCCCTGGTGTTGATGTGGATGAACAATCTCAGGAACATTAGTCCTTGTGTTGATGAGGATAAACATTCTCAGGAACAATAGCCCTGGTATTGATGTGGATGAACAGTCTGAGGAACAATAACCCTGGTGTTGATGTTGATGATCAGTCTCAGGATCAATAGCCCTGGTGTTGATGTGGATGAACAATCTCAGGAACATTAGTCCTTGTGTTGATGAGGATAAACATTCTCAGGAACAATAGCCCTGGTATTGATGTGGATGAACAGTTTGAGGAACAATAACCCTGGTGTTGATGTTGATGATCAGTCTCAGGTTCAATAGCCCTGGTGTTGATGTGGATGAACAATCTCAGGAACAATCACCCTGGTGTTGATGTTAATGAACAATCTCAGGCACAATGGCCCTGGTGTTGATGTTGATGAACAGTCTCAGGAACAATAGTCCTGGTGTCGATGTCGATGAACATTCTCAGGAACAAGAGCCAAGGTGTTGATGTTGATGTACAGTCTCAGGAACATGGGTCCTGGTGTTGATGAGGATATACATTCTCAGGAACAATTACCCTGGTGTTGATGTGGATGAACAGTCTCACGAGCAATAGCCCTGGTGTTGATGATGGTAAACATTCTCAGGAACAATAGCTCTGGTGTTGATTTCATGAACATTCTCAGGAACAATAACCCTGGTGTTGATGTGGATGAACATTCTCAGGAACAATAGCCCTGGTGTTGATGTTGATGAACAGTCTCAGGAACAAGTGCCCTGGTGTTGATGTCGATGAACATTCTCAGGAACAAGAGCCAAGGTGTTGATGTTGATGTACTGTCTCAGGAACATTAGTCCTGTTGTTGATGAGGATATACATTCTCAGGAACAATAGCCCAGGTGTTGATGTTGAGGAACAGTGTTAGGAACAACAGCCCTGGTGTTGATGTGGATGAACAGTCTCAGGAAAAATAGCCCTGGTGTGGATGTGGATGAACAATCTCAGGAACAATATCACTGGTTTTGATGCGGATGCACAGTCTCAGGATCAATAGCCCTGGTGTTGATGTGGATGAACAATCTCAGGAACAATAGCCCTGGTTTTGATGTGGATGAACATTCTCAGGAACAATAGCCCTGGTGTTGATGTGGATGAACAATCTCAGGAACAATAGCCCTGTTGTTGATGTGGATGAACAATCTCAGGAACAATAGCCCTGGTGTTGATGTGGATGAACAATCTCAGGAACAATAGCCCTGCTGTTGATGTTGATGAACATTCTCAGGAACAATAGCCCTGGTGTTGATTTGGATAAACATTCTCAGGAATAATAGCTCTGGTGTTGATGTGGATGAACAATCTCAGGAACAATAGCCCTGTGTTGATTTCATGAACATTCTCAGGAACAATAATCCTGCTGTTGATGTGGATGAACATTCTCAGGAGCAATAGCCCTGGTGTTGATGTTGATGAACAGTCTCAGGAACAACAGCCGTGGTGTTGATGTGGATGAACATTCTCAGGAACAATAGCCCTGGTGTTGATGTGGTTGAACAATCACAGGAACAATTACCCTGGCTTTGATGTGGATGAACAGTCTCAGGAACAATAGCCCTGGTGTTGATGTGGTAAACATTCTCAGGAACAATAGCCCTGGTGTTGTTGTGGATGAACAATCTCAGGAACAATAGCCCTGGTGTTGATGTGGAGGAACAGTCTCAGGAAAAATAGCCCTGGTGTTGATGAGGATAAACATTCTCAGGAACAATAGCCCTGGTGTTGAAGTGGATGAACAGTCTCAGGAACAAGAGCCACGGTATTGATGTTGATGTACAGTCTCAGGAACATTAGTCCTGGTTTTGATGAGGATATACATTCCCAGGAACAATAGCCCAGGAGTTGATGTTGAGGCACAGTCTTAGGAACAATAGACCTGGTGTTGATGTGGATGAACAATCTCAGGAACAACAGCCCTGGTGTTGATGTGGACGAACAGTCTCAGGAAAAATAGCCCTGGTGTGGATGTGGATGAACAATCTCAGGAACAATAGCCCTGGTGTTGATGCGGATGCACAGTCTCAGGATCAATAGCCCTGGTGTTGATGTGGATGAACAATCTCAGGAACAATAGCCCTGGTGTTGATGTGGATGAACATTCTCAGGAACAATAGCCCTGGTGTTGATGTGGATGAACAATCTCAGGAACAATAGCCCTGGTGTTGATGAGGATGAACAATCTCAGGTACAATAGCCCTGGTTTTGATGTGGATGAGCAATCTCAGGAACATTAGCCCTGTTGCTGATGTGGATGAACAGTCACAGGAACAATTACCCTGGTGTTGATGTGGATGAACAGTCTCAGGAACAATAGCCCTGGTGTTGATGTGGATGAACAATCTCAGGAACAATAGCCCTTGCGTTGATGTGGATGAACAGTCTCAGGAACAATAGCACTGGTGTTGACGTGGATAAAGATTCTCAGGAACAATAGCCCTGGTGTTGAAGTGGATGAACAGTCTCAGGAACAATTGCCCTGGTGTTGATGTGGATGAACAGACTCAGGAACAATAAACATGGTGTTGATGTGGATAAACATTGTCAGCAACAATAGCCCTGGTGTTGATGCGGATGAACATTCTCAGGAACAATAGCCCAACTGTTGATGTGGATGAACATTCTCAGGAACAATAGCCCTACTATTGATGTTGATGAACAATCTCAGGAACAATAGCCCTGGTGTTGATGTGGATGAACAATCTCAGGAACAATAGCCCTGGTGTTGATGTTGAAGCACTATCTCAGGAACAATAGCCCTGGTGTTGATGTGGATGAAAAGCCTCAGGAACAATTCCCCTGGTGTTGATGAGGATGAACAATCTCAGGAACATTAGTCCTGGTGTTGATGAGGATAAACATTCTCAGGAACAATAGCCCTGGCATTGATGTGGTAAACATTCTCAGGAACAATAGCCCTGGTGTTGATGTGGATGGACAGTCTCAGGAACAATAGCCCTGGTGTTGTTGTGGATGAACAATCTCAGGAACAATAGCCCTGGTGTTGATGTGGAGGAACAGTCTCAGGAAAAATAGCCCTGGTGTTGATGAGGATAAACATTCTCAGGAACAATAGCCCTGGTGTTGAAGTGGATGAACAGTCTCAGGAACAAGAGCCAAGGTATTGATGTTGATGTACAGTCTCAGGAACATTAGTCCTGGTGTTGATGAGGATATACATTCCCAGGAACAATAGCCCAGGAGTTGATGTTGAGGCACAGTCTTAGGAACAATAGCCCTGGTGTTGATGCGGATGCACAGTCTCAGGATCAATAGCCCTGGTGTTGATGTGGATGAACAATCTCAGGAACAATTGCCCTGGTGTTGATGTGGATGAACATTCTCAGGTACAATAGCCCTGGTTTTGATGTGGATGAGCAATCTCAGGAACAATAGCCCTGTTGTTGATGTGGATGAACAATCACAGGAACAATTACCCTGGTGTTGATGTGGATGAACAGTCTCAGGAACAATCGCCCTGGTGTTGATGATGGTAAACATTCTCAGGAACAATAGCCCTGGTGTTTATGTGGATGAAAGGTCTCAGGAACAATAGCCCTGGTGTTGATGTGGATGAACAATCTCAGGAACAATAGCCTTGGGTTGATGTGGATGAACAGTCTCAGGAACAATAGCCCTGGTGTTGATGTGGATGAACAGACTCAGGAACAATAAACATGGTGTTGCTGTGGATAAACATTGTCAGGAACAATAGCCCTGGTGTTGATGCGGATGAACATTCTCAGGAACAATAGCCCAACTGTTGTTGTGGATGAACAATCTCAGGAACAATAGCCCTGCTATTGATGTGGATGAACAATCTCAGGAACAATAGCCCTGGTGTTGATGTTGATGAACAATCTCAGGAACAATAGCCCTGGTGTTGATGTTGATGCACTATCTCAGGAACAATAGCCCTGGTGTTGATGTGGATGAAAAGCCTCAGGAACAATTCCCCTGGTGTTGATGAGGATGTACAATCTCAGGAACATTAGTCCTGGTGTTGATGAGGATAAACATTCTCAGGAACAATAGCCCTGGCATTGATGTGGATGAACAATCTCAGGAGCAATAACCCTGGTGTTGATGTGGATGAACAATCTCAGGAACAATGGCCCTGGTGTTTATGTTGATGAACATTCTCAGGAACAATAGCCCTGGTGTTGATGTGGATGAACAATCTCAGGAACAATAGCCCTGGTGTTGATGTTTATGAACAGTCTCAGGAACAATAGTCCTGGTGTCGATGTCGATGAACATTCTCAGGAACAAGAACCAAGGTGTTGATGTTGATGTACAGTCTCAGGAACATGAGTCCTGGTGTTGATGAGGATATACATTCTCAGGAACAATAGCCCAGGTGTTGATGTTGAGGAACAGTCTCAGGAACAATAGCCCTGGTGTTGATGTGGATGAACAATCTCAGGAACAACAGCCCTGCTGATGATGTGGATGAAAAGTCTCAGGAACAATAGCCCGGGTGTTGATGTGGATACACAGTCTCAGGAACTATAGCCCTGGTGTTGATGTGGATGAACAATCTCAGGAACAAAAGCCCTGGTGTTGATGTGGATGAACATTCTCAGGAACAATAGCCCTGGTGTTGATGTGGATGAACAATCACAGGAACAATAGCCCTGGTGTTGATGTTGATGCACTATCTCAGGAACAACAGCCGTGGTGTTGATGTGGATGAACAGCCTCAGGAACAATTCCCCTGGTGTTGATGTGGATGAACAATCTCAGGAACATTAGTCCTTGTGTTGATGAGGATAAACATTCTCAGGAACAATAGCCCTGGTATTGATGTGGATGAACAGTCTGAGGAACAATAACCCTGGTGTTGATGTTGATGATCAGTCTCAGGATCAATAGCCCTGGTGTTGATGTGGATGAACAATCTCAGGAACATTAGTCCTTGTGTTGATGAGGATAAACATTCTCAGGAACAATAGCCCTGGTATTGATGTGGATGAACAGTCTGAGGAACAATAACCCTGGTGTTGATGTTGATGATCAGTCTCAGGATCAATAGCCCTGGTGTTGATGTGGATGAACAATCTCAGGAACAATCACCCTGGTGTTGATGTTAATGAACAATCTCAGGCACAATGGCCCTGGTGTTGATGTTGATGAACAGTCTCAGGAACAATAGTCCTGGTGTCGATGTCGATGAACATTCTCAGGAACAAGAGCCAAGGTGTTGATGTTGATGTACAGTCTCAGGAACATGGGTCCTGGTGTTGATGAGGATATACATTCTCAGGAACAATTACCCTGGTGTTGATGTGGATGAACAGTCTCACGAGCAATAGCCCTGGTGTTGATGATGGTAAACATTCTCAGGAACAATAGCTCTGGTGTTGATTTCATGAACATTCTCAGGAACAATAACCCTGGTGTTGATGTGGATGAACATTCTCAGGAACAATAGCCCTGGTGTTGATGTTGATGAACAGTCTCAGGAACAAGTGCCCTGGTGTTGATGTCGATGAACATTCTCAGGAACAAGAGCCAAGGTGTTGATGTTGATGTACTGTCTCAGGAACATTAGTCCTGTTGTTGATGAGGATATACATTCTCAGGAACAATAGCCCAGGTGTTGATGTTGAGGAACAGTGTTAGGAACAACAGCCCTGGTGTTGATGTGGATGAACAGTCTCAGGAAAAATAGCCCTGGTGTGGATGTGGATGAACAATCTCAGGAACAATATCACTGGTTTTGATGCGGATGCACAGTCTCAGGATCAATAGCCCTGGTGTTGATGTGGATGAACAATCTCAGGAACAATAGCCCTGGTGTTGATGTGGATGAACATTCTCAGGAACAATAGCCCTGGTGTTGATGTGGATGAACAATCTCAGGAACAATAGCCCTGTTGTTGATGTGGATGAACAATCTCAGGAACAATAGCCCTGGTGTTGATGTGGATGAACAATCTCAGGAACAATAGCCCTGCTGTTGATGTTGATGAACATTCTCAGGAACAATAGCCCTGGTGTTGATTTGGATAAACATTCTCAGGAATAATAGCTCTGGTGTTGATGTGGATGAACAATCTCAGGAACAATAGCCCTGTGTTGATTTCATGAACATTCTCAGGAACAATAATCCTGCTGTTGATGTGGATGAACATTCTCAGGAGCAATAGCCCTGGTGTTGATGTTGATGAACAGTCTCAGGAACAACAGCCGTGGTGTTGATGTGGATGAACATTCTCAGGAACAATAGCCCTGGTGTTGATGTGGTTGAACAATCACAGGAACAATTACCCTGGCTTTGATGTGGATGAACAGTCTCAGGAACAATAGCCCTGGTGTTGATGTGGTAAACATTCTCAGGAACAATAGCCCTGGTGTTGTTGTGGATGAACAATCTCAGGAACAATAGCCCTGGTGTTGATGTGGAGGAACAGTCTCAGGAAAAATAGCCCTGGTGTTGATGAGGATAAACATTCTCAGGAACAATAGCCCTGGTGTTGAAGTGGATGAACAGTCTCAGGAACAAGAGCCACGGTATTGATGTTGATGTACAGTCTCAGGAACATTAGTCCTGGTGTTGATGAGGATATACATTCCCAGGAACAATAGCCCAGGAGTTGATGTTGAGGCACAGTCTTAGGAACAATAGCCCTGGTGTTGATGTGGATGAACAATCTCAGGAACAACAGCCCTGGTGTTGATGTGGATGAACAGTCTCAGGAAAAATAGCCCTGGTGTGGATGTGGATGAACAATCTCAGGAACAATAGCCCTGGTGTTGATGCGGATGCACAGTCTCAGGATCAATAGCCCTGGTGTTGATGTGGATGAACAATCTCAGGAACAATAGCCCTGGTGTTGATGTGGATGAACATTCTCAGGAACAATAGCCCTGGTGTTGATGTGGATGAACAATCTCAGGAACAATAGCCCTGGTGTTGATGAGGATGAACAATCTCAGGTACAATAGCCCTGGTTTTGATGTGGATGAGCAATCTCAGGAACATTAGCCCTGTTGCTGATGTGGATGAACAGTCACAGGAACAATTACCCTGGTGTTGATGTGGATGAACAGTCTCAGGAACAATAGCCCTGGTGTTGATGTGGATGAACAATCTCAGGAACAATAGCCCTTGCGTTGATGTGGATGAACAGTCTCAGGAACAATAGCACTGGTGTTGACGTGGATAAAGATTCTCAGGAACAATAGCCCTGGTGTTGAAGTGGATGAACAGTCTCAGGAACAATTGCCCTGGTGTTGATGTGGATGAACAGACTCAGGAACAATAAACATGGTGTTGATGTGGATAAACATTGTCAGCAACAATAGCCCTGGTGTTGATGCGGATGAACATTCTCAGGAACAATAGCCCAACTGTTGATGTGGATGAACATTCTCAGGAACAATAGCCCTACTATTGATGTTGATGAACAATCTCAGGAACAATAGCCCTGGTGTTGATGTGGATGAACAATCTCAGGAACAATAGCCCTGGTGTTGATGTTGATGCACTATGTCAGGAACAATAGCCCTGGTGTTGATGTGGATGAAAAGCCTCAGGAACAATTCCCCTGGTGTTGATGAGGATGAACAATCTCAGGAACATTAGTCCTGGTGTTGATGAGGATAAACATTCTCAGGAACAATAGCCCTGGCATTGATGTGGATGAACAGTCTCAGGAACAATAACCCTGGTGTTGATGTGGATGAACAATCTCAGGAACAATGGCCCTGGTGTTTATGTTGATTAACATTCTCAGGAACAATAGCCCTGGTGTTGATGTGGATGAACAATCTCAGGAACAATAGCCCTGGTGTTGATGTTGATGAACAGTCTCAGAAACAATAGTCCTGGTGTCGATGTCGATGAACAATCTCAGGAACAAGAGCCAATTTGTTGATGTTGATGTACAGTCTCAGGAACATGAGTCCTGGTGTTGATGAGGATATACATTCTCAGGAACAACAGCCCAGGTGTTGATGTTGAGGAACAGTCTCAGGAACAATAGCCCTGGTGTTGATGTGGATGAACAATCTCAGGAACAACAGCCCTGGTGATGATGTGGATGAACAGTCTCAGGAACAATAGCCCGGGTGTTGATGTTGATAAACAGTCTCAGGAACTATAGCCCTGGTGTTGATGTGGATGAACAATCTCAGGAACAAAAGCCCTGGTGTTGATGTGGATGAACATTCTCAGGAACAATAGCCCTGGTGTTGATGTGGATGAACAATCTCAGGAACAATAGCCCTGGTGTTGATGTTGATGCACTATCTCAGGAACAACAGCCGTGGTGTTGATGTGGATGAACAGCCTCAGTAACTATTCCCCAGGTGTTGATGTGGATGAACAATCTCAGGAACATTAGTCCTTGTGTTGATGAGGATAAACATTCTCAGGAACAATAGCCCTGGTATTGATGTGGATGAACAGTCTGAGGAACAATAAGCCTGGTGTTGATGTTGATGATCAGTCTCAGGATCAATAGCCCTGGTGTTGATGTGGATGAACAATCTCAGGAACAATCACCCTGGTGTTGATGTTAATGAACAATCTCAGGCACAATGGCCCTGGTGTTGATGTTGATGAACAGTCTCATGAACAATAGTCCTGGTGTCGATGTCGATGAACATTCTCAGGAACAAGAGCCAAGGTGTTGATATTGATGTCCAGTCTCAGGAACATGCGTCCTGGTGTTGATGAGGATATACATTCTCAGGAACAATTACCCTGGTGTTGATGTGGATGAACAGTCTCAGGAACAATAGCCCTGGTGTTGATGATGGTAAACATTCTCAGGAACAATAGCTCTGGTGTTGATTTCATGAACATTCTCAGGAACAATAACCCTGGTGTTGATGTGGATGAACATTCTCAGGAACAATAGCCCTGGTGTTGACGTTGATGAACAGTCTCAGGAACAAGTGCCCTGGTGTTGATGTCGATTAACATTCTCAGGAACAAGAGCCAAGGTGTTGATGTTGATGTACTGTCTCAGGAACATTAGTCCTGTTGTTGATGAGGATATACATTCTCAGGAACAATAGCCCAGGTGTTGATGTTGAGGAACAGTCTTAGGAACAACAGCCCTGGTGTTGATGTGGATGAACAGTCTCAGGAAAAATAGCCCTGGTGTTGATGTGGATGAACAATCTCAGGAACAATATCACTGGTTTTGATGCGGATGCACAGTCTCAGGATCAATAGCCCTGGTGTTGATGTGGATGAACAATCTCAGGAACAATAGCCCTGGTGTTGATGTGGATGAACATTCTCAGGAACAATAGCCCTGGTGTTGATGTGGATGAACAATCTCAGGAACAATAGCCCTGTTGTTGATGTGGATGAACAATCTAAGGAACAATAGCCCTGGTGTTGATGTGGATGAACAATCTCAGGAACAATAGCCCTGCTGTTGATGTTGATTAACATTCTCAGGAACAATAGCCCTGGTGTTGATTTGGATAAACATTCTCTGGAAAAATAGCTCTGGTGTTGATGTGGATGTACAATCTCAGGAACAATAGCCCTGGTGTTGATTTCATGAACATTCTCAGGAACAATAATCCTGCTGTTGATGTGGATGAACATTCTCAGGAACAATAGCCCTGGTGTTGATGTTGATGAACAGTCTCAGGAACAACAGCCGTGGTGTTGATGAGGATATACATTCTCAGGAACAATTACCCTGGTGTTGATGTGGATGAACAGTCTCAGGAACAATCGCCCTGGTGTTGATGATGGTAAACATTCTGAGGAACAATAGCCCTGGTGTTGATGTGGATGAACATTCTCAGGAACAATAGCCCTGGTGTTGATGTGGATGAACAATCTCAGGAACAATAGCCCTGGTGTTGATGTTGATGCACTATCTCAGGAACAACAGCCGTGGTGTTGATGTTGATGTACAGTCTCAGGAACAATCGCCCTGGTGTTGATGATGGTAAACATTCTGAGGAACAATAGCCCTGGTGTTGATGTGGATGAACAGTCTCAGGAACAATAGCCCTGGTGTTGATGTGGAAGAAGAATCTCAGGAACAATCGCCCAAGTGTTGATGTGGATGAACATTCTCAGGAACAATAGCCCTGGTGTTGATGAGGATAAACATTCTCAGGAACAATAGCCCTGGATTTGAAGTGGATGAACAGTCTCAGGGACAATTGCCCTGGTGTTGATGTGGATGAACAGACTCAGGAACAATAAACCTGGCGTTGATGTGGATAAACATTGTCAGGAACAATAGCCCTGGTGTTGATGCGGATGAACATTCTCAGGAACAATAGCCCAGCTGTTGATGTGGATGAACAATCTCAGGAACAATAGCCCTGGTGTTGATATGGATGAACAATCTCAGGAACAATAGCCCTGGTGTTGATGTTGATGCACTATCTCAGGAACAATAGCCCTGGTGTTGATGTGGATGAACAGCCTCAGGAACAATTCCCCTGGTGTTGATGAGGATGAACAATCTCAGGAACATTCGTCCTGGTGTTGATGAGGATAAACATTCTCAGAAACAATAGCCCTGGCATTGATGTGGATGAACAGTCTCAGGAACAATAACCCTGGTGTTGATGTGGATGAACAATCTCAGGAACAATCGCCCTGGTGTTGATGTTGATGAACATTCTCAGGAACAATGGCCCTGCTGTTGATGTGGATGAACAATCTCAGGAACAATAGCCCTGGTGTTGATGTTGATGAACAGTCTCAGGAACAATCGTCCTGGTGTCGATGTCGATGAACATTCTCAGGAAGAAGAGCCAAGGTGTTGATGTTGATGTACAGTCTCAGGAACATGAGTCCTGGTGTTGATGAGGATATACATTCTCAGGAAAAATAGCCCAGGTGTTGATGTTGAGGAACAGTCTCAGGAACAAAAGCCCTGGTGTTGATGTGGATGAACAATCTCAGGAACAACAGCCCTGGTGATGATGTGGATGAACAGTCTCAGGAACAATAGCCCGGGTGTTGATGTGGATAAACAGTCTCAGCAACAATAGCCCTGGTGTTGATGTGGATGAACAATCTCAGGAACAAAAGCCCTGGTGTTGATGTGGATGAACATTCTCAGGAACAATAGCCCTGGTGTTGATGTGGATGAACAATCTCAGGAACAATAGCCCTGGTGTTGATATGGATGAACAATCTCAGGAACAGTAGCCCTGGTGTTGATGTTGATGCACTATCTCAGGAACAATAGCACTGGTGTTGATGTGGATGAACAGCCTCAGGAACAATTCCCCTGGTGTTGATGTGGATGAAAAATCTCAGGTACATTAGTCCTTGTGTTGATGAGGATAAACATGCTCAGGAACAACAGCCCTGGTATTGATGTGGAGAACAGTGTCAGGAACAATAGCCCTGTTGTTGATGCGGATGACCATTCTCAGGAAAAATAGCCCAACTGTTGTAGTGGATGAACATTCTCTCTAACAATAGCCCTGCTGTTGATGTGGATGAACTTTCTCAGGAACAATAGCCCTGGTATTGATGTTGATGAACTATCTCAGGAACAATAGCCCTGGTGTTGATGTGGATGAACAGTCACAGGAACAATTGCCCTGGTGTTGATGTGGATGAACAATCACAGGAACAATTACCCTGGTGTTGATGTGGATGAACAGTCTCAGGAACTATAGCCCTGGTGTTGATGATGGAAAACATTCTCAGGAACAATAGCCCTGGGGTTGATATGTTTGAAGAGTCTCAGGAACAATAGCCCTGGTGTTGATGTGGATGAACAGTCTCAGGAAGAATTGCCCTGGTGCTGATGTGGATGAACAGTCTTAGGAACAGTAGCCCTTGTGTTGATGTGGATGAACATTCTCAGGAACAATAGCACTGGTGTTGATGTGGATGAACAATCTCAGGAACAATGACCCTGGTGTTGATGAGGATGAACAATCTCAGGAACAATAGCCCTGGTGTTGATGTGGATGAGCAATCTCAGGAACAATAGCCCTGGTGTTGATGTGGATGAACAATCACAGGAACAATTACCCTGGTGTGGATGTGGATGAACAATCTCAGGAACATTAGTCCTGGTGTTGATGAGGATTAACGTTCTCAGGAACAATAGCCCTGGTATTGATGAGGATGAACAGTCCCAGGAACAATAACCCTGGTGTTGATTTGGATAAACATTGTCAGGAACAATAGCCCTGGTGTTGATGCGGATGAACATTCTCAGGAACAATAGCCCAACTGTTGATGTGGATGAACGTTCTCAGGAACAATAGCCCTGCTGTTGATGTGGATGAACAATCTCAGGAACAATAGCCCTGGTGTTGATGTGGATGAACAATCTCTGGAACAATAGCCCTGGTGTTGATGTTGATGAACTATCTCAGGAACAATAGCCCTGATGTTGATGAGGATGAACAGTCACAGGATCAATTGACCTGCTGTTGATGTGGATGAACAATCTCAGGAACAATAGCCCTGGTGTTGATGTGGATGAACAATCACAGGAACAATTACCCTGGTGTTGATGTGGATGAACAGTCTCAGGAACTATAGCCCTGGTGTTGATGATGGAAAACATTCTCAGGAACAATAGCCCTGGGGTTGATGTGTATGAACAGTCTCAGGAACAATAGCCCTGGTGTTGATGTGGATGAACAGTCTCAGGAACAGTAGCCCTGGTGTTGATGAGGATAAACATTCTCAGGAACAATAGCCCTGGTTTGAAGTGGATGAACTGTCTCAGGAACAATTGCCCTGGTGTTGATGTGGATGAACAGACTCAGGAACAATAACCCTGGTGTTGATGTGGATAAACATTGCCGGGAACAATAGGCCTGGTGTTCATGCGGATGAACTTTCTCAGGAACAATAGCCCAACTGTTGATGTGGATGAACATTTTCAGGAACAATAGCACTGCTGTTGATGTGGATGAACAATCTAAGGAACAATAGCCCTGGTGTTGATGTGGATGAACAGTCTCAGGAACAATTGCCCTGGTGTTGATGTGGATGAACAATCTCAGGAACATTAGTTCTGGTGTTGATGAGGATAAACATTCTCAGGAACAATAGCTCTGGTATTGATGTGGATGAACAGTCTCAGGAACAATAACCCTGGTGTTGATGTTGATGATCAGTCTCAGGAACAATAGCCCTGGTGTTGATGTGGATGAACAATCTCAGGAACAATAGCCTGGTGTTGATGTTGATGAACTATTTCGGGAACAATAGCCCTGGTGGTGATGTGAATGAACAGTCTCCGGAACAATTGCCCTCGTGTTGATGTGGATGAACAATCTCAGGAACATTAGTCCTGGTGTTAATGAGGATAAACGTTCTCAGGAACAATAGCTCTGGTATTGATGTTGATGAACAGTCTCAGGAACAATAACCCTGGTGTTGATGTTGATGATCAGTCTCAGGAACAATAGCCCTGGTGTTGATGTGGAAGAAGAATCTCAGGAACAATCGCCCAAGTGTTGATGTTGATGAACATTCTCAGGAACAATAGCCCTGGTGTTGATGTGGATGATCAATCTCAAGAACAATAGCCCTGGCGTTGATGAGGATAAACATTCTCAGGAACAATAGCCCTGGTGTTGATGTGGATGAATAATCTCAGGAACATTAGTCCTGGTGTTGATGAGGATTAACGTTCTCAGGAACAATAGCCCTGGTATTGATGTGGATGAACAGTCTCAGGAACAATAACCCTGGTGTTGATTTGGATAAACATTGTCAGGAACAATAGCCCTGGTGTTGATGCGGATGAACATTCTCAGGAACAATAGCCCAACTGTTGATGTGGATGAACGTTCTCAGGTACAATAGCCCTGCTGTTGATGTGGATGAACAATCTCAGGAACAATAGCCCTGGTGTTGATGTGGATGAACAATCTCTGGAACAATAGCCCTGGTGTTGATGTTGATGAACTATCTCAGGAACAATAGCCCTGGTGTTGATGAGGATGAACAGTCACAGGATCAATTGACCTGCTGTTGATGTGGATGAACAGTCTCAGGAACAATAGCCCAACTGTTGATGTGGAAGAACGTTCTCAGGATCCATAGCCCTGCTGTTGATGTGGATGAACAGACTCAGGAACAATAACCCTGGTGTTGATGTGGATAAACATTGCCGGGAACAATAGGCCTGGTGTTCATGCGGATGAACTTTCTCAGGAACAATAGCCCAACTGTTGATGTGGATGAACATTTTCAGGAACAATAGCACTGCTGTTGATGTGGATGAACAATCTCAGGAACAATAGCCCTGGTGTTGATGTGGATGAACAGTCTCAGGAACAATTGCCCTGGTGTTGATGTGGATGAACAATCTCAGGAACATTAGTTCTGGTGTTGATGAGGATAAACATTCTCAGGAACAACAGCTCTGGTATTGATGTGGATGAACAGTCTCAGGAACAATAACCCTGGTGTTGATGTGGATGAACAATCTCAGGAACAATAGCCTGGTGTTGATGTTGATGAACTATCTCGGGAACAATAGCCCTGGTGTTGATGTGGATGAACAGTCTCCGGAACAATTGCCCTCGTGTTGATGTGGATGAACAATCTCAGGAACATTTGTCCTGGTGTTAATGAGGATAAACGTTCTCAGGAACAATAGCCCTGGTATTGATGTGGATGAACAGTCTCAGGAACAATAACCCTGGTGTTGATGTTGATGATCAGTCTCAGGAACAATAGCCCTGGTGTTGATGTGGAAGAAGAATATCAGGAACAATCGCCCAAGTGTTGATGTTGATAAACGTTCTCTGGAACAATAGCCCTGGTGTTGATGTGGATGAACAATCTCAGGAACAATAGCCCTGGCGTTGATGAGGATAAACATTCTCAGGAACAATAGCCCTGGTGTTGATGTGGATGAACAATCTCAGGAACATTAGTCCTGGTGTTGATGAGGATTAACGTTCTCAGGAACAATAGCCCTGGTATTGATGTGGATGAACAGTCTCAGGAACAATAACCCTGGTGTTGATTTGGATAAACATTGTCAGGAACAATAGCCCTGGTGTTGATGCTGATGAACATTCTCAGGAACAATAGCCCAACTGTTGATGTGGATGAACGTTCTCAGGAACAATAGCCCTGCTGTTGATGTGGATGAGCAATCTCAGGAACAATAGCCCTGGTGTTGATGTGGATGAACAATCTCTGTTACAATAGCCCTGGTGTTGATGTTGATGAACTATCTCAGGAACAATAGCCCTGGTGTTGATGAGGATGAGCAGTCACAGGATCAATTGACCTGCTGTTGATGTGGATGAACAATCTCAGGAACAATAGCCCAACTGTTGATGTGGAAGAACGTTCTCAGGATCCATAGCCCTGCTGTTGATGTGGATGAACAATCTCAGGAACAATAGCCCTGGTGTTGATGTGGATGAACAATCACAGGAACAATTACCCTGGTGTTGATGTGGATGAACACTCTCAGGAACTATAGCCCTGGTGTTGATGATGGAAAACATTCTCAGGAACAATAGCCCTGTGGTTGATGTGTATGAACAGTCTCAGGAACAATAGCCCTGGTGTTGATGTGGATGAACAGTCTCAGGAACAGTAGCCCTGGTGTTGATGAGGATGAACAGACTCAGGAACAATAACCCTGGTGTTGATGTGGATAAACATTGCCGGGAACAATAGGCCTGGTGTTCATGTGGATGAACTTTCTCAGGAACAATAGCCCAACTGTTGATGTGGATGAACATTTTCAGGAACAATAGCACTGCTGTTGATGTTGATGAACAATCTCAGGAACAATAGCCCTGGTGTTGATGTGGATGAACCGTCTCAGGAACAATTGCCCTGGTGTTGATGTGGATGAACAATCACAGGAACATTAGTTCTGGTGTTGATGAGGATAAACATTCTCAGGAACAATAACTCTGGTATTGATGTGGATGAACAGTCTCAGGAACAATAACCCTGGTGTTGATGTTGATGATCAGTCTCAGGAACAATAGCCCTGGTGTTGATGTGGATGAACAATCTCAGGAACAATAGCCTGGTGTTGATGTTGATGAACTACCTCGGGAACAATAGCCCTGGTGTTGATGTGGATGAACAGTCTCCGGAACAATTGCCCTCGTGTTGATGTGGATGAACAATCTCAGGAACATTAGTCCTGGTGTTAATGAGGATAAACGTTCTCAGGAACAATAGCCCTGGTATTGATGTGGATGAACAGTCTCAGGAACAATAACCCTGGTGTTGATGTTGATGATCAGTCAGAGGAACAATAGCCCTGGTGTTGATGTGGAAGAAGAATCTCAGGAACAATCGCCCAAGTGTTGATGTTGATGAACATTCTCAGGAACAATAGCCCTGGTGTTGATGTGGATGAACAATCTCAGGAACAATAGCCCTGGCGTTGATGAGGATAAACATTCTCAGGAACAATAGCCCTGGGGTTGAAGTGGATGAACAGTGTCAGGAACAATTGCCCTGGTATTGATGTGGATGAACAGACTCAGGAACAATAACCCTGGTGTTGATGTGGATGAACATTCTCAGGAACAATAGCCCTGCTGTTGATGTGGATGAACAGTCTCAGGAACAATAACCCTGGTGTTGATGTTGATGATCAGTCTCAGGAACAATAGCCCTGGTGTTGATGTGGATGAACAATCTCAGGAACAATAGCCTGGTGTTGATGTTGATGAACTACCTCGGGAACAATAGCCCTGGTGTTGATGTGGATGAACAGTCTCCGGAACAATTGCCCTCGTGTTGATGTGGATGAACAATCTCAGGAACATTAGTCCTGGTGTTAATGAGGATAAACGTTCTCAGGAACAATAGCCCTGGTATTGATGTGGATGAACAGTCTCAGGAACAATAACCCTGGTGTTGATGTTGATGATCAGTCAGAGGAACAATAGCCCCGGTGTTGATGTGGAAGAAGAATCTCAGGAACAATCGCCCAAGTGTTGATGTTGATGAACATTCTCAGGAACAATAGCCCTGGTGTTGATGTGGATGAACAATCTCAGGAACAATAGCCCTGGCGTTGATGAGGATAAACATTCTCAGGAACAATAGCCCTGGGGTTGAAGTGGATGAACAGTGTCAGGAACAATTGCCCTGGTATTGATGTAGATGAACAGACTCAGGAATAATAACCCTGGTGTTGATGTGGATAAACATTGTCAGGAACAATAGCCCTGGTGTTGATGCGGATGAACATTCTCAGGAACAATAGCCCAACTGTTGTAGTGGATGAACATTCTCAGGAACAATAGCCCTGCTGTTGATGTGGATGAACATTCTCAGGAACAATAGCCCTGGTGTTGATGTTGACAACCTATCTCAGGAACAATAGCCCTGGTGTTGATGTGGATGAACAGTCACAGGAACAATTGCCCTGGTGTTGATGTGGATGAACAATCTCAGGAAAAATAGCCCTTGTGTTGATGTGGATGAACATTTTCAGGAACAACAGCACTGGTGTTGATGTGGATGAACAATCTCAGGAACAATAGCCCTGGTGTTGATGAGGATGAACAATCTCTGGAACAAGAGCCCTGGTGTTGATGTTGATGCACTATCTCAGGAACAATAGCACTGGTGTTGATGTGGATGAACCGTCTCAGGAACAATTGCCCTGGTGTTGATGTGGATGAACAATCTCAGGAACATTAGTTCTGGTGTTGATGAGGATAAACATTCTCAGGAACAATAACTCTGGTATTGATGTGGATGAACAGTCTCAGGAACAATAACCCTGGTGTTGATGTTGATGATCAGTCTCAGGAACAATAGCCCTGGTGTTGATGTGGATGAACAATCTCAGGAACAATAGCCTGGTGTTGATGTTGATGAACTACCTCGGGAACAATAGCCCTGGTGTTGATGTGGATGAACAGTCTCCGGAACAATTGCCCTCGTGTTGATGTGGATGAACAATCTCAGGAACATTAGTCCTGGTGTTAATGAGGATAAACGTTCTCAGGAACAATAGCCCTGGTATTGATGTGGATGAACAGTCTCAGGAACAATAACCCTGGTGTTGATGTTGATGATCAGTCAGAGGAACAATAGCCCTGGTGTTGATGTGGAAGAAGAATCTCAGGAACAATCGCCCAAGTGTTGATGTTGATGAACATTCTCAGGAACAATAGCCCTGGTGTTGATGTGGATGAACAATCTCAGGAACAATAGCCCTGGCGTTGATGAGGATAAACATTCTCAGGAACAATAGCCCTGGGGTTGAAGTGGATGAACAGTGTCAGGAACAATTGCCCTGGTATTGATGTGGATGAACAGACTCAGGAACAATAACCCTGGTGTTGATGTGGATAAACATTGTCAGGAACAATAGCCCTGGTGTTGATGCGGATGAACATTCTCAGGAACAATAGCCCAACTGTTGTAGTGGATGAACATTCTCAGGAACAATAGCCCTGCTGTTGATGTGGATGAACAGTCTCAGGAACAATAACCCTGGTGTTGATGTTGATGATCAGTCTCAGGAACAATAGCCCTGGTGTTGATGTGGATGAACAATCTCAGGAACAATAGCCTGGTGTTGATGTTGATGAACTACCTCGGGAACAATAGCCCTGGTGTTGATGTGGATGAACAGTCTCCGGAACAATTGCCCTCGTGTTGATGTGGATGAACAATCTCAGGAACATTAGTCCTGGTGTTAATGAGGATAAAGGTTCTCAGGAACAATAGCCCTGGTATTGATGTGGATGAACAGTCTCAGGAACAATAACCCTGGTGTTGATGTTGATGATCAGTCAGAGGAACAATAGCCCTGGTGTTGATGTGGAAGAAGAATCTCAGGAACAATCGCCCAAGTGTTGATGTTGATGAACATTCTCAGGAACAATAGCCCTGGTGTTGATGTGGATGAACAATCTCAGGAACAATAGCCCTGGCGTTGATGAGGATAAACATTCTCAGGAACAATAGCCCTGGGGTTGAAGTGGATGAACAGTGTCAGGAACAATTGCCCTGGTATTGATGTGGATGAACAGACTCAGGAACAATAACCCTGGTGTTGATGTGGATAAACATTGTCAGGAACAATAGCCCTGGTGTTGATGCGGATGAACATTCTCAGGAACAATAGCCCAACTGTTGTAGTGGATGAACATTCTCAGGAACAATAGCCCTGCTGTTGATGTGGATGAACATTCTCAGGAACAATTGCCCTGGTGTTGATGTGGATGAACAGTCACAGGAACAATTGCCCTGGTGTTGATGTGGATGAACAATCTCAGGAAAAATAGCCCTTGTGTTGATGTGGATGAACATTTTCAGGAACAACAGCACTGGTGTTGATGTGGATGTACAATCTCAGGAACAATAGCCCTGGTGTTGATGAGGATGAACAATCTCTGGAACAAGAGCCCTGGTGTTGATGTGGATGAGCAATCTCAGGAACAATAGCCCTGGTGTTGATGTGGATGAACAATCACAGGAACAATTACCCTGGTGTTGATGTGGATGAACAGTCTCAGGAACTATAGCCCTGGTGTTGATGATGGAAAACATTCTCAGGAACAATAGCCCTGGTGTTAATGTGGATGAACAATCTCAGGAACAATTGCCCTGATGTTGATGTGGATAAACAGTCTCAGGAACAATTGCCCTGGTGTTGATGTGGATGAACAATCTCAGGAACATTAGTTCTGGTGTTGATGAGGATAAACATTCTCAGGAACAATAGCTCTGGTATTGATGTGGATGAACAGTCTCAGGAACAATAACCCTGGTGTTGATGTTGATGATCAGTCTCAGGAACAATAGCCCTGGTGTTGATGTGGATGAACAATCTCAGGAACAATAGCCTGGTGTTGTTGTTGATGAACTATCTCGGGAACAATAGCCCTGGTGTTGATGTGGATGAACAGTCTCCGGAACAATTGCCCTCGTGTTGATGTGGATGAACAATCTCAGGAACATTAGTCCTGGTGTTAATGAGGATAAACGTTCTCAGGAACAATAGCCCTGGTATTGATGTGGATGAACAGTCTCAGGAACAATAACCCTGGTGTTGATGTTGATGATCAGTCTCAGGAACAATAGCCCTGGTGTTGATGTGGAAGAAGAATCTCAGGAACAATCGCCCAAGTGTTGATGTTGATGAACATTCTCAGGAACAATAGCCCTGGTGTTGATGTGGATGAACAATCTATGGAACAATAGCCCTGGCGTTGATGAGGATAAACATTCTCAGGAACAATAGCCCTGGTGTTGATGTGGATGAACAATCTCAGGAACATTAGTCCTGGTGTTGATGAGGATTAACGTTCTCAGGAACAATAGCCCTGGTATTGATGTGGATGAACAGTCTCAGGAACAATAACCCTGGTGTTGATTTGGATAAAATTGTCAGGAACAATAGCCCTGGTGTTGATGCGGATGAACATTCTCAGGAACAATAGCCCAACTGTTGATGTGGATGAACGTTCTCAGGAACAATAGCCCTGCTGTTGATGTGGATGAACAATCTTAGGAACAATAGCCCTGGTGTTGATGTAGATGAACAATCTCTGGAACAATAGCCCTGGTGTTGATGTTGATGAACTATCTCAGGAACAATAGCTCTGGTGTTGATGAGGATGAACAGTCACAGGATCAATTGACCTGCTGTTGATGTGGATGAACAATCTCAGGAACAATAGCCCAACTGTTGATGTGGAAGAACGTTCTCAGGATCCATAGCCCTGCTGTTGATGTGGATAAACAATCTCAGGAACAATAGCCCTGGTGTTGATGTGGATGAACAATCACAGGAACAATTACCCTGGTGTTGATGTGGATGAACAGTCTCAGGAACTGTAGCCCTGGTGTTGATGATGGAAAACATTCTCAGGAACAATAGCCCTGGGGTTGATGTGGATGAACAGTCTCAGGAACAGTTGCCCTGGTGTTGATGAGGATAAACATTCTCAGGAACAATAGCCCTGGTTTGAAGTGGATGAACAGTCACAGGAACAATTGCCCTGGTGTTGATGTGGATGAACAGACTCAGGAACAATAACCCTGGTGTTGATGTGGATAAACATTGCCAGGAACAATAGGCCTGGTGTTCATGCGGATGAACTTTCTCAGGAACAATAGCCCAACTGTTGATGTGGATGAACATTTTCAGGAACAATAGCACTGCTGTCGATGTGGATGAACAATCTCAGGAACAATAGCCCTGGTGTTGATGTGGATGAACAGTCTCAGGAACAATTGCCCTGGTGTTGATGTGGATGAACAATCGCAGGAACATTAGTTCTGGTGTTGATGAGGATACACATTCTCAGGAACAATAGCTCTCGTATTGATGTGGATGAACAGTCTCAGGAACAATAACCCTGGTGTTGATGTTGATGATCAGTCTCAGGAACAATAGCCCTGCTGTTGATGTGGATGAACAATCTCAGGAACAATAGCCTGGTGTTGATGTTGATGAACTATCTCGGGAACAATAGCCCTGGTGTTGATGTGGATGTACAGTCTCCGGAACAATTGCCCTCGTGTTGATGTGGATGAACAATCTCAGGAACATTAGTCCTGGTGTTAATGAGGATAAACGTTCTCAGGAACAATAGCCCTGGTATTGATGTGGATGAACAGTCTCAGGAACAATAACCCTGGTGTTGATGTGGATGAACAGTCTCAGGAACAGTTGCCCTGGTGTTGATGAGGATAAACATTCTCAGGAACAATAGCCCTGGTTTGAAGTGGATGAACAGTCTCAGGAACAATTGCCCAGGTGTTGATGTGGATGAACAGACTCAGGAACAATAACCCTGGTGTTGATGTGGATAAACATTGCGGGGAACAATAGGCCTGGTGTTCATGCGGATGAACTTTCTCAGGAACAATAGCCCAACTGTTGACGTGGATGAACATTTTCAGGAACAATAGCACTGCTGTTGATGTGGATGAACAATCTCAGGAACAATAGCCCTGGTGTTGATGTGGATGAACAGTCTCAGGAACAATTGCCCTGGTGTTGATGTGGATGAACAATCTCAGGAACATTAGTTCTGGTGTTGATGAGGATACACATTCTCAGGAACAATAGCTCTGGTATTGATGTGGATGAACAGTCTCAGGAACAATAACCCTGGTGTTGATGTTGATGATTAATCTCAGGAACAATAGCCCTGGTGTTGATGTGGATGAACAATCTCAGGAACAATAGCCTGGTGTTGATGTTGATGAACTATCTCGGGAACAATAGCCCTGGAGTTGATGTGGATGAACAGTCACAGGATCAATTGACCTGCTGTTGATGTGGATGAACAGACTCAGGAACAATAACCCTGGTGTTGATGTGGATAAACATTGCCGGGAACAATAGGCCTGGTGTTCATGCGGATGAATTTTCTCAGGAACAATAGCCCAACTGTTGATGTGGATGAACATTTTCAGGAACAGTAGCACTGCTGTTGATGTGGATGAACAATCTCAGGAACAATAGCCCTGGTGTTGATGTGGATGAACAGTCTCAGGAACAATTGCCCTGGTGTTGATGTGGATGAACAATCTCAGGAACATTAGTTCTGGTGTTGATGAGGATAAACATTCTCAGGAACAACAGCTCTGGTATTGATGTGGATGAACAGTCTCAGGAACAATAACCCTGGTGTTGATGTGGATGAACAATCTCAGGAACAATAGCCTGGTGTTGATGTTGATGAACTATCTCGGGAACAATAGCCCTGGTGTTGATGTGGATGAACAGTCTCCGGAACAATTGCCCTCGTGTTGATGTGGATGAACAATCTCAGGAACATTTGTCCTGGTGTTAATGAGGATAAACGTTCTCAGGAACAATAGCCCTGGTATTGATGTGGATGAACAGTCTCAGGAACAATAACCCTGGTGTTGATGTTGATGATCAGTCTCAGGAACAATAGCCCTGGTGTTGATGTGGAAGAAGAATCTCAGGAACAATCGCCCAAGTGTTGATGTTGATGAACATTCTCAGGAACAATAGCCCTGGTGTTGATGTGGATGAACAATCTCAGGAACAATAGCCCTGGCGTTGATGAGGATAAACATTCTCAGGAACAATAGCCCTGATGTTGATGTGGATGAACAATCTCAGGAACATTAGTCCTGGTGTTGATGAGGATTAACGTTCTCAGGAACAATAGCCCTGGTATTGATGTGGATGAACAGTCTCAGGAACAATAACCCTGGTGTTGATTTGGATAAACATTGTCAGGAACAATAGCCCTGGTGTTGATGCTGATGAACATTCTCAGGAACAATAGCCCAACTGTTGATGTGGATGAACGTTCTCAGGAACAATAGCCCTGCTGTTGATGTGGATGAGCAATCTCAGGAACAATAGCCCTGGTGTTGATGTGGATGAACAATCTCTGTTACAATAGCCCTGGTGTTGATGTTGATGAACTATCTCAGGAACAATAGCCCTGGTGTTGATGAGGATGAGCAGTCACAGGATCAATTGACCTGCTGTTGATGTGGATGAACAATCTCAGGAACAATAGCCCAACTGTTGATGTGGAAGAACGTTCTCAGGATCCATAGCCCTGCTGTTGATGTGGATGAACAATCTCAGGAACAATAGCCCTGGTGTTGATGTGGATGAACAATCACAGGAACAATTACCCTGGTGTTGATGTGGATGAACACTCTCAGGAACTATAGCCCTGGTGTTGATGATGGAAAACATTCTCAGGAACAATAGCCCTGTGGTTGATGTGTATGAACAGTCTCAGGAACAATAGCCCTGGTGTTGATGTGGATGAACAGTCTCAGGAACAGTAGCCCTGGTGTTGATGAGGATGAACAGACTCAGGAACAATAACCCTGGTGTTGATGTGGATAAACATTGCCGGGAACAATAGGCCTGGTGTTCATGTGGATGAACTTTCTCAGGGGCAATAGCCCAACTGTTGATGTGGATGAACATTTTCAGGAACAATAGCACTGCTGTTGATGTTGATGAACAATCTCAGGAACAATAGCCCTGGTGTTGATGTGGATGAACCGTCTCAGGAACAATTGCCCTGGTGTTGATGTGGATGAACAATCTCAGGAACATTAGTTCTGGTGTTGATGAGGATAAACATTCTCAGGAACAATAGCTCTGGTATTGATGTGGATGAACAGTCTCAGGAACAATAACCCTGGTGTTGATGTTGATGATCAGTCTCAGGAACAATAGCCCTGGTGTTGATGTGGATGAAGAATCTCAGGAACAATAGCCTGGTGTTGATGTTGATGAACTACCTCGGGAACAATAGCCCTGGTGTTGATGTGGATGAACAGTCTCCGGAACAATTGCCCTCGTGTTGATGTGGATGAACAATCTCAGGAACATTAGTCCTGGTGTTAATGAGGATAAACGTTCTCAGGAACAATAGCCCTGGTATTGATGTGGATGAACAGTCTCAGGAACAATAACCGTGGTGTTGATGTTGATGATCAGTCAGAGGAACAATAGCCCTGGTGTTGATGTGGAAGAAGAATCTCAGGAACAATCGCCCAAGTGTCGATGTTGATGAACATTCTCAGGAACAATAGCCCTGGTGTTGATGTGGATGAACAATCTCAGGAACAATAGCCCTGGCGTTGATGAGGATAAACATTCTCAGGAACAATAGCCCTGGGGTTGAAGTGGATGAACAGTGTCAGGAACAATTGCCCTGGTATTGATGTGGATGAACAGACTCAGGAACAATAACCCTGGTGTTGATGTGGATAAACATTGTCAGGAACAATAGCCCTGGTGTTGATGCGGATGAACATTCTCAGGAACAATAGCCCAACTGTTGTAGTGGATGAACATTCTCAGGAACAATAGCCCTGCTGTTGATGTGGATGAACAGTCTCAGGAACAATAACCCTGGTGTTGATGTTGATGATCAGTCTCAGGAACAATAGCCCTGGTGTTGATGTGGATGAACAATCTCAGGAACAATAGCCTGGTGTTGATGTTGATGAACTACCTCGGGAACAATAGCCCTGGTGTTGATGTGGATGAACAGTCTCCGGAACAATTGCCCTCGTGTTGATGTGGATGAACAATCTCAGGAACATTAGTCCTGGTGTTAATGAGGATAAACGTTCTCAGGAACAATAGCCCTGGTATTGATGTGGATGAACAGTCTCAGGAACAATAACCCTGGTGTTGATGTTGATGATCAGTCAGAGGAACAATAGCCCTGGTGTTGATGTGGAAGAAGAATCTCAGGAACAATCGCCCAAGTGTTGATGTTGATGAACATTCTCAGGAACAATAGCCCTGGTGTTGATGTGGATGAACAATCTCAGGAACAATAGCCCTGGCGTTGATGAGGATAAACATTCTCAGGAACAATAGCCCTGGGGTTGAAGTGGATGAACAGTGTCAGGAACAATTGCCCTGGTATTGATGTGGATGAACAGACTCAGGAACAATAACCCTGGTGTTGATGTGGATAAACATTGTCAGGAACAATACCCCTGGTGTTGATGCGGATGAACATTCTCAGGAACAATAGCCCAACTGTTGTAGTGGATGAACATTCTCAGGAACAATAGCCCTGCTGTTGATGTGGATGAACATTCTCAGGAACAATAGCCCTGGTGTTGATGTTGACAACCTATCTCAGGAACAATAGCCCTGGTGTTGATGTGGATGAACAGTCACAGGAACAATTGCCCTGGTGTTGATGTGGATGAACAATCTCAGGAAAAATAGCCCTTGTGTTGATGTGGATGAACATTTTCAGGAACAACAGCACTGGTGTTGATGTGGATGAACAATCTCAGGAACAATAGCCCTGGTGTTGATGAGGATGAACAATCTCTGGAACAAGAGCCCTGGTGTTGATGTGGATGAGCAATCTCAGGAACAATAGCCCTGGTGTTGATGTGGATGAACAATCACAGGAACAATTACCCTGGTGTTGATGTGGATGAACAGTCTCAGGAACTATAGCCCTGGTGTTGATGATGGAAAACATTCTCAGGAACAATAGCCCTGGTGTTGATGTGGATGAACAATCTCAGGAACAATAGCCCTGATGTTGATGTGGATGAACAGTCTCAGGAACAATTGCCCTGGTGTTGATGTGGATGAACAATCTCAGGAACATTAGTTCTGGTGTTGATGAGGATAAACATTCTCAGGAACAATAGCTCTGGTATTGATGTGGATGAACAGTCTCAGGAACAATAACCCTGGTGTTGATGTTGATGATCAGTCGCAGGAACAATAGCCCTGGTGTTGATGTGGATGAACAATCTCAGGAACAATAGCCTGGTGTTGTTGTTGATGAACTATCTCGGGAACAATAGCCCTGGTGTTGATGTGGATGAACAGTCTCCGGAACAATTGCCCTCGTGTTGATGTGGATGAACAATCTCAGGAACATTAGTCCTGGTGTTAATGAGGATAAACGTTCTCAGGAACAATAGCCCTGGTATTGATGTGGATGAACAGTCTCAGGAACAATAACCCTGGTGTTGATGTTGATGATCAGTCTCAGGAACAATAGCCCTGGTGTTGATGTGGAAGAAGAATCTCAGGAACAATCGCCCAAGTGTTGATGTTGATGAACATTCTCAGGAACAATAGCCCTGGTGTTGATGTGGATGAACAATCTATGGAACAATAGCCCTGGCGTTGATGAGGATAAACATTCTCAGGAACAATAGCCCTGGTGTTGATGTGGATGAACAATCTCAGGAACATTAGTCCTGGTGTTGATGAGGATTAACGTTCTCAGGAACAATAGCCCTGGTATTGATGTGGATGAACAGTCTCAGGAACTATAACCCTGGTGTTGATTTGGATAAAATTGTCAGGAACAATAGCCCTGGTGTTGATGCGGATGAACATTCTCAGGAACAATAGCCCAACTGTTGATGTGGATGAACGTTCTCAGGAACAATAGCCATGCTGTTGATGTGGATGAACAATCTTAGGAACAATAGCCCTGGTGTTGATGTGGATGAACAATCTCTGGAACAATAGCCCTGGTGTTGATGTTGATGAACTATCTCAGGAACAATAGCTCTGGTGTTGATGAGGATGAACAGTCACAGGATCAATTGACCTGCTGTTGATGTGGATGAACAATCTCAGGAACAATAGCCCAACTGTTGATGTGGAAGAACGTTCTAAGGATCCATAGCCCTGCTGTTGATGTGGATAAACAATCTCAGGAACAATAGCCCTGGTGTTGATGTGGATGAACAATCACAGGAACAATTACCCTGGTGTTGATGTGGATGAACAGTCTCAGGAACTGTAGCCCTGGTGTTGATGATGGAAAACATTCTCAGGAACAATAGCCCTGGGGTTGATGTGGATAAACAGTCTCAGGAACAGTTGCCCTGGTGTTGATGAGGATAAACATTCTCAGGAACAATAGCCCTGGTTTGAAGTGGATGAACAGTCACAGGAACAATTGCCCTGGTGTTGATGTGGATGAACAGACTCAGGAACAATAACACTGGTGTTGATGTGGATAAACATTGCCAGGAACAATAGGCCTGGTGTTCATGCGGATGAACTTTCTCAGGAACAATAGCCCAACTGTTGATGTGGATGAACATTTTCAGGAACAATAGCACTGGTGTTGATGTGGATGAACAGTCTCAGGAACAATTGCCCTGGTGTTGATGTGGATGAACAATCGCAGGAACATTAGTTCTGGTGTTGATGAGGATACACATTCTCAGGAACAATAGCTCTCGTATTGATGTGGATGAACAGTCTCAGGAACAATAACCCTGGTGTTGATGTTGATGATCAGTCTCAGGAACAATAGCCCTGCTGTTGATGTGGATGAACAATCTCAGGAACAATAGCCTGGTGTTGATGTTGATGAACTATCTCGGGAACAATAGCCCTGGTGTTGATGTGGATGAACAGTCTCCGGAACAATTGCCCTCGTGTTGATGTGGATGAACAATCTCAGGAACATTAGTCCTGGTGTTAATGAGGATAAACGGTCTCAGGAACAATAGCCCTGGTATTGATGTGGATGAACAGTCTCAGGAACAATAACCCTGGTGTTGATGTGGATGAACAGTCTCAGGAACAGTTGCCCTGGTGTTGATGAGGATAAACATTCTCAGGAACAATAGCCCTGGTTTGAAGTGGATGAACAGTCTCAGGAACAATTGCCCAGGTGTTGATGTGGATGAACAGACTCAGGAACAATAACCCTGGTGTTGATGTGGATAAACATTGCCGGGAACAATAGGCCTGGTGTTCATGAGGATGAACTTTCTCAGGAACAATAGCCCAACTGTTGACGTGGATGAACATTTTCAGGAACAATAGCACTGCTGTTGATGTGGATGAACAATCTCAGGAACAATAGCCCTGGTGTTGATGTGGATGAACAGTCTCAGGAACAATAGCCCTGGTGTTGATGAGGATGAACAGTCTCAGGAACAATTGCCCTGGTGTTGATGTGGATGAACAATCTCAGGAACATTAGTTCTGGTGTTGATGAGGATACACATTCTCAGGAACAATAGCTCTGGTATTGATGTGGATGAACAGTCTCAGGAACAATAACCCTGGTGTTGATGTTGATGATCAGTCTCAGGAACAATAGCCCTGGTGTTGATGTGGATGAACAATCTCAGGAACAATAGCCTGGTGTTGATGTTGATGAACTATCTCGGGAACAATAGCCCTGGAGTTGATGTGGATGAACAGTCTCCGGAACAATTGCCCTCGTGTTGATGTGGATGAACAATCTCAGGAACATTAGTCCTGGTGTTAATGAGGATAAACGTTCTCAGGAACAATAGCCCTGGTATTAATGTGGATGAACAGTCTCAGGAACAATAACCCTGGTGTTGATGTTGATGATCAGTCTCAGGAACAATAGCCCTGGTGTTGATGTGGAAGAAGAATCTCAGGAACAATCGCCCAAGTGTTGATGTTGATGAACATTCTCAGGAACAATAGCACTGGTGTTGATGTGGATGAACAATCTCAGGAACAATAGCCCTGGCGTTGATGAGGATAAACATTCTCAGGAACAATAGCCCTGGTGTTGAAGTGGATGAACAGTGTCAGGAACAATTGCCCTGGTATTGATGTGGATGAACAGACTCAGGAACAATAACCCTGTTGTTGATGTGGATAAACATTGTCAGGAACAATAGCCCTGGTGTTCATGCGGATGAACATTCTCAGGAACAATAGCCCAACTGTTGTAGTGGATGAACATTCTCAGGAACAATAGCCCTGCTGTTGATGTGGATGAACATTCTCAGGAACAATAGCCCTGGTGTTGATGTTGATGAACTATCTCAGGAACAATAGCCCTGGTGTTGATGTGGATGAACAATCTCAGGAACAATAGCCCTGGTGTTGATGAGGATGAACAATCTCAGGAACAATAGCCCTGGTGTTGATGTGGATGAGCAATCTCAGTAACAATAGCCCTGGTGTTGATGTGGATGAACAATCACAGGAACAATTACCCTGGTGTTGATGTGGATGAACAGTCTCAGGAACTATAGCCCTGGTGTTGATGATGGAAAACATTCTCAGGAACAATAGCCCTGGGGTTTATGTGTATGAACAGTCTCAGGAACAATAGCCCTGGTGTTGATGTGGATGAACAGTCTCAGGAAGAATAGCCCTGGTGTTGATGTGGATGAAAGTCTCAGGAACAGTAGCCCTGGTGTTGATGAGGATAAACATTCTCAGGAACAATAGCCCTGGTTGGAAGGGATGAACAGTCTCAGGAACAATTGCCCTGGTGTTGATGTGGATGAACAGACTCAGGAACAATAACCCTGGTGTTGATGTGGATAAACATTGCCGGGAACAATAGGCGTGGTGTTGATGCGGATGAACTTTCTCAGGAACAATAGCACAACTGTTGATGTGGATGAACATTTTCAGGAACAATAGCACTGGTGTTGATGTGGATGAACAATCTCAGGAACAATAGCCCTGGTGTTGATGTGGATGAACAGTCTCAGGAACAATTGCCCTGGTTTGGTGCTGATGAACAATCTCAGGAACATTAGTTCTGGAGTAGATGAGGATAAACATTCTCAGGAACAATAGCACTGGTATTGATGTGGATGAACAGTCTCAGGAACAGTAACCCTGGTGTTGATGTTGATGATCAGTCTCAGGAACAATAGCCCTGGTGTTGATGTGGATGAACAATCTCGGGAACAATAGCCCTGGTGTTGATGTGAATGAACAGTCTCCGGAACAATTGCCCTCGTGTTGATGTGGATGAACAATCTCAGGAACATTAGTCCTGGTGTTGATGTGGAAGAACAATACCAGGAACAATCGCCCTGGTGTTGATGTTGATGAACATTCTCAGGAACAATAGCCCTGGCGTTGATGTGGATGAACAATCTCAGGAACAATAGCCCTGGTTTTGATGAGGATAAACATTCTCAGGATCAATAGCCCTGGTGTTGAAGTGGATGAACAGTCTCAGGAACAATTGCCCTGGTGTTGATGTGGATGAACAGACTCAGGAACAATTACCCTGGTCTTGATGTGGATAACCATTGTCAGGAGCAATAGCCCTGGTGTTGATGCGGATGAACATTCTCAGGAACAATAGCCCTGCTGTTGATGTGGATGAACAATCTCAGGAACAATAGCCCTGGTGTTGATGTTGATGAACTATCTCAGGAACAATAGCCCTGGTGTTGATGTGGATGAACAGTCACAGGAACAATTGCCCTGGTGTTGATGTGGATGAACAATCTCATGAACATTAGTCCTGGTGTTGATGAGGATAAACATTGTCAGGAACAATAGCCCTGGTATTGATGTGGATGAACAGTCTCAGGAACAATAACCCTGGTGTTGATGTTGATGAACATTGCCGGGAACAATAGGCCTGGTGTTCATGAGGATGAACTTTCTCAGGAACAATAGCCCAACTGTTGACGTGGATGAACATTTTCAGGAACAATAGCACTGCTGTTGATGTGGATGAACAATCTCAGGAACAATAGCCCTGGTGTTGATGTGGATGAACAGTCTCAGGAACAATAGCCCTGGTGTTGATGAGGATGAACAGTCTCAGGAACAATTGCCCTGGTGTTGATGTGGATGAACAATCTCAGGAACATTAGTTCTGGTGTTGATGAGGATACACATTCTCAGGAACAATAGCTCTGGTATTGATGTGGATGAACAGTCTCAGGAACAATAACCCTGGTGTTGATGTTGATGATCAGTCTCAGGAACAATAGCCCTGGTGTTGATGTGGATGAACAATCTCAGGAACAATAGCCTGGTGTTGATGTTGATGAACTATCTCGGGAACAATAGCCCTGGAGTTGATGTGGATGAACAGTCTCCGGAACAATTGCCCTCGTGTTGATGTGGATGAACAATCTCAGGAACATTAGTCCTGGTGTTAATGAGGATAAACGTTCTCAGGAACAATAGCCCTGGTATTAATGTGGATGAACAGTCTCAGGAACAATAACCCTGGTGTTGATGTTGATGATCAGTCTCAGGAACAATAGCCCTGGTGTTGATGTGGAAGAAGAATCTCAGGAACAATCGCCCAAGTGTTGATGTTGATGAACATTCTCAGGAACAATAGCACTGGTGTTGATGTGGATGAACAATCTCAGGAACAATAGCCCTGGCGTTGATGAGGATAAACATTCTCAGGAACAATAGCCCTGGTGTTGAAGTGGATGAACAGTGTCAGGAACAATTGCCCTGGTATTGATGTGGATGAACAGACTCAGGAACAATAACCCTGTTGTTGATGTGGATAAACATTGTCAGGAACAATAGCCCTGGTGTTCATGCGGATGAACATTCTCAGGAACAATAGCCCAACTGTTGTAGTGGATGAACATTCTCAGGAACAATAGCCCTGCTGTTGATGTGGATGAACATTCTCAGGAACAATAGCCCTGGTGTTGATGTTGATGAACTATCTCAGGAACAATAGCCCTGGTGTTGATGTGGATGAACAGTCACAGGAACAATTGCCCTGGTGTTGATGTGGATGAACAATCTCAGGAACAATAGCCCTTGTGTTGATGTGGATGAACATTCTCAGGAACAACAGCACTGGTGTTGATGTGGATGAACAATCTCAGGAACAATAGCCCTGGTGTTGATGAGGATGAACAATCTCAGGAACAATAGCCCTGGTGTTGATGTGGATGAGCAATCTCAGTAACAATAGCCCTGGTGTTGATGTGGATGAACAATCACAGGAACAATTACCCTGGTGTTGATGTGGATGAACAGTCTCAGGAACTATAGCCCTGGTGTTGATGATGGAAAACATTCTCAGGAACAATAGCCCTGGGGTTTATGTGTATGAACAGTCTCAGGAACAATAGCCCTGGTGTTGATGTGGATGAACAGTCTCAGGAAGAATAGCCCTGGTGTTGATGTGGATGAAAGTCTCAGGAACAGTAGCCCTGGTGTTGATGAGGATAAACATTCTCAGGAACAATAGCCCTGGTTGGAAGGGATGAACAGTCTCAGGAACAATTGCCCTGGTGTTGATGTGGATGAACAGACTCAGGAACAATAACCCTGGTGTTGATGTGGATAAACATTGCCGGGAACAATAGGCGTGGTGTTGATGCGGATGAACTTTCTCAGGAACAATAGCACAACTGTTGATGTGGATGAACATTTTCAGGAACAATAGCACTGGTGTTGATGTGGATGAACAATCTCAGGAACAATAGCCCTGGTGTTGATGTGGATGAACAGTCTCAGGAACAATTGCCCTGGTTTGGTGCTGATGAACAATCTCAGGAACATTAGTTCTGGAGTAGATGAGGATAAACATTCTCAGGAACAATAGCACTGGTATTGATGTGGATGAACAGTCTCAGGAACAGTAACCCTGGTGTTGATGTTGATGATCAGTCTCAGGAACAATAGCCCTGGTGTTGATGTGGATGAACAATCTCGGGAACAATAGCCCTGGTGTTGATGTGAATGAACAGTCTCCGGAACAATTGCCCTCGTGTTGATGTGGATGAACAATCTCAGGAACATTAGTCCTGGTGTTGATGTGGAAGAACAATACCAGGAACAATCGCCCTGGTGTTGATGTTGATGAACATTCTCAGGAACAATAGCCCTGGCGTTGATGTGGATGAACAATCTCAGGAACAATAGCCCTGGTGTTGATGAGGATAAACATTCTCAGGATCAATAGCCCTGGTGTTGAAGTGGATGAACAGTCTCAGGAACAATTGCCCTGGTGTTGATGTGGATGAACAGACTCAGGAACAATTACCCTGGTCTTGATGTGGATAACCATTGTCAGGAGCAATAGCCCTGGTGTTGATGCGGATGAACATTCTCAGGAACAATAGCCCTGCTGTTGATGTGGATGAACAATCTCAGGAACAATAGCCCTGGTGTTGATGTTGATGAACTATCTCAGGAACAATAGCCCTGGTGTTGATGTGGATGAACAGTCACAGGAACAATTGCCCTGGTGTTGATGTGGATGAACAATCTCATGAACATTAGTCCTGGTGTTGATGAGGATAAACATTGTCAGGAACAATAGCCCTGGTATTGATGTGGATGAACAGTCTCAGGAACAATAACCCTGGTGTTGATGTTGATGATCAGTCTCAGGAACAATAGCCCTGGTGTTGATGTGGATGAACAATCTCAGAAACAATCGCCCGGGTGTTGATATTGATGAACATTCTCAGGAACAATAGCACTGGTGTTGATGTGGATGAACAATCTCAGGAACAATAGCCCTGGTGTTGATGTTAATGAACAATCTCAGGAACAATAGCCCTGGTGTTGATGTCGATGAACGTTCTGAGAACAAGAGCCAAAGTGTTGATGTTGATGTGCAGTCTCAGGAACATTAGTCCTGGTGTTGATGAGGATATACATTCTCAGGAACAATAGCCCTGGTGTTGATGTGGATGAACAATCTCAGGAACAACAGCCCTGGTGTTGATGTGGATGAACAGTCTCAGGAACAATAGCGCGGATATTGATCTGGATAAACAATCTCAGGAACAATAGCCCTGGTGTTGATGTGGATGAACAATCTCAGGAACAAAAGCCCTGTTGTTGATGTGGATGAACAATCTCAGGAACAATAGCCCTAGTGTTGATGAGGATGAACAATCGCAGGAGCAATAGCCCTGGTGTTGATGTGGATGAGCAATCTCAGGAACAATAGCCCTGGTGTTGATGTGGATGAACAATCAGAGAAAAAATTACCCTGGTGTTGATGTGGATGAACAGTCTCAGGAACAAAAGCCCTTGTTTTGATGATGGTAAACATTCTCAGGAACAATAGCACTGGTGTTGATGTGGAAGAACAGTCTCAGGAACAATAGCCCTGGTGTTGAAGTGGATGAACAGTCTCAGGAACAATTGCCATGGTGTTGATGTGGATGAACAGACTCAGGAACAATAACCCTGCTGTTGATGTGGATGTACATTCTCAGGAACAATAGCCCTGGTGTTGATGTGGATGAACAGTCTCAGGAACAATAGCCCTGGTGTTGATGTGGATGAACAGTCTCAGGAACAATAGGCCTGGTGTTGATGAGGATAAACATTCTCAGGAAAAATAGCCCTGGTGTTGAAGTGGATGAACAATCTCAGGAACATTAGTCCTGGTGTTGATGAGGATAAACATTGTCAGGAACAACAGCCCTGGTGTTGATGTGGATGAACAGTCTCAGGAACAATAGGCCTGGTGTTGATGAGGATAAACATTCTCAGGAAAAATAGCCCTGGTGTTGAAGTGGATGAACAGTCTCAGTAACAATTGCCCTGGTGTTGATGTTGATGAACTGACTCAGAAACAATAACCCTGCTGTTGATATGGATGAACCTTCTCAGGAACAATAGCCCTGATGTTGATGTTGATGAACAGTCTCAGGAACAAGTGCCCAGGTGTTGATGTGGATGAACAATCTCAGGAACATTAGTCCTGGTGTTGATGAGGATAAACATTCTCAGGAACAACAGCCCTGGTACTGATGTGGATGTACAGTCTCAGGGCCAATAGCCCTGGTGTTGATGTGGATGAACATTCTCAGGAACAATAGCCCTGGTGTTGATGTGGATGAACAATCTCAGGAACAATAGCACTGGCGTTGATGTGGATGAACAATCTCAGGAACAATAGCCCTGCTGTTGATGTTGATGAACATTCTCAGGAACAATAGCCCTGGTGTTGATTTGGATAAACATTCTCAGGAACAATAGCCCTGGTATTGATGTGCATGAACAATCTCAGGAACAATAGCCCTGGTGTTGATTTCATGAACATTCTCAGGAACAGTAGCCCTGGTGTTGATGAGGATAAACATTCTCAGGAACAATAGCACTGGTGTTGAAGTGGATGAACAGTCTCAGGAACAATTGCCCTGGTGTTGATGTGGATGAACAGACTCAGGAACAATAACCCTGCTGTTGATGTGGATGAACATTCTCAGGAACAATAGCCCTGATGTTGATGTGGATGAACAATCTCAGGAACATTAGTCCTGGTGTTGATGAGGATAAACATTCTCAGGAACAACAGCCCTGGTGTTGAAGTGGATGAACAGTCTCAGTAACAATTGCCCTGGTGTTGATGTTGATGAACTGACTCAGGAACAATAACCCTGCTGTTGATATGGATGAACCTTCTCAGAAACAATAGCCCTGATGTTGATGTTGATGTACAGTCTCAGGATCAATAGCCCTGGTGTTGATGTGGATGAACATTCTCAGGAACAATAGCCCTGGTGTTGATGTGGATGAACAATCTCAGGAACAATAGTACTGGTGTTGATGTGGATGAACAATCTCAGGAACAATAGCCCTGCTGTTGATGTTGATGAACATTCTCAGGAACAATAGCCCTGGTGTTGATTTGGATAAACATTCTCAGGAACAATAGCCCTGGTTTTGATGTGGATGAACAATCTCAGGAACAATAGCCCTGGTGTTGATTTCATGAACATTCTCAGGAACAATAGCCCTGGTGTTGATGAGGATAAACATTCTCAGGAACAATAGCACTGGTGTTGAAGTGGAAGAACAGTCTCAGGAACAATTGCCCTGGTGTTGATGTGGATGAACAGACTCAGGAACAATAACCCTGCTGTTAATGTGGATGAACATTCTCAGGAACAATTGCCCTGGTGTTGATGCCGATGAACAATCTCAGGAACTTATGTCCTGGTGTTGATGAGGATAAACATTCTCAGGAACAACAGCCCTGGTATTGATGTGGATGAACAGTCTCAGGAACAATAGCCCTGGTGTTGATGTGGATGAACAATCTCAGGAACAATTGCCCTGGTGTTGATGTGGATGAACTTTCTCAGGAACAATAGCCCTGGTGATGATTTGCATGAACAATCTCAGGAAAAATAGCCCTGGTGCTGATGTGGATGAACAATCTGAGGAACAATAGCCCTGGTGATGATGTTGATGAACATTCTCAGGAACAACAGCCCTGGTGTTGATGTGGATGAAAAATCTCAGGAACAATAGACCTGGTGTTGATGTGGATGAACAGTCTCAGGAACAATAGCCCTGGTGTTGATGAGGATGAACAATCTCAGGAACAATAGCCCTGGTGTTGATGTGGATGAACATTCTCAGGAACAATAGCACTGGTGTTGATGTGAACGAAGAATCTCAGTAACAATAGCCCTGGTGTTGATGAGCATGAACAATCTCAGGAACAATAGCCCTGGTGTTGATTTCAGGAACATTCTCAGGAAAAATAGCCCTGGTGTTGATGTGGATGATCAATCTCAGGAACAATAGCCCTGGTGTTGATGTGGATGAGCAATCACAGGAACAATTGCCCTGGTGTTGATGTGGATGAACAGACTCAGGAACAATAACCCTGCTGTTGATGTGGATGAACATTCTCAGGAACAATTGCCCTGGTGTTGATGTCGATGAACAATCTCAGGAACATTAGTCCTGGTGTTGATGTGGATAAACATTCTCAGGAACAACAGCCCTGGTATTGATGTGGATGAACAATCTCAGGAACAATCGCCCTGTTGTTGATGTGGATGAACAATCTCAGTAACAATTGCCCTGGTGTTGATGTTGATGAACATTCTCAGGAACAATAGCCCTGGTGTTGATGTGCATGAACAATCTCAGGAACAATAGCCCTGGTGTTGATGTGGATGAACAATCTCAGGAACAATAGCCCTGGTGTTGATGTTGATGAACATTCTCAGGAACAATAGCCCTGGTTTTGATGTGGATGAAAAATCTCAGGAACAATAGACCTGGTGTTGATGTGCATGAACAATCTCAGGAACAAAAGCCCTGGTGTTGATGTGGATGAACAATCTCAGGAACAATTCCCCTGGTGTTGATGTGCATGAACAACCTCAGTAACAATAGCCCAGGTGTTGATGTGGATGAACAATCTCAGGAACAATAGCCCTGGTGTTGATGTTGATGAACATTCTCAGGAACAATAGCCCTGGTTTTGATGTGGATGAAAAATCTCAGGAACAATAGACCTGGTGTTGATGTGGATGAACAGTCTCAGGAACAATAGCCCTGGTGTTGATGAGGATGAACAATCTCAGGAACAATAGCCCTGGTGTTGATGTGGATGAACATTCTCAGGAACAATGGCACTGGTGTTGATGTGGATGAAGAATGTCAGTAACAACAGCCCTGGTGTTGATGAGGATGAACAATCTCAGGAACAATAGCCCTGGTGTTGATGTTGATGAACATTCTCAGGAACAATAGCCCTGGTTTTGATGTGGATGAAAAATCTCAGGAACAATAGACCTGGTGTTGATGTGCATGATCAATCTCAGGAACAAAAGCCCTGGTGTTGATGTGGATGAACAATCTCAGGAACAATTCCCCTGGTGTTGATGTGCATGAACAACCTCAGTAACAATAGCCCTGGTGTTGATGTGGATGAACAATCTCAGGAACAATAGCCCTGGTGTTGAAGTTGATGAACATTCTCAGGAACAATAGCACTGGTGTTGAAGTGGAAGAACAGTCTCAGGAACAATTGCCCTGGTGTTGATGTGGATGAACAGACTCAGGAACAATAACCCTGCTGTTGATGTGGATGAACATTCTCAGGAACAATTGCCCTGGTGTTGATGCCGATGAACAATCTCAGGAACTTATGTCCTGGTGTTGATGAGGATAAACATTCTCAGGAACAACAGCCCTGGTATTGATGTGGATGAACAGTCTCAGGAACAATAGCCCTGGTGTTGATGTGGATGAACAATCTCAGGAACAATTGCCCTGGTATGATGTGGATGAACTTTCTCAGGAACAATAGCCCTGGTGATGATTTGCATGAACAATCTCAGGAAAAATAGCCCTGGTGCTGATGTGGATGAACAATCTGAGGAACAATAGCCCTGGTGATGATGTTGATGAACATTCTCAGGAACAACAGCCCTGGTGTTGATGTGGATGAAAAATCTCAGGAACAATAGACCTGGTGTTGATGTGGATGAACAGTCTCAGGAACAATAGCCCTGGTGTTGATGAGGATGAACAATCTCAGGAACAATAGCCCTGGTGTTGATGTGGATGAACATTCTCAGGAACAATAGCACTGGTGTTGATGTGAACGAAGAATCTCAGTAACAATAGCCCTGGTGTTGATGAGCATGAACAATCTCAGGAACAATAGCCCTGGTGTTGATTTCAGGAACATTCTCAGGAAAAATAGCCCTGGTGTTGATGAGGATAAACATTCTCAGGAACAATAGCACTGGTGTTGAAGTGGATGAACAGTCTCAGGAACAATTGCCCTGGTGTTGATGTGGATGAACAGACTCAGGAACAATAACCCTGCTGTAGATGTGGATGAACATTCTCAGGAACAATTGCCCTGGTGTTGATGTCGATGAACAATCTCAGGAACAATCGCCCTGGTGTTGATGTTGATGAACATTCTCAGGAACATTAGCCCTGGTGTTGATGTGGATGAACAGTCTCAGGAACAATAGCCCTAGTGTTGATGTGGATGAACAATCTCAGGAACAATAGCCCTGGTGTTGATGTTGATGAACATTCTCAGGAACAATAGCCCTGGTGTTGATGTGGATGGAAAATCTCAGGAAAAAATAGACCTGGTGTTGATGTGGATGAACAGTCTCAGGAACAATAGCCCTGGTGTTGATGAAGATGAACAATCTCAGGAACAATAGCCCTGGTGTTGATGTGGATGAACATTCTCAGGAACAATAGCACTGCTGTAGATGTGAATGAAGAATCTCAGTAACAATAGCCCTGGTGTTGATGAGGATGAACAATCTCAGGAACAATAGCCCTGGTGTTGATGTGGATGATCAATCTCAGGAACAATAGCCCTGGTGTTGATGTGGATGAGCAATCACAGGAACAATTGCCCTGGTGTTGATGTGGATGAACAGACTCAGGAACAATAACCCTGCTGTTGATGTGGATGAACATTCTCAGGAACAATTGCCCTGGTGTTGATGTCGATGAACAATCTCAGGAACATTAGTCCTGGTGTTGATGTGGATAAACATTCTCAGGAACAACAGCCCTGGTATTGATGTGGATGAACAATCTCAGGAACAATCGCCCTGTTGTTGATGTGGATGAACAATCTCAGTAACAATTGCCCTGGTGTTGATGTTGATGAACATTCTCAGGAACAATAGCCCTGGTGTTGATGTGCATGAACAATCTCAGGAACAATAGCCCTGGTGTTGATGTGGATGAACAATCTCAGGAACAATAGCCCTGGTGTTGATGTTGATGAACATTCTCAGGAACAATAGCCCTGGTTTTGATGTGGATGAAAAATCTCAGGAACAATAGACCTGGTGTTGATGTGCATGAACAATCTCAGGAACAAAAGCCCTGGTGTTGATGTGGATGAACAATCTCAGGAACAATTCCCCTGGTGTTGATGTGCATGAACAACCTCAGTAACAATAGCCCAGGTGTTGATGTGGATGAACAATCTCAGGAACAATAGCCCTGGTGTTGATGTTGATGAACATTCTCAGGAACAATAGCCCTGGTTTTGATGTGGATGAAAAATCTCAGGAACAATAGACCTGGTGTTGATGTGGATGAACAGTCTCAGGAACAATAGCCCTGGTGTTGATGAGGATGAACAATCTCAGGAACAATAGCCCTGGTGTTGATGTGGATGAACATTCTCAGGAACAATGGCACTGGTGTTGATGTGGATGAAGAATGTCAGTAACAACAGCCCTGGTGTTGATGAGGATGAACAATCTCAGGAACAATAGCCCTGGTGTTGATGTTGATGAACATTCTCAGGAACAATAGCCCTGGTTTTGATGTGGATGAAAAATCTCAGGAACAATAGACCTGGTGTTGATGTGCATGATCAATCTCAGGAACAAAAGCCCTGGTGTTGATGTGGATGAACAATCTCAGGAACAATTCCCCTGGTGTTGATGTGCATGAACAACCTCAGTAACAATAGCCCTGGTGTTGATGTGGATGAACAATCTCAGGAACAATAGCCCTGGTGTTGATGTTGATGAACATTCTCAGGAACAATAGCCCTGGTTTTGATGTGGATGAACAGTCTCAGGAACAATAGCCCTGGTGTTGATGAGGATGAACAATCTCAGGAACAATAGCCCTGGTGTTGATGTGGATGAACATTCTCAGGAACAATAGCACTGGTGTTGATGTGAATGAAGAATCTCAGTAACAATAGCCCTGGTGTTGATGAGGATGAACAATCTCAGGAACAATAGCCCTGGTGTTGGTGTGGATGAGCAATCTCAGGAACAATAGCCCTGGTGTTGATGTGGATGAGCAATCACAGGAACAATTGCCCTGGTATTGATGTGGATGAACAATCTCAGGAACAATCGCCCTGTTGTTGATGTGGATGAACAATCTCAGTAACAATTGCCCTGGTGTTGATGTTGATGAACATTCTCAGGAACAATAGCCCTGGTGTTGATGTGCATGAACAATCTCAGGAACAATAGCCCTGGTGTTGATGTGGAGGAACAATCTCAGGAACAATAGCCCTGGTGTTGATGTTGATGAACAATCTCAGGAACAATAGCCCTGGTTTTGATGTGGATGAAAAATCTCAGGAACAATAGACCTGGTGTTGATGTGCATGAACAATCTCAGGAACACAAGCCCTGGTGTTGATGTGGATGAACAATCTCAGGAACAATTCCCCTGGTGTTGATGTGCATGAACAACCTCAGTAACAATAGCCCAGGTGTTGATGTGGATGAACAATCTCAGGAACAATAGCCCTGGTGTTGATGTTGATGAACATTCTCAGGAAAAATAGCCCTGGTTTTGATGTGGATGAAAAATCTCAGGAACAATAGACCTGGTGTTGATGTGGATGAACAGTCTCAGGAACAATAGCCCTGGTGTTGATGAGGATGAACAATCTCAGGAACAATAGCCCTGGTGTTGATGTGGATGAACATTCTCAGGAACAATGGCACTGGTGTTGATGTGGATGAAGAATGTCAGTAACAATAGCCCTGGTGTTGATGAGGATGAACAATCTCAGGAACAATAGCCCTGGTGTTGATGTTGATGAACATTCTCAGGAACAATAGCCCTGGTTTTGATGTGGATGAAAAATCTCAGGAACAATAGACCTGGTGTTGATGTGCATGGTCAATCTCAGGAACAAAAGCCCTGGTGTTGATGTGGATGAACAATCTCAGGAACAATTCCCCTGGTGTTGATGTGCATGAACAACCTCAGTAACAATAGCCCTGGTGTTGATGTGGATGAACAATCTCAGGAACAATAGCCCTGGTGTTGATGTTGATGAACATTCTCAGGAACAATAGCCCTGGTTTTGATGTGGATGAACAGTCTCAGGAACAATAGCCCTGGTGTTCATGAGGATGAACAATCTCAGGAACAATAGCCCTGGTGTTGATGTGGATGAACATTCTCAGGAACAATAGCACTGGTGTTGATGTGAATGAAGAATCTCAGTAACAATAGCCCTGGTGTTGATGAGGATGAACAATCTCAGGAACAATAGCCCTGGTGTTGATGTGGATGAGCAATCTCAGGAACAATAGCCCTGGTGTTGATGTGGATGAGCAATCACAGGAACAATTGCCCTGGTGTTGATGTGGATGAACAGACTCAGGAACAATAACCCTGCTGTTGATGTGGATGAACATTCTCAGGAACAATTGCCCTGGTGTTGATGTCGATGAACAATCTCAGGAACATTAGTCCTGGTGTTGATGAGGATAAACATTCTCAGGAACAACAGCCCTGGTATTGATGTGGATGAACAATCTCAGGAACAATCGCCCTGGTGTTGATGTGGATGAACAATCTCAGTAAGAATTGCCCTGGTGCTGATGTTGATGAACATTCTCAGGAACAATAGCCCTGGTGTTGATGTGCATGAACAATCTCAGGAACAATAGCCCTGGTGTTGATGTGGATGAACAATCTCAGGAACAATAGCCCTGGTGTTGATGTTGATGAACATTCTCAGGAACAATAGCCCTGGTTTTGATGTGGATGAACAATCTCAGGAACAATTCCCCTGGTGTTGATGTGCATGAACAACCTCAGTAACAATAGCCCTGGTGTTGATGTGGATGAACAATCTCAGGAACAATAGCCCTGGTGTTGATGTTGATAAACATTCTCAGGAACAATAGCCCTGGTTTTGATGTGGATGAAAAATCTCAGGAACAATAGAACTGGTGTTGATGTGGATGAACAGTCTCAGGAACAATAGCCCTGGTGTTGATGAGGATGAACAATCTCAGGAACAATAGCCCTGGTGTTGATGTGGATGAACATTCTCAGGAACAATGGCACTGTTGTTGATGAGGATGAGGAATGTCAGTAACAATAGCCCTGGTGTTGATGAGGATGAACAATCTCAGGAACAATAGCCCTGGTGTTGATGTTGATGAACATTCTCAGGAACAATAGCCCTGGTTTTGATGTGGATGAAAAATCTCAGGAACAATAGACCTGGTGTTGATGTGCATGAACAATCTCAGGAACAAAATCCCTGGTTTTGATGTGGATGAACAATCTCAGGAACAATTCCCATGGTGTTGATGTGCATGAACAACCTCAGTAACAATAGCCCTGGTGTTGATGTGGATGAACAATCTCAGGAACAATAGCCCTGGTGTTGATGTTGATGAACATTCTCAGGAACAATAGCCATGGTTTTGATGTGGATGAAAAATCTCAGGAACAATAGACCTGGTGTTGATGAGGATGAACAATCTCAGGAACAATAGCCCTGGTGTTGATGTGGATGAACATTCTCAGTAACAATGGCACTGGTGTTGATGTGGATGAAGAATGTCAGTAACAATAGCCCTGGTGTTGATGAGGATGAACAATCTCAGGAGGAATAGCCCTGGTGTTGCTGTGGATGAGCAATCTCAGGAACAATAGCCCTTGTGTTGATGTGGATGAACAATCACAGGAAAAATTACCCTGGTGTTGATGTGGATGAACAGTCTCAGGAACACTAGCCCTTGTGTTGATGACGGTAAACATTCACAGGAACAATAGCCCTGGTGTTGATGTGGATGACCCGTCTCAGGAACAATAGCCCTGGTGCTGATGTGGATGAACAGACTCAGGAACAATAACCATGCTGTTGATGTGGATGAACATTCTTAGGAACAATAGCCCTGGTGTTGATGTGGACGAACAGTCTCAGGAACAATGCCCTGGTGTTTATGTCGATGAACAATCTCAGGAACATTAGTCCTGGTGTTGATGAGGATAAACATTCTCAGCAACAACAGCCCTGGTATTGATGTGGATGAACAGTCTCAGGAACAATAGCCCTGGTGTTGATGTGGATGAACAATCTCAGGAACAATAGCCCTGGTGTTGATGTTGATGAATATTCTCAGGAACAATAGCCCTGGTGTTGATGTGGATGAACAATCTCAGGAACAATAGCCCTGGTGTTGATTTGGATAAACATTCTCAGGAACAATAGCCCTGGTGTTGATGTGGATGAACAATCTCAGGAACAATAGCCCTGGTGTTGATGTGGATGAACAGTCTCAGGAACAATAGCCCTGGTGTTGAAGTGGATGAACAGTCTCAGGAACAATTGCCCTGGTGTTGATGTGGATGAACAGACTCAGGATCAATAAACCTGCTGTTGATGTGGATGAACATTCTCAGGAACAATAGCCCTGATGTTGATGTGGATGAACAATCTCAGGAACATTAGTCCTGGTGTTGATGAGGATAAACATTCTCAGCAACAACAGCCCTGGTATTGATGTGGATGAACAGTCTCAGGAACAATAGCCCTGGTGTTGATGTGGATGAATAATCTCAGAAACAATAGCCCTGGTGTTGATGTTGATGAACAATCTCAGGAACAATAGCCCTGGTGTTGATGTGGATGAACGATCTCAGGAACAATAGCCCTGGTGTTGATGTGCATGAACAATCTCAGGAACAATTGCCCTGGTGTAGATGTGGATGAACAGTCTCAGGAACAATAGCCCTGGTGTTGATGTGCATGAACAATCTCAGGAACAATAGCCCTGGTGTTGATGTGGATGAACAATCTCAGGAACAATAGCCCTGGTGTTGATGTTGATGAACATTCTCAGGAACAATAGTCTCAGGAACAATAGCCCTGGTGTTGATGTGGATGAGCAATCTCAGGAACAATAGCCCTGGTGTTGATGTGGATGAGCAATCACAGGAACAATTGCCCTGGTGTTGATGTGGATGAACAGACTCAGGAACAATAACCCTGCTGTTGATGTGGATGAACATTCTCAGGAACAATTGCCCTGGTGTTGATGTCGATGAACAATCTCAGGAACATTAGTCCTGGTGTTGATGAGGATAAACATTCTCAGGAACAACAGCCCTGGTATTGATGTGGATGAACAATCTCAGGAACAATCGCCCTGGTGTTGATGTGGATGAACAATCTCAGTAAGAATAGCCCTGGTGCTGATGTTGATGAACATTCTCAGGAACAATAGCCCTGGTGTTGATGTGCATGAACAATCTCAGGAACAATAGCCCTGGTGTTGATGTGGATGAACAATCTCAGGAAAAATAGCCCTGGTGTTGATGTTGATGAACATTCTCAGGAACAATAGCCCTGGTTTTGATGTGGATGAAGAATGTCAGTAACAATAGCCCTGGTGTTGATGAGGATGAACAATCTCAGGAACAATAGCCCTGGTGTTGATGTTGATGAACATTCTCAGGAACAATAGCCCTGGTTTTGATGTGGATGAAAAATCTCAGGAACAATAGACCTGGTGTTGATGTGGATGAACAATCTCAGGAACAAAAGCCCTGGTGTTGATGTGGATGAACAATCTCAGGAACAATTCCCCTGGTGTTGATGTGCATGAACAACCTCAGTAACAATAGCCCTGGTGTTGATGTGGATGAACAATCTCAGGAACAATAGCCCTGGTGTTGATGTTGATGAACATTCTCAGGAACAATAGCCCTGGTTTTGATGTGGATGAAAAATCTCAGGAACAATAGACCTGGTGTTGATGTGGATGAACAGTCTCAGGAACAATAGCCCTGGTGTTGATGAGGATGAACAATCTCAGGAGCAATAGCCCTGGTGTTGCTGTGGATGAGCAATCTCAGGAACAATAGCCCTTGTGTTGATGTGGATGAACAATCACAGGAAAAATTACCCTGGTGTTGATGTGGATGAACAGTCTCAGGAACACTAGCCCTTGTGTTGATGATGGTAAACATTCACAGGAACAATAGCCCTGGTGTTGATGTGGATGACCCGTCTCAGGAACAATAGCCCTGGTGTTGATGTGGATGAACAGACTCAGGAACAATAACCATGCTGTTGATGTGGATGAACATTCTTAGGAACAATAGCCCTGGTGTTGATGTGGACGAACAGTCTCAGGAACAATGCCCTGGTGTTTATGTCGATGAACAATCTCAGGAACATTAGTCCTGGTGTTGATGAGGATAAACATTCTCAGCAACAACAGCCCTGGTATTGATGTGGATGAACAGTCTCAGGAACAATAGCCCTGGTGTTGATGTGGATGAACAATCTCAGGAACAATAGCCCTGGTGTTGATGTTGATGAATATTCTCAGGAACAATAGCCCTGGTGTTGATGTGGATGAACAATCTCAGGAACAATAGCCCTGGTGTTGATTTGGATAAACATTCTCAGGAACAATAGCCCTGGTGTTGATGTGGATGAACAATCTCAGGAACAATAGCACTGGTGTTGATTTCAGGAACATTCTCAGGAACAATAGCCCTGGTGTTGATGTGGATGAACAATCTCAGGAACAATAGCCCTGGTGTTGATGAGGATAAACATTCTCAGGAACAATAGCACTGGTGTTGAAGTGGATGAAAAGTCTCAGGAACAATTGCCCTGGTGTTGATGTGGATGAACAGACTCAGGAACAATAACCCTGCTGTTGATGTGGATGAACATTCTCAGGAACAATTGCCCTGGTGTTGATGTCGATGAACAATCTCAGGAACAATAGCCCTGGTGTTGATGTTGATGAACATTCTCAGGAACATTAGCCCTGGTGTTGATGTGGATGAACAGTCTCAGGAACAATAGCCCTGGTGTTGATGTGCATGAACAATCTCAGGAACAATAGCCCTGGTGTTGATGTGGATGAACAATCTCAGGAACAATAGCCCTGGTGTTGATGTTGATGAACATTCTCAGGAACAATAGCCCTGGTGTTGATGTGGATGGAAAATCTCAGGAAAAAATAGACCTGGTGTTGATGTGGAGGAACAGTCTCAGGAACAATAGCCCTGGTGTTGATGAGAATGAACAATCTCAGGAACAATAGCCCTGGTGTTGATGTGGATGAACATTCTCAGGAACAATAGCACTGGTGTTGATGTGCATGAAGAATCTCAGTAACAATAGCCCTGGTGTTGATGAGGATGAACAATCTCAGGAACAATAGCCCTGGTGTTGATGTGGATGAGCAATCTCAGGAACAATAGCCATGGTGTTGATGTGGATGAACAATCACAGGAAAAATTACCCTGGTGTTGATGTGGATGAACAGTCTCAGGAACACTAGCCCTTGTGTTGATGATGGTAAACATTCTCAGGAACAATAGCCCTAGTGTCGATGTGGATTGAACAGTCTCAGGAACAATAGCCCTGGTGTTGATGTGGATGAAAAATCTCAGGAACAATAGCCCTGGTGTTGATGTGGATGAACAGTCTCAGGAACAATAGCCCTGGTGTTGAAGTGGATGAACAGTCTCAGGAACAATTGCCCTGGTGTTGATGTGGATGAACAGAATCAGGATAAATAAACCTGCTGTTGATGTGGATGAACATTCTCAGGAACAATAGCCCTGGTGTTGATGTGGATGAACAGTCTAAGGAACAATTTCCCTGCTGTTGATGTCGATGAACAATCTCAGGAACATTAGTCCTGGTTTTGATGAGGATAAACATTCTCAGCAACAACAGCCCTGGTATTGATGTGGATGAACAGTCTCAGGAACAATAGCCCTGGTGTTGATGTGGATGAACAATCTCAGGAACAATAGCCCTGGTGTTGATGTTGATGAACAATCTCAGGAACAATAGCCCTGGTGTTGATGTGGATGAACGATCTCAGGAACAATAGCCCTGGTGTTGATGTGCATGAACAATCTCAGGAACAATTGCCCTGGTGTTGATGTGGATGAACAATCTCAGGAACAATAGCCCTGGTGTTGATTTTTATGAACATTCTCAGGAACAATAGCCCTGGTGTTGATGTTGATGAACAATCTCAGGAACAATAGCCCTGGTGTTGATGTGGATGAACAATCTCAGGAACAATAGCCCTGGTGTTGATGTGCATGAACAATCTCAGGAACAATAGCCCTGGTGTTGATGTGGATGAACAATCTCAGGAACAATAGCCCTGGTGTTGATTTTGATGAATATTCCCAGGAACAATATCCCTGGTGTTGATGTGGATGAACAATCTCAGGAACAATAGACCTGGTGTTGATGTGGATGAACATTCTCAGGAACAATAGCACTGGTGTTGATGTGGATGAAGAATCTCATTAACAATAGCCCTGGTGTTGATGAGGATGAACAATCTCAGGAACAATAGCCATGGTGTTGATGTGGATGAGCAATCTCAGGAACAATAGCCCTGGTGTTGATGTGGATGAACAATCACAGGAAAAATTACCCTGGTGGTGATGTGGATGAACAATCTCAGGAACAATAGCCCTGGTGTTTATGTGGATGAACATTCTGAGGAACAATAACACTGGTGTTGATGTGGATGAACAATCTCAGTAACAATAGCCCTGGTGTTGATGTGGATGAACAATGTCAGGAACATTAGTCCTGGTGTTGATGAGGATAAACATTCTCAGGAACAACAGCCCTGGTACTGATGTGGATGAACAGTCTCAGGAAAAATAGCCCTGGTGTTGATGTGGATGAACAATCACAGGAAATATTACCCTGGTGTTGATGTGGATGAAAAGTCTCAGGAACAATAGCCCTTGTGTTGATGATGGTAAACATTCTCAGGAACGATAGCCCTGGTGTTGATGTGGATGAACAGTCTCAGGAACAATAGCCCCGGTGTTGATGTGGATGAACAATCTCAGGAACAATAGCCCTGGTGTTGATCTGGATGAACAGTCTCAGGAACAATAGCCCTGGTGTTGAAGTGGATGAACAGTCTCAGGAACAATTGCCCTGGTGTTGATGTGGATGAACAGACTCAGGAACAATAACCCTGCTGTTGATGTGGATGAACATTCTCAGGAACACTAGCCCTGGTGTTGATGTGGATGAACAGTCTCAGGAACAATAGCCCTGGTGTTGACGTGGATGAAAAATCTCAGGAACAATAGCCCTGGTGTTGATGTGGATGAACAGTCTCAGGAACAATAGAAATGGTGTTCATGAGGATAAAAATTCTCAGGAAAAATAGCCCTGGCGTTGATGTGGATGAACAATCTCAGGAACAATAGCCCTGGTGTTTATGTGGATGAACATTCTGAGGAACAATAGCACTGGTGTTGATGTGGATGAACAAACTCAGTAACAATAGCCCTGGTGTTGATGTGGATGAACAATGTCAGGAACATTAGTCCTGGTGTTGATGAGGATAAACATTCTCAGGAACAACAGCCCTGGTACTGATGTGGATGAACAGTCTCAGGAACATTAGCCCTGGTGTTGATGTGGATGAACAATCACAGGAAATATTACCCTGGTGTTGATGTGGATGAACAGTCTCAGGAACAATAGCCCTTGTGTTGATGATGGAAAACATTCTCAGGAACAATAGCCCTGGTGTTGATGTGGATGAACAGTCTCAGGAACAATAGCCCCGGTGTTGATGTGGATGAACAATCTCAGGAACAATAGCCCTGGTGTTGATGTGGATGAACAGTCTCAGGAACAATCGCCCTGGTGTTGAAGTGGATGAACAGTCACAGGAACAATTGCCCTGGTGTTGATGTGGATGAACAGACTCAGGAACAATAACCCTGCTGTTGATGTGGATGAACATTCTCAGGAACAATAGCCCTGGTGTTGATGTGGATGAACAGTCTCAGGAACAATAGCCCTGGTGTTGATGTGGATGAAAAATCTCAGGAACAATAGCCCTGGTGTTGATGTGGATGAACAGTCTCAGGAACAATAGCCATGGTGTTCATGAGGATAATAATTCTCAGGAAAAATAGCCCTGGTGTTGATGTGGATGAACAATCTCAGGAACAATAGCCCTGGTGTTTATGTGGATGAACATTCTGAGGAACAATAGCACTGGTGTTGATGTGGATGAACAATCTCAGGAACAATAGCCCTGGTGTTGATGTGGATGAACAATCTCAGGAACAATAGCCCTGGTGTTGATTTGGATAAACATTCTCAGGAACAATAGCCCTGGTGTTGATGTGGATGAACAATCTCAGGAACAATAGCACTGGTGTTGATTTCAGGAACATTCTCAGGAACAATAGCCCTGGTGTTGATGTGGATGAACAATCTCAGGAACAATAGCCCTGGTGTTGATGAGGATAAACATTCTCAGGAACAATAGCACTGGTGTTGAAGTGGATGAAAAGTCTCAGGAACAATTGCCCTGGTGTTGATGTGGATGAACAGACTCAGGAACAATAACCCTGCTGTTGATGTGGATGAACATTCTCAGGAACAATTGCCCTGGTGTTGATGTCGATGAACAATCTCAGGAACAATAGCCCTGGTGTTGATGTTGATGAACATTCTCAGGAACATTAGCCCTGGTGTTGATGTGGATGAACAGTCTCAGGAACAATAGCCCTGGTGTTGATGTGCATGAACAATCTCAGGAACAATAGCCCTGGTGTTGATGTGGATGAACAATCTCAGGAACAATAGCCCTGGTGTTGATGTTGATGAACATTCTCAGGAACAATAGCCCTGGTGTTGATGTGGATGGAAAATCTCAGGAAAAAATAGACCTGGTGTTGATGTGGAGGAACAGTCTCAGGAACAATAGCCCTGGTGTTGATGAGAATGAACAATCTCAGGAACAATAGCCCTGGTGTTGATGTGGATGAACATTCTCAGGAACAATAGCACTGGTGTTGATGTGCATGAAGAATCTCAGTAACAATAGCCCTGGTGTTGATGAGGATGAACAATCTCAGGAACAATAGCCCTGGTGTTGATGTGGATGAGCAATCTCAGGAACAATAGCCATGGTGTTGATGTGGATGAACAATCACAGGAAAAATTACCCTGGTGTTGATGTGGATGAACAGTCTCAGGAACACTAGCCCTTGTGTTGATGATGGTAAACATTCTCAGGAACAATAGCCCTAGTGTCGATGTGGATTGAACAGTCTCAGGAACAATAGCCCTGGTGTTGATGTGGATGAAAAATCTCAGGAACAATAGCCCTGGTGTTGATGTGGATGAACAGTCTCAGGAACAATAGCCCTGGTGTTGAAGTGGATGAACAGTCTCAGGAACAATTGCCCTGGTGTTGATGTGGATGAACAGAATCAGGATAAATAAACCTGCTGTTGATGTGGATGAACATTCTCAGGAACAATAGCCCTGGTGTTGATGTGGATGAACAGTCTAAGGAACAATTTCCCTGCTGTTGATGTCGATGAACAATCTCAGGAACATTAGTCCTGGTTTTGATGAGGATAAACATTCTCAGCAACAACAGCCCTGGTATTGATGTGGATGAACAGTCTCAGGAACAATAGCCCTGGTGTTGATGTGGATGAACAATCTCAGGAACAATAGCCCTGGTGTTGATGTTGATGAACAATCTCAGGAACAATAGCCCTGGTGTTGATGTGGATGAACGATCTCAGGAACAATAGCCCTGGTGTTGATGTGCATGAACAATCTCAGGAACAATTGCCCTGGTGTTGATGTGGATGAACAATCTCAGGAACAATAGCCCTGGTGTTGATTTTTATGAACATTCTCAGGAACAATAGCCCTGGTGTTGATGTTGATGAACAATCTCAGGAACAATAGCCCTGGTGTTGATGTGGATGAACAATCTCAGGAACAATAGCCCTGGTGTTGATGTGCATGAACAATCTCAGGAACAATAGCCCTGGTGTTGATGTGGATGAACAATCTCAGGAACAATAGCCCTGGTGTTGATTTTGATGAATATTCCCAGGAACAATATCCCTGGTGTTGATGTGGATGAACAATCTCAGGAACAATAGACCTGGTGTTGATGTGGATGAACATTCTCAGGAACAATAGCACTGGTGTTGATGTGGATGAAGAATCTCATTAACAATAGCCCTGGTGTTGATGAGGATGAACAATCTCAGGAACAATAGCCATGGTGTTGATGTGGATGAGCAATCTCAGGAACAATAGCCCTGGTGTTGATGTGGATGAACAATCACAGGAAAAATTACCCTGGTGGTGATGTGGATGAACAATCTCAGGAACAATAGCCCTGGTGTTTATGTGGATGAACATTCTGAGGAACAATAACACTGGTGTTGATGTGGATGAACAATCTCAGTAACAATAGCCCTGGTGTTGATGTGGATGAACAATGTCAGGAACATTAGTCCTGGTGTTGATGAGGATAAACATTCTCAGGAACAACAGCCCTGGTACTGATGTGGATGAACAGTCTCAGGAAAAATAGCCCTGGTGTTGATGTGGATGAACAATCACAGGAAATATTACCCTGGTGTTGATGTGGATGAAAAGTCTCAGGAACAATAGCCCTTGTGTTGATGATGGTAAACATTCTCAGGAACGATAGCCCTGGTGTTGATGTGGATGAACAGTCTCAGGAACAATAGCCCCGGTGTTGATGTGGATGAACAATCTCAGGAACAATAGCCCTGGTGTTGATCTGGATGAACAGTCTCAGGAACAATAGCCCTGGTGTTGAAGTGGATGAACAGTCTCAGGAACAATTGCCCTGGTGTTGATGTGGATGAACAGACTCAGGAACAATAACCCTGCTGTTGATGTGGATGAACATTCTCAGGAACACTAGCCCTGGTGTTGATGTGGATGAACAGTCTCAGGAACAATAGCCCTGGTGTTGACGTGGATGAAAAATCTCAGGAACAATAGCCCTGGTGTTGATGTGGATGAACAGTCTCAGGAACAATAGAAATGGTGTTCATGAGGATAAAAATTCTCAGGAAAAATAGCCCTGGCGTTGATGTGGATGAACAATCTCAGGAACAATAGCCCTGGTGTTTATGTGGATGAACATTCTGAGGAACAATAGCACTGGTGTTGATGTGGATGAACAAACTCAGTAACAATAGCCCTGGTGTTGATGTGGATGAACAATGTCAGGAACATTAGTCCTGGTGTTGATGAGGATAAACATTCTCAGGAACAACAGCCCTGGTACTGATGTGGATGAACAGTCTCAGGAACATTAGCCCTGGTGTTGATGTGGATGAACAATCACAGGAAATATTACCCTGGTGTTGATGTGGATGAACAGTCTCAGGAACAATAGCCCTTGTGTTGATGATGGAAAACATTCTCAGGAACAATAGCCCTGGTGTTGATGTGGATGAACAGTCTCAGGAACAATAGCCCCGGTGTTGATGTGGATGAACAATCTCAGGAACAATAGCCCTGGTGTTGATGTGGATGAACAGTCTCAGGAACAATCGCCCTGGTGTTGAAGTGGATGAACAGTCACAGGAACAATTGCCCTGGTGTTGATGTGGATGAACAGACTCAGGAACAATAACCCTGCTGTTGATGTGGATGAACATTCTCAGGAACAATAGCCCTGGTGTTGATGTGGATGAACAGTCTCAGGAACAATAGCCCTGGTGTTGATGTGGATGAAAAATCTCAGGAACAATAGCCCTGGTGTTGATGTGGATGAACAGTCTCAGGAACAATAGCCATGGTGTTCATGAGGATAATAATTCTCAGGAAAAATAGCCCTGGTGTTGATGTGGATGAACAATCTCAGGAACAATAGCCCTGGTGTTTATGTGGATTAACATTCTGAGGAACAATAGCACTGGTGTTGATGTGGATGAACAATCTCAGTAACAATAGCCCTGGTGTTGATGTGGATGAACAATGTCAGGAACATGAGTCCTGGTGTTGATGAGGATAAACATTCTCAGGAACAACAGCCCTGGTACTGATGTGGATGAACAGTCTCAGGAACAATAGCCCTGGTGTTGATGTGGATGAACAATCACAGGAAATATTACCCTGGTGTTGATGTGGCTGAACAGTCTCAGGAACAATAGCCCTTGTGTTGATGATGGTAAACATTCTCAGGAACAATAGCCCTGGTGTTGATGTGGATGAACAGTCTCAGGAACAATAGCCCCGGTTTTGATGTGGATGAACAATCTCAGGAACAATAGCCCTGGTGTTGATGTGGATGAACAGTCTCAGGAACAATAGCCCTGGTGTTGAAGTGGATGAACAGTCTCAGGAACAATTGCCCTGGTGTTGATGTGGATGAACAGACTCAGGAACAATAACCCTGCTGTTGATGTGGATGAACATTCTCAGGAACAATAGCCCTGGTGTTGATGTGGATGAACAGTCTCAGGAACAATAGCCCTGTTGTTGATGTGGATGAAAAATCTCAGGAACAATAGCCCTGGTGTTGATGTGGATGAACAGTCTCAGGAACAAGAGCCATGGTGTTCATGAGGATAAACATTCTCAGGAAAAATAGCCCTGGTGTTGAAGTGGATGAACAGTCTCAGGAACAATTGCCCTGGTGTTGATGTTGATGAACTGACTCAGGAACAATAACCCTGCTGTTGATATGGATGAACATTCTCAGGAACAATAGCCCTGATGTTGATGTGGATGAACAGTCTCAGGAACAAGTGCACTGGTGTTGATGTGGATGAACAATGTCAGGAACATTAGTCCTGGTGTTGATGAGGATAAACATTCTCAGGAACAACAGCCCTGGTACTGATGTGGATGAACAGTCTCAGGAACAATAGCCCTGGTGTTGATTTGGATGAGTAATCTCAGGAACAATAGCCCTGGTGTTGATGTTGATGAACATTCTCAGGAACAATAGCCCTGGTGTTGATGTGGATGTACATTCTCAGGAACTATAGCCCTGTTGTTGATGTGGATGAACAATCTCAGGAACAATAGCCCTGGTGTCGATGTTGATGAACATTCTCAGGAAGAATAGCTCTGGTGTTGATTTGGATGAACAGTCTCAGGAACAATAGCCCTGGTTTTGATGTGGATGAACAATCTCAGGAACATTAGTCCTGGTGTTGATGAGGATAAACATTCTCAGGAACAACAGCCCTGGTATTGATGTGGATGAACAGTCTCAGGAACAATAGCCCTGGTGTTGATGTGGATGAACAATCTCAGGAACAATAGCCCTGGTGTTGATGTTGATGAACATTCTCAGGAACAATAGCCCTGGTGTTGATGTGAATGAACAATCTCAGGAACAATAGCCCTGGTGTTGATGTGCATGACCAATCTCAGGAACAATAGCCCTGATGTTGATGTGGATGAACAATCTCAGGAACAATAGCCCTGGTGTTGATGTTGATGAACATTCTCAGGAACAATTGCCCTGGTGTTGATGTGGATGAACAGACTCAGGATCAATAACACTGCTGTTGATGTGGATGAACATTCTCAGGAACAATAGCCCTGGTGTTGATGTGGATGAACAGTCTCAGGAACAATTGCCCTGGTGTTGATGTCGATGAACAATCTCAGGAACATTAGTCCTGGTGTTGATGAGGATAAACATTCTCAGCAACAACAGCCCTGGTTTTGATGTGGATGAACAGTCTCAGGAAAATTTGCCCTGGTGTTGATGTGGATGAACAATCTCAGGAACAATTGCCCTGGTGTTGATGTTGATGAACATTCTCAGGAACAATAGCCCTGGTGTTGATGTGGATGAACAATCTCAGTCACAATAGCCCTGGTGTTGATGTGCATGAACAATCTCAGGAACAATAGCCCTGGTGTTGATGTGGATGAACAATCTCAGGAACAATAGCCCTGGTGTTGATTTTGATGAACATTCTCAGGAACAATAGCCCTGGTGTTGATGTGGATGAACAATCTCAGGAACAATAGACCTGGTGTTGATGTGGATGAACAGTCTCAGGAACAATAGTCCTGGTGTTGATGTGGATGAACATTCTCAGGAACAATAGCCCTGGTGTTGATGAGGATGAACAATCTCAGGAACAATAGCCATGGTGTTGATGTGGATGAGCAATCTCAGGAACAATAGCCATGGTGCTGATGTGGATGAACAATCACAGGAAAAATTACCCTGGTGTTGATGTGGATGAACAATGTCAGGAACATGAGTCCTGGTGTTGATGAGGATAAACATTCTCAGGAACAACAGCCCTGGTACTGATGTGGATGAACAGTCTCAGGAACAATAGCCCTGGTGTTGATGTGGATGAACAATCACAGGAAATATTACCCTGGTGTTGATGTGGCTGAACAGTCTCAGGAACAATAGCCCTTGTGTTGATGATGGTAAACATTCTCAGGAACAATAGCCCTGGTGTTGATGTGGATGAACAGTCTCAGGAACAATAGCCCCGGTTTTGATGTGGATGAACAATCTCAGGAACAATAGCCCTGGTGTTGATGTGGATGAACAGTCTCAGGAACAATAGCCCTGGTGTTGAAGTGGATGAACAGTCTCAGGAACAATTGCCCTGGTGTTGATGTGGACGAAAAGAATCAGGAACAATAACCCTGCTGTTGATGTGGATGAACATTCTCAGGAACAATAGCCCTGGTGTTGATGTGGATGAACAGTCTCAGGAACAATAGCCCTGTTGTTGATGTGGATGAAAAATCTCAGGAACAATAGCCCTGGTGTTGATGTGGATGAACAGTCTCAGGAACAAGAGCCATGGTGTTCATGAGGATAAACATTCTCAGGAAAAATAGCCCTGGTGTTGAAGTGGATGAACAGTCTCAGGAACAATTGCCCTGGTGTTGATGTTGATGAACTGACTCAGGAACAATAACCCTGCTGTTGATATGGATGAACATTCTCAGGAACAATAGCCCTGATGTTGATGTGGATGAACAGTCTCAGGAACAAGTGCACTGGTGTTGATGTGGATGAACAATGTCAGGAACATTAGTCCTGGTGTTGATGAGGATAAACATTCTCAGGAACAACAGCCCTGGTACTGATGTGGATGAACAGTCTCAGGAACAATAGCCCTGGTGTTGATTTGGATGAGTAATCTCAGGAACAATAGCCCTGGTGTTGATGTTGATGAACATTCTCAGGAACAATATCCCTGGTGTTGATGTGGATGTACATTCTCAGGAACTATAGCCCTGTTGTTGATGTGGATGAACAATCTCAGGAACAATAGCCCTGGTGTCGATGTTGATGAACATTCTCAGGAAGAATAGCTCTGGTGTTGATTTGGATGAACAGTCTCAGGAACAATAGCCCTGGTTTTGATGTGGATGAACAATCTCAGGAACATTAGTCCTGGTGTTGATGAGGATAAACATTCTCAGGAACAACAGCCCTGGTATTGATGTGGATGAACAGTCTCAGGAACAATAGCCCTGGTGTTGATGTGGATGAACAATCTCAGGAACAATAGCCCTGGTGTTGATGTTGATGAACATTCTCAGGAACAATAGCCCTGGTGTTGATGTGAATGAACAATCTCAGGAACAATAGCCCTGGTGTTGATGTGCATGACCAATCTCAGGAACAATAGCCCTGATGTTGATGTGGATGAACAATCTCAGGAACAATAGCCCTGGTGTTGATGTTGATGAACATTCTCAGGAACAATTGCCCTGGTGTTGATGTGGATGAACAGACTCAGGATCAATAACACTGCTGTTGATGTGGATGAACATTCTCAGGAACAATAGCCCTGGTGTTGATGTGGATGAACAGTCTCAGGAACAATTGCCCTGGTGTTGATGTCGATGAACAATCTCAGGAACATTAGTCCTGGTGTTGATGAGGATAAACATTCTCAGCAACAACAGCCCTGGTTTTGATGTGGATGAACAGTCTCAGGAAAATTTGCCCTGGTGTTGATGTGGATGAACAATCTCAGGAACAATTGCCCTGGTGTTGATGTTGATGAACATTCTCAGGAACAATAGCCCTGGTGTTGATGTGGATGAACAATCTCAGTCACAATAGCCCTGGTGTTGATGTGCATGAACAATCTCAGGAACAATAGCCCTGGTGTTGATGTGGATGAACAATCTCAGGAACAATAGCCCTGGTGTTGATTTTGATGAACATTCTCAGGAACAATAGCCCTGGTGTTGATGTGGATGAACAATCTCAGGAACAATAGACCTGGTGTTGATGTGGATGAACAGTCTCAGGAACAATAGTCCTGGTGTTGATGTGGATGAACATTCTCAGGAACAATAGCCCTGGTGTTGATGAGGATGAACAATCTCAGGAACAATAGCCATGGTGTTGATGTGGATGAGCAATCTCAGGAACAATAGCCATGGTGCTGATGTGGATGAACAATCACAGGAAAAATTACCCTGGTGTTGATGTGGATGAACAATCTCGGGAACAATAGCCCTGGTGTTTATGTGGATGAACATTCTGAGGAACAATAGCACTGGTGTTGATGTAGATGAACAATCTCAGTAACAATAGCCCTGGTGTTGATGTGCATGAACAATGTCAGGAACATTAGTCCTGGTGTTGATGAGGATAAGCATTCTCAGGAACAACAGCCCTGGTACTGATGTGGATGAACAGTCTCAGGAACAATAGCCCTGGTGTTGATGTGGATGAACAATCACAGGAAATATTACCCTGGTGTTGATGTGGATGAACAGTCTCAGGAACAATAGCCCTTTTGTTGATGATGGTAAACATTCTCAGGAACAATAGCCCTGGTGTTGATGTGGATGAACAGTCTCAGGAACAATAGCCCCGGTGTTGATGTGGATGAACAATCTCAGGAACAATAGCCCTGGTGTTGATGTGGATGAACAGTCTCAGGAACAATAGCCCTGGTGTTGAAGTGGATGAACAGTCTCAGGAACAATGGCCCTGGTGTTGATGTGGATGAACAGACTCAGGATCAATAACCCTGCTGTTGATGTGGATGAACTTTCTCAGGAACAAAAGCCCTGGTGTTGATGTGGATGAACAGTCTCAGGAACAATTTCCCTGCTGTTGATGTCGATGAACAATCTCAGGAACATTAGTCCTGGTGTTGATGAGGATAAACATTCTCAGCAACAACAGCCCTGGTATTGATGTGGATGAACAGTCTCAGGAACAATAGCCCTGGTGTAGATCTGGATGAACAATCTCAAAAACAATAGCCCTGGTGCTGATGTTGATGAACAATCTCAGGAACAATAGCCCTGGTGTTGATGTGGATGAACGATCTCAGGAACAATAGCCCTGGTGTTGATGTGCATGAACAATCTCAGGAACAATAGCCCTGGTGTTGATTTTGATGAACATTCTCAGGAACAATAGCCCTGGTGTTGATGTTGAAGAACAATTTCAGGAACAATAGACCTGGTGTTGATGTGGATGAACAATCTCAGGAACAATAGCCCTGGTGTTGATGTGCATGAACAATCTCAGGAACAATAGCCCTGGTGTTGATGTGGATGAACAATCTCAGGAACAATAGCCCTGGTGTTGATTTTGATGAATATTCTCAGGAACAATAGCCCTGGTGTTGATGTGGATGAACAATCTCAGGAACAATAGACCTGGTGTTGATGTGGATGAACAGTCTCAGGAACAATAGCCCTGGTGTTGATGTGGATGAACATTATCGGGAACAATAGCACTGGTGTTGATGTGGATGAAGAATCTCAGTAACAATAGCCCTGGTGTTGATGAGGATGAACAATCTCAGGAACAATAGCCATGGTGTGGATGTGGATGAGCAATCTCAGGAACAATAGCCCTGGTGTTGATGTGGATGAACAATCACAGGAAAAATTACCCTGGTGGTGATGTGGAAGAACAATCTCAGGAACAATAGCCCTGGTGTTTATGTGGATGAACATTCTGAGGAACAATAGCACTGGTGTTGATGTGGATGAACAATCTCAGTAACAATAGCCCTGGTGTTGATGTGGATGAACAATGTCAGGAACATTAGTCCTGGTGTTGATGAGGATAAACATTCTCAGGAACAACAGCCCTGGTACTGATGTGGATGAACAGTCTCAGGAACAATAGCCCTGGTGTTGATGTGGATGAACAATCACTGGAAATATTACCCTGGTGTTGATGTGGATGAACAGTCTCAGGAACAATAGCCCTTGTGTTGATGATGGTAAACATTCTCAGGAACAATAGCCCTGGTGTTGATGTGGATGAACAGTCTCAGGAACAATAGCCCCGGTGTTGATGTGGATGAACAATCTCAGGAACAATAGCCCTGGTGTTGATGTGGATGAACAGTCTCAGGAACAATAGCCCTGGTGTTGAAGTGGATGAACAGTCTCAGGAACAATTGCCCTGGTATTGATGTGGATGAACAGACTCAGGAACAATAACCCTGCTGTTGATGTGGATGAACATTCTCAGGAATACTAGCCCTGGTGTTGATGTGGATGAACAGTCTCAGGAACAATAGCCCTGGTGTTGACGTGGATGAAAAATCTCAGGAACAATAGCCCTGGTGTTGATGTGGATGAACAGTCTCAGGAACAATAGCCATGGTGTTCATGAGGATAAAAATTCTCAGGAAAAATAGCCCTGGCGTTGATGTGGATGAACAATCTCAGGAACAATAGCCCTGGTGTTTATTTGGATGAACATTCTGAGGAACAATAGCACTGGTGTTGATGTGGATGAACAAACTCAGTAACAATAGCCCTGGTGTTGATGTGGATGAACAATGTCAGGAACATTAGTCCTGGTGTTGATGAGGATAAACATTCTCAGGAACAACAGCCCTGGTACTGATGTGGATGAACAGTCTCAGGAACAATAGCCCTGGTGTTGATGTGGATGAACAATCACAGGAAATATTACCCTGGTGTTGATGTGGATGAACAGTCTCAGGAACAATAGCCCTTGTGTTGATGATGGTAAACATTCTCAGGAACAATAGCCCTGGTGTTGATGTGGATGAACAGTCTCAGGAACAATAGCCCCGGTGTTGATGTGGATGAACAATCTCAGGAACAATAGCCCTGGTGTTGATGTGGATGAACAGTCTCAGGAACAATAGCCCTGGTGCTGAAGTGGATGAACAGTCACAGGAACAATTGCCCTTGTGTTGATGTGGATGAACAGACTCAGGAACAATAACCCTGCTGTTGATGTGGATGAACATTCTCAGGAACAATAGCCCTGGTGTTGATGTGGATGAACAGTCTCAGGAACAATAGCCCTGGTGTTGATGTGGATGAAAAATCTCAGGAACAATAGCCCTGGTGTTGATGTGGATGAACAGTCTCAGGAACAATAGCCATGGTGTTCATGAGGATAAAAATTCTCAGGAAAAATAGCCCTTGTGTTGATGTGGATGAACAATCTCAGGAACAATAGCCCTGGTGTTTATGTGGATGAACATTCTGAGGAACAAGTGCCCTGGTGTTGATGTGGATGAACAATGTCAGGAGCATTAGTCCTGGTGTTGATGATGATAAACATTCTCAGGAACAACAGCCCTGGTACTGATGTGGATGAACAGTCTCAGGAACAATAGCCCTGGTGTTGATGTGGATGAACAATCACAGGAAATATTACCCTGGTGTTGATGTGGATGAACAGTCTCAGGAACAATAGCCCTTGTGTTGATGATGGTAAACATTCTCAGGAACAATAGCCCTGGTGTTGATGTGGATGAACAGTCTCAGGAACAATAGCCCCGGTGTTGATGTGGATGAACAATCTCAGGAACAATAGCCCTGGTGTTGAAGTGGATGAACAGTCTCAGGAACAATAGCCCTGGTGTTGAAGTGGATGAACAGTCTCAGGAACAATTGCCCTGGTGTTGATGTGGATGAACAGACTCAGGAACAATAACCCTGCTGTTGATGTGGATGAACATTCTCAGGAACAATAGCCCTGGTGTTGATGTGGATGAACAGTCTCAGGAACAATAGCCCTGGTGTTGATGTGGATGAAAAATCTCAGGAACAATAGCCCTGGTGTTGATGTGGATGAACAGTCTCAGGAACATTAGCCATGGTGTTCATGAGGATAAACATTCTCAGGAAAAATAGCCCTGGTGTTGAAGTGGATGAACAGTCTCAGGAACAATTGCCCTGGTGTTGATGTTGATGAACTGACTCAGGAACAATGACCCTGCTGTTGATATGGATGAACATTCTCAGGAACAATAGCCCTGATGTTGATGTGGATGAACAGTCTCAGGAACAAGTGCCCTGGTGTTGATGTGGATGAACAATGTCAGGAACATTAGTCCTGGTGTTGATGAGGATAAACATTCTCAGGAACAACAGCCCTGGTACTGATGTGGATGAACAGTCTCAGGAACAATAGCCCTGGTGTTGATGTGGATGAAGAATCTTTGGAACAATAGCCCTGGTGTTGATGTTGATGAACATTCTCAGGAACAATAGCCCTGGTGTTGATGTGGATGTACATTCTCAGGAACTATAGCCCTGTTGTTGATGTGGATGAACAATCTCAGGAACAATAGCCCTGGTGTTCATGAGGATAAACATTCTCAGGAAAAATAGCCTTGGTGTTGAAGTGGATGAACAGTCTCAGGAACAATTGCCCTGGTGTTGATGTTGATGAACTGACTCAGGAACAATAGCCATGGTGTTCATGAGGATAAACATTCTCAGGAAAAATAGCCCTGGTGTTGAAGTGGATGAACAGTCTCAGGAACAATTGCCCTGGTGTTGATGTTGATGAACTGACTCAGGAACAATAACCCTGCTGTTGATATGGATGAACATTCTCAGGAACAATAGCCCTGGGGTTGATGTTTATGAACATTCTCAGGAACAATAGCCCTGGCGTTGATGTGGATGAACATTCTCAGGAACGATAGCCCTGTTGTTGATGTGGATGAACAATCTCAGGAACAATAGCCCTGGTGTCGATGTTGATGAACATTCTCAGGAAGAATAGCTCTGGTGTTGATTTGGATGAACAGTCTCAGGAACAATAGCCCTGGTTTTGATGTGGATGAACAATCTCAGGAACATTTGTAGTGGTGTTGATGAGGATAAACATTCTCAGGAACAACAGCCCTGGTATTGAAGTGGATGAACAGTCTCAGGATCAATTGCCCTGGTGTTGATGTGGATGAACAGACTCAGGAACAATAACCCTGCTGATGATGTGGATGAACATTCTCAGGAACAATAGCCCTGGTGTTGATGTGGATGAATAGTCTCAGGAACAATTGCCCTGGTGTTGATGTGGATGAACAATCTCAGGAACATTAGTCCTTTTGTTGATGAGGATAAACATTCTCAGGAACAACAGCCCTGGTACTGATGTGGATGAACAGTCTCAGGAACAATAGCACTGGCGTTGATGTGGATGAACAATCTCAGGAACAATAGCCCTGGTGTTGATGTTGATGAACATTCTCAGGAACAATAACCCTGGTGTTGATGTGGATGAACAATCTCAGGAACAATAGCCCTGGTGTTGATGTGGATGGACAATCTCAGGAACAATAGCCCTGGTGTTGATGATGATGAACAATCTCAGGAACATTAGTCCTGGTCTTGATGAGGATAAACATTCACAGGAACAATAGCCCTGGTATTGATGTGGATGAACAGTCTCAGGAACAATAGCCCTGGTATTGATGTGGATGAACAATCTCAGGAACAATAGCCCTGTTGCTGATGTGGATGAACAATCTCAGGAACAATCGCCCTGGTGTTAATGTTGATGAACATTCTCAGGAACAATAGCCCTGGTGTTGATGTGGATGTACAATCTCAGGAACAATAGCACTGGTGCTGATGAGGATAAACATTCACAGGAACAATAGCCCTGGTGTTGAAGTGGATGAACAGTCTCAGGAACAATTGCCCTGGTATTGATGTGGATGAACAGACTCAGGAACAATAACCCTGGTGTTGATGTGGATAAACATTGTCAGGAACAATAGCCCTGGTGTTGATGCGGATGGACATTCTCAGGAACAATAGCCCAACTGTTGATGTGGATGAACATTCTCAGGAGCAATAGCCCTGCTGTTGATGTGGATGAACAATCTCAGGAACAATCGCCTTGGTGTTGATGTTGATGAACTATCTCAGGAACAATTGCCCTGGTGTTGATGTGGATGAACAATCTCAGGAACATTAGTCCTGGTGTTGATGAGGATAAACATTCTCAGGAACAATAGCCCTGTTATTGATGTGAATGAACAGTCTCAGGGACAATAACCCTGGTGTTGATGTTGATGATCAGTCTCAGGAACAATAGCCCTGGTGTTGATGTGGATGAACAATCTCAGAAACAATCGCCCTGGTGTTGATGTTGATGAACATTCTCAGGAACAATAGCCCTGGTGTTGATGTGGATGAACAATCTCAGGAACAATAGCCCTGGTGTTGATGTCGATGAACATTCTCAGGAGCAAGAGCCAAAGTGTTGATTTTGATGTGCAGTCTCAGGAACATTTGTCCTGGTGTTGATGAGGATATACATTCTCAGGAACAATAACCCAGGTGTTGATGTTGAGGAACAGTCTCAGGAACATTTGTCCTGGTGTTGATGAGGATATACATTCTCAGGAACAATAACCCAGGTGTTGATGTGGATGAACAATCTCAGGAACAATAGCCCTGGTGTTGATGTCGATGAACATTCTCAGGAGCAAGAGCCAAAGTGTTGTTTTTGATGTGCAGTCTCAGGAACATTTGTCCTGGTGTTGATGAGGATATACATTTTCAGGAACAATAACCCAGGTGTTGATGTTGAGGAACAGTCTCAGTAACAATAGCCCTGGTGTTGATGTGGATGAACAATCTCAGGAACAACAGCCCTGGTGTTGATGTGGATGAACAGTCTCAGGAACAATAGCCCAGATATTGATGTGGATAAACAATCTCAGGAACAATAGCCCTGGTTTTGATGTGGATGAACAATCTCAGGAACAAAAGACCTGGTGTTGATGTGGATGAACAATCCCAGGAACAATAGCCCTGGTGTTGATGAGGATGAACAATCTCTGGAAAAATAGCCCTGGTGTTGATGTGGATGAGCAATCTCAGGAACAATGGCCCTGGTGTTGATGTAGATGATCGATCACAGGAAAAATTACCCTGGTGTTGATGTGGATGAACAGTCTCAGGAACAATAGCCCTGGTGTTGATGATGGTAAACATTCTCAGGAACAATAGCCCTGGTGTTGATGTGGATGAACAGTCTCAGGAACAATAGCCCTGGTGTTGATGTGGATGAACAATCTGAGGAACAATAGCCCTGGTGTTGATGTGGATGAACAGTCTCAGGAGCAATAGCTCTGGTGTTGATGAGGATAATCATTCTCAGGAACAATAGCCCTGGTGTTGAATTGGATGAACAGTCTCAGGATCAATTGCCCTGGTGTTGATGTGGATGAACATTCTCAGGAACAATAGCCCTGGTGTTGATGTGGATGAACAGTCTCAGGAACAATTGCCCTGGTGTTGATGTGGATGAACAATCTCAGGAACATTAGTCCTTTTGCTGATGAGGATAAACATTCTCAGGAACAACAGCCCTGGTACTGATGTGGATGAACAGTCTCAGGAACAATAGCCCTGGCGTTGATGTGGATGAACAATCTCAGGAACAATAGCCCTGGTGTTGATGTTGATGAACATTCTCAGGAACAATAACCCTGGTGTTGATGTGGATGAACAATCTCAGGAACAATCGCCCTGGTGTTGATGTGGATGGACAATCTCAGGAACAATATTCCTGGTGTTGATGTTGATGAACATTCTCAGGAAGAATAGCTCTGGTGTTGATTTGGATGAACAGTCTCAGGAACAATCGCCCTGGTTTTGATGTGGATGAACAATCTCAGGATTATTAGTCCTGGTGTTGATGAGGATAAACATTCTCAGGAACAACAGCACTGCTGTTGATATGGATGAACATTCTCAGGAACAATAGCCCTGATGTTGATGTGGATGAACAGTCTCAGGAACAAGTGCCCTGGTGTTGATGTGGATGAACAATGTCAGGAACATTAGTCCTGGTGTTGATGAGGATAAACATTCTCAGGAACAACAGCCCTGGTACTGATGTGGATGAACAGTCTCAGGAACAATAGCCCTGGTGTTGATGTGGATGAAGAATCTTTGGAACAATAGCCCTGGTGTTGATGTTGATGAACATTCTCAGGAACAATAGCCCTGGTGTTGATGTGGATGTACATTCTCAGGAACTATAGCCCTGTTGTTGATGTGGATGAACAATCTCAGGAACAATAGCCCTGGTGTTCATGAGGATAAACATTCTCAGGAAAAATAGCCTTGGTGTTGAAGTGGATGAACAGTCTCAGGAACAATTGCCCTGGTGTTGATGTTGATGAACTGACTCAGGAACAATAGCCATGGTGTTCATGAGGATAAACATTCTCAGGAAAAATAGCCCTGGTGTTGAAGTGGATGAACAGTCTCAGGAACAATTGCCCTGGTGTTGATGTTGATGAACTGACTCAGGAACAATAACCCTGCTGTTGATATGGATGAACATTCTCAGGAACAATAGCCCTGGGGTTGATGTTTATGAACATTCTCAGGAACAATAGCCCTGGCGTTGATGTGGATGAACATTCTCAGGAACGATAGCCCTGTTGTTGATGTGGATGAACAATCTCAGGAACAATAGCCCTGGTGTCGATGTTGATGAACATTCTCAGGAAGAATAGCTCTGGTGTTGATTTGGATGAACAGTCTCAGGAACAATAGCCCTGGTTTTGATGTGGATGAACAATCTCAGGAACATTTGTAGTGGTGTTGATGAGGATAAACATTCTCAGGAACAACAGCCCTGGTATTGAAGTGGATGAACAGTCTCAGGATCAATTGCCCTGGTGTTGATGTGGATGAACAGACTCAGGAACAATAACCCTGCTGATGATGTGGATGAACATTCTCAGGAACAATAGCCCTGGTGTTGATGTGGATGAATAGTCTCAGGAACAATTGCCCTGGTGTTGATGTGGATGAACAATCTCAGGAACATTAGTCCTTTTGTTGATGAGGATAAACATTCTCAGGAACAACAGCCCTGGTACTGATGTGGATGAACAGTCTCAGGAACAATAGCACTGGCGTTGATGTGAATGAACAATCTCAGGAACAATAGCCCTGGTGTTGATGTTGATGAACATTCTCAGGAACAATAACCCTGGTGTTGATGTGGATGAACAATCTCAGGAACAATAGCCCTGGTGTTGATGTGGATGGACAATCTCAGGAACAATAGCCCTGGTGTTGATGTTGATGAACAATCTCAGGAACATTAGTCCTGGTCTTGATGAGGATAAACATTCACAGGAACAATAGCCCTGGTATTGATGTGGATGAACAGTCTCAGGAACAATAGCCCTGGTATTGATGTGGATGAACAATCTCAGGAACAATAGCCCTGTTGCTGATGTGGATGAGCAATCTCAGGAACAATCGCCCTGGTGTTAATGTTGATGAACATTCTCAGGAACAATAGCCCTGGTGTTGATGTGGATGTACAATCTCAGGAACAATAGCACTGGTGCTGATGAGGATAAACATTCACAGGAACAATAGCCCTGTTGTTGAAGTGGATGAACAGTCTCAGGAACAATTGCCCTGGTATTGATGTGGATGAACAGACTCAGGAACAATAACCCTGGTGTTGATGTGGATAAACATTGTCAGGAACAATAGCCCTGGTGTTGATGCGGATGGACATTCTCAGGAACAATAGCCCAACTGTTGATGTGGATGAACATTCTCAGGAGCAATAGCCCTGCTGTTGATGTTGATGAACTATCTCAGGAACAATTGCCCTGGTGTTGATGTGGATGAACAATCTCAGGAACATTAGTCCTGGTGTTGATGAGGATAAACATTCTCAGGAACAATAGCCCTGTTATTGATGTGAATGAACAGTCTCAGGGACAATAACCCTGGTGTTGATGTTGATGATCAGTCTCAGGAACAATAGCCCTGGTGTTGATGTGGATGAACAATCTCAGAAACAATCGCCCTGGTGTTGATGTTGATGAACATTCTCAGGAACAATAGCCCTGGTGTTGATGTGGATGAACAATCTCAGGAACAATAGCCCTGGTGTTGATTTCGATGAACATTCTCAGGAGCAAGAGCCAAAGTGTTGATTTTGATGTGCAGTCTCAGGAACATTTGTCCTGGTGTTGATGAGGATATACATTCTCAGGAACAATAACCCAGGTGTTGATGTTGAGGAACAGTCTCAGGAACATTTGTCCTGGTGTTGATGAGGATATACATTCTCAGGAACAGTAACCCAGGTGTTGATGTGGATGAACAATCTCAGGAACAATAGCCCTGGTGTTGATGTCGATGAACATTCTCAGGAGCAAGAGCCAAAGTGTTGTTTTTGATGTGCAGTCTCAGGAACATTTGTCCTGGTGTTGATGAGGATATACATTTTCAGGAACAATAACCCAGGTGTTGATGTTGAGGAACAGTCTCAGTAACAATAGCCCAGGTGTTGATGTGGATGAACAATCTCAGGAACAACAGCCCTGGTGTTAATGTGGATGAACAGTCTCAGGAACAATAGCCCAGATATTGATGTGGATAAACAATCTCAGGAACAATAGCCTTGGTTTTGATGTGAATGAACAATCTCAGGAACAAAAGACCTGGTGTTGATGTGGATAAACAATCCCAGGAACAATAGCCCTGGTGTTGATGAGGATGAACAATCTCTGGAAAAATAGCCCTGGTGTTGATGTGGATGAGCAATCTCAGGAACAATGGCCCTGGTGTTGATGTAGATGATCGATCACAGGAAAAATTACCCTGGTGTTGATGTGGATGAACAGTCTCAGGAACAATAGCCCTGGTGTTGATGATGGTAAACATTCTCAGGAACAATAGCCCTGGTGTTGATGTGGATGAACAGTCTCAGGAACAATAGCCCTGGTGTTGATGTGGATGAACAATCTGAGGAACAATAGCCCTGGTGTTGATGTGGATGAACAGTCTCAGGAGCAATAGCTCTGGTGTTGATGAGGATAATCATTCTCAGGAATAATAGCCCTGGTGTTGAATTGGATGAACAGTCTCGGATCAATTGCCCTGGTGTTGATGTGGATGAACAGACTCAGGAACAATAACCCTGCTGTTGATGTGGATGAACATTCTCAGGAACAATAGCCCTGGTGTTGATGTGGATGATCAGCCTCAGGAACAATTGCCCTGGTGTTGATGTGGATGAACAATCTCAGGAACATTAGTCCTTTTGTTGATGAGGATAAACATTCTCAGGAACAACAGCCCTGGTACTGATGTGGATGAACAGTCTCAGGAACAATAGCCCTGGCGTTGATGTGGATGAACAATCTCAGGAACAATAGCCCTGGTGTTGATGTTGATGAACATTCTCAGGAACAATAACCCTGGTGTTGATGTGGATGAACAATCTCAGGAACAATCGCCCTGGTGTTGATGTGGATGGACAATTTCAGGAACAATATCCCTGGTGTTGATGTTGATGAACATTCTCAGGAAGAATAGCTCTGGTGTTGATTTGGATGAACAGTCTCAGGAACAATCGCCCTGGTTTTGATGTGGATGAACAATCTCAGGAATATTAGTCCTGGTGTTGATGAGGATAAACATTCTCAGGAACAACAGCACTGGTATTGATGTGGATGAACAGTCTCAGGAACAATAGCCCTGCTGTTGATGTGGATGAACAATCTCAGGAACAATAGCCCTGGTGTTGATGTTGATGAACATTCTCAGAAACAACAGCCCTGGTGTTGATGTGGATGTACAATCTCAGGAACAATAGCCCTGGTGTTGATGTGCATGAACAATCTCAGGAACAATAGCCCTGATGTTGATGTGGATGAACAATCTCAGGAACAATAGCCCTGGTGTTGATGTTGATGAACATTCTCAGGAACAATAGCCCTGGTGTTGATGTGGATGAACATTCTCAGGAACAATAGCACTGGTGTTGATGTGGATGCAGAATCTCAGTAACAATAGCCCTGGTGTTGATGAGTTTGAACAATCTCAGGAACAATAGCCCTGCTGTTGATGTGGATGAGCAATCTCAGGAGCAATAGCCCTGGTGTTGATGTGGATGAACAATCACAGGAACAATTACCCTGGTGTTGATGTGGATGAACAATCTCAGGAACAATAGCCCTGGTGTTGATGTGGATGAACAATCTCAGGAACAATAGCACTGTTGTTGATGTGGATGAACAGTCTCAGGAACAATAGCCCTGATGTTGATGTGGATGAACAATCTCAGGAACAATAGCCCTGGTGTTGATGTTGATGAACAGTCTCAGGAACAGTAGCCCTGGTGTTGATGAGGATTAACATTCTCAAGAACAATAGCCCTGGTTTGAAGTGGATGAACAGTCTCAGGAACAATTGCCCTGGTGTTGATGTGGATGAACAGACTCAGGAACAATAACCATGGTGTTGATGTGGATGAACAGTCTCAGGAACAGTAGCCCTGGTTTGAAGTGGATAAACATTCTCAGGAACAATAGCCCTGGTATTGATGTGGATGAACAGTCTCAGGAAAAATAACCCTGGTGTAGATTTTGATGATCAGTCTGAGGAACAATAGCCCTGGTTTTGATGTGGATGTACAATCTCAGGAACAATAGCACTGGTGCTGATGAGGATAAACATTCACAGGAACAATAGCCCTGGTGTTGAAGTGGATGAACAGTCTCAGGAACAATTGCCCTGGTATTGATGTGGATGAACAGACTCAGGAACAATAACCCTGGTGTTGATGTGGATAAACATTGTCAGGAACAATAGCCCTGGTGTTGATGCGATTTAACATTCTCAGGAACAATAGCCCAACTGTTGATGTGGATGAACATTCTCAGGAACAATAGCCCTGCTGTTGATGTGGATGAACAATCTCAGGAACAATAGCCTTGGTGTTGATGTTGATGAACTATCTCAGGAACAATTGCCCTGGTGTTGATGTGGATGAACAATCTCAGGAACATTAGTCCTGGTGTTGATGAGGATAACCATTCTCAGGAACAATAGCCCTGGTATTGATGTGGATGAACAGTCTCAGGAACAATAACCCTGGTGTTGATGTTGATGACCAGTCTCAGGAACAATAGCCCTGGTGTTGATGTGGATGAACAATCTCAGAAACAATCGCCCTGGTGTTGATGTTGATGAACATTCTCAGGAACAATAGCCCTGGTGTTGATGTGGATGAACAATCTCAGGAACAATAGCCCTGGTGTTGATGTCGATGAACATTCTCAGGAGCAAGAGCCAAAGTGTTGATTTTGATGTGCAGTCTCAGGAACATTTGTCCTGGTGTTGATGAGGATATACATTCTCAGGAACAATAAACCAGGTTTTGATGTTGAGGAACAGTCTCAGGAACATTTGTCCTGGTGTTGATGAGGATATACATTCTCAGGAACAATAACCCAGGTGTTGATGTTGAGGAACAGTCTCAGGAACAATAGCCCTGGTGTTGATGTGGATGAACAATCTCAGGAACAATAGCCCTGGTGTTGATGTCGATGAACATTCTCTGGAGCAAGAGCCAAAGTGTTGATTTTGATGTGCAGTCTCAGGAACATTTGTCCTGGTGTTGATGAGGATATACATTTTCAGGAACAATAACCCAGGTGTTGATGTTGAGGAACAGTCTCAGGAACAATAGCCCTGGTGTTGATGTGGATGAACAATCTCAGGAACAACAGCCCTGGTGTTGATGTGGATGAACAGTCTCAGGAACAATAGCCCAGATATTGATGTGGATAAACAATCTCAGGAACAATAGCCCTGGTGTTGATGTGGATGAACAATCTCAGGAACAAAAGACCTGGTGTTGATGTGGATGAACAATCTCAGGAACAATAGCCCTGGTGTTGATGAGGATGAACAATCTCTGGAAAAATAGCCCTGGTGTTGATGTGGATGAGCAATCTCAGAAACAATGGCCCTGGTGTTGATGTGGATGATCGATCACAGGAAAAAGTACCCTGGTGTTGATGTGGATGAACAGTCTCAGGAACAATAGCCCTGGTGTTGATGATGGTAAACATTCTCAGGAACAATAGCCCTGGTGTTGATGTGGATGAACAGTCTCAGGAACAATAGCCCTGGTGTTGATGTGGATGAACAATCTGAGGAACAATAGCCCTGGTGTTGATGTGGATGAACAGTCTCAGGAGCAATAGCTCTGGTGTTGATGAGGATAATCATTCTCAGGAACAATAGCCCTGGTGTTGAAGTGGATGAACAGTCTCAGGATCAATTGCCCTGGTGTTGATATGGATGAACAGACTCAGGAACAATAACCCTGGTGTTGAAGTGGATGAACAGTCTCAGGAACAATTGCCCTGGTGTTGATGTGGATGAACAGACTCAGGAACAATAACACTGCTGTTGATGTGGATGAACGTTTTGAGGAACAATAGCCCTGGTGTTGATGTGGATGAACAGTCTCAGGAACAATTGCCCTGGTGCTGATGTGGATGAACAATCTCAGGAACATTAGTCCTGGTGTTGATGAGGATAATCATTCTCAGGAACAACAGCCCTGGTATTGATGTGGATGAACAGTCTCAGGAACAACAGCCCTGGTGTTGATGTGGATGAACAATCTCAGGAACAATAGCCCAGGAGTTGATGTTGATGAACATTCTCAGGAACAATAGCCCTGGTGTTGATGTGGATGAACAGTCTCAGGAACAATTGCCCTGGTGCTGATGTGGATGAACAATCTCAGGAACATTAGTCCTGGTGTTGATGAGGATAATCATTCTCAGGAACAACAGCCCTGGTATTGATGTGGATGAACAGTCTCAGGAACAATAGCCCTGGTGTTGATGTGGATGAACAATCTCAGGAACAATAGCCCTGGTGTTGATGTTGATGAACAATCTCAGGAACAATAGACCAGGTGTTGATGTGGATGAACAATCTCAGGAACATTAGTCCTGGTGTTGATGAGGATAATCATTCTCAGGAACAATAGCCCTGGTGTTGTTGTGGATGAACAATCTCAGGAACAATAGCCCTGGTGTTGATGAGGATGAACAATCTCAGGAACAATAGCCCTGGTTTTGATGTGGATGAGCAATCTCAGGAACCTCGAGAACCGCGTTAGGGAACTGGAGCTGGAGCTGGATGAACTTCGGATCATTCGGGAGGCGGAGGAGGTTATTGAGAGGAGTTATGGGGAGGTAGTCACACCTCAGGTAAAAGAAGTAGGTAGATGGGTTACCGTCAGGGGAAGGAGAGGGAACCAGCAGGTAGTGCAGGGATCCCCTGTGGCTGTTTCCCTCGACAACAGGTATACCGTTTTGGATACTGTTGGGGGGGACGACTTACCAGGGGTAAGCAATGGGGTACAGATATCTGGCACAGAGTCTGTCCCTGTTGCTCAGAAGGGAAGGGGGAAGAGGAGCAGAATATTAGTCATTGGGGACTCCATAGTTAGGGGAACAGATTGGAGGTTCTGTGGGAACGAGAGAGACTCACGGTTGGTATGTTGCCTCCCAGGTGCCAGGGTTCGTGATGTCTCGGATCGTGTTTTTGGGATCCTTAATGGGGAGGGGGAGCAGCCCCAAGTCGTGGTCCACATAGGCACCAACGACATAGGTAGGAAGAGAGATGGGGATTTGAGACAGAAATTTAGGGAGCTAGGGTGGAAGCTTAGAGCAAGAACAAACAGAATTGTTATCTCTGGGTTGTTGCCCGTGCCACGTGATAGCGAAGCGAGGAATAGGGAGAGAGAGGAGTTGAACACGTGGCTGCAGGGATGGTGCAGGAGGGAGGGATTTGGTTTCCTGGATAATTGGGGCTCTTTCTGGAGTAGGTGGGACCTCTACAAACAGGATGGTCTTCACCTGAACCAGAGGGGTACCAATATCCTGGGGGGGAGGTTTGCTAGTGCTCTTCGGGGGGGTTTAAACTAATTCAGCAGGGGAATGGGAACCCAAATTGTAGTGCCAGTGTACAGGATGTTGAGAGTAGTGATGTCATGGATATGGTTACAAGGAAGCAAGAGGGCACTGGCAAGCAAGAACCTGATTTAAAGTGTGTCTATTCCAACGCCAGGAGCATCCGGAATAAGGTGGGTGAGCTTGCAGCATGGGTTGGTACCTGGGATCTCGATGTAGTGGCCATTTCGGAGACATGGGTAGAGCAGGGGCAGGAATGGATGTTGCAGATTCCGGGATTTAGATGTTTCAGTAAGAACAGAGAAGAGGGTAAAAGAGGGTGGGGGGGGGGGGGGGGTGTGGCATTGTTAATCAAGGAGAGTATTACAGCGACAGAAAGGACGTTTGAGGACTCGTCTACTGAGGTAGTATGGGCTGAGGTTAGAAACAGGAGAGGTGAGGTAACCCTGTTGGGAGTCTTTTACAGACCTCCGAATAGTTCCAGAGATGTAGAGGAAAGGATAGCGAAGATGATTCTCGACAGGGGTGAGAGTAACAGGGTAGTTGTTATGGGGGACTTTAACTTTCCAAATATCGACTGGAAATACTATAGTTCGAGTACTTTAGATGGGTCAGTTTTTGTCCAGTGTGTGCAGGAGGGGTTTCTGACACAGTATGTAGACAGGCCAACCAGGGACGATGCCACATTGGATTTGGTCCTGGGAAATGAACCCGGCCAGGTGTTAGATTTAGATGTAGGTGAGCACTTTGGTGACAGTGATCACAATTCGGTTAGGTTTACCTCAGCGATGGGCAGGGACAGGTATATACCGCAGGGCAAGAATTATAACTGGGGGAAAGGAAATTATGATGCGATTAGGCAAGATTTAGGATGCGTAGGATGGGGAAGGAAACTGCAGGGGATGGGAACAATCGAAATGTGAAGCTTATTCAAGGAGCAGCTACTGCGTGTCCTTGATAAGGATGTACCTGTGAGGCAGGGAGGAAGTTGTCATGCGAGGGAGCCGTGGTTTACTAAAGAAGTTGAAGCGCTTGTCAAGAGGAAGAAGAAGGCTTATGTTAGGATGAGACGTGAAGGCTCGGTTAGGGCGCTTGAGAGCTTCAAGCTAGCCAGGAAGGATCTAAAGGGAGAGCTAAGAAGAGCAAGGAGAGGACACGAGAAGTCATTGGTGGATCGGATCAGGGAAAACCCTAAGGCTTTCTATAGGTATATCAGGAATAAAAGAATGACTAGAGTTAGATTAGGGCCAATCAAGGATAGTAGTGGAAAGTTGTGTGTGGAATCAGAGGAGATAGGGGAAGTGTTAAATGAATATTTTGCGTCAGTATTTACAGTAGAGAAAGAAAATGTTGTTGAGAATACTGAGATTCAGGCTACGAGGCTAGATGGGATTGAGGTTCACAAGGAGGAGGTGTTAGCAATTTTGGAAAGTGTGAAAATAGATAAGTCCCCTGGGCCAGATGGGATTTATCCTAGGATTCTCTGGGAAGCTAGGGAGGAGATTGCAGAGCCTTTGTCCTTGATCTTTATGTCATCATTGTCGACAGGAATAGTGCCGGAAGACTGGAGGATTGCAAATGCTGTCCCCTTGTTCAAGAAGGGGAGTAGAGACAGCCCTGGTAATTATAGACCTGTGAGCCTTACTTCGGTTGTGGGTAAAATGTTGGAAAAGGTTATAAGAGACAGGATTTATAATCATCTTGAAAAGAATAAGTACATTAGAGATAGTCAGCACGGTTTTGTGACGGGGAGGTCGTGCCTCACAAACCTTATTGAGTTTTTCGAGAAGGTGACCAAACAGGTGGATGAGGGTAAAGCAGTGGATGTGGTGTATATGGATTTCAGTAAGGCGTTTGATAAGGTTCCCCACGGTAGGCTATTGCAGAAAATACGGAAGTATGGGGTTGAAGGTGATTTAGAGCTTTGGATCAGAAATTGGCTAGCTGAAAGAAGACAGAGGGTGGTGGTTGATGGCAAATGTTCATCCTGGAGTTTAGTTACTAGTGGTGTACCGCAAGGATCTGTTTTGGGGCCATTGCTGTTTGTCATTTTTATAAATGACCTGGAAGAGGGTGTAGAAGGGTGGGTTAGTAAATTTGCAGATGACACTAAGGTCGGTGGAGTTGTGGATAGTGCCGAAGGATGTTGTAGGGTACAGAGGGACATAGATAGGCTGCAGAGCTGGGCTGAGAGATGGCAAATGGAGTTTAATGCGGAAAAGTGTGAGGTGATTCACTTTGGAAGGAGTAACAGGAATGCAGAGTACTGGGCTAATGGGAAGATTCTTGTTAGTGTAGATGAGCAGAGAGATCTTGGTGTCCAGGTGCATAAATCCCTGAAGGTTGCTAACCAGGTTAATAGGGCTGTCAAGAAGGCATATGGTGTGTTAGCTTTTATTAGTAGGGGGGTCGAGTTTCGGAGCCACGAGGTCATGCTGCAGCTGTACAAGACTCTGGTGAGACCGCACCTGGAGTATTGCGTGCAGTTCTGGTCACCGCATTATAGAAAGGATGTGGAAGCTATGGAAAGGGTGCAGAGGAGATTTACTGGGATGTTGCCTGGGATGGAGGGAAGGTCTTACGAGGAAAGGCTGAGGGACTTGAGGTTGTTTTCGTTGGAGAGAAGGAGGAGGAGAGGTGACTTAATAGAGACATATAAGATAATCAGAGGGTTAGATAGGGTGGATAGTGAGCGTATTTTTCCTCGGATGGTGATGGCAAACACGAGGGGACATAGCTTCAAGTTGAGTGGTGTTAGATATAGGACAGATGTGAGAGGTAGTTTCTTTACTCAGAGAGTAGTAATGGCGTGGAATGCCCTGCCTGCAGCAGTAGTAGATTCGCCAACTTTAAGGGCATTTAAGTGGACATTGGATAGACACATGGATGAAAATGGAATAGTGAAGGTCAGATGGTTTCACAGCTCGGCGCAACATCGAGGGCCGAAGGGCCTGTACTGCGCTGTAATATTCTAAAAAAAAAAAAAATAGCCCGGGTGTTGATGTGGATGAACAATCACAGGAACAATTACCCTGGTGTTGATGTGGATGAACAGTCTCAGGAACAATAGCCCTGGTGTTGATCATGGAAAACATTCTCAGGAACAATAGCCCTGGTGTTGATGTGGATGAACAGTCTCAGGAACAATAGCCCTGGTGTTGATGTGGATGAACAATCGAAGGAACAATAGCCCTGGTGTTGATGTGGATGAACAGTCTCAGGAACAGTAGCCCTGGTGTTGATGAGGATAAACATTCTCAGGAACAATAGCCCTGGTGTTGAAGTGGATGAACAGTCTCAGGAACAATTGCCCTGGTGTTGATGTGGATGAACAGACTCAGGAACAATAACCCTTGTGTTGATGTGGATAAACATTGTCGGGAACAATAGCCCTGGTGTTGAAGTGGATGAACATTCTCAGGAACAATAGCCCTGGTGTTGATGTGGATGAACAATCTCAGGAACAATAGCCCTGGTGTTGATGTTGATGAACTATCTCAGGAACAATAGCCCTGGTGTTGATGTGGGTGAACAGTCTCAGGAACAATTGCTCTGGTGTTGATGTGGATGAACAATCTCAGGAACATTAGTCCTGGTGTTGGTGGTGATTAGCTATCTCAGGAACAATGGCCCTGGTGTTGATGTGGATGAACAGTCTCAGGAACAATAACCCTGGTGTTGATGTTGATGATCAGTCTCAGGAACAATAGCCCTGGTGTTGATGTGGATGAACAATCTCAGGAACAATCGCCATGGTGTTGATGTTGATGAACCTTCTCAGGAACAATAGCCCTGGTGTTGATGTGGAGAAACATTGTCAGGAACAATAGCCCTGGTGTTGATGTGGGTGAACAGTCTCAGGAACAATTGCTCTGGTGTTGATGTGGATGAACAATCTCAGGAACATTAGTCCTGGTGTTGGTGGTGATTAGCTATCTCAGGAACAATTGCCCTTGTGTTGATGTGGATGAACAGTCTCAGGAACAATAACCCTGGTGTTGATGTTGATGATCAGTCTCAGGAACAATAGCCCTGGTGTTGATGTGGATGAACAATCTCAGGAACAATCGCCATGGTGTTGATGTTGATGAACCTTCTCAGGAACAATAGCCCTGGTGTTGATGTGGATGAACAATCTCAGGAACATTAGCCCTGGTGTTGATGAGGATAAACATTCTCAGGGACAATAGCCCTGGTGTTGAAGTGGATGAACAGTCTCAGGAACCATTGCCCTGGTGTTGATGTGGATGAACAGACTCAGGATCAATAACCCTGGTGCTGATGTGGAGAAACATTGTCGGGAACAATAGTCCTGGTGTTGATGCGGATGAAAATTCTCAGGAACAATAGTCCAAATGTTGATGTGGATGAACATTCTCAGGAACAATAGCCCTGGTGTTGATGTGGATGAACAATCTCAGGAACAATAGCCCTGGTGTTGATGTTGATGAACTATCTCAGGAACAATAGCCCTGGTGTTGATGTGGGTGAACAGTCTCAGGAACAATTGCTCTGGTGTTGATGTGGATGAACAATCTCAGGAACATTAGTCCTGGTGTTGATGGTGATTAACTATCTCAGGAACAATAGCCCTGGTGTTGATGTGGATGAACAGTCTCAGGAACAATTGCCGTGATGTTGATGTGGATGAACAGTCTCAGGAACAATAACCCTGGTGTTGATGTTGATGATCATTCTCAGGAACAATAGCCCTGGTGTTGATGTGGATGAACAATCTCAGGAACAATCGCCCTGGTGTTGATGTTGATGAACATTCCCTGGAACAATAGCCCTGGTGTTGATGTGGATGAACAATCTCAGGAACATTAGCCCTGGTGTTGATGAGGATAAACATTCTCAGGGACAATAGCCCTGGAGTTGAAGTGGATGAACAGTCTCAGGAACAATTGCCCTGGTATTGATGTGGATGAACAGACTCAGGATCAATAACCCTTGTGTTGATGTGGAGAAACATTGTCGGGAACAATAGCCCTTGTGTTGATGCGGATGAACATTCTCAGGAACAATAGTCCAAATGTTGATGTGGATGAACATTCTCAGGAACAATAGCCCTGGTGTTGATGTGGATGAACAATCTTAGGAACAATAGCCCTGGTGTTGATGTTGATGATCAGTCTCAGGAACAATAGCCCTGGTATTGATGTTGATGAACTGTCTCAGGAACAAGACCCAAGGTGTTGATGTTGATGTACTGTCTCAGGAACTTTAGTCCTGTTGTTGATGAGGATATACAGTAAAAGGAAAAATAGCCCTGGTGTGGATGTGGATGAAGAGTCTCAGGAACAATAGCCCGGGTATTGATGTGGATGAACAATCTCAGGAAAAATAGCCCTGCTGTTGATGTTGATGAACACTCTCAGGAACAATAGCCCTGGTGTTGATGTGGATGAACAATCTCAGGAACAATCGCCCTGGTGTTGATGAGGATGAACAATCTCAGGAACAATAGCCCTGGTGTTGATTTGGATGAGCAATCTCAGGAACAATAGCCCTGGTGTTGATGTGGATGAACAATCACAGGAACAATTACCCTGGTGTTGATGTGGATGAACATTCTCAGGAACAATAGCCATTGTGTTGATGTGAATGACCAGTTTCAGGAACAATAGCCCTGGTGTTGATGTGGATGAACAATCTCAGGAACAATAGCCCTGGTGTTGATGTGGATGAACATTCTAAGGAACAATAGCCCTGGTATTGATGAGGATGAACAGTCTCAGGAACATTAACCCTGGTGTTGATGTTGATGATCAATCTCAGGAACAATAGCCCTGGTGTTGATGTGGATGAACAGTCTCAGGAACAATAGCCCTGGTGTTGATGAGGATAAACATTCTCAGGAACAATAGCACTGGTGTTGATGTGGATGAACAGTCTCAGGAACAATTGCCCTGGTGTTGATGAGGATGAACAATCTCAGGAACATTAGTGCTGGTGTTGATGAGGATAAACATTCTCAGGAACAACAGTCCTGGTATTGATGTGGATGAACAGTCTCTGGAACAATAGCCCGGGTGTTGATGTGGCTGAACAATCTCAGGAACTATAGCCCTGGTGTTGATGTTGATGAACATTCTCAGGAACAATAGCCCTGGTGTTGATGTGGATGAGCAATCTCAGGGACAATAGCCCTGTTGTTGATGTTGATGAACATTCTCAGGAACAAGAGCCAAGGTGTTGATGTTGATGTACAGTCTCAGGAACATTAGTCCTTGTGTTGATCAGGATATACATTCTCAGGATCAATAGCCCTGGTGTTGATGTTGAGGAACAGTCTCAGGAACAATAGCCCTGGTGTTGATGTGGATGAACAATCTCAGGAACATTAGCCCTGGTGTTGATGTGGATGTACAGTCTCAGGAAAAATAGACCTGGAGTGGATGTGGATGAACAATCTCAGGAACAATAGCCCTGGTGTTGATGTGGATGAACAGTCTCAGGAACAATAGCCCTGGTGTTGATTTTGATGAACAATCTCTGGAACAATAGCCCTGTTGTTGATGTGGATGAACAGTCTCAGGAACAATAGCCCTGGTGTTGATGAGGATTAACAATCTCAGGAACAATAGCCCTGGTGTTGATTTGGATGAGTAATCTCAGGAACAATAGCCCTGGGGTTGATGTGGAAGAACAATCACAGGAACAATTACCCTGTATTGATGTGGATCAACAGTCTCAGGAACAATAGCCCTCGTGTTGATGATGGTCAACATTCTCAGGAACAATAGCCCTGGTGGTGATGTGGATGAACAGTCTCAGGAACAAAAGCCCTGGTGTTGATGTGGATGAACAATCTCAGGAACAATAGCCCTGGTGTTGATGTGGATGAACAGTCTCAGGAACAATAGCCCAGGTGTTGATGAGGATAAACATTCTCAGGAACAATTGCCCTGGTGTTGAAGTGGATGAACAGTCTCAGGAACAATTGCCCTGGTGTTGATGTGGATGAACAGACTCAGGAACAATAACCCTGGTGTTGATGTGGGTAAACATTGTCGGGAACAATAGCCCTGGTGTTGATGTGGATGAACATTCTCAGGAACAATAGCACAAATGTTGAAGTGGATGAACATTCTCAGGAACAATAGCCCTGGTGTTGATGTGGATGAACAATCTCAGGAACAATAGCCCTGGTGTTGATGTTGATGAACTATCTCAGGAACAATAGCCCTGGTGTTGATGTGGATGAACAGTCTCAGGAACAATTGCTCTGGTGTTGATGTGGATGAACAATCTCAGGAACATTAGTCCTGGTGTTGATGGTGATTAACTATCTCAGGAACAATAGCCCTGGTGTTGATGTGGATGAACAGTCTCAGGAACAATTGCCCTGGTGTGGATGTGGATGAACAATCTCAGGAACAATCGCCCTGGTGTTGATGTTGATGAACATTCTCAGGAACAATAGCCCTGGTGTTGATGTGGATGAACAATCTCAGGAACAATAGCCCTGGTGTTGATGTTGATGAACTATCTCAGGAACAATAGCCCTGGTGTTGATGTGGATGAACAGTCTCAGGAACAATTGCCCTGGTGTTGATTTTGATGAACACTCTCAGGAACATTAGTCCTGGTGTTGATGTGGATGAACATTCTCAGGAACAATAGCCCTGGTATTGATGTGGATGAACAGTCTCAGGAACAATTGCCCTGGTGTTGATGAGGATGAAAAATCTCAGGAACATTAGTCCTGGTGTTGATGAGGATAAACATTCTCAGGAACAATAGCCCTGGTATTGATGTGGATGAACAGTCTCAGGAACAATTGCCCTGGTGTTGATGAGGATGAACAATCTCAGGAACATTAGTCATGGTGTTGATGAGGACGAACATTCTCAGGAACAACAGTTCTGGTATTGATGTGGATGAACAGTCTCTGGAACAATAGCCCGGGTGTTGATGTGGCTGAACATTCTCAGGAACTATAGCCCTGGTGTTGATGTTGATGAACATTCTCAGGAACAATAGCCCTGGTGTTGATGTGGATGAACAATCTCAGGGACAATAGCCCTGGTGTTGATGTTGATGAACATTCTCAGGAACAAGAGCCAAGGTGTTGATGTTGATGTACAGTCTCAGGAACATTAGTCTTTGTGTTGATCAGGATATACATTCTCAGGATCAATAGCCCTGGTGTTGATGTTGAGGAACAGTCTCAGGAACAATAGCCCTGGTGTTGATGTGGATGAACAATCTCAGGAACATTAGCCCTGGTGTTGATGTGGATGTACAGTCTCAGGAAAAATAGACCTGGAGTGGATGTGGATGAACAATCTCCGGAACAATAGCCCTGGTGTTGATGTGGATGAACAGTCTCAGGAACAATAGCCCTGGTGCTGATGTGGATGAACAATCTCAGGAACAATAGCCCTGGAGTTGATTTTGATGAACAATCTCTGGAACAATAGCCCTGTTGTTGATGTGGATGAACAGTCTCAGGAACAATAGCCCTGGTGTTGATGAGGATGAACAATCTCAGGAACAATAGCCCTGGTGTTGATTTGGATGAGTAATCTCAGGAACAATAGCCCTGGGGTTGATGTGGAAGAACAATCACAGGAACAATTACCCTGTATTGATGTGGATCAACAGTCTCAGGAACAATAGCCCTCGTGTTGATGATGGTAAACATTCTCAGGAACAATAGCCCTGGTGGTGATGTGGATGAACAGTCTCAGGAACAAAAGCCCTAGTGTTGATGTGGATGAACAATCTCAGGAACAATAGCCCTGGTGTTGATGTGGATGAACAATCTCAGGAACAATAGCCCTGGTGTTGAAGTGGATGAACAGTCTCAGGAACAATTGCCCTGGTGTTGATGTGGATGAACAGACTCAGGAACATTAACCCTGGTGTTGATGTGGGTAAACATTGTCGGGAACAATAGCCCTTGTGTTGATGTGGATGAACATTCTCAGGAACAATAGCCCAAATGTTGATGTGGATGAACATTCTCAGGAACAATAGCCCTGGTGTTGATGTGGATGAACAATCTCAGGGACAATTGCCCTGGTGTTGATGTTGATGAACATTCTCAGGAACAAGAACCAAGGTGTTGATGTTGATGTACAGTCTCAGGAACATTAGTCCTTGTGTTGATCAGGATATACATTCTCAGGATCAATAGCCCTGGTGTTGATGTTGAGGAACAGTCTCAGGAACAATAGCCCTTGTGTTGATGTGGATGAACAATCTCAGGAACATTAGCCCTGGTGTTGATGTGGATGTACAGTCTCAGGAAAAATAGACCTGGAGTGGATGTGGATGAACAATCTCAGGAACAATAGCCCTGGTGTTGATGTGGATGAACAGTCTCAGGAACAATAGCCCTGGTGCTGATGTGGATGAACAATCTCAGGAACAATAGCCCTGGTGTTGATTTTGATGAACAATCTCTGGAACAATAGCCCTGTTGTTGATGTGGATGAACAGTCTCAGGAACAATAGCCCTGGTGTTGATGAGGATGAACAATCTCAGGAACAATAGCCCTGGTGTTGATTTGGATGAGTAATCTCAGGAACAATAGCCCTGGGGTTGATGTGGAAGAACAATCACAGGAACAATTACCCTGTATTGATGTGGATCAACAGTCTCAGGAACAATAGACCTCGTGTTGATGATGGTAAACATTCTCAGGAACAATAGCCCTGGTGGTGATGTGGATGAACAGTCTCAGGAACAAAAGCCCTGGTGTTGATGTGGATGAACAATCTCAGGAACAATAGCCCTGGTGTTGATGTGGATGAACAATCTCAGGAACAATTGCCCTGGTGTTGAAGGGGATGAACAGTCTCAGGAACAATTGCCCTGGTGTTGATGTGGATGAACAGACTCAGGAACAATAACCCTGGTGTTGATGTGGGTAAACATTGTCGGGAACAATAGCCCTGGTGTTGATGTGGATGAACATTCTCAGAAACAATAGCCCTGGTGTTGATGTGGATGAACAATCTCAGGAACAATAGCCCTGGTGTTGATGTTGATGTACTATCTCAGGAACAATAGCCCTGGTGTTGATGTGGATGAACAAGCTCAGGAACATTAGTCCTGGTGTTGATGGTGATTAACTATCTCAGGAACAATAGCCCTGGTGTTGATGTGGATGAACAGTCTCAGGAACAATTGCCCTGGTGTGGATGTGGATGAACAGTCTCAGGAACAATAACCCTGGTGTTGATGTTGATGATCAGTCTCAGGAACAGTAGCCCTGGTGTTGATGTGGATGAACAATCTCAGGAACAATCGCCCTGGTTTTGATGTTGATGAACATTCTCAGGAACAATAGCCCTGGTGTTGATGTGGATGAACAATCTCCGGAACAATAGCCCTGGTGTTGATGTTGATGAACTATCTCAGGAACAATCGCCCTGGTGTTGATGTGGATGAACAGTCTCAGGAACAATTGCCCTGGTGTTGATGTTGATGAACACTCTCAGGAACATTAGTCCTGGTGTTGATGTGGATGAACATTCTCAGGAACAATAGCCCTGGTATTGATGTGGATGAACAGTCTCAGGAACAATAGCCCTGGTGTTGATGTTGATGATCAGTCTCAGGAACAATATCCCTGGTGTTGATGTGGATGAACAATCTCAGGAACAATAGCCCTGGTGTTGATGAGGATAAACATTCTCAGGAACAGTTGCCCTGGTGTTGATGTGGATGTCCAGACTCAGAAACAATAACCCTGCTGTTGATGTGGATGAATATTCTCAGGAACAATAGCCCTGGTGTTGATGTGGATGAACAGTCTCAGGAACAAATGCCCTGGTGTTGATGAGGATGAACAATATCATGAACATTAGTCCTGATGTTGATGAGGATAAACATTCTCAGGAACAACAGTCCTGGTATTGATGTGGATGGACAGTCTCAGGAACAATAGCCCGGGTGTTGATGTGGATGAACAATCTCAGGAACTAACGCCTTGGTGTTGATGTGGATGAACAATCTCAGGGACAATAGCCCTGATGTTGATGTTGATGAACTGTCTCAGGAACAATAGCCCTGGTGTTGATGTCGATGAACATTCTCAGGAACAAGAGCCAAGGTGTTGATGTTGATGTACAGTCTCAGGAACATTAGTGCTTGTGTTGATCAGGATACACTTGCTCAGGATCAATAGCCCTGGTGTTGATGTTGAGGAACAGTCTCAGGAACAATAGCCCTGGTGTTGATGTGGATGAACAATCTCAGGAACATTGGCCTTGGTGTTGATATTGATGAACATTCTCAGGAACAATAGCCCTGGTGTTGATGTTGATGAACAGTCTCAGGAACAATAGCCCAGGTGTTGATGTCGATGAACATTCTCAGGAACAAGAGCCAAGGTGTTGATGTTGATGTTTAGTCTCAGGAACATTAGTCCTTGTGTTGATCAGGATATACATTCTCAGGATCAATAGCCCTGGTGTTGATGTTGAGGAACAGTCTCAGGAACAATAGCCCTGGTGTTGATGTGGATGAACAATCTCAGGAACATTAGCCCTGGTGTTGATGTAGATGTACAGTCTCAGGAAAAATAGACCTGGAGTGGATGTGGATGAACAATCTCAGGAACAATAGCCCTGGTGTTGATGTGGATGAACAGTCTCAGGAACAATAGCCCTGGTGTTGATGTGGATGAACAATCTCAGGAACAATAGCCCTGGTGTTGATTTTGATGAACAATCTCTGGAACAATAGCGCTGTTGTTGATGTGGATGAACAATCTCTGGAACAATAGCCCTGTTGTTGACTTGGATGAGTAATCTCAGGAACAATAGCCCTGGGGTTGATGTGGAAGAACAATCACAGGAACAATTACCCTGGTATTGATGTGGTCAACAGTCTCAGGAACAATAGCCCTCGTGTTGATGATGGTAAACATTCTCAGGAACAATAGCCCTGGTGGTGATGTGGATGAACAGTCTCAGGAACAAAAGCCCTGGTGTTGATGTGGATGAACAATCTCAGGAACAATAGCCCTGGTGTTGATGTGGATGAACAGTCTCAGGAACAATAGCCCAGGTGTTGATGAGGATAAACATTCTCAGGAACAATTGCCCTGGTGTTGAAGTGGCTGAACAGTCTCAGGAACAATTGCCCTGGTGTTGATGTGGATGAACAATCTCAGGAACAATAGCCCTGGTGTTGATGTGGATGAACAGTCTCAGGAACAATAGCCCAGGTGTTGATGAGGATAAACATTCTCAGGAACAATAGCCCTGATGTTGATGTGGATGGACATTCTCAGTAACAATAGCCCGAGTGTTGATGTGGATGAACAGTCACAGGAACAATAGCACTGGTATTGATGTTGATGAACAGTCTCATGTACAATAGTCCTGATGTTGATGTGGATGAACAATCTCAGGAACAATAGCCCTGGTGTTGATTTTGATGAACAATCTCTGGAACAATAGCCCTGGTGTTGATGTGGATGAACATTCTCAGGAACAATAGCCCTGGTATTGATGTGGATGAACAGTCTCAGGAACAATAACCCTGGTGTTGATGTTGATGATTAGTCTCAGGAACAATAGCCCTGGTGTTGATGTGGAATAACAGTCTCAGGAACAATAGCCCTGGTGTTGATGAGGATAAACATTCTCAGGAACAGTTGACCTGGTGTTGTTGTGGATGTACAGACTCAGGAACAATAACCCTGCTGTTGATGTGGATGAACATTCTCAGGAACAATAGCCCTGGTGTTGATGTGGATGAACAGTCTCAGGAACAAATGCCCTGGTGTTGATGAGGATGAACAATCTCAGGAACATTAGTCCTGATGTTGATGAGGATAAACATTCTCAGGAACAACAGTCCTGGTATTGATGTGGATGGACAGTCTCCGGAACAATAGCCCGGGTGTTGATGTGGCTGAACAATCTCAGGAACTATAGCCCTGGTGTTGATGTTGATGAACATTCTCAGGAACAATAGCCCTGGTGTTGATGTGGATGAACAATCTCAGGGACAATAGCCCTGGTGTTGATGTTGATGAACATTCTCAGGAACAAGAGCCAAGGTGTTGATGTTGATGTACAGTCTCAGGAACATTAGTCCTTGTTTTGATCAGGATATACATTCTCAGGATCAATAGCCCTGGTGTTGATGTTGAGGAACAGTCTCAGGAACAATAGCCCTGGTGTTGATGTGGATGAACAATCTCAGGAACATTAGCCCTGGTGTTGATGTGGATGTACAGTCTCAGGAAAAATAGACCTGGAGTGGATGTGGATGAACAATCTCAGGAACAATAGCCCTGGTGTTGATGTGGATGAACAGTCTCAGGAACAATAGCCCTGGTGCTGATGTGGATGAACAATCTCAGGAACAATAGCCCTGGTGTTGATTTTGATGAACAATCTCTGGAACAATAGCCCTGTTGTTGATGTGGATGAACAGTCTCAGGAACAATAGCCCTGGTGTTGATGAGGATGAACAATCTCAGGAACAATAGCCCTGGTGTTGATTTGGATGAGTAATCTCAGGAACAATAGCCCTGGGGTTGATGTGGAAGAACAATCACAGGAAGAATTACCCTGTATTGATGTGGATCAACAGTCTCAGGAACAATAGCCCTCGTGTTGATGATGGTAAACATTCTCAGGAACAATAGCCCTGGTGGTGATGTGGATGAACAGTCTCAGGAACAAAAGCCCTGGTGTTGATGTGGATGAACAATCTCAGGAACAATAGCCCTGGTGTTGATGTGGATGAACAATCTCAGGAACAATTGCCCTGGTGTTGAAGTGGATGAACAGTCTCAGGAACAATTGCCCTGGTGTTGATGTGGATGAACAGACTCAGGAACATTAACCCTGGTGTTGATGTGGGTAAACATTGTCGGGAACAATAGCCCTGGTGTTGATGTGGATGAACATTCTCAGGAACAATAGCCCAAATGTTGATGTGGATGAACATTCTCAGGAACAATAGCCCTGGTGTTGATGTGGATGAACAATCTCAGGGACAATAGCCCTGGTGTTGATGTTGATGAACATTCTCAGGAACAAGAACCAAGGTGTTGATGTTGATGTACAGTCTCAGGAACATTAGTCCTTGTGTTGATCAGGATATACATTCTCAGGATCAATAGCCCTGGTGTTGATGTTGAGGAACAGTCTCAAGAACAATAGCCCTGGTGTTGATGTGGATGAACAATCTCAGGAACATTAGCCCTGATGTTGATGTGGATGTACAGTCTCAGGAAAAATAGACCTGGAGTGGATGTGGATGAACAATCTCAGGAACAATAGCCCTGGTGTTGATGTGGATGAACAGTCTCAGGAACAATAGCCCTGGTGCTGATGTGGATGAACAATCTCAGGAACAATAGCCCTGGTGTTGATTTTGATGAACAATCTCTGGAACAATAGCCCTGTTGTTGATGTGGATGAACAGTCTCAGGAACAATAGCCCTGGTGTTGATGTGGATGAACAATCTCAGGAACATTAGCCCTGGTGTTGATGTGGATGTACAGTCTCAGGAAAAATAGACCTGGAGTGGATGTGGATGAACAATCTCAGGAACAATAGCCCTGGTGTTGATGTGGATGAACAGTCTCAGGAACAATAGCCCTGGTGCTGATGTGGATGAACAATCTCAGGAACAATAGCCCTGGTGTTGATTTTGATGAACAATCTCTGGAACAATAGCCCTGTTGTTGATGTGGATGAACAGTCTCAGGAACAATAGCCCTGGTGTTGATGAGGATGAACAATCTCAGGAACAATAGCCCTGGTGTTGATTTGGATGAGTAATCTCAGGAACAATAGCCCTGGGGTTGATGTGGAAGAACTATCACAGGAACAATTACCCTGTATTGATGTGGATCAACAGTCTCAGGAACAATAGCCCTCGTGTTGATGATGGTAAACATTCTCAGGAACAATAGCCCTGGTGGTGATGTGGATGAACAGTCTCAGGAACAAAAGCCCTGGTGTTGATGTGGATGAACAATCTCAGGAACAATAGCCCTGGTGTTGATGTGGATGAACAATCTCAGGGACAATTGCCCTGGTGTTGAAGTGGATGAACAGTCTCAGGAACAATTGCCCTGGTGTTGATGTGGATGAACAGACTCAGGAACATTAACCCTGGTGTTGATGTGGGTAAACATTGTCGGGAACAATAGCCCTGGTGTTGATGTGGATGAACATTCTCAGGAACAATAGCCCAAATGTTGATGTGGATGAACATTCTCAGGAACAATAGCCCTGGTGTTGATGTGGATGAACAATCTCAGGGACAATAGCCCCGGTGTTGATGTTGATGAACATTCTCAGGAACAAGAACCAAGGTGTTGATGTTGATGTACAGTCTCAGGAACATTAGTCCTTGTGTTGATCAGGATATACATTCTCAGGATCAATAGCCCTGGTGTTGATGTTGAGGAACAGTCTCAGGAACAATAGCCCTGGTGTTGATGTGGATGAGCAATCTCAGGAACATTAGCCCTGATGTTGATGTGGATGTACAGTCTCAGGAAAAATAGACCTGGAGTGGATGTGGATGAACAATCTCAGGAACAATAGCCCTGGTGTTGATGTGGATGAACAGTCTCAGGAACAATAGCCCTGGTGCTGATGTGGATGAACAATCTCAGGAACAATAGCCCTGGTGTTGATTTTGATGAACAATCTCTGGAACAATAGCCCTGTTGTTGATGTGGATGAACAGTCTCAGGAACAATAGCCCTGGTGTTGATGAGGATGAACAATCTCAGGAACAATAGCCCTGGTGTTGATTTGGATGAGTAATCTCAGGAACAATTGCCCTGGGGTAGATGTGGAAGAACAATCACAGGAACAATTACCCTGTATTGATGTGGATCAACAGTCTCAGGAACAATAGACCTCGTGTTGATGATGGTAAACATTCTCAGGAACAATAGCCCTGGTGGTGATGTGGATGAACAGTCTCAGGAACAAAAGCCCTGGTGTTGATGTGGATGAACAATCTCAGGAACAATAGCCCTGGTGTTGATGTGGATGAACAATCTCAGGAACAATTGCCCTGGTGTTGAAGTGGATGAACAGTCTCAGGAACAATTGCCCTGGTGTTGATGTGGATGAACAGACTCAGGAACAATAACCCTGGTGTTGATGTGGGTAAACATTGTCGGGAACAATAGCCCTGGTGTTGATGTGGATGAACATTCTCAGGAACAATAGCCCAAATGTTGATGCGGATGAACATTCTCAGGAACAATAGCCCTGGTGTTGATGTGGATGAACAATCTCAGGAACAATAGCCCTGGTGTTGATGTTGATGAACTATCTCAGGAACAATAGCCCTGGTGTTGATGTGGATGAACAGTCTCAGGAACAATTGCTCTGGTGTTGATGTGGATGAACAATCTCAGGAACATTAGTCCTGGTGTTGATGGTGATTAACTATCTCAGGAACAATAGCCCTGGTGTTGATGTGGATGAACAGTCTCAGGAACAATTGCCCTGGTGTGGATGTGGATGAACAGTCTCAGGAAGAATAACCCTGGTGTTGATGTTGATGATCAGTCTCAGGAACAGTAGCCCTGGTGTTGATGTGGATGAACAATCTCAGGAACAATCGCCCTGGTGTTGAAGTTGATGAACATTCTCAGGAACAATAGCCCTGGTGTTGATGTGGATGAACAATCTCAGGAACAATAGCCCTGGTGTTGATGTTGATGAACTATCTCAGGAACAATCGCCCTGGTGTTGATGTTGATGAACAGTCTCAGGAACAATTGCCCTGGTGTTGATGTTGATGAACACTCTCAGGAACATTAGTCCTGGTGTTGATGTGGATGAACATTCTCAGGAACAATAGCCCTGGTATTGATGTGGATGAACAGTCTCAGGAACAATAACCCTGGTGTTGATGTTGATGATCAGTCTCAGGAACAATATCCCTGGTGTTGATGTGGATGAACAGTCTCAGGAACAATAGCCCTGGTGTTGATGAGGATAATAATTCTCAGGAACAGTTGCCCTGGTGTTGATGTGGATGTCCAGACTCAGAAACAATAACCCTGCTGTTGATGTGGATGAACATTCTCAGGAACAATAGCCCTGGTGTTGATGTGGATGAACAGTCTCAGGAACAAATGCCCTGGTGTTGATGAGGATGAACAATCTCATGAACATTAGTCCTGGTGTTGATGAGGATAAACATTCTCGGGAACAACAGTCCTGGTATTGATGTGGATGGACAGTCTCAGGAACAATAGCCCGGGTGTTGATGTGGATGAACAATCTCAGGAACTATCGCCTTGGTGTTGATGTGGATGAACAATCTCAGGGACAATAGCCCTGATGTTGATGTTGATGAACTGTCTCAGGAACAATAGCCCTGGTGTTGATGTCGATGAACATTCTCAGGAACAAGAGCCAAGGTGTTGATGTTGATGTACAGTCTCAGGAACATTAGTGCTTGTGTTGATCAGGATACACTTGCTCAGGATCAATAGCCCTGGTGTTGATGTTGAGGAACAGTCTCAGGAACAATAGCCCTGGTGTTGATGTGGATGAACAATCTCAGGAACATTAGCATTGGTGTTGATGTTGATGAACATTCTCAGGAACAATAGCCCTGGTGTTGATGTGGATGAACAATCTCAGGAACATTAGCCCTGGTGTTGATGTAGATGTACAGTCTCAGGACAAATAGACCTGGAGTGGATGTGGATGAACAATCTCAGGAACAATAGCCCTGGTGTTGATGTGGATGAACAGTCTCAGGAACAATAGCCCTGGTGTTGATGTGGATGAACAATCTCAGGAACAATAGCCCTGGTGTTGATTTTGATGAACAATCTCTGGAACAATAGCCCTGTTGTTGATGTGGATGAACAATCTCTGGAACAATAGCCCTGTTGTTGATCTGGATGAGTAATCTCAGGAACAATAGCCCTGGGGTTGATGTGGAAGAACAATCACAGGAACAATTACCCTGGTATTGATGTGAATCAACAGTCTCAGGAACAATAGCCCTCGTGTTGATGATGGTAAACATTCTCAGGAACAATAGCCCTGGTGGTGATGTGGATGAACAGTCTCAGGAACAAAAGCCCTGGTGTTGATGTGGATGAACAATCTCAGGAACAATAGCCCTGGTGTTGATGTGGATGAACAGTCTCAGGAACAATAGCCCAGGTGTTGATGAGGATAAACATTCTCAGGAACAATTGCCCTGGTGTTGAAGTGGATGAACAGTCTCAGGAACAATTGCCCTGGTGTTGATGTGGATGAACAATCTCAGGAACAATAGCCCTGGTGTTGATGTGGATGAATAGTCTCAGGAACAATAGCCCAGGTGTTGATGAGGATAAACATTCTCAGGAACAATAGCCCTGATGTTGATGTGGATGGACATTCTCAGTAACAATAGCCCTAGTGTTGATGTGGATGAACAATCACAGGAACAATAGCACTGGTATTGATGTTGATGAACAGTCTCAGGTACAATAGTCCTGATGTTGATGTGGATGAACATTCTCAGGAACAATAGCCCTGGTGTTGATTTTGATGAACAATCACTGGAACAATAGCCCTGGTGTTGATGTGGATGAACATTCTGAGGAACAATAGCCCTGGTATTGATGTGGATGAACAGTCTCAGGAACAATAACCCTGGTGTTGATGTTGATGATTAGTCTCAGGAACAATAGCCCTGGTGTTGATGTGGATGAACAGTCTCAGGAACAATAGCCCTGGTGTTGATGAGGATAAACATTCTCAGGAACAGTTGCCCTGGTGTTGTTGTGGATGTACAGACTCAGGAAAAATAACCCTGCTGTTGATGTGGATGAACATTCTCAGGAACAATAGCCCTGGTGTTGATGTGGATGAACAGTCTCAGGAACAAATGCCCTGGTGTTGATGAGGATGAACAATCTCAGGAACATTAGTCCTGATGTTGATGAGGATAAACATTCTCAGGAACAACAGTCCTGGTATTGATGTGGATGGACAGTCTCAGGAACAATAGCCCGGGTGTTGATGTGGATGAACAATCTCAGGAACTATAGCCCTGGTGTTGATGTGGATGAACAATCTCAGGGACAATAGCCCTGTTGTTGATGTTGATGAACAGTCTCAGGAACAATAGCCCTGGTGTTGATGTCGATGAACATTCTCAGGAACAAGAGCCAAGGTGTTGATGGTGATGTACAGTCTCATGAACATTAGTGCTTGTGTTGATCAGGATATACTTTCTCAGGATCAATAGCCCTGGTGTTGATGTTGAGGAACAGTCTCAGGAACAATAGCCCTGGTGTTGATGTGGATGAACAATCTCAGGAACATTAGCCTTGGTGTTGATGTGGATGAACAGTCTCAGGAAAAATAGCCCTGGAGTGGATGTGGATGAACAGTCTCAGGAACAATAGCCCTGGTGTTGATGTGGATGAACAATCTCAGGAACAATAGCCCTGGTGTTGATTTTGATGAACAATCTCAGGAACAATAATCCTGGTGTTGATGTTGATGAACAGTCTCAGGAACAATAGCCCTGGTGTTGATGTCGATGAACATTCTCAGGATCAAGAGCCAAGGTGTTGATGTTGATGTACATTCCCAGGAACATTAGTCGTGGTGTTGATGAGGATATACATTCTCAGTAACAATAGCCCAGGTGTTGATGTTGAGGAACAGTCTCAGGAACAATAGCCCTGGTGTTGATGTGGATGAACAATCTCAGGAACATTAGCCCTGGTGTTGATGTGGATGAGCAGTCTCAGGAAAAATAGCCCTGGAGTGGATGTGGATGAGCAATCTCAGGAACAATAGCACTGGTGTTGATGTGGATGAACAATCACAGGAACAATTACCCTGGTGTTGATGTGGATGAACAGTCTCAGGAACAATAGCCCTCGTGTTGATGATGGTAAACATTCTCAGGAACAATAGCCCTGGTGTTGATGTGAATGAACATTCTCAGGAACAATAGCCCTGGTTTTGATGAGGCTGAACAGTCTCAGGAACAATAGCCTTGGTGTTGATGAGGATAAACATTCTCAGGAACAATAGCCCTGGTGTAGATGAGGATAAACATTCTCAGGAACAGTTGCCCTGGTGTTGTTGTGGATGTACAGACTCAGGAAAAATAACACTGCTGTTGATGTGGATGAACATTCTCAGGAACAATAGCCCTGGTGTTGATGTGGATGAACAGTCTCAGGAACAAATGCCCTGGTGTTGATGAGGATGAACAATCTCAGGAACATTAGTCCTGATGTTGATGAGGATAAACATTCTCAGGAACAACAGTCCTGGTATTGATGTGGATGGACAGTCTCAGGAACAATAGCCCGGGTGTTGATGTGGATGAACAATCTCAGGAACTATAGCCCTGGTGTTGATGTGGATGAACAATCTCAGGGACAATAGCCCTGTTGTTGATGTTGATGAACAGTCTCAGGGACAATAACCCTGGTGTTGATGTCGATGAACATTCTCAGGAACAAGAGCCAAGGTGTTGATGTTGATGTACAGTCTCAGGAACATTAGTGCTTGTGTTGATCAGGATATACTTTCTCAGGATCAATAGCCCTGGTGTTGATGTTGAGGAACAGTCTCAGGAACAATAGCCCTGGTGTTGATGTGGATGAACAATCTCAGGAACATTAGCCTTGGTGTTGATGTGGATGAACAGTCTCAGGAAAAATAGCCCTGGAGTGGATGTGGATGAACAGTCTCAGGAACAATAGCCCTGGTGTTGATGTGGATGAACAATCTCAGGAACAATAGCCCTGGTGTTGATTTTGATGAACAATCTCAGGAACAATAATCCTGGTGTTGATGTTGATGAACAGTCTCAGGAACAATAGCCCTGGTGTTGATGTCGATGAACATTCTCAGGATCAAGAGCCAAGGTGTTGATGTTGATGTACATTCCCAGGAACATTAGTCGTGGTGTTGATGAGGATATACATTCTCAGTAACAATAGCCCAGGTGTTGATGTTGAGGAACAGTCTCAGGAACAATAGCCCTGGTGTTGATGTGGATGAACATTCTCAGGAACAATAGCCCTGGTTTTGATGAGGCTGAACAGTCTCAGGAACAATAGCCTTGGTGTTGATGAGGATAAACATTCTCAGGAACAATAGCCCTGGTGTAGATGAGGATAAACATTCTCAGGAACAATAGCCCTGGTGTTGAAGTGGATGAACAGTCTCAGGAACAATAACCCAACTGTTGATGTGGATGAACATTCTCAGGAACAATAGCCCTGCTGTTGATGTGGATGAAGTATCTCAGGAACAATAGCCCTGGTGTTGATGTGGATGAACAATCTCAGGAACAATAGCCCTGGTGTTGATGTTGATGAACTATCTCAGGAACAATAGCCCTGGTGTTGATCTGGATGAACAGTCTCAGGAACAATTGCCCTGGTGTTGATGTTGATGAACACTCTCAGGAACATTAGCCCTGGTATTGATGTGGATGAACAGTCTCAGGAACAATAACCCTGGTGTTGATGTTGATGATCAGTCTCAGGAACAATATCCCTGGTGTTGATGTGGATGAACAGTCTCAGGAACAATAGCCCTGGTGTTGATGAGGATAAACTCTCTCAGGAACAATTGCCCTGGTGTTGATGTGGATGTACAGACTCAGGAACAATAACCCTGCTGTTGATGTGGATGAACATTCTCAGGAACAATAGCCCTTGTGTTGATGTGGATGAACAGTCTCAGGAACAATTGCCCTGGTGTTGATGAGGATGAACAATCTAAGGAACTATAGCCCTGGTGTTGATGTGGATGAACAATCTCAGGAACTATAGCCCTGGTGTTGATGTGGATGAACAATCTCAGGGACAATAGCTCTGGTGTTGATGTTGATGAACAGTCTCAGGAACAATAGCCAAGGTGTTGATTTTGATGTACAGTCTCAGGAACATTAGTGCTTGTGTTGATCAGGATATACTTTCTCAGGATCAATAGCCCTGGTGTTGATGTTGAGGAACAGTCTCAGGAACAATAGCCCTGGTGTTGATGTGGATGAACAGTCTCAGGAAAAATAGCCCTGGAGTGGATGTGGATGATCAGTCTCTGGAACAATAGCCCTGGTGTTGATGTGGATGAACAATCTCAGGAACAATAGCCCTGGTGTTGATTTTGATGAACAATCTCAGGAACAATAGCACTGGTGCTGATGTGGATGAACAATCTCAGGAACAATAGTCCTGGTGTTGATGAGGGTGAACAATCTCAGGAACAATAGCCCTGGTGTTGATTTGGATGAGCAATCTCAGGAACAATAGCCCTGGGTTTGATGTGGAAGAGCAATCACAGGAACAATTACCCTGGTATTGATGTGGATTAACAGTCTCAGGAACAATAGCCCTCGTGTTGATGATGGTAAACATTCTCAGGAACAATAGCCCTGGTGTTGATGTGAATGAACATTCTCAGGAACAATAGCCCTGGTTTTGATGAGGCTGAACAGTCTCAGGAACAATAGCCTTGGTGTTGATGAGGATAAACATTCTCAGGAACAATAGCCCTGGTGTAGATGAGGATAAACATTCTCAGGAACAATAGCCCTTGTGTTGAAGTGGATGAACAGTCTCAGGAACAATAACCCAACTGTTGATGTGGATGAACATTCTCAGGAACAATAGCCCTGCTGTTGATGTGGATGAAGTATCTCAGGAACAATAGCCCTGGTGTTGATGTGGATGAACAACCTCAGGAACAATAGCCCTGGTGTTGATGTTGATGAACTATCTCAGGAACATTAGTCCTGGTGTTGATGTTGATGAACATTCTCAGGAACAATAGCCCTGGTATTGATGTGGATGAACAGTCTCAGGAACAATAACCCTGGTGTTGATGTTGATGATCAGTCTCAGGAACAATATCCCTGGTGTTGATGTGGATGAACAGTCTCAGGAACAATAGCCCTGGTGTTGATGAGGATAAACTCTCTCAGGAACAATTGCCCTGGTGTTGATGTGGATGTACAGACTCAGGAACAATAACCCTGCTGTTGATGTGGATGAACATTCTCAGGAACAATAGCCCTTGTGTTGATGTGGATGAACAGTCTCAGGAACAATTGCCCTGGTGTTGATGAGGATGAACAATCTCAGTAACTATAGCCCTGGTGTTGAAGTGGATGAACAATCTCAGGAACTATAGCCCTGGTGTTGATGTGGATGAACAATCTCAGGGACAATAGCCCTGGTGTTGATGTTGATGAACAGTCTCAGGAACAATAGCCAAGGTGTTGATTTTGATGTACAGTCTCAGGAACATTAGTGCTTGTGTTGATCAGGATATACTTTCTCAGGATCAATAGCCCTGGTGTTGATGTTGAGGAACAGTCTCAGGAACAATAGCCCTGGTGTTGATGTGGATGAACAGTCTCAGGAAAAATAGCCCTGGAGTGGATGTGGATGATCAGTCTCTGGAACAATAGCCCTGGTGTTGATGTGGATGAACAATCTCAGGAACAATAGCCCTGGTGTTGATTTTGATGAACAATCTCAGGAACAATAGCCCTGGTGCTGATGTGGATGAACAATCTCAGGAACAATAGTCCTGGTGTTGATGAGGGTGAACAATCTCAGGAACAATAGCCCTGGTGTTGATTTGGATGAGCAATCTCAGGAACAATAGCCCTGGGTTTGATGTGGAAGAGCAATCACAGGAACAATTACCCTGGTATTGATGTGGATTAACAGTCTCAGGAACAATAGCCCTCGTGTTGATGATGGTAAACATTCTCAGGAACAATAGCCCTGGTGTTGATGTGGATGAACAGTCTGAGGAACAAAAGCCCTGGTGTTGATGGCGATGAACAATCTCAGGAACAATAGCCCTGGTGTTGATGTGGATGAACAGTCTCAGGACCAATAGCCCTGGTGTTGATGAGGATAATCATTCTCAGGAACAATAGCCCTGTTGTTGAAGTGGATGAACAGTCCCAGGAACAATTGCCCTGGTGTTGAATTGGATGAAAAGACTCAGGAACAATAGCCCTGGTGTTGATGTGGATGAACATTCTCAGGAACAATAGCCCTGGTGTAGATGAGGATAAACATTCTCAGGAACAGTCGCCCTGGTGTTGAAGTGGATGAACAGTCTCAGGAACAATAACCCAACTGTTGATGTTGATGAACATTCTCAGGAACAATAGCCCTGCTGTTGATGTGGATGAAGAATCTCAGGAACAAATGCCCTGGTGTTGATGTGGATGAGCAATCTCAGGAACAACAGCCCTGGTGTTGATGTTGATGAAATATCTCAGGAACAATAGCCCTGGTGTTGATGTGGATGAACAGTCTCAGGAACAAATGCCCTGGTGTTGATGTGGATGAACAATCCCAGGAACATTAGTCCTGGTGTTGATGTGGATGAACATTCTCAAGAACAATAGCCCTGGTATTGATGTGGATGAACAGTCTCAGGAACAATAACCCTGGTGTTGATATTGATGATCAGTCTCAGGAACAATAGCCCTGGTGTTGATGTGGATGAACAACGTCAGGAACAATCGAACTGGTGTTGATGTTGATGTACAGTCTGAGGAACATTAGTCCTGGTGTTGATGAGGACATACATTCTCAGGAACAATTGCCCAGGTGTTGATGTTGATGAACAGTTTCAGGAACAATAGCCCTGGTGTTGATGTGGGTGAGCTGTCTCAGGAACAATAGCCCTGGTGTTGATGTGGATAAACATTGTCAGGAACAATAACCCTGGTGTTGAGGTGGATGAACATTGTCAGGAATAATATCCTTTGTGTTGATGTGTATGAACATTCTCAGGAACAATAGCCCGTGTGTTGATGTGGATGAACAATCTCAGGAACAGGCCCTGGGTTTGATGTTGATGAACAATCTCAGGAACAATAACCCTGGTGTTGAAGTGGATGAACAGTCTCAGGAACAACAGCCCTGGTGTTGATGTGGATGAACAATCTCAGCAACAATAACCCTGGTGTTGATGTGGTTGAACAGTCTCAGCAACAATAGTCCTGGTTTTGATGTGGATGAAAAGTTTCAGCAGCAATAGCCCTGCAGTTGATGTGGATGAACAGTCTCAGGATCAATAGCCCTGGTGTTGATGTGGATGAACAATCTCAGCAACAATAGTCCTGGTGTTGATCGTAATTAACTATCTCAGGAACAATAGCACTGGTGTTGATGTGGATGAACAGTCTCAGGAACAGGCCCTGGGGTTGATGTTGATGAACAATCTCAGGAACAAGAACCCTGGTGTTGAAGTGGATGAACAGTCTCAGGAACAACAGCCCTGGTGTTGATGTGGATGAACAATCTCAGCAACAATAACCTTGGTGTTGATGTCGTTGAACAGTCTCAGCAACAATAGTCCTGGTTTTGATGTGGATGAAAAGTTTCAGCAGCAATAGCCCTGCAGTTGATGTGGATGAACAGTCTCAGGATCAATAGCCCTGGTGTTGATGTGGATGAACAATCTCAGGAACAAGACCCAAGGTGTTGATGTTGATGTACAGTCTCAGGAACTTTAGTCCTGTTGTTGATGTGGATATACATTCTCAGGAACAATTGCCCAGGTGTTGATGTTGAGGAACAGTCTCAGGAACAATAGCCCTGGTGTTGATGTGAATGAACAATCTCAGGAACAACAGCCCTGGTGTTGATGTTGAATAACAGTATAAGGAAAAATAGCCCTGGTGTGGATGTGGATGAACAAATCTCAGGAACAATAGCCCGGGTATTGATGTGGATAAAATGTCTCAGGAACAATAGCCCTGGTGTTGATGTGGATGAACAATCTCAGGAACAATAGCCCTGGTGTTGATGTGGATGAACATTCTCAGGAAAAATAGCCCTGGTGTTGATGTGGATGAACCATCTCAGGAACAATAGCCCTGGTGTTGATGAGGATGAACAATCTCAGGAACAATAGCCCTGGTGTTGATGTGGATGAACAATCACAGGAACAATTACCCTTGTGTTGATGTGGATTAACAGTCTCAGGAACAATAGCCCTGGTGTTGATGATGGTAAACATTCTCAGGAACAATAGCCCTGGTGTTGATGTGGATGAACAGCCTCAGGAACAACAGCCCTGGTGTTGATGTGGAGGCACAATCTGAGGAACAATAGCCCTGGTGTTGATGTGCATGAAAAGTCTCAGGAACAATAACCCTGCTGTTGATGTGGATGAACATTCTCAGGAACAATAGCCCAGGTGTTGAGTTGGATGAACAGTCTCAGGAACAATTGCCCTGGTATTGATGTGTATGAACAATCTCAGGAACATTAGTCCTGGCGTTGATGAGGATAAACATTCTCTGGAACAACAGCCCTGGTACTGATGTGGATGAACAGTCTCAGGAACAATAGCCCTGGTGTTGATGTCGATGAACATTCTCAGGAACAAGAGCCAAGGTGTTGATGTTGATGTACAGTTCCAGGAACTTTAGTCCTGTTGTTGATGAGGATATACATTCTCAGGAACAATAGCCCAGGTGTTGATGTTGAGGAACAGTCTCAGGAACAATAGCCCTGGTGTTGATCTGGATGAACAATCTCAGGAACAACAGCCCTGGTGTTGATTTGGATTAGCTGTCTCAGGAACAATAGCCCTGGTTTTGATGTGGATGAACAATCTCAGGAACAATAGCCCGGGTATTGATGTGGATAAACTGTCTCAGGAACAATAGCCCTGGTTTTGATGTGGATGAACAATCTCAGGAACAATAGCCCTGGTGTTGATGAGGATCCACATTCTCAGGAAAAATAGCCCTGGAGTTGATGTGGATGAACCATCTCAGGAACAATAGCCCTGGTGTTGATGGGGATGAACAATCTCAGGAACAATAGACCTGGTGTTGATGTGGATGAGCGATCTCAGGAACAATAGCCCTGGAGTTGATGTGGATTAATAATCACAGGAACAATTACCCTGGTGATGATGTGGATGAACAGTCTCAGGAACAATAGCCCTGGTGTTGATGATGGTAAACAGTCTCATGAACAATAGCCCTGGTGATGATGTGGATGAACAGTCTCAGGAACCATAGCCCTGATGTTGATGTGGATGAACAATCTGAGGAACAATAGCCCTGGTGTTGATGTGAATGAACAGTCTCAGGAACAATAGCCCTGGTGTTGATGAGGATAAACATTCTCAGGAACAATAGCCCTGGTGTTGAAGTGGATGAACAGTCTCAGGAACAATTGCCCTGGTGTAGATGTGTATGAACAATCTCAGGAACATTAGTCCTGGTGTTGATGAGGATAAACATTCTCAGGAACAACAGCCCTGGTATTGATGTGGATGAACAGTCTCAGCAACAATAGCCCGGATGTTGATGTGGATGAACAATCTCAGGAACAATAGCCCTGGTGTTGATGTGGATGAACAATCTCAGGAACAATAGCCCTGGTGTTGATGTCGATGAACATTATCAGGATCAAGAGCCAAGGTGTTGATGTGGATGTACATTCCCAGGAACATTAGTCCTGGTGTTGATGAGGATATACATTCGCAGGATCAATAGCCCAGGTGTTGATGTTGAGGAACAGTCACAGGAACAATAGCCCTGGTGTTGATGTGGATGAACAATCTCAGGAACATTAGCCCTGGTGTTGATGTGGATGAACAGTCTCAGGAAAAATAGCCCTGGAGTGGATGTGGATGAACAATCTCAGGAACAATAGACCTGGTGTTGATGTGGATGATCAGTCTCAGGAACAATAGCCCTGGTGTTGAAGTGGATGAACAGTCTCAGGAACAATTGCCCTGGTGTTGATGTGGATGAAACGACTCAGGAACAATAGCCCTGGTGTTGATGTGGATGAACAGTCTCAGGAACAATAGCCCTGGTGTTGATGTGGATGAACAATCTCAGGAACAATAGCCCTGGTGTTGATGTTGAGGAACAATCTCAGGAACATTAGCCCTGGTGTTGATGTGGATGAAGAGTCTCAGGAAAAATAGCCCTGGAGTGGATGTGGATGAACAATGTCAGGAACAATAGCCCTGGTGTTGCTGTGGATGAACAGTCTCAGGAACAATACCCCTGGTGTTGATGTGGATGAACAATCTCAGGAAAAATAGCCCTGGTGTTGATGTTGATGAACACTCTCAGGAACAATAGCCCTGGTGTTGATGTGGATGAACAAACTCAGGAACAATCGCCCTGGTGTTGATGAGGATGAACAATCTCAGCAACAATAGCCCTGGTGTTGATTTGGATGAGCAATCTCAGGAACAATAGCCCTGGTGTTGATGTGGATGAAAAATCTCAGGAACAATAGCCCTGGTGTTGATGCTGATGAACTATCTCAGGAACAATAGCCCTGGTGTTGATGTGGATGAACAGTCTCAGGAACAATAGCCCTGGTGTTGATGTGGATGTGAACAATCTCAGGAACATAAGTCCTGGTGTTGATGAGGACAAACATTCTCAGGAACAACAGCCCTGGTATTGATGTGGATGAACAGTCTCAGGAACAATAACCCTGGTTTTGCTTTGGATAAACAGTCTCAGGAACAATAGCCCTGGTGTTACTGTGGATGAACAGACTCAGGAACAACAGCCCTGGTATAGATGTGGATGAACAGTCTCAGGAACAATAACCCTGGTGTTGATGTGGATAAGCAGTCTCAGGAACAATAGCCCTGGTGTTGACGTGGATGAACAGTCTCAGGAACAATAGTCCTGGTGTTGATGTCGATGAACATTCTCAGGAACAATAGCCGTGGTGTTGATGTGGATGAACAGTCTCAGGAACAATAGCCATGGTGTAGATGTGGATGAACAGTCTCAGGAATGATAGCCCTGGTGTTGATGAGGATGAACAATCTCAGCAACACTAGCCCTGGTGTTGATGTGGATTAACATTCTCAGGAACAATAGCCCTGGTGTTGATGAAGAAAATCATTCTCAGGAACAATAGCCCTGGTGTTGATGTGGATGAACAATCTCAGGAAAAATTGCCCTGGTGTTGATGTGGATGATCAGTCTCAGGAACAATATCCCTGGTGTTGATGTGGATGAACAGTCTCAGGAACAATATCCCTGGTGTTGATGTGCGTGAACAGTCTCAGGAACAATAGCCTTGGTGTTGATGTGGATGAACAGTCTCAGGATCAATGGCCCTGGTGTTAATGTGGATGAACAATCTCAGGAACAATTGCCATGGTGTTGATGTGGATGAACAGTCTCAGGAACAATAGCCCTGGTGTTGATGTGGATGAACAGTCTCAGGAACAATAGCCCTGGTGTTGATTTGGGTGAACAGTCTCAGGAACAATAGCCTTGGTTTTGATGTGGATGAGCAATCTCAGCATCAATATCCCTGGTGTTGATGTGGATTAACAGACTCAGGAACAATAACCCTGGTGTTGATGTGGATAAACATTGTCAGGAACAACAGCCCTGGTGTTGAGGTGGATGAACATTCTCAGGAACAATATCCCTGGTGTTGATGTGGATGAACATTCTCAGGAACAATAGCCCGTGTGTTGATGTGGATGAACAATCTCAGGAACAGGCCCTGGTGTTGATGTTGATGAACAATCTCAGGAACAATAGCCCTGGTGTTGATGTGGATGAACAGTCTCAGGAACAACAGCCCTGGTGTTGATGTGGATGAACAATCTCAGCAACAATAGTCCTGGTATTGATGTGGATGAAAAGTTTCAGCAAAAGTAGCCCTGCAGTTGATGTGGATGAACAGTCTCAGGAACAATAGCCCTGTTGTTGATGTGGATGAACAGTCTCAGCAACAATAGTCCTGGTGTTGATGTGGATGAAATGTCTCAGCAACAATAGCCCTGGTGTTGATGTGGATGAACAGTCTCAGCAACAATAGCCCTGGTGTTGATGTGGATGAAAAGTCTCAGGAACAATAGCCCTGGTGTTGATGTGGATGAAGATTCTCAGGAACAATAGCCCTGGTGTTGATGTGGATGAACATTCTCAGGAACAATAGCCCGTGTGTTGATGTGGATGAACAATCTCAGGAACAATGGCCCTGGTGTTGCTGTTGATAAACAATCTCAGGAACAACGGCGCTGGTGTTGATGTGGATGAACAGTCTCAGGATTAAGAGCCCTGGTGTTGATGTGGATGAACATTCTCAGCAACAATAGTCCTTGGGTTGATGTGGATGAAAAGTTTCAGCAACAATAGCCCTGCAGTTGATGTGGATGAACAGAATCAGGAACAATAGCCCTGGTGTTGATGTGGATGAACAATCTCAGCAACAATAACCCTGGTGTTGATGTGGATGAACAGTCTCAGCAACAATAGTCCTGGTGTTGATGTGGATGAAAAGTCTCAGCAACAATAGTCCTGGTGTTGATGTGGTTGAACACTATCAGCAACAATAGCCCTGGTGTTGATGTGGATGAACAGTCACAGGAACAATAGCCCTGGTGTTGATGTGGATATATATTCTCAGGAACAATATCCCTGCTGTTGATGTGGATAAACATTCTCAGCAACAATAGACCTGCTGTTGATGTGGATGAAGATTCTCATGAACAATAAACCTGGTTTGGATGTGGATAAACATTCCCAGGAACAATAACACTGGTGTTGATGTGGATAAACATTCTCAGGAACAATAACCCTGGTGTTGATGTGGTTAAACATTCTCAGGAACAATAACCCTGATGTTGATGTGGATAAACATTCTCAGGAACAATAGACCTGCTGTTGATGTGGATGAACAGTCTCAGGAACAATCGCCATGTTGTTGATGTGGATGAAGACTCTCAGGAACAATAACCCTGGTGTTGATGTGGATAAACATTATCAGGAGCATTAACCCTGGTGTTCATGTGGATAAACATTCACAGGAACAATAACCCTGGTGTTGATGTTGATAAACAATCTCAAGAACAATAGCCCTGTTGTTGATGTGGATGAACAGTCTCAGGAACAAGAGCCCTGATGTTGATGTGGATGAACAATCTCAGAAACAATAACCCTGGTGTTGATGTGGATGAACAGTCTCAGCAAAAATTGTCCTGGGGTTGATGTGGATGAAAAGTCTCAGCAACTATAGCCCAGGTGTTGATGTGGATGAACAGTCGCAGCAACAGTAGCCCTGGTGTTGATGAGAATGAACAGTCACAGGAACAATAGCCCTTGTGTTGATGTGGATGTATATTCTCAGGAACAATATCCCTGGTGTTGATGTGGATGAACATTCTCAGGAACAATAGCCCTGCTGTTGATTTGGATGAACATTCTCAGGAACAATAGCCCTGCTGTTGATGTAGATGAACAATCTCAGGAACAATAGCCCTGGTGTTGATGCTGATGAACTATCTCAGGAACAATAGCCCTGGTGTTGATGTGGATGAACAGTCTCAGGAACAATAGCCCTGGTGTTGATGTGGATGTGAACAATCTCAGGAACATTAGTCCTGGTGTTGATGAGGACAAACATTCTCAGGAACAACAGCCCTGGTATTGATGTGGATGAACAGACTCAGGAACAATAACCCTGGTTTTGCTTTGGATAAACAGTCTCAGGAACAATAGCCCTGGTGTTGCTGTGGATGAACAGTCTCAGGAACAACAGCCCTGGTATAGATGTGGATGAACAGTCTCAGGAACAATAGCCCTGGTGTTGACGTGGATGAACAGTCTCAGGAACAATAGTCCTGCTGTTGATGTCGATGAACATTCTCAGGAACAATAGCCGTGGTGTTGATGTGGATGAACAGTCTCAGGAACAATAGCCATGGTGTAGATGTGGATGAACAGTCTCAGGAATGATAGCCCTGGTGTTGATGAGGATGAACAATCTCAGCAACACCAGCCCTGGTGTTGATGTGGATTAACATTCTCAGGAACAATAGCCCTGGTGTTGATGAAGAAAATCATTCTCAGAAACAATAGCCCTGGTGTTGATGTGGATGAAAAATCTCAGGAATAATTGCCCTGGTGTTGATGTGGATGTACAGTGTCAGGAACAATAGCCCTGGTGTTGATGTGGATGATCAGTCTCAGGAACAATATCCCTGGTGTTGAATTGGATGAACAGTCTCAGGAACAATATCCCTGGTGTTGATGTGCGTGAACAGACTCAGGAACAATAGCCCTGGTGTTGATGTGGATGAACAGTCTCAGGAACAATAGCCCTGGTGTTGATGTGGATGTGAACAATCTCAGGAACATTATTCCTGGTGTTGATGAGGACAAACATTCTCAGGAACAACAGCCCTGGTATTGATGTGGATGAACAGTCTCAGGAACAATAATCCTGGTTTTGCTTTGGATAAACAGTCTCAGGAACAATAGCCCTGGTGTTACTGTGGATGAACAATCTCAGGAAAAATAGCCCTGGAGTGGATGTGGATGAACAATCTCAGGAACAATAGCCCTGGTGTTGCTGTGGATGAACAGTCTCAGGAACAACACCCCTGGTGTTGATGTGGACGAACAATCTCAGGAAAAATAGCCCTGGTGTTGATGTTGATGAACACTCTCAGGAACAATAGCCCTGGTGTTGATGTGGATGAACAGTCTCAGCAACAATAGGCCTGGGGTTGATGTGGATGAAAAGTCTCAGCAACTCTAGCCCAGGTGTTGATGTGGATGAACAGTCGCAGCAACAGTAGCCCTGGTGTTGATGAGGATGAACAGTCACAGGAACAATAGCCCTGGTGTTGATGTGGATGTATATTCTCAGGAACAATATCCCTGGTGTTGATGTGGATGAACATTCTCAGGAACAATAGCCCTGCTGTTGATTTGGATGAACATTCTCAGGAACAATAGCCCTGCTGTTGATGTAAATGAACAATCTCAGGAACAATAGCCCTGGTGTTGATGCTGATGAACTATCTCAGGAACAATAGCCCTGGTGTTGATGTGGATGAACAGTCTCAGGAACAATAGCCCTGGTGTTGATGTGGATGTGAACAATCTCAGGAACATTAGTCCTGGTGTTGATGAGGACAAACATTCTCAGGAACAACAGCCCTGGTATTGATGTGGATGAACAGTCTCAGGAACAATAACCCTGGTTTTGCTTTGGATAAACAGTCTCAGGAACAATAGCCCTGGTGTTGCTGTGGATGAACAGTCTCAGGAACAACAGCCCTGGTATAGATGTGGATGAACAGTCTCAGGAACAATAACCCTGGTGTTGATGTGGATAAACACTCTCAGGAGCAATAGCCCTGGTGTTGACGTGGATGAACAGTCTCAGGAACAATAGTCCTGGTGTTGATGTCGATGAACATTCTCAGGAACAATAGCCGTGGTGTTGATGTGGATGAACAGTCTCAGGAACAATAGCCATGGTGTAGATGTGGATGAACAGTCTCAGGAATGATAGCCCTGGTGTTGATGAGGATGAACAATCTCAGCAACACCAGCCCTGGTGTTGATGTGGATTAACATTCTCAGGAACAATAGCCCTGGTGTTGATGAAGAAAATCATTCTCAGGAACAATAGCCCTGGTGTTGATGTGGATGAACAATCTCAGGAATAATTGCCCTGGTGTTGATGTGGATGTACAGTGTCAGGAACAATAGCCCTGGTGTTGATGTGGATGATCAGTCTCAGGAACAATATCCCTGGTGTAGATGTGGATGAACAGTCTCAGGAACAATATCCATCGTGTTGATGATGGTAAACATTCTCAGGAACAATAGCCCAGGTGTTGATGTGAATGAACAGTCTAAGGAACAATAGCCCTGGTGTTGATGTGGATGAACAATCTCAGGAACAATAGCCCTGGTGTTGATGTGGATGAACAGTCTCAGGAACAATAGCCCTGGTGTTGATGAGGATAAACATTCTCAGGAACAATAGCCCTGGTGTAGAAGTGGATGAAAAGTCTCAGGAACAATAGCCCTGGTGTTGATGTGGATGAAAAATCTCAGGAACAATAGCCCTGCTGTTGAGGCTGATGAACTATCTCAGGAACAATAGCCCTGGTGTTGATGTGGATGAACAGTCTCAGGAACAATAGCCCTGGTGTTGATGTGGATGTGAACAATCTCAGGAACATAAGTCCTGGTGTTGATGAGGACAAACATTCTCAGGAACAACAGCCCTGGTATTGATGTGGATGAACAGTCTCAGGAACAATAACCCTGGTTTTGCTTTGGATAAACAGTCTCAGGAACAATAGCCCTGGTGTTACTGTGGATGAACAGACTCAGGAACAACAGCCCTGGTATAGATGTGGATGAACAGTCTCAGGAACAATAACCCTGGTGTTGATGTGGATAAACAGTCTCAGGAACAATAGCCCTGGTGTTAACGTGGATGAACAGTCTCAGGAACAATAGTCCTGGTGTTGATGTCGATGAACATTCTCAGGAACAATAGCCGTGGTGTTGATGTGGATGAACGGTCTAAGGAACAATAGCCATGGTGTAGATGTGGATGAACAGTCTCAGGAATGATAGCCCTGGTGTTGATGAGGATGAACAATCTCAGCAACACTAGCCCTGGTGTTGATGTGGATTAACATTCTCAGGAACAATAGCCCTGGTGTTGATGAAGAAAATCATTCTCAGGAACAATAGCCCTGGTGTTGATGTGGATGAACAATCTCAGGAAAAATTGCCTGGTGTTGATGTGGATGTACAGTGTCAGGAACAATAGCCCTGGTGTTGATGTGGATGATCAGTCTCAGGAACAATATCCCTGGTGTTGATGTGCGTGAACAGTCTCAGGAACAATAGCCTTGGTGTTGATGTGGATGAACAGTCTCAGGATCAATGGCCCTGGTGTTAATGTGGATGAACAATCTCAGGAACAATTGCCCTGGTGTTGATGTGGATGAACAGTCTCAGGAACAATAGCCCTGGTGTTGATGTGGATGAACAGTCTCAGGAACAATAGCCCTGGTGTTGATGTGGGTGAACAGTCTCAGGAACAATAGCCCTGGTGTTGATGTGGATGAGCAATCTCAGCATCAATAGCCCTGGTGTTGATGTGCGTGAACAGTCTCTGGAACAGGCCCTGGTGTTGATGTTGATGAACAATCTCAGGAACAATAGCCCTGGTGTTGATGTGGATGAACAGTCTCAGGAACAACAGCCCTGGTGTTGATGTGGATGAACAATCTCAGCAACAATAGTCCTGGTTTTGATGTGGATGAAAAGTTTCAGCAACAGTAGCCCTGCAGTTGATGTGGATGAACAGTCTCAGGAACAATAGCCCTGTTGTTGATGTGGATGAACAGTCTCAGCAACAATAGTCCTGGTGTTGATGTGGATGAAATGTCTCAGGAACAATAGCCCTGGTGTTGATGTGGATGAACATTCTCAGCAACAATAGCCCTGGTGTTGATGTGGATGAAAAGTCTCAGGAACAATAGCACTGGTGTTGATGTGGATGAAGATTCTCAGGAACAATAGCCCTGGTGTTGATGTGGATGAACATTCTCAGGAACAATAGCCCGTGTGTTGATGTGGATGAACAATCTCAGGGACAATGGCCCTGGTGTTGATGTTGATAAACAATCTCAGGAACAACGGCCCTGGTGTTGATGTGGATGAACAGTCTCAGGATTAAGAGCCCTGGTGTTGATGTGGATGAACATTCTCAGCAACAATAGTCCTTGGGTTGATGTGGATGAAAAGTTTCAGCAACAATAGCCCTGCAGTTGATGTGGATGAACAAACTCAGGAACAATAGCCCTGGTGTTGATGTGGATGAACAATCTCAGCAACAATAACCCTGGTGTTGATGTGGATGAACAGTCTCAGCAACAATAGTCCTGGTGTTGATGTGGATGAAAATGCTCAGCAACAATAGTCCTGGTGTTGATGTGGATGAACAATCTCAGCAACAATAGTCCTGGTTTTGATGTGGATGAAAAGTTTCAGCAACAGTAGCCCTGCAGTTGATGTGGATGAACAGTCTCAGGAACAATAGCCCTGTTGTTGATGTGGATGAACAGTCTCAGCAACAATAGCACTGGTGTTGATGTGGATGAAAAGTCTCAGGAACAATAGCCCTGGTGTTGATGTGGATGAAGATTCTCAGGAACAATAGCCCTGGTGTTGATGTGGATGAACATTCTCAGGAACAATAGCCCGTGTGTTGATGTGGCTGAACAATCTCAGGAACAATGGCCCTGGTGCTGATGTTGATAAACAATCTCAGGAACAACGGCCCTGGTGTTGAGGTGGATGAACAGTCTCAGGATTAAGAGCCCTGGTGTTGATGTGGATGAACATTCTCAGCCACAATAGTCCTTGGGTTGATGTGGATGAAAAGTTTCAGCAACAATAGCCCTGCAGTTGATGTGGATGAACAGACTCAGGAACAATAGCCCTGGTGTTGATGTGGATGAACAATCTCAGCAACAATAGTCCTGGTGTTGATGTGGATGAAAAGTCTCAGCAACAATAGTCCTGGTGTTGATGTGGATGAACAGTCTCAGCAACAATAGCCCTGGTGTTGATGTGGATGAACAGTCACAGGAACAATAGCCCTGGTGTTGATGTGGATATATATTCTCAGGAACAATATCCCTGCTGTTGATGTGGATAAACATTCTCAGGAACAATAGACCTGCTGTTGATGTGGATGAAGATTCTCATGAACAATAAACCTGGTGTTGATGTGGATAAACATTCTCAGGAGCATTAACCCTGGTGTTCATGTGGATAAACATTCTCAGGAACAATAACCCTGGTGTTGATGTTGATAAACAATCTCAGGAACAATAGCCCTGTTGTTGATGTGGATGAACAGTCTCAGGAACAAGAGCCCTGATGTTGATGTGGATGAACAATCTCAGAAACGATAACCCTGGTGTTGATGCGGATGAACAGTCTGAGCAACAATAGTCCTGGGGTTGATGTGGATGAAAAGTCTCAGCAAATATAGCCCAGGTGTTGATGTGGATGAACAGTCACAGGAACAATAGCCCTGGTGTTGATGTGGATGTATATTCTCAGGAACAATATCCCTGGTGTTGATGCGGATGAACATTCTCAGGAACAATAGCCCTGCTGTTGATTTGGATGAACATTCTCAGGAACAATAGCCCTGCTGTTGATGTAGATGAACAATCTCAGGAACAATAGCCCTGGTGTTGATGCTGATGAACTATCTCAGGAACAATAGCCCTGGTGTTGATGTGGATGAACAGTCTCAGGAACAATAGCCCTGGTGTTGATGTGGATGAACAGTCTCAGGAACAATAACCCTGGTTTTGCTTTGGATAAACATTCTCAGGAACAATAGCCCTGGTGTTGCTGTGGATGAACAGTCTCAGGAACAACAGCCCTGGTATAGATGTGGATGAACAGTCTCAGGAACAATAACCCTGGTGTTGATGTGGATAAACAGTCTCAGGAACAATAGCCCTGGTGTTGACGTGGATGAACAGTCTCAGGAACAATAGTCCTGGTGTTGATGTCGATGAACATTCTCAGGAACAATAGCCGTGGTGTTGATGTGGATGAACAGTCTCAGGAACAATAGCCATGGTGTAGATGTGGATGAACAGTCTCAGGAATGATAGCCCTGGTGTTGATGAGGATGAACAATCTCAGCAACACCAGCCCTGGTGTTGATGTGGATTAACATTCTCAGGAACGATAGCCCTGGTGTTGATGTGGATGAACATTCTCAGGAACAATAGCCCGTGTGTTGATGTGGATGAACAATCTCAGGAACAATGGCCCTGGTGTTGATGTTGATAAACAATCTCAGGATGAAGAGCCCTGGTGTTGATGTGGATGAACATTCTCAGCAACAATAGTCCTTGGGTTGATGTGGATGAAAAGTTTCAGCAGCAATAGCCCTGCAGTTGATGTGGATGAACAGACTCAGGAACAATAGCCCTGGTGTTGATGTGGATGAACAATCTCAGCAACAATAACCCTGGTGTTGATGTGGATGAACAGTCTCAGCAACAATAGTCCTGGTGTTGATGTGGATGAAAATTCTCAGCAACAATAGTCCTAGTGTTTATGTGGATGAACAGTCTCAGCAACAATAGCCCTGGTGTTGATGTGGATGAACAGTCACAGGAACAATAGCCCTGGTGTTGATGTGGATATATATTCTCAGGAACAATATCCCTGGTGTTGATGTGGACAAACAGTCTCAGCAACAATAGCACTGTTGTTGATGTGGATGAAGATTCTCATGAACAATAACCCTGGTTTGGATGTGGATAAACATTCTCAGGAACAATAACACTGGTGTTGATGTGGATAAACATTCTCAGGAACAATAACCCTGGTGTTGATGTGCATAAACTTTCTCAGGAACAATAGACCTGCTGTTGATGTGGATAAACATTCTCAGGAGCATTAACCCTGGTGTTCATGTGGATAATCATTCTCAGGAACAATAACCCTGGTGTTGATGTGGAAAAACATTCACAGGAATAATAACCCATGTGTTGATGTGGATAAACATTCTCAGGAACAATAGACCTGTTGTGGATGTGGATGAACAATCTCAGCAACAATAGCTCTGGTGTTGATGTGGCTGAAGATTCTCAGGAACAATAACCCTGGTGTCGATGTGGATGAACATTCTCAGGAACAATAACCCTTGTGTTGATGTGGAAAACATTCACAGGAACAATATCCCTGGTATTGATGTGAATAGACATTCTCAGGAACAATAGACCTGGTGTTGATGTGCCTGAACAGTCTCAGTAACAATAACACTGTTGTTGATGTGGATAAACATTCTCAGGAACAATAATCCTGGTGTTGATGTGGAGGAACAATCTCAGGAACAATAGCCCTGGTGTTGATGTGCATGAACAATCACAGGAAAAATAGCACTGGTGTTGATGTTCATGAACAGTTTCAGGAACAATAGCCCTGGTGTTGATGTGGATGAACAATCTCAGGAACAATAGACCTGGTGTAGATGTGGATGAACAGTCTCAGGAACAATAACCCTGGTGTTGATGTGGAATATACAATCTCAGGAACAATAGCCCTGGTGTTGATGTGGATGAACAATCTCAGGAACAATTACCCTGGTGTTCATGTGGATGAACAATCACAGGAACAATAGCCCTGGTGTTGATTTGGATGGACACTCTCAGGAACAAAGCCCTGGTGTTGATGTGGATGAACAGTATCAGGAACAATAGCCCTGATGTTGATGTCGATGGAGATTCTCAGGAACAATTGCCCTCGTGTTGATGTGGATGAACAGTCTCAGGAACAATAGTCCTGATGTTGATGTGGATGAACATTGTCAGGAACAATAGCCCTGGTGTTGATGTGGATGAACAATCACAGGAACAATAGGACTGGTTTTGATTTTGATGGAACAGTCTCAGGAAAAATAGCCCTGGTGTTGATGTGGATGAACAATCTCAGGAACCATAGCCCTGGTGTTGATGTGGATGAACATTCTCAGGAACAATAGCCCTGGTGTTGATGTGGATGAACAGTCTCAGGAACAATAACACTGGTGTTGATGTGGGTAAACATTATCAGGAACAATAGCCCTGGTGTTGATGTGGATGAACAATCTCAGGAACAATAGCCCTGGTGTTAATGTGGATGAACAATCTCCGGAACAATAGCCCTGGTGTTGATGAGGATAAACATTCTCAGGAACAATAGCCCTGGTGTTGATGTGGTTAAACATTCTCAGGAACAATTGCCCTGGTGTTGATGAGGATAAACATTCTCAGGAACAATAGCCGTCGTGTTGATGTGGATGAACATTCTCAGGAACAAAAGCCCTTGTGTTGATGTGGATGAACAATCCCAAGAACAATGGCCGTGGTGTTGATGTTGATTAACAATCTCAGGAACAATAGCCCTGGTGTTGATGTGGATGAACAGTCTCAGGAACAAGAGCCCTGGTGTTGATGTGGATGAACAATCTCAGAAACAATAACCCTGGTGTTGATGTGGATGAACAGTCTCAGCAACAATTGTCCTGGTGTTGATGTGGATGAAAAGTTTCAGCAACAATAGTCCTGCAGTTGATGTGGATGAACAGACTCGGGAACAATAGCCCTGGTGTTGATGTGGATGAACAATCTCAGCAACAATAACCCTGATGGTGATGTGGATGAACAGTCTCAGCAACAATAGTCCTGGTGTTGATGTGGATGAAATGTCTCTGCAACAATAGCCCTGGTGTTGATGTGGATGAACAGTCTCAGCAACAATAGCCCTGGTGTTGATGAGGATGAACAGTCACAGGAACAATATCCCTGGTATTGATGTGGATGTATATTCTCAGGAACAATAGCCCTCGTGTTGATGCGGATGAACATTCTCAGGAACAATAGCCCTGCTGTTGATTTGGATGAACATTCTCAGGAACAATAGCCCTGCTGTTGATGTGGATGAACCTTCTCAGGAACAATAGCCCTGGTGTTGATGCGGATGAACATTCTCAGGAACAATAGCCCTGCTGTTGATTTGGATGAACAATCTCAGGAACAATAGCCCTGGTGTTGATGTGGATGAAGAATCTCAGGAACATTAGTCCTGGTGTTGATGAGGATTAACATTCTCAGGAACAACAGCCCTGGTATTGATGTGGATGAACAGTCTCAGGAACAATAACCCTTTTTTTGCTTTGGATAAACAGTCTCAGGACCAATAGCCCTGGTGTTGCTGTGGATGAACAGTCTCAGGAACAACAGCCCTGGTATAGATGTGGATGAACATTCTCAGGAATAACAGCCCATGTATTGATTTGGATGAACAGTCTCAGGAACAATAACCCTGGTGTTGATGTGGATAAGCAGTCCCAGGAACAATAGTCCTGATGTTGATGTCGATGAACATGCTCAGGAACAATAGCCGTGGTGTTGATGTGGATGAACGGTCTCAGGAACAATAGCCGTGGTTTATATGTGGTTGAACAGTCTCAGGAATGATAGCCCGGGTGTTGATGAGGATGAACATTCTCAGCAACACTAACCCTGGTGTTGATGTGGATTAACAATCTCAGGAACAATAGCCCTTTTGTTGATGAGGAAAATCATTCTCAGGAACAATAGCCCTTGTGTTGATGTGGATGAACAATCTCAGGAACAATTGCCCTGGTGTTGATGTGGATGTACAGTCTCAGGAACAATAGCCCTGGTGTTGATGTGGATGATCAGTCTCAGGAACAATATCCCTGGTGTTGATGTGGATGAACAGACTCAGGAACAATATCCCTGGTGTTGATGTGGGTGAACAGTCTCAGGAAGAATAGCCTTGTTGTTGATGTGGATGAACAGTCTCAGGATCAATAGCCCTGGTGTTAATGTGGATGAACAAACTCTGGAACAATTGCCCTGCTGTTGATGTGGATGAACAGTCTCAGGAACAATAGCCCTGGTGTTGATGTGGAGGAACAGTCTCAGGAACAATAGCCCTGGTGTTGATGTGGGTGAACAGTCTCAGGAACAATAGCCTTGGTGCTGATGTGGATGAGCAATCTCAGCATCAATAGCCCTGGTGTTGATGTGGATGAACAGACTCAGGAACAATAACCCTGGTGTTGATGTGGATAAACATTGTCAGGAACAATAGCCCTGGTGTTGAGGTGGATGAACATTCTCAGGAACAATATCCCTGGTGTTGATGTGGATGAACAAACTCAGGAACAATAGCCCGTGTGTTGATGTGGATGATCAATCTCAGGAACAGGCCCTGGTGTTGATGATGATGAATAATCTCAGGAACAATAGCCCTGGTGTTGATGTGGATGAACACTCTCTGGAACAAGAGTCCGGGTGTTGATGTGGATGAACAATCTCAGCAACAATAGTCCTGGTTTTGATGTGGATGAAAAGATTCAGCAACAGTAGCCCTGCAGTGGATGTGGATGAACAGTCTCAGGAACAATAGGACTGGTGTTGATGTGGATGAAATGTCCCAGGAACAATAGCCCTGGTGTTGATGTGGATGAAGATTCTCAGGAACAATAGCCCTGGTGTTGATGTGGATGAACATTCTCAGGAACAATAGCCCGTGTGTTGATGTTGATGAACAATCTCAGGAACAATAGCCCTGGTGTTGATGTGGGTGAACAGTCTCAGGAACAATAGCCTTGGTGCTGATGTGGATGAGCAATCTCAGCATCAATAGCCCTGGTGTTGATGTGGATGAACAGACTCAGGAACAATAACCCTGGTGTTGATGTGGATAAACATTGTCAGGAACAATAGCCCTGGTGTTGAGGTGGATGAACATTCTCAGGAACAATATCCCTGGTGTTGATGTGGATGAACAAACTCAGGAACAATAGCCCGTGTGTTGATGTGGATGATCAATCTCAGGAACAGGCCCTGGTGTTGATGATGATGAATAATCTCAGGACAATAGCCCTGGTGTTGATGTGGATGAACACTCTCTGGAACAACAGCCCGGGTGTTGATGTGGATGAACAATCTCAGCAACAATAGTCCTGGTTTTGATGTGGATGAAAAGATTCAGCAACAGTAGCCCTGCAGTGGATGTGGATGAACAGTCTCAGGAACAATAGGACTGGTGTTGATGTGGATGAAATGTCCCAGGAACAATAGCCCTGGTGTTGATGTGGATGAAGATTCTCAGGAACAATAGCCCTGGTGTTGATGTGGATGAACATTCTCAGGAACAATAGCCCGTGTGTTGATGTTGATGAACAATCTCAGGAACAATGGCCCTGATGTTGATGTGGATGATCAATCTCAGCAACAATAACCCTGGTGTTGATGTGGATGAAAATTCTCAGCAACAATAGTCCTTGGGTTGATGTGGATGAAAAGTTTCAGCAACAATAGCCCTGGTGTTGATGTGGATGAACAATCTCAGCAACAATAACCCTGGTGTTGATGTGGATGAACTGTCTCAGCAACAATAGTCCTGGTGTTGATGTGGAAGAAATGTCTCAGGAACAATAGCCCTGGTGTTGATGTGGAGGAACAGTCTCAGGAACAATAGCCCTGGTGTTGATGTGGGTGAACAGTCTCAGGAACAATAGCCTTGGTGCTGATGTGGATGAGCAATCTCAGCATCAATAGCCCTGGTGTTGATGTGGATGAACAGACTCAGGAACAATAACCCTGGTGTTGATGTGGATAAACATTGTCAGGAACAATAGCCCTGGTGTTGAGGTGGATGAACATTCTCAGGAACAATATCCCTGGTGTTGATGTGGATGAACAAACTCAGGAACAACAGCCCGTGTGTTGATGTGGATGATCAATCTCAGGAACAGGCCCTGGTGTTGATGATGATGAATAATCTCAGGAACAATAGCCCTGGTGTTGATGTGGATGAACACTCTCTGGAACAAGAGCCCGGGTGTTGATGTGGATGAACAATCTCAGCAACAATAGTCCTGGTTTTGATGTGGATGAAAAGATTCAGCAACAGTAGCCCTGCAGTGGATGTGGATGAACAGTCTCAGGAACAATAGGACTGGTGTTGATGTGGATGAAATGTCCCAGGAACAATAGCCCTGGTGTTGATGTGGATGAAGATTCTCAGGAACAATAGCCCTGGTGTTGATGTGGATGAACATTCTCAGGAACAATAGCCCGTGTGTTGATGTTGATGAACAATCTCAGGAACAATAGCCCTGGTGTTGATGTGGGTGAACAGTCTCAGGAACAATAGCCTTGGTGCTGATGTGGATGAGCAATCTCAGCATCAATAGCCCTGGTGTTGATGTGGATGAACAGACTCAGGAACAATAACCCTGGTGTTGATGTGGATAAACATTGTCAGGAACAATAGCCCTGGTGTTGAGGTGGATGAACATTCTCAGGAACAATATCCCTGGTGTTGATGTGGATGAACAAACTCAGGAACAATAGCCCGTGTGTTGATGTGGATGATCAATCTCAGGAACAGGCCCTGGTGTTGATGATGATGAATAATCTCAGGAACAATAGCCCTGGTGTTGATGTGGATGAACACTCTCTGGAACAACAGCCCGGGTGTTGATGTGGATGAACAATCTCAGCAACAATAGTCCTGGTTTTGATGTGGATGAAAAGATTCAGCAACAGTAGCCCTGCAGTGGATGTGGATGAACAGTCTCAGGAACAATAGGACTGGTGTTGATGTGGATGAAATGTCCCAGGAACAATAGCCCTGGTGTTGATGTGGATGAAGATTCTCAGGAACAATAGCCCTGGTGTTGATGTGGATGAACATTCTCAGGAACAATAGCCCGTGTGTTGATGTTGATGAACAATCTCAGGAACAATGGCACTGATGTTGATGTGGATGATCAATCTCAGCAACAATAACCCTGGTGTTGATGTGGATGAAAATTCTCAGCAACAATAGTCCTTGGGTTGATGTGGATGAAAAGTTTCAGCAACAATAGCCCTGGTGTTGATGTGGATGAACAATCTCAGCAACAATAACCCTGGTGTTGATGTGGATGAACTGTCTCAGCAACAATAGTCCTGGTGTTGATGTGGATGAAAAGTCTCAGCAACAATAGTCCTGGTGTTGATGTGGATGAACATTCTCAGGAACAATAACACTTTTGTTGATGTGGAAAACATTCTCAGGAACAATATCCCTGGTATTGATGTGGATAGACATTCTCAGGAACAATGGCCCTGGTGTTGATGTGGATGAACAGTCTCAGGATTAAGAGCCCTGATGTTGATGTGGATGATCAATCTCAGCAACAATAACCCTGGTGTTGATGTGGATGAAAATTCTCAGCAACAATAGTCCTTGGGTTGATGTGGATGTGGGCGGCACAGTGGCGCAGTGGTTAGCACCGCAGCCTCACAGCTCCAGGGACCCGGGTTCAATTCCAGGTACTGCCTGTGTGTAGTTTGCAAGTTCTCCCTGTGTCTGCGTGGGTTTTCTCCGGGTGCTCCGGTTTCCTCCCACAAGCCAAAAGACTTGCAGGTTGATAGGTAAATTGGCCATTATGAATTGTCACTAGTATAGGTAGGTGGTAGGGAAATATAGGAACAGGTGGGGATGTTTGGTAGGAATATGGGATTAGTGTAGGATTAGTATAAATGGGTGGTTGATGTTCGGCACAGACTCGGTGGGCCGAAGGGCCTGTTTCAGTGCTGTATCTCTAATCTAAAAAAAAAAAGTTTCAGCAACAATAGCCCTGGTGTTGATGTGGATGAACAGTCACAGGAACAATGGTCCTGGTGTTGATGTGGATGTATATTCTCAGGAACAATATCCCTGGTGTTGATGTGGATGAACAGTCTCAGCAACAATAGCACTGGTGTTGATGTGGATGAAGATTCTCATGAACAATAACCCTGGTTTTGATGTGAATATACATTCTCAGGAACAATAACCCTGGTGTTGATGTGGATAGACATTCTCAGGAACAATAACCCTGGTGTTGATGTGGTTTAACATTCTCAGGAACAATAGTCCTGCTGTTGATGTGGATGAACAGTCTCAGGAACAACAGCCCTGTTGTTGATGTGGATGAAGACTCTCAGGAACAATAACCCTGGTGTGATGTGGATAAACATTCTCAGGAGCAATAACCATGGTGTTGATGTGGATAAACATTCTCAGGAACAATAACCTTGGAGTTGATGTGAAAAAACATTCACAGGAACAATAACCCATGTGTTGATGTGGATAAACATTCTCAGGAACAAGAGATCTTGTCTTGATGTGGATGAACAGTCTCAGCAACAATAGCTCTGGTGTTGATGTGGATGAAGATTCTCAGGAACAATAACCCTGGTGTTGATGTGGAAAACATTCTCAGGAACAATATCCCTGGTATTGATGTGGATTGACATTCTCAGAAACAATAGACCTGGTGTTGATGTGGATGAACAGTCTCAGTAACAATAACACTGGTGTTGATGTGGATAAACATTCACAGGAACAATAACCCATGTGTTGATGTGGATAAACATTCTCAGGAACAACAGATCTGGTGTTGATGTGGATGAACAGTCTCAGCAACAATAGCTCTGGTGTTGATGTGGATGAAGATTCTCAGGAACAATAACCCTGGTGTTGATGTGGATGAACATTCTCAGGAACAATAACACTTTTGTTGATGTGGAAAACATTCTCAGGGACAATATCCCTGGTATTGATGTGGATAGACATTCTCAGGAACAATAGACCTGGTGTTGATGTGGATGAACAGTCTCAGTAACAATAACACTGGTGTTGATGTGGATACACATTCTCAGGAACAATAGACGTGGTGTTGATGCGGATGAACAGTCTCAGTAACAATAACACTGGTGTTGATGTGGATACACATTCTCAGGAACAATAGCCCTGGTGTTCATGTGGATGAACAATCTCAGGAACAATAGCCCATGTGTTGATGTGGATAAACATTCTCAGGAACAACAGATCTGGTGTTGATGTGGATGAACAGTCTCAGCAACAATAGCTCTGGTGTTGATGTGGATGAAGATTCTCATGAACAATAACCCTGGTGTTGATGTGGATAAACATTCTCAGGAACAATAACCCTGGTGTTGATGTGGTTTAACATTCTCAGGAACAATAACCCTGATGTTGATGTGGATAAACATTCTCAGGAACAATAGTCCTGCTGTTGATGTGGATGAACAGTCTCAGGAACAACAGCCCTGTTGTTGATGTGGATGAAGACTCTCAGGAACAATAACCCTGGTGTTGATGTGGATAAACATTCTCAGGAGCAATAACCATGGTGTTGATGTGGATAAACATTCTCAGGAACAATAACCTTGGTGTTGATGTGAAAAAACATTCACAGGAACAACAGATCTGGTGTTGATGTGGATGAACAGTCTCAGCAACAACAGCTCTGGTGCTAATGTGGATGAAGATTCTCAGGAACAATAACCCTGGTGTTGATGTGGATGAACATTCTCAGGAACAATAACACTTTTGTTGATGTGGAAAACATTCTCAGGAACAATATCCCTGGTACTGATGTGGATAGACATTCTCAGGAACAATAGACCTGGTGTTGATGTGGATGAACAGTCTCAGTAACAATAACACTGGTGTTGATGTGGATAAACATTCTCAGGAACAATAATCCTGGTGTTGATGTGAATACACATTCTCAGGAATAATAGCCCTGGTGTTGATGTGGATGAACAATCTCAGGAACAATAGCCCTGGTGTTGATGTGGATGAACAATCTCAGGAACAATAGACCTGGTGTTGATGTGGATTAACAGTCAAAGGAACAATAACCCTGGTGTTGATGTGGATGTACAATCTCAGGAACAATAGCCCTGGTGTTGATGTGGATGAACAATCTCAGGAACAATTACCCTGGTGTTGATGTGGATGAACAATCTCCGGAACAAAGCCCTGGTGTTGATGTGGATGAACAGTCTCAGGAACAATAGCCCTGATGTTGATGTGGATGGAGATTCTCAGGAACAATAGCCCTTGTGTTGATGTGGATGAACAGTCTCAGGAACAATAGTCCTGATGTTGATGTGGATGAACATTCTCAGGAACAATAGCCCTGGTGTTGATGTGGATGAACAATCACCGGAACAATAGCACTGGTTCTGATTTTGATGGAAAAGTCTCAGGAACAATAGCACTGGTGTTGATGTGGCTGAACATTATCAGGAACAATAGCCCTGGTGTTGATGTGGATGAACATTCTCAGGAACAATAGCCCTTGTGTTGATGTGGATGAACAATCTCAGGGGAAATAGCCCTGGTGTTGATGAGGATAAACATTATCAGGAACAATATCCCTGTTGTTGATGTGGTTAAACATTCTCAGGAAGAATAGCCCTGATGTTGATGAGGATAAACATTCTCAGGAACAATAGCCCTCGTGTTGATGTGGATGAACAGTCTCAGGAACAATAGCCCTGATGTTGATGTGGATGGACATTCTCAGGAACAATAGCCCTGATGTTGATGTGGATGAACAGTCTCAGGAACAATAGCCCTGATGTTTATGTATATAAACATTCTCATGAACAATAATCCTGGTGTTGATGTGGATACTCATTCTCAGGAACAATAGCCCTGGTGTTGATGTGGATGAACAATCTCAGGAACAATAGCCCAGGTGTTGATGTGGATGAACAATCTCAGGAACAATTACCCTGGTGTTGATGTGGATGAACAGTCAAAGGAACAATAACCCTGGTGTTGATGTGTATGAACAATCTCAGGAACAATTACCCTGGTGTTGATGTGGATGAACAATCTCAGGAACAAAGCCCTGGTGTTGATGTGGATGAACAGTCTCAGGAACAATAGCCCTGATGTTGATGTGGATGGAGATTCTCAGGAACAATAGCCCTTGTGTTGATATGGATGAACAGTCTCAGGAACAATAGCCCTGGTGCTGATGTGGCTGAACAATCTCAGGAACAATAGCCCTGGTGTTGATGTGGATAAACATTCTCAGGAACAATAGCCCTGGTGTTGATATGGATGAATAATCTCAGGGGAAATAGCCCTGGTGTTGATGTGGATGAACAGTCTCAGGAACAATAACACTGGTGTTGATTTGGATAAACATTATCAGGAACAATAGCCCTGGTGTTGATGTGGATGAACAATCTCAGGAACAATAGCCCTTGTGTTGATGTGGATTAACAATCTCAGGAACAATAGCACTGGTGTTGATGAGGATAAACATTCTCAGGAACAATAGCCCTGGTGTTGATGTGGATGAACAGTCTCAGGAACAATAGCCCTGATGTTGATGTGGATGGACATTCTCAGGAACAATAGCCCTGATGTTGATGTGGATGAACAGTCTCAGGAACAATAGCCCTGATGTTTATGTGGATGAACATTCTCAGGAACAATAGCCCTGGTGTTGATGTGGATGAACAATCACAGGAACAATAGCACTGGTGTTGATGTTCATGAACAGTCTCAGGAACAATAGTCCTGGTGTTGAAGTGGTCGAACAATCTCAGGAACAATAGCCCTGGTGTTGATGTGGATGAACATTCTCAGGAACAATAGCCCTGGTGTTGATGTGGATGAACAATTTCAGGAACAGTCGGCCTGGTGTTGATGTGGATGAACAAACTCAGGAACAATAGCCCTGATGTTGATGTGGATGAACAATTTCAGGAACAATAGAAATGGTGTTGATGTGGATGAACAATCTCAGGAACAACAGCCCTGGTGTTGATGTGGATGAACAATCTCAGGAACAATAGCCCTGGTGTTGATGTGGATGAACACTCTCAGGAACAATAGCCCTGGTGTTGATGTGGATGAACAATCTCAGGAACAATAGCCCTGGTGTTGATGTGGATGAACATTCTCAGGAACAATAGCCCTGGTGTTGATATGGATGAACAATCTCAGGGGAAATAGCCCTGGTGTTGATGTGGATGAACAGTCTCAGGAACAATAACACTGTTGTTCATGTGGATAAACATTATCAGGAACAATAGCCCTGGTGTTGATGTGGGTGAACAATCTCAGGAACAATAGCCCTTGTGTTGATGTGGATGAACAATCTCAGGAACAATAGCACTGGTGTTGATGAGGATAAACATTCTCAGGAACAATAGCCCTGTTGTTGATGTGGTTAAACATTCTCAGGAACAATATCCCAGGTGTTGATGAGGATAAACATTCTCAGGAACAATAGCCCTGTTGTTGATGTGGTTAAACATTCTCAGGAACAATAGCCCAGGTGTTGATGAGGATAAACATTCTCAGGAACAATAGCCCTGGTGTTGATGTGGATGAACAGTCTCAGGAACAATAGCCCTGATGTTGATGTGGATGGACATTCTCAGGAACAATAGCCCTGATGTTGATGTGGATGGACATTCTCAGGAACAATAGTCCTGATGTTGATGTGGTCGAACAATCTCAGGAACAATAGCCCTGGTGTTGATGTGGATGAACATTCTCAGGAACAATAGCCCTGGTGTTGATGTGGATGAACAATTTCAGGAACAGTCGGCCTGGTGTTGATGTGGATGAACAAACTCTGGAAAAATAGCCCTGATGTTGATGTGGATGAACAATTTCAGGAACAATAGACCTGGTGTTGATGTGGATGAACAATCTCAGGAACAATAGCCCTGGTGTTGATGTGGATGAACAATCTCATGAACAATAGCCCTGGTGTTGATGTGGATGAACTTTCTCAGGAACAATAGCCCTGGTGTTGATGTGGATGAACAATCTCAGGAACAATAGCCCTGGTGTTGATGTGGATGAACATTCTCAGGAAAAATAGCCCTGGTGTTGATATGGATGAACAATCTCAGGGGAAATAGCCCTGGTGTTGATGTGGATGAACAGTCTCAGGAACAATAACACTGGTGTTGATGTGGATAAACATTATCAGGAACAATAGCCCTGGTGTTGATGTGGATGAAAAGTCTCACGAACAATAGCACTGGTGTTGATGTGAATGAACAGTCTCAGGAACAATAGCACTGGTGTTGATGAGGATAAACATTCTCAGGAACAATAGCCCTGTTGTTGATGTGGTTAAACATTCTCAGGAACAATAGCCCAGGTGTTGATGAGGATAAACATTCTCAGGAACAATAGCCCTGGTGTTGATGTGGATGAACAGTCTCAGGAACAATAGCTCTGATGTTGATGTGGATGGACATTCTCAGGAACAATAGCCCTGATGTTGATGTGGATGTACAGTCTCAGGAACAATAGCCCTGATGTTGATGTGGATGAACAGTCTCAGGAACAATAGCCCTCATGTTTATGTGGATGAACATTCTCAGGAACAATAGCCCTGGTGTTGATGTGGATGAACAATCACAGGAACAATAACACTGGTGTTGATGTTCATGAACAGTCTCAGGAACAATAGTCCTGATGTTGATGTGGTCGAACAATCTCAGGAACAATAGCCCTGGTGTTGATGTGGATGAACATTCTCAGGAACAATAGCCCTGGTGTTGATGTGGATGAACAATTTCAGGAACAGTCGGCCTAGTGTTGATGTGGATGAACAAACTCTGGAACAATAGCCCTGATGTTGATGTGGATGAACAATTTCAGGAACAATAGACCTGGTGTTGATGTGGATGAACAATCTCAGGAACAATAGCCCTGGTGTTGATGTGGATGAACAATCTCAGGAACAATAGCCCTGGTGTTGATGTGGATGAACATTCTCAGGAACAATAGCCCTGGTGTTGATGTGGATGAACAATCTCAGGAACAATAGCCCTGGTGTTGATGTGGATGAACATTCTCAGGAAAAATAGCCGTGGTGTTGATATGGATGAACAATCTCAGGGGAAATAGCCCTGGTGTTGATGTGGATGAACAGTCTCAGGAACAATAACACTGGTGTTGATGTGGATAAACATTATCAGGAACAATAGCCCTGGTGTTGATGTGGATGAAAAGTCTCATGAACAATAGCACTGGTGTGGATGTGGATGAACAGTCTCAGGAACAATAGCACTGGTGGTGATGAGGATAAACATTCTCAGGAACAATAGCCCTGTTGTTGATGTGGTTAAACATTCTCAGGAACAATAGCCCAGGTGTTGATGAGGATAAACATTCTCAGGAACAATAGCCCTGGTGTTGATGTGGATGAACAGTCTCAGGAACAATAGCTCTGATGTTGATGTGGATGGACATTCTCAGGAACAATAGCCCTGATGTTGATGTGGATGTACAGTCTCAGGAACAATAGACCTGATGTTTATCTGGATGAACATTCTCAGGAACAATAGCCCTGGTGTTGATGTGGATGAACAATCACAGGAACAATAGCACTGGTGTTGATGTTCATGAACAGTCTCAGGAACAATAGCCCTGGTGTTGATGTGGTCGAACAATCTCAGGAACAATAGCCCTGGTGTTGATGTGGATGAACATTCTCAGGAACAATAGCCCTTGTGTTGATGTGGATGAACAATCTCAGGAACAGTAGGTCTGGTGTTGATGTGGATGAACAAACTCAGGAACAATAGCCCTGATGTTGATGTGGATGAACAATTTCTGGAACAATAGACCTCGTGTTGATGTGGATGAACAGTCTCAGGAACACAAGCCCTGGTGTTGATGTGGATGAACAATCTCAGGAACAATAGCCCTGGTGTTGATGTGGATGAACATTCTCAGGAACAATAGCCCTGGTGTTGATGTGGATGAACAATCTCTGGAACAATAGCCCTGGTGTTGATGTGGATGAACAATCTCAGGAACAATTACCCTGGTGTTGATGTGGATGAACTATCTCTGGAACAATAGCCCTGGTGTTGATTTGGATGAACAATCTCATGAACAAAGCCCTGGTGTTGATGTGGATGAACAGTCTCTGGAACAATAGCCCTGATGTTGATGATCATGAACATTCTCAGGAACAATAGCACTGGTGTTGATGTTGATGGAACAGTCTCAGGAACAATAGCCCTGGTGTTGATGTGGATGAACAATCTCAGGAACAATAGCCCTGGTGTTGATATGGATGATCAATCTCTGGAAAAATAAACCTGGTGTTGATGTGGATACACATTCTCAGGAGCAATAGACCTGGTGTTGATGTGGATGAACAGTCTCTGTAACAATAACACAGGTGTTGATGTGGATAAACATTCACAGGAACAATAACCCTGGTGTTGAGGTGGATACACATTCTCAGGAACAATAGCCCTTGTGTTGATGTGGACGAAGAATCTCAGGAACAATAGCCCTTGTGTTGATGTGGTTAAACATTCACAGGAACAATAGCCCTGATGTTGATGAGGATAAACTTTCTCAGGAACAATAGCCCTGGTGTTGATGTGGATGAACAGTCTCAGGAACAATAGCCCTGATGTTTATGTGGATGAACATTCTCAGGAACAATAGCCCTGGTGTTGATGTGGATGAACAATCACAGGAACAATAGCACTGGTGTTGATGTTCATGAACAGTCTCAGGACCAATAGCCCTGGTGTTGCTGTGGATGTACAATCTCAGGAACAATAGCCCTGGTGTTGATGTGGATGAAACGTTTCAGCAACTATAGCCCTGCTGTTGATGTGGATGAACAGACTCAGGAACAATAGCCCTGGTGTTGATGTGGATGAACAATCTCAGCAACAATAACCCTGGTGTTGATGTGGATGAACAGTCTCAGCAACAATAGTCCTGGTATTGATGTGGATGAAAAGTCTCAGCAACAATAGCCCTGGTGTTGATGTGGATGAAATGTCTCAGCAACCATAGCCCTGGTGTTGATGAGGATGAACAGTCACAGGAACAATAGCCCTGGTGTTGATGTGGATGTATATTCTCAGGAACAATAGACCTGGTGTTGATGCGGATGAACATTCTCAGGAACAATAGCCCTGCTGTTGATGTGGTTAAACATTCTCAGGAACAATAGCCCAGGTGTTGATGAAGATAAACATTCTCAGGAACAATAGCCCTGTTGTTGATGTGGTTAAACATTCTCAGGAACAATAGCCCTGGTGTTGATGAGGATAAACATTCTCAGGAACAATAGCCCTGGTGTTGATGTGGATGAACAGTCTCAGGAACAATAGCCCTGATGTTGATGTGGATGGACATTCTCAGGAACAATAGCCCTGATGTTGATGTGGATGAACAGTCTCAGGAACAATAGCCCTGATGTTTATGTGGATGAACATTCTCAGGAACAATAGCCCTGGTGTTGATGCGGATGAACAATCACAGGAACAATAGCACTGGTGTTGATGTTCATGAACAGTCACAGGAACAATAGTCCTGGGGTTGATGTGGTCGAACAATCTCAGGAACAATAGCCCTGGTGTTGATGTGGATGAACATTCTCAGGAACAGTAGCCCTGGTGTTGATGTGGATGAACAATTTCAGGAACAGTCGGCCTGGTGTTGATGTGGATGAACAAACTCAGGAACAATAGCCCTGATGTTGATGTGGATGAACAATTTCAGGAACAATAGACCTGGTGTTAATGTGGATGAACAGTCTCAGGAACAGTAGCCCTGGTGTTGATGTGGATGAACAATCTCAGGAACAATAGCCCTGGTGTTGATGTGGATGAACATTCTCAGGAACAATAGCCCTGGTGTTGATGTGGATGAACAATCTCAGGAACAATAGCCCTGGTGTTGATGTGGATGAACATTCTCAGGAACAATAGCCCTGGTGTTGATATGGATGAACAATCTCAGGGGAAATAGCCCTGGTGTTGATGTGGATGAACAGTCTCAGGAACAATAACACTGGTGTTGATGTGGATAAACATTATCAGGAACAATAGCCCTGGTGTTGATGTGGGTGAACAATCTCAGGAACAATAGCCCTTGTGTTGATGTGGATGAACAATCTCAGGAACAATAGCACTGGTGTTGATGAGGATAAACATTCTCAGGAACAATAGCCCTGTTGTTGATGTGGTTAAACATTCTCAGGAACAATAGCCCAGGTGTTGATGAGGATAAACATTCTCAGGAACAATAGCCCTGGTGTTGATGTGGATGAACAGTCTCAGGAACAATAGCTCTGATGTTGATGTGGATGGACATTCTCAGGAACAATAGCCCTGATGTTGATGTGGATGAACAGTCTCAGGAACAATAGACCTGATGTTTATGTGGATGAACATTCTCAGGAACAATAGCCCTGGTGTTGATGTGGATGAACAATCACAGGAACAATAGCACTGGTGTTGATGTTCATGAACAGTCTCAGGAACAATAGCCCTGGTGTTGATGTGGTCGAACAATCTCAGGAACAATAGCCCTGGTGTTGATGTGGATGAACATTCTCAGGAACAATAGCCCTTGTGTTGATGTGGATGAACAATCTCAGGAACAGTAGGCCTGGTGTTGATGTGGATGAACAAACTCAGGAACAATAGCCCTGATGTTGATGTGGATGAACAATTTCAGGAACAATAGACCTCGTGTTGATGTGGATGAACAGTCTCAGGAACACAAGCCCTGGTGTTGATGTGGATGAACAATCTCAGGAACAATAGCCCTGATGTTGATGTGGATGAACATTCTCAGGAACAATAGCCCTGGTGTTGATGTGGATGAACAATCTCTGGAACAATAGCCCTGGTGTTGATGTGGATGAACAATCTCTGGAACAATTACCCTGGTGTTGATGTGGATGAACAATCTCTGGAACAATAGCCCTGGGGTTGATTAGGATGAACAATCTCATGAACAAAGCCCTGGTGTTGATGTGGATGAACAGTCTCTGGAACAATAGCCCTGATGTTGATGATGATGAACATTCTCAGGAACAATAGCCCTTGTGTTGATGTGGATGAATAGTCTCAGGAACAATAGTCCTGATGTTGATGTGGATGAACAATCTCAGGAACAATAGCCCTGGTGTTGATATGGATGATCAATCTCTGGAAAAATAAACCTGGTGTTGATGTGGATACACATTCTCAGGAGCAATAGACCTGGTGTCGATGTGGATGAACAGTCTCTGTAACAATAACACAGGTGTTGATGTGGATAAACATTCTCAAGAACATTAACCCTGGTGTTGAGGTGGATACACATTCTCAGGAACAATAGCCCTTGTGTTGATGTGGATGAAGAATCTCAGGAACAATAGCCCTTGTGTTGACGAGGATATACATTCTCAGTAACAATAGCCCTGGTGTTGATGTGGTTAAACATTCACAGGAACAATAGCCCTGATGTTGATGAGGATAAACTTTCTCAGGAACAATAGCCCTGGTGTTGATGTGGATGAACAGTCTCAGGAACAATAGCCCTGATGTTTATGTGGATGAACATTCTCAGGAACAATAGCCCTGGTGTTGATGTGGATGAACAATCACAGGAACAATAGCACTGGTTTTGATTTTGATGGAACAGTCTCAGGAACAATAGCCCTGGTGCTGATGTGGCTGAACAATCTCAGGAACAATAGCCCTGGTGTTGATGTGGATAAACATTCTCAGGAACAATAGCCCTGGTGTTGATATGGATGAATAATCTCAGGGGAAATAGCCCTGGTGTTGATGTGGATGAACAGTCTCAGGAACAATAACACTGGTGTTGATTTGGATAAACATTATCAGGAACAATAGCCCTGGTGTTGATGTGGATGAACAATCTCAGGAACAATAGCCCTTGTGTTGATGTGGATGAACAATCTCAGGAACAATAGCACTGGTGTTGATGAGGATAAACATTCTCAGGAACAATAGCCCTGGTGTTGATGTGGATGAACAGTCTCAGGAACAATAGCCCTGATGTTGATGTGGATGGACATTCTCAGGAACAATAGCCCTGATGTTGATGTGGATGAACAGTCTCAGGAACAATAGCCCTGATGTTTATGTGGATGAACATTCTCAGGAACAATAGCCCTGGTGTTGATGTGGATGAACAATCACAGGAACAATAGCACTGGTGTTGATGTTCATGAACAGTCTCAGGAACAATAGTCCTGGTGTTGATGTGGTCGAACAATCTCAGGAACAATAGCCCTGGTGTTGATGTGGATGAACATTCTCAGGAACAATAGCCCTGGTGTTGATGTGGATGAACAATTTCAGGAACAGTCGGCCTGGTGTTGATGTGGATGAACAAACTCAGGAACAATAGCCCTGATGTTGATGTGGATGAACAATTTCAGGAACAATAGACCTGGTGTTGATGTGGATGAACAATCTCAGGAACAACAGCCCTGGTGTTGATGTGGATGAACAATCTCAGGAACAATAGCCCTGGTGTTGATGTGGATGAACATTCTCAGGAACAATAGCCCTGGTGTTGATGTGGATGAACAATCTCAGGAACAATAGCCCTGGTGTTGATGTGGATGAACATTCTCAGGAACAATAGCCCTGGTGTTGATATGGATGAACAATCTCAGGGGAAATAGCCCTGGTGTTGATGTGGATGAACAGTCTCAGGAACAATAACACTGTTGTTCATGTGGATAAACATTATCAGGAACAATAGCCCTGGTGTTGATGTGGGTGAACAATCTCAGGAACAATAGCCCTTGTGTTGATGTGGATGAACAATCTCAGGAACAATAGCACTGGTGTTGATGAGGATAAACATTCTCAGGAACAATAGCCCTGTTGTTGATGTGGTTAAACATTCTCAGGAACAATAGCCCAGGTGTTGATGAGGATAAACATTCTCAGGAACAATAGCCTTTTTGTTGATGTGGTTAAACATTCTCAGGAACAATAGCCCTGGTGTTGATGAGGATAAACATTCTCAGGAACAATAGCCCTGGTGTTGATGTGGATGAACAGTCTCAGGAACAATAGCCCTGATGTTGATGTGGATGGACATTCTCAGGAACAATAGCCCTGATGTTGATGTGGATGAACAGTCTCAGGAACAATAGCCCTGATGTTTATGTGGATGAACATTCTCAGGAACAATAGCCCTGGTGTTGATGTGGATGAACAATCACAGGAACAATAGCACTGGTGTTGATGTTCATGAACAGTCTCAGGAACAATAGTCCTGATGTTGATGTGGTCGAACAATCTCAGGAACAATAGCCCTGGTGTTGATGTGGATGAACATTCTCAGGAACAATAGCCCTGGTGTTGATGTGGATGAACAATTTCAGGAACAGTCGGCCTGGTGTTGATGTGGATGAACAAACTCTGGAACAATAGCCCTGATGTTGATGTGGATGAACAATTTCAGGTACAATAGACCTGGTGTTGATGTGGATGAACAATCTCAGGAACAATAGCCCTGGTGTTGATGTGGATGAACAATCTCAGGAACAATAGCCCTGGTGTTGATGTGGATGAACATTCTCAGGAACAATAGCCCTGGTGTTGATGTGGATGAACAATCTCAGGAACAATAGCCCTGGTGTTGATGTGGATGAACATTCTCAGGAAAAATAGCCCTGGTGTTGATATGGATGAACAATCTCAGGGGAAATAGCCCTGGTGTTGATGTGGATGAACAGTCTCAGGAACAATAACACTGGTGTTGATGTGGATAAAATTTATCAGGAACAATATCCCTGGTGTTGATGTGGATGAAAAGTCTCATGAACAATAGCACTGGTGTTGATGTGGATGAACAGTCTCAGGAACAATAGCACTGGTGTTGATGAGGATAAATATTCTCAGGAACAATAGCCCTGTTGTTGATGTGGTTAAACATTCTCAGGAACAATAGCCCAGGTGTTGATGAGGATAAACATTCTCAGGAACCATAGCCCTGGTGTTGATGTGGATGAACAGTCTCAGGAACAATAGCTCTGATGTTGATGTGGATGGACATTCTCAGGAACAATAGCCCTGATGTTGATGTGGATGTACAGTCTCAGGAACAATAGACCTGATGTTTATCTGGATGAACATTCTCAGGAACAATAGCCCTGGTGTTGATGTGGATGAACAATCACAGGAACAATAGCACTGGTGTTGATGTTCATGAACAGTCTCAGGAACAATAGCACTGGTGTTGATGTGGTCGAACAATCTCAGGAACAATAGCCCTGGTGTTGATGTGGATGAACATTCTCAGGAACAATAGCCCTTGTGTTGATGTGGATGAACAATCTCAGGAACAGTAGGTCTGGTGTTGATGTGGATGAACAAACTCAGGAACAATAGCCCTGATGTTGATGTGGATGAACAATTTCAGGAACAATAGACCTCGTGTTGATGTGGATGAACAGTCTCAGGAACACAAGCCCTGGTGTTGATGTGGATGAACAATCTCAGGAACAATAGCCCTGGTGTTGATGTGGATGAACATTCTCAGGAACAATAGCCCTGGTGTTGATGTGGATGAACAATCTCTGGAACAATAGCCCTGGTGTTGATGTGGATGAACAATCTCAGGAACAATTACCCTGGTGTTGATGTGGATGAACTATCTCTGGAACAATAGCCCTGGTGTTGATTTGGATGAACAATCTCATGAACAAAGCCCTGGTGTTGAAGTGGATGAACAGTCTCTGGAACAATAGCCCTGATGTTGATGATCATGAACATTCTCAGGAACAATAGCACTGGTGTTGATGTTGATGGAACAGTCTCAGGAACAATAGCCCTGGTGTTGATGTGGATGAACAATCTCAGGAACAATAGCCCTGGTGTTGATATGGATGATCAATCTCTGGAAAAATAAACCTGGTGTTGATGTGGATACACATTCTCAGGAGCAATAGACCTGGTGTTGATGTGGATGAACAGTCTCTGTAACAATAACACAGGTGTTGATGTGGATAAACATTCACAGGAACAATAACCATGGTGTTGAGGTGGATACACATTCTCAGGAACAATAGCCCTTGTGTTGATGTGGACGAAGAATCTCAGGAACAATATCCCTTGTGTTGATGTGGTTAAACATTCACAGGAACAATAGCCCTGATGTTGATGAGGATAAACTTTCTCAGGAACAATAGCCCTGGTGTTGATGTGGATGAACAGTCTCAGGAACAATAGCCCTGATGTTTATGTGGATGAACATTCTCAGGAACAATAGCCCTGGTGTTGATGTGGATGAACAATCACAGGAACAATAGCACTGGTGTTGATGTTCATGAACAGTCTCAGGACCAATAGCCCTGGTATTGTTGTGGATGTACAATCTCAGGAACAATAGCCCTGGTGTTGATGTGGATGAAACGTTTCAGCAACTATAGCCCTGCTGTTGATGTGGATGAACAGACTCAGGAACAATAGCCCTGGTGTTGATGTGGATGAACAATCTCAGCAACAATAACCCTGGTGTTGATGTGGATGAACAGTCTCAGCAACAATAGTCCTGGTATTGATGTGGATGAAAAGTCTCAGCAACAATAGCCCTGGTGTTGATGTGGATGAAATGTCTCAGCAACAATAGCCCTGGTGTTGATGAGGATGAACAGTCACAGGAACAATAGCCCTGGTGTTGATGTGGATGTATATTCTCAGGAACAATAGACCTGGTGTTGATGCGGATGAACATTCTCAGGAACAATAGCCCTGCTGTTGATGTGGTTAAACATTCTCAGGAACAATAGCCCAGGTGTTGATGAAGATAAACATTCTCAGGAACAATAGCCCTGTTGTTGATGTGGTTAAACATTCTCAGGAACAATAGCCCTGGTGTTGATGAGGATAAAAGTTCTCAGGAACAATAGCCCTGGTGTTGATGTGGATGAACAGTCTCAGGAACAATAGCCCTGATGTTGATGTGGATGGACATTCTCAGGAACAATAGCCCTGATGTTGATGTGGATGAACAGTCTCAGGAACAATAGCCCTGATGTTTATGTGGATGAACATTCTCAGGAACAATAGCCCTGGTGTTGATGCGGATGAACAATCACAGGAACAATAGCACTGGTGTTGATGTTCATGAACAGTCTCAGGAACAATAGTCCTGGGGTTGATGTGGTCGAACAATCTCAGGAACAATAGCCCTGGTGTTGATGTGGATGAACATTCTCAGGAACAGTAGCCCTGGTGTTGATGTGGATGAACAATTTCAGGAACAGTCGGCCTGGTGTTGATGTGGATGAACAAACTCAGGAACAATAGCCCTGATGTTGATGTGGATGAACAATTTCAGGAACAATAGACCTGGTGTTGATGTGGATGAACAGTCTCAGGAACAGTAGCCCTGGTGTTGATGTGGATGAACAATCTCAGGAACAATAGCCCTGGTGTTGATGTGGATGAACATTCTCAGGAACAATAGCCCTGGTGTTGATGTGGATGAACAAACTCAGGAACAATAGCCCTGGTGTTGATGTGGATGAACATTCTCAGGAACAATAGCCCTGGTGTTGATATGGATGAACAATCTCAGGGGAAATAGCCCTGGTGTTGATGTGGATGAACAGTCTCAGGAACAATAACACTGGTGTTGATGTGGATAAACATTATCAGGAACAATAGCCCTGGTGTTGATGTGGGTGAACAATCTCAGGAACAATAGCCCTTGTGTTGATGTGGATGAACAATCTCAGGAACAATAGCACTGGTGTTGATGAGGATAAACATTCTCAGGAACAATAGCCCTGTTGTTGATGTGGTTAAACATTCTCAGGAACAATAGCCCAGGTGTTGATGAGGATAAACATTCTCAGGCACAATAGCCCTGGTGTTGATGTGGATGAACAGTCTCAGGAACAATATCTCTGATGTTGATGTGGATGGACATTCTCAGGAACAATAGCCCTGATGTTGATGTGGATGAACAGTCTCAGGAACAATAGACCTGATGTTTATGTGGATGAACATTCTCAGGAACAATAGCCCTGGTGTTGATGTGGATGAACAATCACAGGAACAATAGCACTGGTGTTGATGTTCATGAACAGTCTCAGGAACAATAGCCCTGGTGTTGACGTGGTCGAACAATCTCAGGAACAATAGCCCTGGTGTTGATGTGGATGAACATTCTCAGGAACAATAGCCCTCGTGTTGATGTGGATGAACAATCTCAGGAACAGTAGGCCTGGTGTTGATGTGGATGAACAAACTCAGGAACAATAGCCCTGATGTTGATGTGGATGAACAATTTCAGGAACAATAGACCTCGTGTTGATGTGGATGAACAGTCTCAGGAACACAAGCCCTGGTGTTGATGTGGATGAACAATCTCAGGAACAATAGCCCTGATGTTGATGTGGATGAACAGTCTCTGGAACAATAGCCCTGATGTTGATGATGATGAACATTCTCAGGAACAATAGCCCTGGTGTTGATATGGATGATCAATCTCTGGAAAAATAAACCTGGTGTTGATGTGGATGCACATTCTCAGGAGCAATAGACCTGGTGTTGATGTGGATGAACAGTCTCTGTAACAATAACACAGGTGTTGATGTGGATAAACATTCTCAAGAACATTAACCCTGGTGTTGAGGTGGATACACATTCTCAGGAACAATAGCCCTTGTGTTGATGCGGATGAAGAATCTCAGGAACAATAGCCCTTGTGTTGACGAGGATATACATTCTCAGTAACAATAGCCCTGGTGTTGATGTGGTTAAACATTCACAGGAACAATAGCCCTGATGTTGATGAGGATAAACTTTCTCAGGAACAATAGCCCTGGTGTTGATGTGGATGAACAGTCTCAGGAACAATAGCCCTGATGTTTATGTGGATGAACATTCTCAGGAACAATAGCCCTGGTGTTGATGTGGATGAACAATCACAGGAACAATAGCACTGGTGTTGATGTTCATGAACAGTCTCAGGACCAATAGCCCTGGTGTTGATGTGGATGTACAATCTCAGGAACAATAGCCCTGGTGTTGATGTGGATGAAACGTTTCAGCAACTATAGCCCTGCAGTTGATGTGGATGAACAGACTCAGGAACAATAGCCCTGGTGTTGATGTGGATGAACAATCTCAGCAACAATAACCCTGGTGTTGATGTGGATGAACAGTCTCAGCAACAATAGTCCTGGTATTGATGTGGATGAAAAGTCTCAGCAACAATAGCCCTGGTGTTGATGTGGATGAAAAGTCTCAGCAACAATAGCCCTGGTGTTGATGAGGATGAACAGTCACAGGAACAATAGCCCTGGTGTTGATGTGGATGTATATTCTCAGGAACAATAGACCTGGTGTTGATGCGGATGAACATTCTCAGGAACAATAGCCCTGCTGTTGATTTGGAAGAACATTCTCAGGAACAATAGCCCTGCTGTTGATGTGGATGAACATTCTCAGGAACAATAGCCCTGGTGTTGATGCGGATGAACATTCTCAGGAATAATATCCCTGGTATTGATGTGGATGAACAGTCTCAGGAACAATAACCCTGATGTTGATGTGGATGATCAGTCTCAGGAACAATATCCCTGGTGTTGATGTGGATGAACAGTCTCAGGAACAATATCCCTGGTGTTGATGTGGGTGAACAGTCTCAGGAACAATAGCCTTGGTGTTGATGTGGATGAACAGTCTCAGGATCAATCGCCCTGGTGTTAATGTGGATGAACAATCTCAGGAACAATTGCCCTGGTGTTGATGTGGATGAACAGTCTCAGGAACAATAGCCCTGGTGTTGATGTGGGTGAACAGTCTCAGGAACAATAGCCTTGGTGCTGATGTGGATGAGCAATCTCAGCATCAATAGCCCTGGTGTTGATGTGGATGAACAGACTCAGGAACAATAACCCTGGTGTTGATGTGGATAAACATTGTCAGGAACAATAGCCCTGGTGTTGAGGTGGATGAACATTCTCAGGAACAATATCCGTGGTGTTGATGAGGATGAACATTCTCAGGAAGAATAGCCCGTGTGTTGATGTGGATGAACAATCTCAGGAACATGCCCTGGTGTTGATGTTGATGAACAATCTCAGGAACAATAGCCCTGGTGTTGATGTGGATGAACATTCTCAGGAACAATAGCCCTTGTGTTGATGTGGATGAACAATCTCAGGAACAGTAGGTCTGGTGTTGATGTGGATGAACAAACTCAGGAACAATAGCCCTGATGTTGATGTGGATGAACAATTTCAGGAACAATAGACCTCGTGTTGATGTGGATGAACAGTCTCAGGAACACAAGCCCTGGTGTTGATGTGGATGAACAATCTCAGGAACAATAGCCCTGGTGTTGATGTGGATGAACATTCTCAGGAACAATAGCCCTGGTGTTGATGTGGATGAACAATCTCTGGAACAATAGCCCTGGTGTTGATGTGGATGAACAATCTCAGGAACAATTACCCTGGTGTTGATGTGGATGAACTATCTCTGGAACAATAGCCCTGGTGTTGATTTGGATGAACAATCTCATGAACAAAGCCCTGGTGTTGAAGTGGATGAACAGTCTCTGGAACAATAGCCCTGATGTTGATGATCATGAACATTCTCAGGAACAATAGCACTGGTGTTGATGTTGATGGAACAGTCTCAGGAACAATAGCCCTGGTGTTGATGTGGATGAACAATCTCAGGAACAATAGCCCTGGTGTTGATATGGATGATCAATCTCTGGAAAAATAAACCTGGTGTTGATGTGGATACACATTCTCAGGAGCAATAGACCTGGTGTTGATGTGGATGAACAGTCTCTGTAACAATAACACAGGTGTTGATGTGGATAAACATTCACAGGAACAATAACCATGGTGTTGAGGTGGATACACATTCTCAGGAACAATAGCCCTTGTGTTGATGTGGACGAAGAATCTCAGGAACAATAGCCCTTGTGTTGATGTGGTTAAACATTCACAGGAACAATAGCCCTGATGTTGATGAGGATAAACTTTCTCAGGAACAATAGCCCTGGTGTTGATGTGGATGAACAGTCTCAGGAACAATAGCCCTGATGTTTATGTGGATGAACATTCTCAGGAACAATAGCCCTGGTGTTGATGTGGATGAACAATCACAGGAACAATAGCACTGGTGTTGATGTTCATGAACAGTCTCAGGACCAATAGCCCTGGTATTGTTGTGGATGTACAATCTCAGGAACAATAGCCCTGGTGTTGATGTGGATGAAACGTTTCAGCAACTATAGCCCTGCTGTTGATGTGGATGAACAGACTCAGGAACAATAGCCCTGGTGTTGATGTGGATGAACAATCTCAGCAACAATAACCCTGGTGTTGATGTGGATGAACAGTCTCAGCAACAATAGTCCTGGTATTGATGTGGATGAAAAGTCTCAGCAACAATAGCCCTGGTGTTGATGTGGATGAAATGTCTCAGCAACAATAGCCCTGGTGTTGATGAGGATGAACAGTCACAGGAACAATAGCCCTGGTGTTGATGTGGATGTATATTCTCAGGAACAATAGACCTGGTGTTGATGCGGATGAACATTCTCAGGAACAATAGCCCTGCTGTTGATGTGGTTAAACATTCTCAGGAACAATAGCCCAGGTGTTGATGAAGATAAACATTCTCAGGAACAATAGCCCTGTTGTTGATGTGGTTAAACATTCTCAGGAACAATAGCCCTGGTGTTGATGAGGATAAAAGTTCTCAGGAACAATAGCCCTGGTGTTGATGTGGATGAACAGTCTCAGGAACAATAGCCCTGATGTTGATGTGGATGGACATTCTCAGGAACAATAGCCCTGATGTTGATGTGGATGAACAGTCTCAGGAACAATAGCCCTGATGTTTATGTGGATGAACATTCTCAGGAACAATAGCCCTGGTGTTGATGCGGATGAACAATCACAGGAACAATAGCACTGGTGTTGATGTTCATGAACAGTCTCAGGAACAATAGTCCTGGGGTTGATGTGGTCGAACAATCTCAGGAACAATAGCCCTGGTGTTGATGTGGATGAACATTCTCAGGAACAGTAGCCCTGGTGTTGATGTGGATGAACAATTTCAGGAACAGTCGGCCTGGTGTTGATGTGGATGAACAAACTCAGGAACAATAGCCCTGATGTTGATGTGGATGAACAATTTCAGGAACAATAGACCTGGTGTTGATGTGGATGAACAGTCTCAGGAACAGTAGCCCTGGTGTTGATGTGGATGAACAATCTCAGGAACAATAGCCCTGGTGTTGATGTGGATGAACATTCTCAGGAACAATAGCCCTGGTGTTGATGTGGATGAACAAACTCAGGAACAATAGCCCTGGTGTTGATGTGGATGAACATTCTCAGGAACAATAGCCCTGGTGTTGATATGGATGAACAATCTCAGGGGAAATAGCCCTGGTGTTGATGTGGATGAACAGTCTCAGGAACAATAACACTGGTGTTGATGTGGATAAACATTATCAGGAACAATAGCCCTGGTGTTGATGTGGGTGAACAATCTCAGGAACAATAGCCCTTGTGTTGATGTGGATGAACAATCTCAGGAACAATAGCACTGGTGTTGATGAGGATAAACATTCTCAGGAACAATAGCCCTGTTGTTGATGTGGTTAAACATTCTCAGGAACAATAGCCCAGGTGTTGATGAGGATAAACATTCTCAGGCACAATAGCCCTGGTGTTGATGTGGATGAACAGTCTCAGGAACAATATCTCTGATGTTGATGTGGATGGACATTCTCAGGAACAATAGCCCTGATGTTGATGTGGATGAACAGTCTCAGGAACAATAGACCTGATGTTTATGTGGATGAACATTCTCAGGAACAATAGCCCTGGTGTTGATGTGGATGAACAATCACAGGAACAATAGCACTGGTGTTGATGTTCATGAACAGTCTCAGGAACAATAGCCCTGGTGTTGACGTGGTCGAACAATCTCAGGAACAATAGCCCTGGTGTTGATGTGGATGAACATTCTCAGGAACAATAGCCCTCGTGTTGATGTGGATGAACAATCTCAGGAACAGTAGGCCTGGTGTTGATGTGGATGAACAAACTCAGGAACAATAGCCCTGATGTTGATGTGGATGAACAATTTCAGGAACAATAGACCTCGTGTTGATGTGGATGAACAGTCTCAGGAACACAAGCCCTGGTGTTGATGTGGATGAACAATCTCAGGAACAATAGCCCTGATGTTGATGTGGATGAACAGTCTCTGGAACAATAGCCCTGATGTTGATGATGATGAACATTCTCAGGAACAATAGCCCTGGTGTTGATATGGATGATCAATCTCTGGAAAAATAAACCTGGTGTTGATGTGGATGCACATTCTCAGGAGCAATAGACCTGGTGTTGATGTGGATGAACAGTCTCTGTAACAATAACACAGGTGTTGATGTGGATAAACATTCTCAAGAACATTAACCCTGGTGTTGAGGTGGATACACATTCTCAGGAACAATAGCCCTTGTGTTGATGCGGATGAAGAATCTCAGGAACAATAGCCCTTGTGTTGACGAGGATATACATTCTCAGTAACAATAGCCCTGGTGTTGATGTGGTTAAACATTCACAGGAACAATAGCCCTGATGTTGATGAGGATAAACTTTCTCAGGAACAATAGCCCTGGTGTTGATGTGGATGAACAGTCTCAGGAACAATAGCCCTGATGTTTATGTGGATGAACATTCTCAGGAACAATAGCCCTGGTGTTGATGTGGATGAACAATCACAGGAACAATAGCACTGGTGTTGATGTTCATGAACAGTCTCAGGACCAATAGCCCTGGTGTTGATGTGGATGTACAATCTCAGGAACAATAGCCCTGGTGTTGATGTGGATGAAACGTTTCAGCAACTATAGCCCTGCAGTTGATGTGGATGAACAGACTCAGGAACAATAGCCCTGGTGTTGATGTGGATGAACAATCTCAGCAACAATAACCCTGGTGTTGATGTGGATGAACAGTCTCAGCAACAATAGTCCTGGTATTGATGTGGATGAAAAGTCTCAGCAACAATAGCCCTGGTGTTGATGTGGATGAAAAGTCTCAGCAACAATAGCCCTGGTGTTGATGAGGATGAACAGTCACAGGAACAATAGCCCTGGTGTTGATGTGGATGTATATTCTCAGGAACAATAGACCTGGTGTTGATGCGGATGAACATTCTCAGGAACAATAGCCCTGCTGTTGATTTGGAAGAACATTCTCAGGAACAATAGCCCTGCTGTTGATGTGGATGAACATTCTCAGGAACAATAGCCCTGGTGTTGATGCGGATGAACATTCTCAGGAATAATATCCCTGGTATTGATGTGGATGAACAGTCTCAGGAACAATAACCCTGATGTTGATGTGGATGATCAGTCTCAGGAACAATATCCCTGGTGTTGATGTGGATGAACAGTCTCAGGAACAATATCCCTGGTGTTGATGTGGGTGAACAGTCTCAGGAACAATAGCCTTGGTGTTGATGTGGATGAACAGTCTCAGGATCAATCGCCCTGGTGTTAATGTGGATGAACAATCTCAGGAACAATTGCCCTGGTGTTGATGTGGATGAACAGTCTCAGGAACAATAGCCCTGGTGTTGATGTGGGTGAACAGTCTCAGGAACAATAGCCTTGGTGCTGATGTGGATGAGCAATCTCAGCATCAATAGCCCTGGTGTTGATGTGGATGAACAGACTCAGGAACAATAACCCTGGTGTTGATGTGGATAAACATTGTCAGGAACAATAGCCCTGGTGTTGAGGTGGATGAACATTCTCAGGAACAATATCCGTGGTGTTGATGAGGATGAACATTCTCAGGAAGAATAGCCCGTGTGTTGATGTGGATGAACAATCTCAGGAACATGCCCTGGTGTTGATGTTGATGAACAGTCTCTGGAACAACAGCCCTGGTGTTGATGAGGAAAATCATTCTCAGGAACAATAGCCCTGGAGTTGATGTGGATGAACAATCTCAGGAACAATTGCCCTGGTGTTGATGTGGATGATCAGTCTCAGGAACAATATCCCTGGTGTTGATGTGGATGAACTGTCTGAGGAACAATATCCCTGTTGTTGATGTGGGTGAACAGTCTCAGGAACAATAGCCTTGGTGTTGATGTGGATGAACAGTCTCAGGATCAATAGCCCTGGTGTTAATGTGGATGAACATTCTCAGGAACAATTGCCCTGGTGTTGATGTGGATGAACAGTCTCAGGAACAATAGCCCTGGTGTTGATGTGGATGAACAGTCTCAGGAACAATAGCCCTGCTGTTGATGTGGATGAACATTCTCAGGAACAATAGCCCTGGTGTTGATGCGGATGAACATTCTCAGGAATAATATCCCTGGTATTGAAGTGGATGAACAGTCTCAGGAACAATAACCCTGATGTTGATGTGGATGATCAGTCTCAGGAACAATATCCCTGGTGTTGATGTGGATGAACAGTCTCAGGAACAATATCCCTGGTGTTGATGTGGGTGAACAGTCTCAGGAACAATAGCCTTGGTGTTGATGTGGATGAACAGTCACAGGATCAATCGCCTTGGTGTTAATGTGGATGAACAATCTCAGGAACAATTGCCCTGGTGTTGATGTGGATGAACAGTCTCAGGAACAATAGCCCTGGTGTTGATGTGGGTGAACAGTCTCAGGAACAATAGCCTTGGTGCTGATGTGGATGAGCAATCTCAGCATCAATAGCCCTGGTGTTGATGTGGATGAACAGACTCAGGAACAATAACCCTGGTGTTGATGTGGATAAACATTGTCAGGAACAATAGCCCTGGTGTTGAGGTGGATGAACATTCTCAGGAACAATATCCGTGGTGTAGATGAGGATGAACATTCTCAGGAAGAATAGCCCGTGTGTTGATGTGGATGAACAATCTCAGGAACATGCCCTGGTGTTGATGTTGATGAACAATCTCAGGAACAATAGCCCTGGTGTTGATGTGGATGAACAGTCTCTGGAACAACAGCCCTGGTGTTGATGAGGAAAATCATTCTCAGGAACAATAGCCCTGGTGTTGATGTGGATGAAGAATCTCAGGAACAATTGCCCTGGAGTTGATGTGGATGTACTGTCTCAGGAACAATAGCCCTGGTGTTGATGTGGATGATCAGTCTCAGGAACAATATCCCTGGTGTTGATGTGGATGAACTGTCTGAGGAACAATATCCCTGTTGTTGATGTGGGTGAACAGTCTCAGGAACAATAGCCTTGGTGTTGATGTGGATGAACAGTCTCAGGATCAATAGCCCTGGTGTTAATGTGGATGTACATTCTCAGGAACAATTGCCCTGGTGTTGATGTGGATGAACAGTCTCAGGAACAATAGCCCTGGTGTTGATGTGGATGAACAGTCTCAGGAACAATAGCCCTGGTGTTGATGTGGGTGAACAGTGTAAGGAACAATAGCCTTGGTGCTGATGTGGATGAGCAATCTCAGCATCAATAGCCCTGGTGTTGATGTGGATAAACATTGTCAGGAACAATAGCCCTGGTGTTGATGTGGATGAACATTTCTCAGGAACAATAGCCCGTGTGTTGATGTGGATGAACAATCTCAGGAACAGGCCCTGGTGTTGATGTTGATGAACAATCTCAGCATCAAGAGCCCTGGTGTTGATGTGGATGTACAGGCTCAGGAACAATAACCCTGGTGTTGATGTGGATAAACATTATCGGGAACAATAGCCCTGGTGTTGAGGTTGATGAACATTCTCAGGAACAATAACCCTGGTTTTGATGTGGTTAAACATTCTCAGGAACAATAACCCTGATGTTGATGTGGATAAACATTCTCAGGAACAATAGACCTGCTGTTGATGTGGATGAACAGTCTCAGGAACAACAGCCCTGTTGTTGATGTGGATGAAGAGTCTCAGGAACAATAACCCTGGTGTTGATGTGAAGAAACATTCTCAGGAGCAATAACCCTGGTGTTGACGTGGATAAACATTCTCAGGAACAATAACCCTGGTGTTGATGTGGAAAAACATTCACAGGAAGAATAACCCATGTGTTAATGTGGATAAACATTCTCAGGAACAATAGATCTGGTGTTGATGTGGATGAACAGTCTCAGCAACAATAGCTCTGGTGTTGACGTGGATGAACATTCTCAGGAACAATAACCCTTTTGTTGATGTGGAAAACATTCTCAGTAACAATATCCCTGGTATTGATGTGGATAGACATTCTCAGGAACAATAGACCTGGTGTTGATGTGGATGAACAGTCTCAGTGACAATAACACTGGTGTTGATGTGGATAAACATTCTCAGGAACAATAATACTGGTGTTGATGTGGATACACATTCTCAGGGGCAATAGCCCTGGTGTTGATGTGGATGAACAATCTCAGGAACAATAGACCTGGTGTTGATGTGGATGAACAATCTCAGGAACAACAGCCCGTGTGTTGATGTGGATGTACACTCTCTGGAACAACAGCCCTGGTGTTGATGTGGATGAACAATCTCAGCAACAATAGTCCTGGTTTTGATGTGGATGAAAAGTTTCAGCAACAGTAGCCCTGCAGTGGATGTGGATGAACAGTCTCAGGAACAATAGCCCTGTTGTTGATGTGGCTGAACAGTCACAGCAACAATAGTCCTGGTGTTGATGTGGATGAAATGTCCCAGGAACAATAGTCCTTGTGTTGATGTGGATGAAGATTTTCAGGAACAATAGTCCTGGTGTTGATGTGGATGAACATTCTCAGGAACAATAGCCCGTGTGTTGATGTTGATGAACAATCTCAGGAACAATAACCCTGGTGTTGATGTGGATGAAAATTCTCAGCAACAATAGTCCTTGGGTTGATGTGGATGAAAAGTTTCAGCAACAATAGCCCTGCAGTTGATGTGCATGAACAGACTCAGGAACAATAGCCCTGGTGTTGATGTGGATGAACAATCTCAGCAACAATTACCCTGGTGTTGATGTGGATGAAAATTCTCAGCAACAATAGTCCTTGGGTTGATGTGGATGTAAAGTTTCAGCAACAATAGCCCTGCAGTTGATGTGGATGAACAGACTCAGGAACAATAGCCCTGGTGTTGATGTGGATGAACAATCTCTGCAACAATAACCCTGGTGTTGATGTGGATGAACAGTCTCAGCAACAATAGTCCTGGTGTTGATGTGGATGAACAGTCTCAGCAACAATAGTCCTGGTGTTGATGTGGATGAACAGTCTCATCAACAATAGCCCTGGTGTTGATGTGGATGAACATTCACAGGAACAATAGCCCTGGTGTTGATGTGGAAGTATATTCTCAGGAACAATATCCCTGGTGTTGATGTGGATGAACAGTCTCAGCAACAATAGCACTGGTGTTGATGTGGATGAAGATTCTCATGAACAATAACCCTGGTTTTGATGTGGATATACATTCTCAGAAAAATAACCCTGGTGTTGATGTGGATAAAATATTCTCAGGAACAATAACCCTGGTGTTGATGTGGTTAAACATTCTCAGGAACAATAACCCTGATGTTGATGTGGATAAACATTCTCAGGAACAATAGATCTGCTGTTGATGTGGATGAACAGTCTCAGGAACAACAGCCCTGTTGTTGATGTGGATGAAGACTCTCAGGAACAATAACACTGGTGTTGATGTGGATAAACATTCTCAGGAGCAACAACCCTGGTGTTGATGTGGATAAACATTCTCAGGAACAATAACCCTGGTGTTGATGTGGAAAAACATTCACAGGAACAATAACCCATGTGTTGATGTGGATAAACATTCTCAGGAACAATAGATCTGGTGTTGATGTGGATAAACAGTCTCAGCAACAATAGCTCTGGTGTTGATGTGGATGAACATTCTCTAGAACAATAACCCTTTTGTTGATGTGGAAAACATTCTCAGGAACAATATCCCTGGTATTGATGTGGATAGACATTCTCAGGAACAATAGACCTGGTGTTGATGTGGATGAACAGTCTCAGTGAAAATAACACTGGAGTTGATGTGGATAAACATTCTCAGGAACAATAATACTGGTGTTGATGTGGATACACATTCTCAGGAACAATAGCCCTGGTGTTGATGTGGATGAACAATCTCAGGAACAATAGACCTGGTGTTGATGTGGATGAACAGTCAAAGGAACAATAACCCTGGTGTTGATGTGGATGTACAATCTCAGGAACAATAGCCCTGTTGTTTATGTGGATGAACAATCTCAGGAACAATAGCCCTGGTGTTGATGTGAATGAACAATCTCAGGAACAATAGCCCTGGTGTTGATTTGGATGAACAATCTCAGGAACAAAGCCCTGGTGTTGGTGTGGATGAACAGTCTCAGCAACAATAGCACTGATGTTTATGTGGATGAACATTCTCAGGAACAATAGCACTGGTGTTGATGTTCATGAACAGTCTCAGGACCAATAGCCCCGGTGTTGATGTGGATGTACAATCTCAGGAACAATAGCCCTGGTGTTGATGTGGATGAAACGTTTCAGCAACTATAGCCCTGCAGTTGATGTGGATGAACAGACTCAGGAACAATAGCCCTGGTGTTGATGTGAATGAACAATCTCAGCAACAATAACCCTGGTGTTGATCTGGATGAACAGTCTCAGCAACAATAGTCCTGGTATTGATGTAGATGTAAAGTCTCAGCAACAATAGCCCTGGTGTTGATGTGGATGAAAAGTCTCAGCAACAATAGCCCTGGTGTTGATGAGGATGAACAGTCACAGGAACAATAGCCCTGGTGTTGATGTGGATGTATATTCTCAGGAACAATAGCCCTGGTGTTGATGCGGATGAACATTCTCAGGAACAATAGCCCTGCTGTTGATTTGGAAGAACATTCTCAGGAACAATAGCCCTGCTGTTGATGTGGATGAACATTCTCAGGAACAATAGCCCTGGTGTTGATGCGGATGAACATTCTCAGGAACAATATCCCTGGTATTGATGTGGATGAACAGTCTCAGGAACAATAACCCTGATGTTGATGTGGATGATCAATCTCAGGAACAATATCCCTGGTGTTGATGTGGATGAACAGTCTCAGGAACAATATCCCTGGTGTTGATGTGGGTGAACAGTCTCAGGAACAATAGCATTGGTGTTGATGTGGATGAACATTCTCAGGAGCAACAACCCTGGTGTTGATGTGGATAAACATTCTCAGGAACAATAACCCTGGTGTTGATGTGGAAAAACATTCACAGGAACAATAACCCATGTGTTGATGTGGATGAACAGTCTCAGCAACAATAGCTCTGGTGTTGATGTGGATGAACATTCTCTAGAACAATAACCCTTTTGTTGATGTGGAAAACATTCTCAGGAACAATATCCCTGGTATTGATGTGGATAGACATTCTCAGGAACAATAGACCTGGTGTTGATGTGGATGAACAGTCTCAGTGACAATAACACTGGTGTTGATGTGGATAAACATTCTCAGGAACAATAATACTGGTGTTGATGTGGATACACATTCTCAGGAACAATAGCCCTGGTGTTGATGTGGATGAACAATCTCAGGAACAATAGACCTGGTGTTGATGTGGATGAACAGTCAAAGGAACAATAACCCTAGTGTTGATGTGGATGTACAATCTCAGGAACAATAGCCCTGTTGTTTATGTGGATGAACAATCTCAGGAACAATAGCCCTGGTGTTGATGTGGATGAACAATCTCAGGAACAATAACCCTGGTGTTGATGTGGATAAACATTGTCAGGAACAATAGCCCTGGTGTTGAGGTGGATGAACATTCTCAGGAACAATATCCGTGGTGTAGATGAGGATGAACATTCTCAGGAAGAATAGCCCGTGTGTTGATGTGGATGAACAATCTCAGGAACATGCCCTGGTGTTGATGTTGATGAACAATCTCAGGAACAATAGCCCTGGTGTTGATGTGGATGAACAGTCTCTGGAACAACAGCCCTGGTGTTGATGAGGAAAATCATTCTCAGGAACAATAGCCCTGGTGTTGATGTGGATGAAGAATCTCAGGAACAATTGCCCTGGAGTTGATGTGGATGTACTGTCTCAGGAACAATAGCCCTGGTGTTGATGTGGATGATCAGTCTCAGGAACAATATCCCTGGTGTTGATGTGGATGAACTGTCTGAGGAACAATATCCCTGTTGTTGATGTGGGTGAACAGTCTCAGGAACAATAGCCTTGGTGTTGATGTGGATGAACAGTCTCAGGATCAATAGCCCTGGTGTTAATGTGGATGTACATTCTCAGGAACAATTGCCCTGGTGTTGATGTGGATGAACAGTCTCAGGAACAATAGCCCTGGTGTTGATGTGGATGAACAGTCTCAGGAACAATAGCCCTGGTGTTGATGTGGGTGAACAGTGTAAGGAACAATAGCCTTGGTGCTGATGTGGATGAGCAATCTCAGCATCAATAGCCCTGGTGTTGATGTGGATAAACATTGTCAGGAACAATAGCCCTGGTGTTGATGTGGATGAACATTTCTCAGGAACAATAGCCCGTGTGTTGATGTGGATGAACAATCTCAGGAACAGGCCCTGGTGTTGATGTTGATGAACAATCTCAGCATCAAGAGCCCTGGTGTTGATGTGGATGTACAGGCTCAGGAACAATAACCCTGGTGTTGATGTGGATAAACATTATCGGGAACAATAGCCCTGGTGTTGAGGTTGATGAACATTCTCAGGAACAATAACCCTGGTTTTGATGTGGTTAAACATTCTCAGGAACAATAACCCTGATGTTGATGTGGATAAACATTCTCAGGAACAATAGACCTGCTGTTGATGTGGATGAACAGTCTCAGGAACAACAGCCCTGTTGTTGATGTGGATGAAGAGTCTCAGGAACAATAACCCTGGTGTTGATGTGAAGAAACATTCTCAGGAGCAATAACCCTGGTGTTGACGTGGATAAACATTCTCAGGAACAATAACCCTGGTGTTGATGTGGAAAAACATTCACAGGAAGAATAACCCATGTGTTAATGTGGATAAACATTCTCAGGAACAATAGATCTGGTGTTGATGTGGATGAACAGTCTCAGCAACAATAGCTCTGGTGTTGACGTGGATGAACATTCTCAGGAACAATAACCCTTTTGTTGATGTGGAAAACATTCTCAGTAACAATATCCCTGGTATTGATGTGGATAGACATTCTCAGGAACAATAGACCTGGTGTTGATGTGGATGAACAGTCTCAGTGACAATAACACTGGTGTTGATGTGGATAAACATTCTCAGGAACAATAATACTGGTGTTGATGTGGATACACATTCTCAGGGGCAATAGCCCTGGTGTTGATGTGGATGAACAATCTCAGGAACAATAGACCTGGTGTTGATGTGGATGAACAATCTCAGGAACAACAGCCCGTGTGTTGATGTGGATGTACACTCTCTGGAACAACAGCCCTGGTGTTGATGTGGATGAACAATCTCAGCAACAATAGTCCTGGTTTTGATGTGGATGAAAAGTTTCAGCAACAGTAGCCCTGCAGTGGATGTGGATGAACAGTCTCAGGAACAATAGCCCTGTTGTTGATGTGGCTGAACAGTCACAGCAACAATAGTCCTGGTGTTGATGTGGATGAAATGTCCCAGGAACAATAGTCCTTGTGTTGATGTGGATGAAGATTTTCAGGAACAATAGTCCTGGTGTTGATGTGGATGAACATTCTCAGGAACAATAGCCCGTGTGTTGATGTTGATGAACAATCTCAGGAACAATAACCCTGGTGTTGATGTGGATGAAAATTCTCAGCAACAATAGTCCTTGGGTTGATGTGGATGAAAAGTTTCAGCAACAATAGCCCTGCAGTTGATGTGCATGAACAGACTCAGGAACAATAGCCCTGGTGTTGATGTGGATGAACAATCTCAGCAACAATTACCCTGGTGTTGATGTGGATGAAAATTCTCAGCAACAATAGTCCTTGGGTTGATGTGGATGTAAAGTTTCAGCAACAATAGCCCTGCAGTTGATGTGGATGAACAGACTCAGGAACAATAGCCCTGGTGTTGATGTGGATGAACAATCTCTGCAACAATAACCCTGGTGTTGATGTGGATGAACAGTCTCAGCAACAATAGTCCTGGTGTTGATGTGGATGAACAGTCTCAGCAACAATAGTCCTGGTGTTGATGTGGATGAACAGTCTCATCAACAATAGCCCTGGTGTTGATGTGGATGAACATTCACAGGAACAATAGCCCTGGTGTTGATGTGGAAGTATATTCTCAGGAACAATATCCCTGGTGTTGATGTGGATGAACAGTCTCAGCAACAATAGCACTGGTGTTGATGTGGATGAAGATTCTCATGAACAATAACCCTGGTTTTGATGTGGATATACATTCTCAGAAAAATAACCCTGGTGTTGATGTGGATAAAATATTCTCAGGAACAATAACCCTGGTGTTGATGTGGTTAAACATTCTCAGGAACAATAACCCTGATGTTGATGTGGATAAACATTCTCAGGAACAATAGATCTGCTGTTGATGTGGATGAACAGTCTCAGGAACAACAGCCCTGTTGTTGATGTGGATGAAGACTCTCAGGAACAATAACACTGGTGTTGATGTGGATAAACATTCTCAGGAGCAACAACCCTGGTGTTGATGTGGATAAACATTCTCAGGAACAATAACCCTGGTGTTGATGTGGAAAAACATTCACAGGAACAATAACCCATGTGTTGATGTGGATAAACATTCTCAGGAACAATAGATCTGGTGTTGATGTGGATAAACAGTCTCAGCAACAATAGCTCTGGTGTTGATGTGGATGAACATTCTCTAGAACAATAACCCTTTTGTTGATGTGGAAAACATTCTCAGGAACAATATCCCTGGTATTGATGTGGATAGACATTCTCAGGAACAATAGACCTGGTGTTGATGTGGATGAACAGTCTCAGTGACAATAACACTGGTGTTGATGTGGATAAACATTCTCAGGAACAATAATACTGGTGTTGATGTGGATACACATTCTCAGGAACAATAGCCCTGGTGTTGATGTGGATGAACAATCTCAGGAACAATAGACCTGGTGTTGATGTGGATGAACAGTCAAAGGAACAATAACCCTGGTGTTGATGTGGATGTACAATCTCAGGAACAATAGCCCTGTTGTTTATGTGGATGAACAATCTCAGGAACAATAGCCCTGGTGTTGATGTGAATGAACAATCTCAGGAACAATAGCCCTGGTGTTGATTTGGATGAACAATCTCAGGAACAAAGCCCTGGTGTTGGTGTGGATGAACAGTCTCAGCAACAATAGCACTGATGTTTATGTGGATGAACATTCTCAGGAACAATAGCACTGGTGTTGATGTTCATGAACAGTCTCAGGACCAATAGCCCCGGTGTTGATGTGGATGTACAATCTCAGGAACAATAGCCCTGGTGTTGATGTGGATGAAACGTTTCAGCAACTATAGCCCTGCAGTTGATGTGGATGAACAGACTCAGGAACAATAGCCCTGGTGTTGATGTGAATGAACAATCTCAGCAACAATAACCCTGGTGTTGATGTGGATGAACAGTCTCAGCAACAATAGTCCTGGTATTGATGTAGATGTAAAGTCTCAGCAACAATAGCCCTGGTGTTGATGTGGATGAAAAGTCTCAGCAACAATAGCCCTGGTGTTGATGAGGATGAACAGTCACAGGAACAATAGCCCTGGTGTTGATGTGGATGTATATTCTCAGGAACAATAGCCCTGGTGTTGATGCGGATGAACATTCTCAGGAACAATAGCCCTGCTGTTGATTTGGAAGAACATTCTCAGGAACAATAGCCCTGCTGTTGATGTGGATGAACATTCTCAGGAACAATAGCCCTGGTGTTGATGCGGATGAACATTCTCAGGAACAATATCCCTGGTATTGATGTGGATGAACAGTCTCAGGAACAATAACCCTGATGTTGATGTGGATGATCAATCTCAGGAACAATATCCCTGGTGTTGATGTGGATGAACAGTCTCAGGAACAATATCCCTGGTGTTGATGTGGGTGAACAGTCTCAGGAACAATAGCATTGGTGTTGATGTGGATGAACATTCTCAGGAGCAACAACCCTGGTGTTGATGTGGATAAACATTCTCAGGAACAATAACCCTGGTGTTGATGTGGAAAAACATTCACAGGAACAATAACCCATGTGTTGATGTGGATGAACAGTCTCAGCAACAATAGCTCTGGTGTTGATGTGGATGAACATTCTCTAGAACAATAACCCTTTTGTTGATGTGGAAAACATTCTCAGGAACAATATCCCTGGTATTGATGTGGATAGACATTCTCAGGAACAATAGACCTGGTGTTGATGTGGATGAACAGTCTCAGTGACAATAACACTGGTGTTGATGTGGATAAACATTCTCAGGAACAATAATACTGGTGTTGATGTGGATACACATTCTCAGGAACAATAGCCCTGGTGTTGATGTGGATGAACAATCTCAGGAACAATAGACCTGGTGTTGATGTGGATGAACAGTCAAAGGAACAATAACCCTAGTGTTGATGTGGATGTACAATCTCAGGAACAATAGCCCTGTTGTTTATGTGGATGAACAATCTCAGGAACAATAGCCCTGGTGTTGATGTGGATGAACAATCTCAGGAACAATAGCCCTGGTGTTGATTTGGATGAACAATCTCAGGAACAAAGCCCTGGTGTTGGTGTGGATGAACAGTCTCAGCAACAATAGCACTGATGTTTATGTGGATGAACATTCTCAGGAACAATAGCACTGGTGTTGATATTCATGAACAGTCTCAGGACCAATAGCCCTGGTGTTGATGTGGATGTACAATCTCAGGAACAATAGCCCTGGTGTTGATGTGGATGAAACGTTTCAGCAACTATAGCCCTGCAGTTGATGTGGATGAACAGACTCAGGAACAATAGCCCTGGTGTTGATGTGAATGAACAATCTCAGCAACAATAACCCTGGTGTTGATGTGGATGAACAGTCTCAGCAACAATAGTCCTGGTATTGATGTAGATGTAAAGTCTCAGCAACAATAGCCCTGGTGTTGATGTGGATGAAAAGTCTCAGCAACAATAGCCCTGGTGTTGATGAGGATGAACAGTCACAGGAACAATAGCCCTGGTGTTGATGTGGATGTATATTCTCAGGAACAATAGCCCTGGTGTTGATGCGGATGAACATTCTCAGGAACAATAGCCCTGCTGTTGATTTGGAAGAACATTCTCAGGAACAATAGCCCTGCTGTTGATGTGGATGAACATTCTCAGGAACAATAGCCCTGGTGTTGATGCGGATGAACATTCTCAGGAACAATATCCCTGGTATTGATGTGGATGAACAGTCTCAGGAACAATAACCCTGATGTTGATGTGGATGATCAATCTCAGGAACAATATCCCTGGTGTTGATGTGGATGAACAGTCTCAGGAACAATATCCCTGGTGTTGATGTGGGTGAACAGTCTCAGGAACAATAGCCCTGGTGTTGATGTGGGTGAACAGTCTCAGGGACAATAGCCTTGGTGCTGATGTGGTTGAGCAATCTCAGCATCAATAGCCCTGGTGTTGAAGTGGATGAACAGACTCAGGAACAATAACCCTGGTGTTGATGTGGATAAACATTGTCAGGAACAATAGCCCTGGTGTTGAGGTGGATGAACATTCTCAGGAACAATAGCCCGTGTGTTGATGTGGATGAACAATCTCAGGAACAGGCTCTGGTGTTGATGTTGATGAACAATCTCATGAACAATAGCGCTGGTGTTTATGTGGATGAACAGTCTCTGGAACAACAGCCCTGGTGTTGATGAGGAAAATCATTCTCAGGAACAATAGCCCTGGTGTTGATGTGGATGAACAATCTCAGGAACAATGGCCCTGGTGTTGAGTGGATGTACAGTCTCAGGAACAATAGCCCTGGTGTTGATTTGGATGATCAGTCTCAGGAACAATATCCCTGGTGTTGATGTGGATGAACAGTCTTAGGCACAATATCCCTGTTGTTGATGTGGGTGAAATGTCCCAGGAACAATAGTCCTGGTGTTGATGTGGATGAAGATTTTCAGGAACAATAGCCCTGGTGTTGATGTGGATGAACATTCTCAGGAACAATAGCCCGTGTGTTGATGTTGATGAACAATCTCAGGAATAATAACCCTGGTGTTGATGTGGATGAAAATTCTCAGCAACAATAGTCCTTGGGTTGATGTGGATGAAAAGTTTCAGCAACAATAGCCCTGCAGTTGATGTGGATGAACAGATTCAGGAACAATAGCCCTGGTGTTGATGTGGATGAACAATCTCAGCAACAATAACCCTGGTGTTGATGTGGATGAAAATTCTCAGCAACAATAGTCCTTGGGTTGATGTGGATGAAAAGTTTCAGCAACAATAGCCCTGCAGTTGATGTGGATGAACAGACTCAGGAACAATAGCCCTGGTGTTGATGTGGATGAACAATCTCAGCAACAATATCCCTGGTGTTGATGTGGATGAACAGTCTCAGCAACAATAGTCCTAGTGTTGATGTGGATGAACAGTCTCAGCAACAATAGTCCTGGTGTTGATGTGGATGAACAGTCTCAGCAACAATAGCCCTGGTGTTGATGTGGATGAACATTCACAGGAACAATAGCCCTGGTGTTGATGTGGATGTATATTCTCAGGAACAATATCGCTGGTGTTGATGTGGATGAACAGTCTCAGCAACAATAGCACTGGTGTTGATGTGGATGAAGATTCTCATGAACAATAACCCTGGTTTTGATGTGGATATACATTCTCAGAAAAATAACCCTGGTATTGATGTGGATAAACATTCTCAGGAACAATAACCCTGGTGTTGATGTGGTTAAACATTCTCAGGAACAATAACCCTGATGTTGATGTGGAAGAACATTCTCAGGAACAATAGCCCTGGTGTTGATGTGGATGAAATGTCTCAGGAACAATAGCCCTTGTGTTGATGTGGATGAAGAATCTCAGGAACAATAGCCCTGGTGTTGATGAGGATAAACATTCTCAGGAACAATAGCCCTGTTGTTGATGTGGTTAAACATTCTCAGGAACAATAGCCCTGGTGTTGATGAGGATGAACATTCTCAGGAACAATAGCCCTGGTGTTGATGTGGATGAAATGTCTCAGGAACAATAGCCCTGATGTTGATGTGGATGGACATTCTCAGGAACAATAGCCCTGATGTGGATGTGGATGAACAGTCTCAGGAACAATAGCCCTGATGTGTATGTGGATGAACATTCTCAGGAACAATAGCCCTGGTGTTGATGTGGATGAACAATCACAGGAACAATAGCACTGGTGTTGATGTTCATGAACAGTCTCAGGAACAATAGCCCTGGTGTTGATGTGGTCGAACAATCTCAGGAACAATAGCCCTGGTGTTGATGTGGATGAACATTCTCAGGAAGAATAGCCCTGGTGTTGATGTGGATGAACAAACTCAGGAACAGTAGGCCTGGTGTTGATGTGGATAAACTGTCTCAGGAACAATAGCCCTGATGTTGATGTGGATGAACAATCTCAGGAACAATAGCCCTGGTGTTGATGTGGATGAACATTCTCAGGAACAATAGCCCTGGTGTTGATGTGGATGAACAATCTCAGGAACAATAGCCCTGGTGTTGATGTGGATGAACAATCTCAGGAACAATTACCCTGGTGTTGATGTGGATGAACAATCTCAAAAACAATAGCCCTGGTGTTGATTTGGATGAACAATCTCAGGAACAAAGCCCATGTGTTGATGTGGATGAACAGTCTCTGGAACAATAGCCCTGATGTTGATGAGGATGAACATTCTCTGGAACAATAGCCCTTGTGTTGATGTGGATGAATATTCTTAGGAACAATAGTCCTGATGCTGATGTGGATGAACATTCTCAGGAACAATAGCTCTGGTGTTGATGTGGATGAACAATCACAGGAACAATAGCACTGGTGTTGATATGGATGATCAATCTCAGGACAAATAACCCTGGTGTTGATGTGGATACATATTCTCAGGAGCAATAGACCTGGTGTTGATGTGGATGAACAGTCTCTGTAACAATAACACTGGTGTTGATGTGAATAAACATTCTCAGGAACAATAACCCTGGTGTTGAGGTGGATACACATTCTCAGGAACAATAGCCCTGGTGTTGATGTGGATGAACAATCTCAGGAACAATAGCCCTGGTGTTGATGTGGATGACCAATCTCAGGAACAATAGCCCTTGTGTTGATGACGATATACATTCTCAGGAACAATAGACCTGGTGTTGATGTGGTTAAACATTCACAGGAATAGTAGCCCTGGTGTTGAAGAGGATAAACATTCTCAGGAACAATAGCCCTGGTGTTGATGTGGATGAACAGTCTCAGGAACAATAGCCCTGATGTTGATGTGGATGGACATTCTCAGGAACAATAGCCCTGGAGTTGATGTGGATGAACAGTCTCAGGGACAATAGCCCTGGTGTTGATGTGGATGAACAATCTCAGGAACAGTAGCCCTGGTGTTGATGTGGTTGAACAATCTCATGAACAATAGCCCTGGTGTTGATGTGGATGAACAATCTCAGGAACAATAGAACTGGTGTTGATGTGGATGAACATTCTCAGGAAAAATAACCCTGGTGTTGATGTGGATGAACAAACTCAGGAACAGTAGGCCTGGTGTTGATGTGGATGAACATTCTCAGGAACAATAGCCCTGATGTTGATTTGGATGAACAATCTCAGGAACAATAGAACTGGTGTTGATGTGGATGAACAGTTTCAGGAACAATAGCCCTTGTGTTGATGTGGATGTGCAATCTCAGGAACAATAGCCCTGGTGTTGCTGTGGATAAACTGTCTCAGGAACAATAGCCCTGATGTTGATGTGGATGAACAATCTCAGGAACAATAGCCCTGGTGTTGATGTGGATGAACATTCTCAGGAACAATAGCCCTGGTGTTGATGTGGATGAACAATCTCAGGAACAATAGCCCTGGTGTTGATATGGATGAACAATCTCAGGAACAATTACCCTGGTGTTGATGTGGATGAACAATCTCAAAAACAATAGCCCTGGTGTTGATTTGGATGAACAATCTCAGGAACAAAGCCCATGTTTTGATGTGGATGAACAGTCTCTGGAACAATAGCCCTGATGTTGATGAGGATGAACATTCTCTGGAACAATAGCCCTTGTGTTGATGTGGATGAATATTCTTAGGAACAATAGTCCTGATGCTGATGTGGATGAACATTCTCAGGAACAATAGCTCTGGTGTTGATGTGGATGAACAATCACAGGAACAATAGCACTGGTGTTGATATGGATGATCAATCTCAGGACAAATAACCCTGGTGTTGATGTGGATACATATTCTCAGGAGCAATAGACCTGGTGTTGATGTGGATGAACAGTCTCTGTAACAATAACACTGGTGTTGATGTGAATAAACATTCTCAGGAACAATAACCCTGGTGTTGAGGTGGATACACATTCTCAGGAACAATAGCCCTGGTGTTGATGTGGATGAACAATCTCAGGAACAATAGCCCTGGTGTTGATGTGGATGACCAATCTCAGGAACAATAGCCCTTGTGTTGATGACGATATACATTCTCAGGAACAATAGACCTGGTGTTGATGTGGTTAAACATTCACAGGAATAGTAGCCCTGGTGTTGAAGAGGATAAACATTCTCAGGAACAATAGCCCTGGTGTTGATGTGGATGAACAGTCTCAGGAACAATAGCCCTGATGTTGATGTGGATGGACATTCTCAGGAACAATAGCCCTGGTGTTGATGTGGATGAACAGTCTCAGGGACAATAGCCCTGGTGTTGATGTGGATGAACAATGTCAGGAACAGTAGCCCTGGTGTTGATGTGGTTGAACAATCTCAGGAACAATAGCCCTGGTGTTGATGTGGATGAACAATCTCAGGAACAATAGAACTGGTGTTGATGTGGATGAACATTCTCAGGAAAAATAACCCTGGTGTTGATGTGGATGTACAATCTAAGGAACAATAGCCCTGGTGTTGATGTGGATGAACAACCTCAGGAACAATTACCCTGGTGTTGATTTGGATGAATAATCTCAGGAACAATAGCCCTGGTGTTGATTTGGATGAACAATTTCAGGAACAAAGCCCTGGTGTTGATGTGGATGAATAGTCTCAGGAACAATAGCGCTGATGTTGATGTGGATGGAGATTCTCAGGAACAATAACCATTGTGTTGATGTGGATGAACAGTCTCAGGAACAACAGTCCTGATGTGATGTGGATGAACATTCTCAGGAACAATATTCCAGGTGTTGATGTGGATGAACAGTCACAGCAACAATAGTCCTGGTGTTGATGTGGATGAAAATTCTCAGCAACAATAGTCCTTGGGTTGATGTGGATGAAAAATTTCAGCAACAATAGCCCTGCAGTTGATGTGGATGAACAGACTCAGGAACAATAGCCCTGGTGTTGATGTGGATGAACAATCTCAGCAACAATAACGCTGGTGTTGATGTGGATGAAAATTCTCAGCAACAATGGTCCAGGTGTTGATGTGGATGAACAGTCTCAGCAACAATATTCCTTGGGTTGATGTGGATGAAACATTTCAGCAACAATAGCCCTGCAGTTGATGTGGATGAACAGACTCAGGAACAATAGCCCTGGTGTTGATGTGGATGAACAATCTCAGCCACAATAACGCTGGTGTTGATGTGGATGAAAATTCTCAGCAACAATAGTCCAGGTGTTGATGTGGATGAACAGTCTCAGCAACAATAGTCCTGGTGTTGATGTGGATGAACAGTCTCAGCAACAATAGCCCTGGTGTTCATGTGGATGAACATTCACAGGAACAATAGCCCTGGTGTTGATGTGGATGTATATTCTCAGGAAAAATATCCCTGGTGTTGATGTGGATGAACAGTCTCAGCAACAATAGCACTGGTGTTGATGTGGATGAAGATTCTCATGAACAATAACCCTGGTTTTGATGTGGATAAACATTCTCAGGAACAATAACCCTTGTGTTGATGTGGTTAAACATTCTCAGGAACAATAGACCTGCTGTTGATATGGATGAACAGTCTCAGGAACAACAGCCCTGTTGTTGATGTGGATGAAGACTCTCAGGAACAATAACCCTGGTGTTGATGTGGATAAACATTCTCAGGAACAATAACCCTGGTGTTGATGTGGAAAAATATTCACAGGAACAATAACACATGTGTTGATGTGGATAAACATTCTCAGGAACAATATATCTGGGGTTGATGTGGATGTACAGTCTCAGCAACAATAGCTCTGGTGTTAATGTGGATGAAGATTCTCAGGAACAATAACCTTGGTGTTGATGTGGATGAACATTCTCAGGAACAATAACCCTTTTGTTGATGTGGAAAACATTCTCAGGAACAGTATCCCTGGTATTGATGTGGATAGACATTCTCAGGAACAATAGACCTGGTGTTGATGTGGATGAACAGTCTCAGTGACAATAACACTGGTGTTGATGTGGATAAACATTCTCAGGAACAATAATATTGGTGTTGATGAGGATGAACAATCTCAGGACCAATAGCCCTGGTGTTGATGTGGATGAACAATCTCAGGAACAATAGACCTGGTGTTGATGTGGATGAACAGTCAAAGGAACAATAACCCTGGTGTTGATGTGGATGTACAATCTCAGGAACAATAGCCCTGGTGTTGATGTGGATGAACAATCTCAGGAACAATTACCCTGGTGTTGATGTGGATAAACAATCTCAGGAACAATAGCCCTTGTGTTGATTTGGATCAACAATCTCAGGAACAAAGCCCTGGTGTTGATGTGGATGAACAGTCTCAGCAACAATAGCCCTGATGTTGATGTGGATGGAGATTATCAGGAACAATAGCCCTTGTGTTGATGTGGATGAACAGTCTCAGGAACAATAGTCCCGATGTTGATGTGGATGAACATTCTCAGGAACAATAGCCCTGGTGTTGATGTGGATGAACAATCACAGGAACAATAGCACTGGTTTTGATTTTGATGGAACAGTCTCAGGAACAATAGCCCTGGTGTTGATGTGGCTGAACAATCTCAGGAACAATAGCCCTGGTGTTGATGTGGATGAACATTCTCAGGAACAGTAGCCCTGGTGTTGATATGGATGAACAATCTCAGGGAAAATAGCCCTGGTGTTGATGTGGATGAACAGTCTCAGGAACAATAACACTGGTGTTGATGTGGATAAACATTATCAGGAACAATAGCCGTGGTGTTATTGTGGATGAACAATCTCAGGAACAATTACCCTTGTGTTGATGTGGATGAACAATCTCAGGAACAATAGCCCTGGTGTTGATGAGGATAAACATTCTCAGGAACAATAGCCCTGTTGTTGATGTGGTTAAACATTCTCAGGAACAATAGCCCTGGTGTTGATGAGGATGAACATTCTCAGGAACAATAGCCCTGATGTTGATGAGGATGAACATTCTCAGGAACAATAGCCCTTGTGTTGATGTGGATGAATAGTCTTAGGAACAATAGTCCTGATGTTGATGTGGATGAACATTCTCAGGAACAATAGCCCTGGTGTTGATGTGGATGAACAATCACAGGAACAATAGCACTGGTGTTGATGTTGATGGAACAGTCTCAGGAACAATAGCCCTGGTGTTGATGTGGATGAACAATCACAGGAACAATAGGCCTGGTGTTGATATGGATGATCAATCTCAGGAAAAATAACCGTGGTGTTGATGTGGATACACATTCTCAGGAGCAATGGACCTGGTGTTGATGTGGATGAACAGTCTCTGTAACAATAACACTGGTGTTGATGTGGATAAACATTCTCAGGAACAATAACCCTGGTGTTGAGGTGGATACACATTCTCAGGAACAATAGCCCTGGTGTTGATGTGGATGAAAAATCTCAGGAACAATAGCCCTGGTGTTGATGTTGATGAACAATCTCAGGAACAATAGCCCTTGTGTTGATGACGATATACATTCTCAGGAAAAATAGACCTGGTGTTGATGTGGTTAAACATTCACAGGAACAGTAGCCCTGGTGTTGAAGAGGATAAACAATCTCAGGAACAATAGCCCTGGTGTTGATGTGGATGAACAGTCTCAGGATCAATAGCCCTGATGTTGATGTGGATGGACATTCTCAGGAACAATAGCCCTGGTGTTGATGTGGATGAACAGTCTCAGGAACAATAGCCCTGATGTTTATGTGGATGAACAGTCTCAGGAACAATAGCCCTGGTGTTGAAGTGGATGAACAATCACAGGAACAATAGCACTGTTGTTGATGTTCATGAACAGTCTCAGGACCAATAGCCCTGGTGTTGATGTGTATGTACAATCTCAGGAACAATAGCCCTGGTGTTGATGTGGATGAACATTCTCAGGAAGAATAGCCCTGGTGTTGATGTGGATGAACAATCTCACGAACAGTAGCCCTGGTGTTGATGTGGTTGAACAATCTCAGGAACAATAGCCCTGGTGTTGATGTGGATGAACAATCTCAGGAACAATAGAACTGGTGTAGATGTGGATGAACAGTCACAGGAAAAATACCCCTGGTGTTGATGTGGATGTACAATCTCAGGAACAATAGCCCTGGTGTTGATGTGGATGAACAATCTCAGGAACAATTACCCTGGTGTTGATGTGGATGAATAATCTCAGGAACAATAGCCCTGGTGTTGATTTGGATGAACAATTTCAGGAACAAAGCCCTGGTGTTGATGTGGATGAACAGTCTCAGGAACAATAGCGCTGATGTTGATGTGGATGGAGATTCTCAGGAACAATAACCATTGTGTTGATGTGGATGAACAGTCTCAGGAACAATAGTCCTGATGTTAATGTGGATGAACATTCTCAGGAACAATAGCCCTGGTGTTGATGTGGATGAACAATCACAGGAATAATAGCACTGGTTTTGATTTTGATGGAACAGTCTCAGGAACAATAGCCCTGGTGTTGATGTGGATGAACATTCTCAGGAACAATAGCCCTGGTGTTGATGTGGATGAACAATCTCAGGAACAATAGCCCTGGTGTTGATCTGGATGAACAATCTCAGGAGAAATAGCCCTGGTGTTGATGTGGATGAACAGTCTCAGGAACAATAACACTGGTGTTGATGTGGACAAACATTATCAGGAACAATAGACCTGGTGTTGATGTGGATGAATAGTCTCAGGAAAAATATCCCTGGTGTTGATGTGGATAAACATTCTCAGGAACAATCGACCTGTTGTTGATGTGGATGAACTGTCTCAGCAACAATAGCTCTGGTGTTGATGTGGATGAAGATTCTCAGGAACAATAACCCTGGTGTTGATGTGGATGAACATTCTCAGGAACAATAACCCTGGTGTTGATGTGGAAAACATTCTCAGGAACAATAACCCTGGTGTTGATGTGGATACACATTCTCAGGAGCAATAGACCTGGTGTTGATGTGGATGAACAGTCTCAGTGACAATAACACTGGTGTTGATGTGGATAAACATTCTCAGGAACAATAATACTGGTGTTGATGTGGATACACATTCTCAGGAACAATAGCCCTGGTGTTGATGTGGATGAACAATCTCAGGAACAATATCCCTGGTGTTGATGAGTATAAACATTCTCAGGAACAATAGCCCTGGTGTTGATGTGGTTAATCATTCTCAGGAACAATAGCCCTTGTGTTGATGAGGATAAACATTCTCAGGAACAATAGCCCTGGTGTTGATGTGGTTGAACAGTCTCAGGAACAATAGCCCTGATGTTTATGTGGATGAAGATTCTCAGGAACAATAGCCCTGGTGTTGATGTGGATGAACAATCACAGGAACAATAGCACTGGTGTTGATGTTCATGAACAGTCTCAGGACCAACAGCCCTGGTGTTGATGTGGATGAACAATCTCAGGAACAATTGACCTGGTGTTGATGTGGATGAACATTCTCAGGAACAATAGCCCTGGTGTTAATGAGGATAAACATTCTCAGGAACAATAGCCCTGGTGTTGATGAGGATGAACATTCTCAGGAACAATAGCCCTGATGTTTATGAGGATGAACATTCTCAGGAACAATAGCCCTTGTGTTGATGTGGATGAATAGTCTTCGGAACAATAGTCCTGATGTTGATGTGGATGAGCATTCTCAGGAACAATAGCCCTGGTGTTGATGTGGATGAACAATCACAGGAACAATAGCACTGGTGTTGATGTGGATGAACAGTCTCAGGAACAATAACACTGGTGTTGATGTGGATAAACATTATCAGGAACAATAGCCCTGGTGTTATTGTGGATGAACAATCTCAGGAACAATTACCCTTGTGTTGATGTGGATGAACAATCTCAGGAACAATAGCCCTGGTGTTGATGAGGATAAACATTCTCAGGAACAATAGCCCTGTTGTTGATGTGGTTAAACATTCTCAGGAACAATAGCCCTGGTGTTGATGAGGATGAACATTCTCAGGAACAATAGCCCTGATGTTGATGAGGATGAACATTCTCAGGAACAATAGCCCTTGTGTTGATGTGGATGAATAGTCTTAGGAACAATAGTCCTGATGTTGATGTGGATGAACATTCTCAGGAACAATAGCCCTGGTGTTGATGTGGATGAACAATCACAGGAACAATAGCACTGGTGTTGATGTTGATGGAACAGTCTCAGGAACAATTGCCCTGGTGTTGATGTGGATGAACAATCTCAGGAACAATAGCCCTGGTGTTGATATGGATGATCAATCTCAGGAAAAATAACCCTGGTGTTGATGTGGATACACATTCTCAGGAGCAATAGACCTGGTGTTGATGTGGATGAACAGTCTCTGTAACAATAACACTGGTGTTGATGTGGATAAACATTCTCAGGAACAATAACCCTGGTGTTGAGGTATATACACATTCTCAGGAACAATAGCCCTGGTGTTGATGTGGATGAAAAATCTCAGGAACAATAGACCTGGTGTTGATGTTGATGAACAATCTCAGGAACAATAGCCCTTGTGTTGATGACGATATACATTCTCAGGAAAAATAGACCTGGTGTTGATGTGGTTAAACATTCACAGGAACAGTAGCCCTGGTGTTGAAGAGGATAAACATTTTCAGGAACAATAGCCCTGGTGTTGATGTGGATGAACAGTCTCAGGAACAATAGTCCTGATGTTGATGTGGATGGACATTCTCAGGAACAATAGCCCTGGTGTTGATGTGGATGAACAGTCTCAGGAACAATAGCCCTGATGTTTATGTGGATGAACAGTCTCAGGAACAATAGCCCTGGTGTTGAAGTGGATGAACAATCACAGGAACAATAGCACTGTTGTTGATGTTCATGAACAGTCTCAGGACCAATAGCCCTGGTGTTGATGTGTATGTACAATCTCAGGAACAATAGCCCTGGTGTTGATGTGGATGAACATTCTCAGGAAGAATAGCCCTGGTGTTGATGTGGATGAACAATCTCACGAACAGTAGCCCTGGTGTTGATGTGGTTGAACAATCTCAGGAACAATAGCCCTGGTGTTGATGTGGATGAACAATCTCAGGAACAATAGAACTGGTGTTGATGTGGATGAACAGTCTCAGGAAAAATACCCCTGGTGTTGATGTGGATGTACAATCTCAGGAACAATAGCCCTGGTGTTGATGTGGATGAACAATCTCAGGAACAATTACCCTGGTGTTGATGTGGATGAATAATCTCAGGAACAATAGCCCTGGTGTTGATTTGGATGAACAATTTCAGGAACAAAGCCCTGGTGTTGATGTGGATGAACAGTCTCAGGAACAATAGCGCTGATGTTGATGTGGATGAACAGTCTCAGGAAAAATACCCCTGGTGTTGATGTGGATGAATAATCTCAGGAACAATAGCCCTGGTGTTGATGTGGATGAACAATCACAGGAATAATAGCAATGGTGTTGATGTGGATGAACATTCTCAGAAACAATAGCCCTGGTGTTAATGTGGATGAATAGTCTCAGGAAAAATATCCCTGGTGTTGATGTGGATAAACATTCTCAGGAACAATAAACCATGTGTTGATGTGGATAAACATTCTCAGGAACAATCGACCTGTTGTTGATGTGGATGAACTGTCTCAGCAACAATAGCTCTGCTGTTGATGTGGATGAAGATTCTCAGGAACAATAACCCTGGTGTTGATGTGGATGAACATTCTCAGGAACAATAACCCTGGTGTTGATGTGGAAAACATTCTCAGGAACAATAACCCTGGTGTTGATGTGGATGAACAGTCTCAGGAACAATAACACTGGTGTTGATGTGGACAAACATTATCAGGAACAATAGACCTGGTGTTGATGTGGATGAATAGTCTCAGGAAAAATATCCCTGGTGTTGATGTGGATAAACATTCTCAGGAACAATAAACCATGTGTTGATGTGGATAAACATTCTCAGGAACAATCGACCTGTTGTTGATGTGGATGAACTGTCTCAGCAACAATAGCTCTGGTGTTGAAGTGGATGAAGATTCTCAGGAACAATAACCCTGGTGTTGATGTGGATGAACATTCTCAGGAACAATAACCCTGGTGTTGATGTGGAAAACATTCTCAGGAACAATAACCCTGGTGTTGATGTGGATACACATTCTCAGGAGCAATAGACCTGGTGTTGATGTGGATGAACAATCTCAGGAACAATAGCCCTGGTGTTGATGAGTATAAACATTCTCAGGAACAATAGCCCTGGTGTTGATGTGGTTAAACATTCTCAGGAACAATAGCCCTTGTGTTGATGAGGATAAACATTCTCAGGAACAATAGCCCTGGTGTTGATGTGGTTGAACAGTCTCAGGAACAATAGCCCTGATGTTTATGTGGATGAAGATTCTCAGGAACAATAGCCCTGGTGTTGATGTGGATGAACAATCACAGGAATAATAGCAATGGTGTTGATGTGGATGAACATTCTCAGAAACAATAGCCCTGGTGTTGATGTGGATGAATAGTCTCAGGAAAAATATCCCTGGTGTTGATGTGGATAAACATTCTCAGGAACAATAAACCATGTGTTGATGTGGATAAACATTCTCAGGAACAATCGACCTGTTGTTGATGTGGATGAACTGTCTCAGCAACAATAGCTCTGGTGTTGATGTGGATGAAGATTCTCAGGAACAATAACCCTGGTGTTGATGTGGATGAACATTCTCAGGAACAATAACCCTGGTGTTGATGTGGAAAACATTCTCAGGAACAATAACCCTGGTGTTGATGTGGATGAACAGTCTCAGGAACAATAACACCGGTGTTGATGTGGACAAACATTATCAGGAACAATAAACCTGGTGTTGATGTGGATGAATAGTCTCAGGAAAAATATCCCTGGTGTTGATGTGGATAAACATTCTCAGGAACAATAAACCATGTGTTGATGTGGATAAACATTCTCAGGAACAATCGACCTGTTGTTGATGTGGATGAACTGTCTCAGCAACAATAGCTCTGGTGTTGAAGTGGATGAAGATTCTCAGGAACAATAACCCTGGTGTTGATGTGGATGAACATTCTCAGGAACAATAACCCTGGTGTTGATGTGGAAAACATTCTCAGGAACAATAACCCTGGTGTTGATGTGGATACACATTCTCAGGAGCAATAGACCTGGTGTTGATGTGGATGAACAATCTCAGGAACAATAGCCCTGGTGTTGATGAGTATAAACATTCTCAGGAACAATAGCCCTGGTGTTGATGTGGTTAAACATTCTCAGGAACAATAGCCCTTGTGTTGATGAGGATAAATATTCTCAGGAACAATAGCCCTGGTGTTGATGTGGTTGAACAGTCTCAGGAACAATAGCCCTGTTGTTTATGTGGATGAAGATTCTCAGGAACAATAGCCCTGGTGTTGATGTGGATGAACAATCACAGGAATAATAGCAATGGTGTTGATGTGGATGAACATTCTCAGAAACAATAGCCCTGGTGTTGATGTGGATGAATAGTCTCAGGAAAAATATCCCTGGTGTTGATGTGGATAAACATTCTCAGGAACAATAAACCATGTGTTGATGTGGATAAACATTCTCAGGAACAATCGACCTGTTGTTGATGTGGATGAACTGTCTCAGCAACAATAGCTCTGGTGTTGATGTGGATGAAGATTCTCAGGAACAATAACCCTGGTGTTGATGTGGATGAACATTCTCAGGAACAATAACCCTGGTGTTGATGTGGAAAACATTCTCAGGAACAATAACCCTGGTGTTGATGTGGATGAACAGTCTCAGGAACAATAACACTGGTGTTGATGTGGACAAACATTATCAGGAACAATAGACCTGGTGTTGATGTGGATGAATAGTCGCAGGAAAAATATCCCTGGTGTTGATGTGGATAAACATTCTCAGGAACAATAAACCATGTGTTGATGTGGATAAACATTCTCAGGAACAATCGACCTGTTGTTGATGTGGATGAACTGTCTCAGCAACAATAGCTCTGGTGTTGAAGTGGATGAAGATTCTCAGGAACAATAACCCTGGTGTTGATGTGGATGAACATTCCCAGGAACAATAACCCTGGTGTTGATGTGGAAAACATTCTCAGGAACAATAACCCTGGTGTTGATGTGGATACACATTCTCAGGAGCAATAGACCTGGTGTTGATGTGGATGAACAATCTCAGGAACAATAGCCCTGGTGTTGATGAGTATAAACATTCTCAGGAACAATAGCCCTGGTGTTGATGTGGTTAAACATTCTCAGGAACAATAGCCCTTGTGTTGATGAGGATAAACATTCTCAGGAACAATAGCCCTGGTGTTGATGTGGTTGAACAGTCTCAGGAACAATAGCCCTGATGTTTATGTGGATGAAGATTCTCAGGAACAATAGCCCTGGTGTTGATGTGGATGAACAATCACAGGAACAATAGCACTGGTGTTGATGTTCATGAACAGTCTCAGGACCAACAGCCCTGGTGTTGATGTGGATGAACAATCTCAGGAACAATTGACCTGGTGTTGATGTGGATGAACATTCTCAGGAACAATAACACTGGTGTTGATGTGGATGTACAATGTCAGGAACTATAGCCCTGGTGTTGATGTGGATGAACAATCTCAGGAACAATAGCCCTGGTGTTGATGTGGATGAACAACCTCAGGAACAATTACCCTGGTGTTGATGTGGATGAACAATCTCAGGAACAATAGCCCTGGTGTTGATTTGGATGAACAATCTCAGGAACAAAGCCCTGGTGTTGATGTGGATGAGCATTCTCAGGAACAATAGCACAGATGTTGATGTGGACGGACATTCTCAGGAACAATGGCCCTTGTGTTGATGTGGATGAACAGTCTCAGGAACAATAGTCCTGATGTTGATGTGGATGAACAATCACAGGAACAATAGCACTGGTGTTGATGTCGATGAACAATCTCAGGAAAAATAGCCCTGGTGTTGATGTGGATGAACAGCCTCAGGAACAATAACCCTGGTGTTGATGTGGAAAAAATTCTCAGGAACAATAATCCTGGTGTTGATGTGGATACACATTCTCAGGAACAATAGCCCTGGTGTTGATGTGGATGAACAGCCTCAGGAACAATAACCCTGGTGTTGATGTGGAAAACATTCTCAGGAACAATAATCATGGTGTTGATGTGGATACACATTCTCAGGAACAATAGACCTGGTGTTGATGTGGATGAACAGTTTCAGTAACAATAACACTGGTGTTGATATGGATAAACATTCTCAGGAACAATAGTCCTGGTGTTGATTTGGATGAACAATCTCAGGAACAATAGCCCTGGTGTTGATGTGGTTAAACATTCTCAGGAACAATAGCCCTTGTGTTGATGAGGATAAACATTCTCAGGAACAATAGCCCTGGTGTTGATGTGGTTGAACAGTCTCAGGAACAATAGCCCTGATCTTGATGTGGATGGACATTCTCAGGAACAATAGCCCTGGTGTTGATGTGGATGAACAGTCTCAGGAACAATAGCCCTGATGTTTATGTGGATGAACATTCTCAGGAACAATAGCCCTGGTGTTGATGTGGATGAACAATCACAGGAACAATAGCACTGGTGTTGATGTTCATGAACAGTCTCAGGAACAATAGCCATGGTGTTGATGTGGTCGAACAATCTCAGGAACAATAGCCCTGGTGTTGATGTGGATGAACTTTCTAAGAAACAATAGCCCTCGTGTTGATGTGGATGAACAATCTCAGGAACAGTAGGCCTGGTGTTGATGTGGATGAACAATCTCAGGAACAATAACCCTGATGTTGATGTGGATGAACAATCTCAGGAACAATAGACCTGGTGTTGATGTGGATGAACAGTCTCAGGAACAAGAACCCTGGTGTTGATGGGGATGTACAATCTCAGGAACTATAGCCCTGGTGTTGATGTGGATAAACTGTCTCAGGAACAATAGCCCTGGGGTTGATGTGGATGAACAATCTCAGGAACAATAGCCCTTTTGTTGATGTGGATGAACATTCTCAGGAACAATAGCCCTGGTGTTGATGTGGATGAACAATCTCAGGAACAATAGCCCTGGTGTTGATGTGGATGAACCATCTCAGGAACAATTACCCTGGTGTTGATGTGGATGAACAATCTCAGGAACAATAGCCCTGGTGTTGATTAGGATGAACAATCTCTGGAACAAAGCCCTGGTGTTGATGTGGATGAACAGTCTCCGGAACAATAGCCCTGATGTTGATGAGGATGACCATTCTCAGGAACTATAGCCCTTGTGTTGATGTCGATGAATAGTCTCAGGAACAATAGTCCTGATGTTGATGTGGATGAACATTCTCAGGAACAATCGTCCTGATGTTGATGTGGATGAACATTCTCAGGAACAATAGCCCTGGTGTTGATGTGGATGAACAATCTCAGGAACAGTAGCCCTGCTGTTGATATGGTTGAACAATCTCAGGAAAAATAAACCTGGTGTTGATGTGGATACACATTCCCAGGAGCAATAGACCTGGTTTTGATGTGGATGAACAGTCTCTGTAACAATAACACTGGTGTTGATGTGGATAAACATTCTCAGGAACAATAGCCCTGGTGTTGATGTGGTTAAACATTCACAGGAACAATAGCCCTGGTGTTGATGAGGATAGACATTCTCAGGAAAAATAGCAATGGTGTTGATGTGGATGAACAGTCTCAGGAACATTTGCCCTGATGTTGATGTGGATGGACATTCTCATGAACAATATCCCTGGTGTTGATGTGGATGAACAGTCTCAGGAACAATAGCCCTGATGTTTATGTGGATGAACATTCTCAGGAACAATAGCCCTGGTGTTGATGTGGATGAACAATCACAGGAACAATAGCACCGGTGTTGATGTTCATGAACAGTCTCAGGACCAATAGCCCAGGTGTTGATGTGGATGAACAATCTCAGGAACACAAGACCTGGTGTTGATGTCGATGAACAGTCTCAGGAACAGTAACACTGTTGTTGATGTGGATGTACAATCTCAGGAACAATAGCCCTGGTGTTGATGAGGATAAACTGTCTCAGGAACAATAACCCTGGTGTTGATGTGGATGAACAATCTCAGGAACAATAGCCCTGTTGTTGATGTGGATGAACAATCTCAGGAACAATAGCCCTTGTGTTGATGTGGATGAACAATCTCAGGAACAATTACCCTGGTGTTGATGAGGATGAACATTCTCAGTAACTATAGCCCTGGTGTTGATGTGGATGAACAATCTCAGGAACAGTAGCCCTGGTGTTGATGTGGATGAACCATCTCAGGAACAATAGCCCTGGTGTTGATGTGGATGAACAATCACAGGAACAATGGCCCTGGTGTTGATGTGGATGAACAATCTCAGGAACAATAGACCTGGTGTTGATGTGGATGATCATTCTCAGGGACAACAGCCCTGATGTTGATGTGGATGAACAATCTCAGGAACAGTAGCCCTGGTGTTGATGTGGATGAACCATCTCAGGAACAATAGCCCTGGTGTTGATGTGGATGAACAATCTCAGGAACAATAGCCCTGGTGTTGATATGGATGATCAATCTGAGGAAAAATAACCCTGGTGTTGATGTGGATACAAATTCTCAGGAGCAATAGACCTGGTGTTGATGTGCATGAACAGTCTCTGTAACAATAACACAGGTGTTGATGTGGATAAACATTCTTAGGAACAATAGCCCTGGTGTTGATGTGGTTAAACATTCACAGGAACAATAGCCCTGATGTTGATGTGGATGAACAGTCTCAGGAACAATAGCCCTGATGTTTATGTGGATGAAGATTCTCAGGAACAATAGCCCTAGTGTTGATGTGGATGAACAATCACAGGAACAATAGCACTGGTGTTGATGTTCATGAACAGTCTCAGGACCAATAGCCCTGGTGTTGATGTGGATGAACAATCTCAGGAACAATAGACCTGGTGTTGATGTCGATGAACATTCTCAGGAACAATAGCCCTGGTGTTGATGTGGATGAACAATCTCAGGAATAGTAGCCCTGGTGTTGATGTGGATGAACCATCACAGGAACAATAGCACTGGTGTTGATGTTGATGGAACAGTCTCAGGAACAATAGCCCATGTTTTTTATGTGGATGAACATTCTCAGGAACAACACACCTGTTGTTGATATGGATGAACAATCTCAGGAAAAATAGCCCTGTTGTTGATGTGGATTAACAGCCTCAGGAACAATAACACTGGTGTTGATGTGGATGAACAGTCTCATTAACAATAACACTGGTGTTGATGTGGATAAACATTCTCAGGAACAATAACCCAGGTGTTGTCGTGGATACACATTCACTGGAACAATAGCCCTGGTGTTGATGTGGATGAACAATCTGAGGAACAATCGCCCTGGTGTTGATGTGGTTGAACAATCTCAGGAACAATAGCCCTGGTGTTGATGTGGATGAACATTCTCAGGAACAATAGCCCTGGTGTTGATATGGATGAACAATCTCAGGAACAATAGCCCTGGTGTTGCTGTGGATACTCATTCTCAGGAACAATAGACCACGTGTTGATGTGGATGAACAATCTCTGGAACAATAGCCATGGTGTTGATATGGATGATCAATCTGAGGAAAAATAACCCTGGTGTTGATGTGGATACAAATTCTCAGGAGCAATAGACCTGGTGTTGATGTGCATGAACAGTCTCTGTAACAAGAACACTGGTGTTGATGTGGATAAACATTCTTAGGAGCAATAGCCCTGGTGTTGATGTGGTTAAACATTCACAGGAACAATAGCAATGGTGTTGATGAGGATAAACATTCTCAGGAACAATAGCCCTGGTGTTGATGTGGATGAACAGTCTCAGGAACAATAGCCCTGATGTTTATGTGGATGAAGATTCTCAGGAACAATAGCCCTGGTGTTGATGTGGATGAACAATCACAGGAACAATAGCACTGGTGTTGATGTTCATGAACAGTCTCAGGACCAATAGCCCTGGTGTTGATGTGGATGAACAATCTCAGGAACAATTGACCTGGTGTTGATGTGGATGAACATTCTCAGGAACAATAGCCCTGGTGTTGATGTGGATGAACAATCTCAGGAACAGTAGCCCTGGTGTTGATGTGGATGAACCATCTCAGGAACAATAGCCCTGGTGTTGATGTGGATGAACAATCTCAGGAACAATAGACCTGGTGTTGATGTGGATGAACAGTCTCAGGAACAATAACACTGGTGTTGATGTGGATGTACAATGTCAGGAACTATAGCCCTGGTGTTGATGTGGATGAACAATCTCAGGAACAATAGCCCTGGTGTTGATGTGGATGAACAATCTCAGGAACAATTACCCTGGTGTTGATGTGGATGAACAATCTCAGGAACAATAGCCCTGGTGTTGATTTGGATGAACAATTTCAGGAACAAAGCCCTGGTGTTGATGTGGATGAACATTCTCAGGAACAATAGCACTGATGTTGATGTGGACGGACATTCTCAGGAACAATAGCCCTTGTGTTGATGTGGATGAACAGTCTCAGGAACAATAGTCCTGATGTTGATGTGGATGAACATTGTCAGGAACAATAGCCCTGGTGTTGATGTGGATGAACAATCACAGGAACAATAGCACTGGTGTTGATGTGGATGAACAATCTCAGGAACAATAGCCCTGGTGTTGATGTGGATGAACAGCCTCAGGAACAATAACCCTGGTGTTGATGTGGAAAAAATTCTCAGGAACAATAATCCTGGTGTTGATGTGGATACACATTCTCAGGAACAATAGACCTGGTGTTGATGTGGATGAACAGTCTCATTAACAATAACACTGGTGTTGATGTGGATAAACATTCTCAGGAACAATAGCCCTGGTGTTGATTTGGATGAACAATCTCAGGAACAATAGCCCTGGTGTTGATGTGGATGAACAATCTCAGGAATAGTAGCCCTGGTGTTGATGTGGATGAACCATCACAGGAACAATAGCACTGGTGTTGATGTTGATGGAACAGTCTCAGGAACAATAGCCCATGTTTTTTATGTGGATGAACATTCTCAGGAACAACACACCTGTTGTTGATATGGATGAACAATCTCAGGAAAAATAGCCCTGTTGTTGATGTGGATTAACAGCCTCAGGAACAATAACACTGGTGTTGATGTGGATGAACAGTCTCATTAACAATAACACTGGTGTTGATGTGGATAAACATTCTCAGGAACAAAAACCCAGGTGTTGTCGTGGATACACATTCACTGGAACAATAGCCCTGGTGTTGATGTGGATGAACAATCTGAGGAACAATCGCCCTGGTGTTGATGTGGTTGAACAATCTCAGGAACAATAGCCCTGGTGTTGATGTGGATGAACATTCTCAGGAACAATAGCCCTGGTGTTGATATGGATGAACAATCTCAGGAACAATAGCCCTGGTGTTGCTGTGGATACTCATTCTCAGGAACAATAGACCACGTGTTGATGTGGATGAACAATCTCTGGAACAATAGCCATGGTGTTGATATGGATGATCAATCTGAGGAAAAATAACCCTGGTGTTGATGTGGATACAAATTCTCAGGAGCAATAGACCTGGTGTTGATGTGCATGAACAGTCTCTGTAACAAGAACACTGGTGTTGATGTGGATAAACATTCTTAGGAACAATAGCCCTGGTGTTGATGTGGTTAAACATTCACAGGAACAATAGCAATGGTGTTGATGAGGATAAACATTCTCAGGAACAATAGCCCTGGTGTTGATGTGGATGAACAGTCTCAGGAACAATAGCCCTGATGTTTATGTGGATGAAGATTCTCAGGAACAATAGCCCTGGTGTTGATGTGGATGAACAATCACAGGAACAATAGCACTGGTGTTGATGTTCATGAACAGTCTCAGGACCAATAGCCCTGGTGTTGATGTGGATGAACAATCTCAGGAACAATTGACCTGGTGTTGATGTGGATGAACATTCTCAGGAACAATAGCCCTGGTGTTGATGTGGATGAACAATCTCAGGAACAGTAGCCCAGGTGTTGATGTGGATGAACCATCTCAGGAACAATAGCCCTGGTGTTGATGTGGATGAACAATCTCAGGAACAATAGACCTGGTGTTGATGTGGATGAACAGTCTCAGGAACAATAACACTGGTGTTGATGTGGATGTACAATGTCAGGAACTATAGCCCTGGTGTTGATGTGGATGAACAATCTCAGGAACAATAGCCCTGGTGTTGATGTGGATGAACAATCTCAGGAACAATTACCCTGGTGTTGATGTGGATGAACAATCTCAGGAACAATAGCCCTGGTGTTGATTTGGATGAACAATTTCAGGAACAAAGCCCTGGTGTTGATGTGGATGAACATTCTCAGGAACAATAGCACTGATGTTGATGTGGACGGACATTCTCAGGAACAATAGCCCTTGTGTTGATGTGGATGAACAGTCTCAGGAACAATAGTCCTGATGTTGATGTGGATGAACATTGTCAGGAACAATAGCCCTGGTGTTGATGTGGATGAACAATCACAGGAACAATAGCACTGGTGTTGATGTGGATGAACAATCTCAGGAACAATAGCCCTGGTGTTGATGTGGATGAACAGCCTCAGGAACAATAACCCTGGTGTTGATGTGGAAAAAATTCTCAGGAACAATAATCCTGGTGTTGATGTGGATACACATTCTCAGGAACAATAGACCTGGTGTTGATGTGGATGAACAGTCTCATTAACAATAACACTGGTGTTGATGTGGATAAACATTCTCAGGAACAATAGCCCTGGTGTTGATTTGGATGAACAATCTCAGGAACAATAGCCCTGGTGTCGATGTGGATGAACAATCTCAGGAACAATAGCCCCGGTGTTGATGAGGATAAACATTCTCAGGACCAATAGCCCGGGTGTTGATGAGGATAAACATTCTCAGGAACAATAGCCCTGGTCTTGATGCGGATGAACAATCTCAGGAACAATAGGCCTTGTGTTGATGTGGATGAACATTCTCAGGAACAATAGACCTGGTGTTGATGTGGATGAACAGTCTCAGGAACAATCACCCTGGTGTTGATGTGGATGTACAATCTCAGCAACTATAGCCCTGGTGTTGATGTGGATAAACTGTCTCAGGAACAATAGCCCTGATGTTGATGTGGATGAACAATCTCAGGAGCAATAGCCCTGGTGTTGATGTGGATGAACATTATCAGGAACAATAGCCCTGGTGTTGATGTGGATGAACAATCTCAGGAACAATATCCCTGGTGTTGATGTGGATGAACAATCTCAGGAACAATTACCCTGGTGTTGATGTGGATGAACAATCTCAGGAACAATCGCCCTGGTGTTGATATGGATGAACAATCTCAGGAACAATAACCCTGGTGTTGATGTGGATGAACATTCTCAGGAACAATAGCCCTGGTGTTGATATGGATGAACAATCTCAGGAAAAATAGCCCTGGTGCTGATGTGGATGAACAGCCTCAGGAACAATAACCCTGGTGTTGATGTGGAAAACATTCTCAGGAACAATAATCATGGTCTTGATGTGGATACACATTCTCAGGCACAATAGACCTGGTGTTGATGTGGATGAACAGTTTCAGTAACAATAACACAGGTGTTGATATGGATAAACATTCTCAGGAACAATAGCCCTGGTGTTGATTTGGATGAACAATCTCAGGAACAATAGCCCTGGTGTCGATGTGGATGAACAATCTCAGGAACAATAGCCCCGGTGTTGATGAGGATAAACATTCTCAGGACCAATAGCCCGGGTGTTGATGAGGATAAACTTTCTCAGGAACAATAGCCCTGGTCTTGATGCGGATGAACAATCTCAGGAACAATAGGCCTTGTGTTGATGTGGATGAACATTCTCAGGAACAATAGACCTGGTGTTGATGTGGATGAACAGTCTCAGGAACAATCACCCTGGTGTTGATGTGGATGTACAATCTCAGCAACTATAGCCCTGGTGTTGATGTGGATAAACTGTCTCAGGAACAATAGCCCTGATGTTGATGTGGATGAACAATCTCAGGAGCAATAGCCCTGGTGTTGATGTGGATGAACATTATCAGGAACAATAGCCCTGGTGTTGATGTGGATGAACAATCTCAGGAACAATATCCCTGGTGTTGATGTGGATGAACAATCTCAGGAACAATTACCCTGGTGTTGATGTGGATGAACAATCTCAGGAACAATTACCCAGGTGTTGATGTGGATGAACTTTCTAAGAAACAATAGCCCTCGTGTTGATGTGGATGAACAATCTCAGGAACAGTAGGCCTGGTGTTGATGTGGATGAACAATCTCAGGAACAATAACCCTGATGTTGATGTGGATGAACAATCTCAGGAACAATAGACCTGGTGTTGATGTGGATGAACAGTCTCAGGAACAAGAACCCTGGTGTTGATGGGGATGTACAATCTCAGGAACTATAGCCCTGGTGTTGATGTGGATGAACATTATCAGGAACAATAGCGCTGGTGTTGATTTGGATGAACAATCTCAGGAACAAAGCCCTGGTGTTGATGTGGATGAACAGTCTCTGGAACAATAGCCCTGATGTTGATGTGGATGGACATTCTCAGGAACAATAGCGCTTGTATTGATGTGGATGAACAGTCTCAGGAACAATAGCTCTGGTGTTGATGTGGATGAACAATCACAGGAACAATAGCACTGGTGTTGATGTTGATGGAACAGTCTCAGGAACAATAGCCCTGGTGATGATGTGGATGAACAATCTCAGGAACAATAGCCCTGGTGTTGATATGGATGAACAATCTCAGGAGAAATAGACCTGGTGTTGATGTGGATGAACAGTCTCTGTAACAATAACACTGGTGTTGATGTGGATAAACATTCTCAGGAACAATAGCCCTGGTGTTGATGAGGATAAACATTCTCAGGAACAATAGCCCTGGTGTTGATGTGGATGAACAGTCTCAGGAACAATAGTCCTGGTGTTGATGTGGATGAACAATCTCAGGAACAATGGACCTGGTGTTGATGTGGATGAACAGTCTCTGTAACAATAGCCTTGGTGTTGATGTGGATGAATAATCTCAGGAACAGTAGCCCTGGTGTTGATGTCGATGAAGATTCTCAGGAACAATATCCCTGGTGTTGATGTGGATAAACATTCTCAGGAGCAATAAACATGGTGTTGATGCGGGTAAACATTGTCAGGAACAATAACACTGGTGTTGATGTGGATACACATTCTCAGGAACAATAGACCTGTTGTTCATGTGGTTGAACAGTCTCAGGAAAAATATCCCTGGTGTTGATATGGATAAACATTCTCAGGAACAATAATCCTGGTGTTGATGTGGATAAACATTCTCAGGAACAATAGACCTGTTGTTGATGTGGATGAACAGTCTCAGCAACAATAGCTCTGGTGTTGATGTGGATGAAGATTCTCAGGAACAATAACCCTGGTGTTGATGTGGATAAACAATCTCAGGAACAATAGCCCTGGTGTTGATGTGGAAAACATTCTCAGGAACAATAACCCTGGTGTTGATGTGGATACACATTCTCAGGAACAATAGACCTGGTGTTGATGTGGATGAACAGTCTCAGTAACAATAACACTGGTGTTGATGTGGATAAACATTCTCAGGAACAATAGCACTGGTGTTGGTGTGGATGAGCAATCTCAGGAAAAACAGCCCTGGTGTTGATGAGGATAAACATTCTCAGGAACAATAGCACTGGTGTTGATGTGGTTAAACATTCTCAGGAACAATAGCCCTGGCGTTGATGTGGATGAACAGTCTCAGGAACAATAACACTCGTGTTGATGTGGATAAACATTCTCAGGAACAATAACCCTGGTGTTGATGTGGATGAACAATCTCAGGAACAGTAGGCCTGGTGTTGATGTGGATGAACAATCTCAGGAACAAAAGCCCTGGTGTTGATGGGGATGAAAATTAATAGGAAAAATAACCCTGGTGTTGATGTGGATACACATTCTCAGGAGCAATAGACCTGGTGTTTATGTGGATGAACAGTCTCTGTCACAATAACACTTGTGTTGATGTGGAGAAACATTCTCAGGAACAATATCCCTGGTGTTGGTGAGGATAAACATTCTCAGGATCAATAGCCCGCTTGTTGATGTGGATGAACTGTCTCGGGAACAATAGCCCTGGTTTTGATGTGGATGAACAATTTCAGGAACAATAGACCTGGTGTTGATGTGGATGAACAATCTCAGGAACAATTACCCTGGTGTTGATTTGGATGAACAATCTCAGCAACTGTAGCCCTGGTGTTGATGTGGATAAACTGTCTCAGGAACAATAGCCCTGATGTTGATGTGGATGAACAATCTCAGGAGCAATAGCCCTGGTGTTGATGTGGATGAACATTATCAGGAACAATAGCCCTGGTGTTGATGTGGATGAACAATCTCAGGAACAATATCCCTGGTGTTGATGTGGATGAACAATCTCAGGAACTATTACCCTGGTGTTGATGTGGATGAACAATCTCAGGAACAATTACCCTGGTGTTGATGTGGATGAACTTTCTAAGAAACAATAGCCCTCGTGTTGATGTGGATGAACAATCTCAGGAACAGTAGGCCTGGTGTTGATGTGGATGAACAATCTCAGGAACAATAACCCTGATGTTGATCTGGATGAACAATCTCAGGAACAATAGATCTGGTGTTGATGTGGATGAACAGTCTCAGGAACAAGAACCCTGGTGTTGATGGGGATGTACAATCTCAGGAACTATAGCCCTGGTGTTGATGTGGATGAACATTATCAGGAACAATAGCGCTGGTGTTGATTTGGATGAACAATCTCAGGAACAAAGCCCTGGTGTTGATGTGGATGAACAGTCTCTGGAACAATAGCCCTGATGTTGATGTGGATGGACATTCTCAGGAACAATAGCGCTTGTATTGATGTGGATGAACAGTCGCAGGAACAATAGCTCTGGTGTTGATGTGGATGAACAATCACAGGAACAATAGCACTGGTGTTGATGTTGATGGAACAGTCTCAGGAACAATAGCCCTGGTGATGATGTGGATGAACAATCTCAGGAACAATAGCCCTGGTGTTGATATGGATGAACAATCTCAGGAGAAATAGACCTGGTGTTGATGTGGATGAACAGTCTCTGTAACAATAACACTGGTGTTGATGTGGATAAACATTCTCAGGAACAATAGCCCTGGTGTTGATGAGGATAAACATTCTCAGGAACAATAGCCCTTGTGTTGATGTGGATGAACAGTCTCAGGAACAATAGCCCTGGTGTTGATGTGGATGAACAATCTCAGGAACAATGGACCTGGTGTTGATGTGGATGAACAGTCTCTGTAACAATAGCCTTGGTGTTGATGTGGATGAATAATCTCAGGAACAGTAGCCCTGGTGTTGATGTCGATGAAGATTCTCAGGAACAATATCCCTGGTGTTGATGTGGATAAACATTCTCAGGAGCAATAAACATGGTGTTGATGCGGGTAAACATTGTCAGGAACAATAACACTGGTGTTGATGTGGATACACATTCTCAGGAACAATAGACCTGTTGTTCATGTGGTTGAACAGTCTCAGGAAAAATATCCCTGGTGTTGATATGGATAAACATTCTCAGGAACAATAATCCTGGTGTTGATGTGGATAAACATTCTCAGGAACAATAGACCTGTTGTTGATGTGGATGAACAGTCTCAGCAACAATAGCTCTGGTGTTGATGTGGATGAAGATTCTCAGGAACAATAACCCTGGTGTTGATGTAGATAAACAATCTCAGGAACAATAGCCCTGGTGTTGATGTGGAAAACATTCTCAGGAACAATAACCCTGGTGTTGATGTGGATACACATTCTCAGGAACAATAGACCTGGTGTTGATGTGGATGAACAGTCTCAGTAACAATAACACTGGTGTTGATGTGGATAAACATTCTCAGGAACAATAGCACTGGTGTTGGTGTGGATGAGCAATCTCAGGAAAAACAGCCCTGGTGTTGATGAGGATAAACATTCTCAGGAACAATAGCACTGGTGTTGATGTGGTTAAACATTCTCAGGAACAATAGCCCTGGTGTTGATGTGGATGAACAGTCTCAGGAACAATAACACTCGTGTTGATGTGGATGAACATTCTCAGGAACAATAACCCTGGTGTTGATGTGGATGAACAATCTCAGGAACAGTAGGCCTGGTGTTGATGTGGATGAACAATCTCAGGAACAAAAGCCCTGGTGTTGATGGGGATGAACAATCATAGGAAAAATAACCCTGGTGTTGATGTGGATACACATTCTCAGGAGCAATAGACCTGGTGTTGATGTGGATGAACAGTCTCTGTCACAATAACACTTGTGTTGATGTGGAGAAACATTCTCAGGAACAATAGCCCTGGTGTTGGTGAGGATAAACATTCTCGGGAACAATAGCCCGCGTGTTGATGTGGATGAACTGTCTCGGGAACAATAGCCCTGGTTTTGATGTGGATGAACAATTTCAGGAACAATAGACCTGGTGTTGATGTGGATGAACAATCTCAGGAACAATTACCCTGGTGTTGATTTGGATGAACAATCTCAGGAACAAAGCCCTGGTGTTGATGTGGATGAACATTCTCAGTAACAATAGCACTGATGTTGTTGTGGATGGACATTCTCAGGAACAATAGCCCTTGTGTTGATGTGGATGAACAGTCTCTGGAACAATAGTCCTGATGTTGATGTGGATGAACATTCTCAGGAACAATAGCCCTGGTGTTGATGTGGTGGAACAATCACAGGAACAATAGCACTGGTGTTGATGTTGATGGAACAGTCTCAGGAACAATAGCCCTTGTGTTGATGTGGATGAACAATCTCAGGAACAATAGCCCTGGTGTTGATGTGGATGAACATTCTCAGGAACAACAGACCTGGTGTTGATATGGATGAACAATCTCAGGAAAAATAGCCCTGGTGTTGATGTGGATGAACAGTCTCAGGAACAATAACCCTGGTGTTGATGTAGAAAACATTCTCCGGAACAATAAACCTGGTGTTGATGTGGATACACATTCTCAGGAACAATAGCCCTGGTTTTGATGTGGATGAACAGTGTCAGTAACAATAACACTGGTGTTGATGTAGAAAACATTCTCCGGAACAATAAACCTGGTGTTGATGTGGATACACATTCTCAGGAACAATAGCCCTGGTGTTGATGTGGATGAACATTCTCAGGAACAACAGACCTGGTGTTGATATGGATGAACAATCTCAGGAAAAATAGCCCTGGTGTTGATGTGGATGAACAGTCTCAGGAACAATAACCCTGGTGTTGATGTAGAAAACATTCTCCGGAACAATAAACCTGATGTTGATGTGGATACACATTCACAGGAACAATAGCACTGGTGTTGATGTGGTTAAACATTCTCAGGAACAATAGCCCTGGTGTTGATGTGGATGAACATTCTCAGGAACAATAGCCCTGGTGTTGATATGGATGAACAATCTCAGGAACGATAGCCCTGGTGTTGATGTGGATGAACAGACTCAGGAACAATAACCCTGGTGTTGATGTGGAAAACATTCTCATGAACAATAACCCTGATGTTGATGTTGATGAACAGTCTCTGGAACAATAGCCCTGGTGTTGATGTGGATGAACAGTCTCAGGAACAATAACCCTGGTGTTGATGTAGAAAACATTCTCCGGAACAATAAACCTGGTGTTGATGTGGATACACATTCACAGGAACAATAGCCCTGGTGTAGATGTGGATGAACAATCTCAGGAACAATCGCCCTGGTGTTGATGTGGATGAACAATCTCAGGAACAATAGCCCTGGTGTTGATGTGGATGAACATTCTCAGGAACAATAGCCCTGATGTTGATATGGATGAACAATCTCAGGAACGATAGCCCTGGTGTTGATGTGGATGAACAGACTCAGGAACAATAACCCTGGTGTTGATGTGGAAAACATTCTCATGAACAAAAACCCTGATGTTGATGTTGATGAACAGTCTCTGGAACAATAGCCCTGGTGTTGATGTGGATGAACAATCTCAGGAACAATAGCCCTGGTGTTGATGTGGATGAACATTCTCAGTAACTATAGCCCTGGTGTTGATGTGGATGAATAATCTCAGGAACAGTAGCCCTGGTGTTGATGTCGATGAAGATTCTCAGGAACAATATCCCAGGTGTTGATGTGGATAAACATTCTCAGGAGCAATAACCATGGTGTTGATGCGGGTAAACATTCTCAGGAACAATAACCCTGGTGTTGATGTGGAAAAACAATCACAGAAACAATAACCCATGTGTTGATGTGGATTAACATTCTCAGGAACAATAACACTCGTGTTGATGTGGATACACATTCTCAGGAACAATAGACCTGTTGTTGATGTGGATGAACAGTCTCAGGAAAAATATCCCTGGTGTTGATGTGGATAAACATTCTCAGGAACAATAGACCTGGTGTTGATGTGGATGAACAGTCTCAGCAACAATAGCTCTGGTGTTGATGTGGATGAAGATTCTCAGGAACAATATCCCTGGTGTTGATGTGGATAAACATTCTCAGGAGCAATAACCATGGTGTTGATGCGGGTAAACATTGTCAGGAACAATAACACTGGTGTTGATGTGGATACACATTCTCAGGAACAATAGACCTGTTGTTCATGTGGATGAACTGTCTCAGGAAAAATATCCCTGGTGTTGATATGGATAAACATTCTCAGGAACAATAATCCTGGTGTTGATGTGGATAAACATTCTCAGGAACAATAGACCTTTTGTTGATGTGGATGAACAGTCTCAGCAACAATAGCTCTGGTGTTGATGTGGATGAAGATTCTCAGGAACAATAACCCTGGCGTTGATGTGGATAAACAATCTCAGGAACAATAACCCTGGTGTTGATGTGGAAAACATTCTCAGGAACAATAGCACTGGTGTTGATGTGGATGAGCAATCTCAGGAAAAACAGCCCTGCTGTTGATGAGGATAAACATTCTCAGGAACAATAGCACTGGTGTTGATGTGGTTAAACATTCTCTGGAACAATAGCCCTGGTTTTGATGTGGATGAACAATGTCAGGAACAATAGCCCTGGTGTTGATGTGGATGAACAATCTCAGGAAAAACAGCCCTGGTGTTGATGAGAATAAACATTCTCAGGAACAATAGCACTGGTGTTGATGTGGTTAAACAATCTCAGGAACAATAGCCCGAGTGTTGATTTGGATGAACAATCTCAGGAACAAAGCCCTGGTGTTGATGTGGATGAACATTCTCAGTAACAATAGCACTGATGTTGTTGTGGATGGACATTCTCAGGAACAATAGCCCTTGTGTTGATGTGGATGAACAGTCTCTGGAACAATAGTCCTGATGTTGATGTGGATGAACATTCTCAGGAACAATAGCCCTGGTGTTGATGTGGTGGAACAATCACAGGAACAATAGCACTGGTGTTGATGTTGATGGAACAGTCTCAGGAATAATAGCCCTTGTGTTGATGTGGATGAACATTCTCAGGAACAACAGACCTGGTGTTGATATGGATGAACAATCTCAGGAAAAATAGCCCTGGTGTTGATGTGGATGAACAGTCTCAGGAACAATAACCCTGGTGTTGATGTGGAAAACATTCTCAGGAACAATAACCCTGGTGTTGATGTGGATACACATTCTCAGGAACAATAGACCTGGTGTTGATGTGGATGAACAGTCTCAGTAACAATAACACTGGTGTTGATGTGGATAAACATTCTCAGGAACAATAGCACTGGTGTTGGTGTGGATGAACATTCTCAGGAAAAACAGCCCTGGTGTTGATGAGGATAAACATTCTCAGGAACAATAGCACTGGTGTTGATGTGGTTAAACATTCTCAGGAACAATAGCCCTGGTGTTGATGTGGATGAACAGTCTCAGGAACAATAACACTCGTGTTGATGTGGATGAACATTCTCAGGAACAATAGCCCTGGTGTTGATGTGGATGAACAATCTCAGGAACAGTAGGCCTGGTGTTGATGTGGATGAACAATCTCAGGAACAAAAGCCCTGGTGTTGATGGGGATGAACAATCATAGGAAAAATAACCCTGGTGTTGATGTGGATACACATTCTCAGGAGCAATAGACCTGGTGTTGATGTGGATGAACAGTCTCTGTCACAATAACACTTGTGTTGATGTGGAGAAACATTCTCAGGAACAATAGCCCTGGTGTTGATGAGGATAAACATTCTCGGGAACAATAGCCCGCGTGTTGATGTGGATGAACTGTCTCGGGAACAATAGCCCTGGTTTTGATGTGGATGAACAATTTCAGGAACAATAGACCTGGTGTTGATGTGGATGAACAATCTCAGGAACAATTACCCTGGTGTTGATTTGGATGAACAATCTCAGGAACAAAGCCCTGGTGTTGATGTGGATGAACATTCTCAGTAACAATAGCACTGATGTTGTTGTGGATGGACATTCTCAGGAACAATAGCCCTTGTGTTGATGTGGATGAACAGTCTCTGGAACAATAGTCCTGATGTTGATGTGGATGAACATTCTCAGGAACAATAGCCCTGGTGTTGATGTGGTGGAACAATCACAGGAACAATAGCACTGGTGTTGATGTTGATGGAACAGTCTCAGGAACAATAGCCCTTGTGTTGATGTGGATGAACAATCTCAGGAACAATAGCCCTGGTGTTGATGTGGATGAACATTCTCAGGAACAACAGACCTGGTGTTGATATGGATGAACAATCTCAGGAAAAATAGCCCTGGTGTTGATGTGGATGAACAGTCTCAGGAACAATAACCCTGGTGTTGATGTAGAAAACATTCTCCGGAACAATAAACCTGGTGTTGATGTGGATACACATTCTCAGGAACAATAGCCCTGGTTTTGATGTGGATGAACAGTGTCAGTAACAATAACACTGGTGTTGATGTAGAAAACATTCTCCGGAACAATAAACCTGGTGTTGATGTGGATACACATTCTCAGGAACAATAGTCCTGGTGTTGATGTGGATGAACATTCTCAGGAACAACAGACCTGGTGTTGATATGGATGAACAATCTCAGGAAAAATAGCCCTGGTGTTGATGTGGATGAACAGTCTCAGGAACAATAACCCTGGTGTTGATGTAGAAAACATTCTCCGGAACAATAAACCTGGTGTTGATGTGGATACACATTCACAGGAACAATAGCCCTGGTGTAGATGTGGATGAACAATCTCAGGAACAATAGCCCTGGTGTTGATGTGGATGAACATTCTCAGGAACAATAGCCCTGGTGTTGATATGGATGAACAATCTCAGGAACGATAGCCCTGGTGTTGATGTGGATGAACAGACTCAGGAACAATAACCCTGGTGTTGATGTGGAAAACATTCTCATGAACAATAACCCTGATGTTGATGTTGATGAACAGTCTCTGGAACAATAGCCCTGGTGTTGATGTGGATGAACAATCTCAGGAACAATAGCCCTGGTGTTGATGTGGATGAACATTCTCAGTAACTATAGTCCTGGTGTTGATGTGGATGAATAATCTCAGGAACAGTAGCCCTGGTGTTGATGTCGATGAAGATTCTCAGGAACAATATCCCAGGTGTTGATGTGGATAAACATTCTCAGGAGCAATAACCATGGTGTTGATGCGGGTAAACATTCTCAGGAACAATAACCCTGGTGTTGATGTGGAAAAACAATCACAGGAACAATAACCCATGTGTTGATGTGGATAAACATTCTCAGGAACAATAACACTCGTGTTGATGTGGATACACATTCTCAGGAACAATAGACCTGTTGTTGATGTGGATGAACAGTCTCAGGAAAAATATCCCTGGTGTTGATGTGGATAAACATTCTCAGGAACAATAGACCTGGTGTTGATGTGGATGAACAGTCTCAGCAACAATAGCTCTGGTGTTGATGTGGATGAAGATTCTCAGGAACAATATCCCTGGTGTTGATGTGGATAAACATTCTCAGGAGCAATAACCATGGTGTTGATGCGGGTAAACATTGTCAGGAACAATAACACTGGTGTTGATGTGGATACACATTCTCAGGAACAATAGACCTGTTGTTCATGTGGATGAACTGTCTCAGGAAAAATATCCCTGGTGTTGATATGGATAAACATTCTCAGGAACAATAATCCTGGTGTTGATGTGGATAAACATTCTCAGGAACAATAGACCTTTTGTTGATGTGGATGAACAGTCTCAGCAACAATAGCTCTGGTGTTGATGTGGATGAAGATTCTCAGGAACAATAACCCTGGTGTTGATGTGGATAAACAATCTCAGGAACAATAACCCTGGTGTTGATGTGGAAAACATTCTCAGGAACAATAGCACTGGTGTTGATGTGGATGAGCAATCTCAGGAAAAACAGCCCTGCTGTTGATGAGGATAAACATTCTCAGGAACAATAGCACTGGTGTTGATGTGGTTAAACATTCTCTGGAACAATAGCCCTGGTTTTGATGTGGATGAACAATCTCAGGAAAAATAGCCCTGGTGTTGATGTGGATGAACAGTCTCAGGAACAATAACCCTGGTGTTGATGTAGAAAACATTCTCCGGAACAATAAACCTGGTGTTGATGTGGATACACATTCACAGGAACAATAGCCCTGGTGTAGATGTGGATGAACAATCTCAGGAACAATCGCCCTGGTGTTGATGTGGATGAACAATCTCAGGAACAATAGCCCTGGTGTTGATGTGGATGAACATTCTCAGGAACAATAGCCCTGGTGTTGATATGGATGAACAATCTCAGGAACGATAGCCCTGGTGTTGATGTGGATGAACAGACTCAGGAACAATAACCCTGGTGTTGATGTGGAAAACATTCTCATGAACAAAAACCCTGATGTTGATGTTGATGAACAGTCTCTGGAACAATAGCCCTGGTGTTGATGTGGATGAACAATCTCAGGAACAATAGCCCTGGTGTTGATGTGGATGAACATTCTCAGTAACTATAGCCCTGGTGTTGATGTGGATGAATAATCTCAGGAACAGTAGCCCTGGTGTTGATGTCGATGAAGATTCTCAGGAACAATATCCCAGGTGTTGATGTGGATAAACATTCTCAGGAGCAATAACCATGGTGTTGATGCGGGTAAACATTCTCAGGAACAATAACCCTGGTGTTGATGTGGAAAAACAATCACAGGAACAATAACCCATGTGTTGATGTGGATAAACATTCTCAGGAACAATAACACTCGTGTTGATGTGGATACACATTCTCAGGAACAATAGACCTGTTGTTGATGTGGATGAACAGTCTCAGGAAAAATATCCCTGGTGTTGATGTGGATAAACATTCTCAGGAACAATAGACCTGGTGTTGATGTGGATGAACAGTCTCAGCAACAATAGCTCTGGTGTTGATGTGGATGAAGATTCTCAGGAACAATATCCCTGGTGTTGATGTGGATAAACATTCTCAGGAGCAATAACCATGGTGTTGATGCGGGTAAACATTGTCAGGAACAATAACACTGGTGTTGATGTGGATACACATTCTCAGGAACAATAGACCTGTTGTTCATGTGGATGAACTGTCTCAGGAAAAATATCCCTGGTGTTGATATGGATAAACATTCTCAGGAACAATAATCCTGGTGTTGATGTGGATAAACATTCTCAGGAACAATAGACCTTTTGTTGATGTGGATGAACAGTCTCAGCAACAATAGCTCTGGTGTTGATGTGGATGAAGATTCTCAGGAACAATAACCCTGGCGTTGATGTGGATAAACAATCTCAGGAACAATAACCCTGGTGTTGATGTGGAAAACATTCTCAGGAACAATAGCACTGGTGTTGATGTGGATGAGCAATCTCAGGAAAAACAGCCCTGCTGTTGATGAGGATAAACATTCTCAGGAACAATAGCACTGGTGTTGATGTGGTTAAACATTCTCTGGAACAATAGCCCTGGTTTTGATGTGGATGAACAATGTCAGGAACAATAGCCCTGGTGTTGATGTGGATGAACAATCTCAGGAAAAACAGCCCTGGTGTTGATGAGAATAAACATTCTCAGGAACAATAGCACTGGTGTTGATGTGGTTAAACAATCTCAGGAACAATAGCCCGAGTGTTGATTTGGATGAACAATCTCAGGAACAAAGCCCTGGTGTTGATGTGGATGAACATTCTCAGTAACAATAGCACTGATGTTGTTGTGGATGGACATTCTCAGGAACAATAGCCCTTGTGTTGATGTGGATGAACAGTCTCTGGAACAATAGTCCTGATGTTGATGTGGATGAACATTCTCAGGAACAATAGCCCTGGTGTTGATGTGGTGGAACAATCACAGGAACAATAGCACTGGTGTTGATGTTGATGGAACAGTCTCAGGAACAATAGCCCTTGTGTTGATGTGGATGAACATTCTCAGGAACAACAGACCTGGTGTTGATATGGATGAACAATCTCAGGAAAAATAGCCCTGGTGTTGATGTGGATGAACATTCTCAGGAACAATAACCCTGGTGTTGATGTGGAAAACATTCTCAGGAACAATAACCCTGGTGTTGATGTGGATACACATTCTCAGGAACAATAGACCTGGTGTTGATGTGGATGAACAGTCTCAGTAACAATAACACTGGTGTTGATGTGGATAAACATTCTCAGGAACAATAGCACTGGTGTTGGTGTGGATGAGCAATCTCAGGAAAAACAGCCCTGGTGTTGATGAGGATAAACATTCTCAGGAACAATAGCACTGGTGTTGATGTGGTTAAACATTCTCAGGAACAATAGCCCTGGTGTTGATGTGGATGAACAGTCTCAGGAACAATAACACTCGTGTTGATGTGGATGAACATTCTCAGGAACAATAGCCCTGGTGTTGATGTGGATGAACAATCTCAGGAACAGTAGGCCTGGTGTTGATGTGGATGAACAATCTCAGGAACAAAAGCCCTTGTGTTGATGGGGATGAACAATCATAGGAAAAATAACCCTGGTGTTGATGTGGATACACATTCTCAGGAGCAATAGACCTGGTGTTGATGTGGATGAACAGTCTCTGTCACAATAACACTTGTGTTGATGTGGAGAAACATTCTCAGGAACAATAGCCCTGGTGTTGATGAGGATAAACATTCTCAGGAACAATAGCCCGCGTGTTGATGTGGATGAACTGTCTCGGGAACAATAGCCCTGGTTTTGATGTGGATGAACAATTTCAGGAACAATAGACCTGGTGTTGATGTGGATGAACAATCTCAGGAACAATTACCCTGGTGTTGATTTGGATGAACAATCTCAGGAACAAAGCCCTGGTGTTGATGTGGATGAACATTCTCAGTAACAATAGCACTGATGTTGTTGTGGATGGACATTCTCAGGAACAATAGCCCTTGTGTTGATGTGGATGAACAGTCTCTGGAACAATAGTCCTGATGTTGATGTGGATGAACATTCTCAGGAACAATAGCCCTGGTGTTGATGTGGTGGAACAATCACAGGAACAATAGCACTGGTGTTGATGTTGATGGAACAGTCTCAGGAACAATAGCCCTTGTGTTGATGTGGATGAACAATCTCAGGAACAATAGCCCTGGTGTTGATGTGGATGAACATTCTCAGGAACAACAGACCTGGTGTTGATATGGATGAACAATCTCAGGAAAAATAGCCCTGGTGTTGATGTGGATGAACAGTCTCAGGAACAATAACCCTGGTGTTGATGTAGAAAACATTCTCCGGAACAATAAACCTGGTGTTGATGGGGATACACATTCTCAGGAACAATAGCCCTGGTTTTGATGTGGATGAACAGTGTCAGTAACAATAACACTGGTGTTGATGTAGAAAACATTCTCCGGAACAATAAACCTGGTGTTGATGTGGATACACATTCTCAGGAACAATAGCCCTGGTGTTGATGTGGATGAACATTCTCAGGAACAACAGACCTGGTGTTGATATGGATGAACAATCTCAGGAAAAATAGCCCTGGTGTTGATGTGGATGAACAGTCTCAGGAACAATAACCCTGGTGTTGATGTAGAAAACATTCTCCGGAACAATAAACCTGGTGTTGATGTGGATACACATTCACAGGAACAATAGCCCTGGTGTAGATGTGGATGAACAATCTCAGGAACAATCGCCCTGGTGTTGATGTGGATGAACAATCTCAGGAACAATAGCCCTGGTGTTGATGTGGATGAACATTCTCAGGAACAATAGCCCTGGTGTTGATATGGATGAACAATCTCAGGAACGATAGCCCTGGTGTTGATGTGGATGAACAGACTCAGGAACAATAACCCTGGTGTTGATGTGGAAAACATTCTCATGAACAATAACCCTGATGTTGATGTTGATGAACAGTCTCTGGAACAATAGCCCTGGTGTTGATGTGGATGAACAATCTCAGGAACAATAGCCCTGGTGTTGATGTGGATGAACATTCTCAGTAACTATAGTCCTGGTGTTGATGTGGATGAATAATCTCAGGAACAGTAGCCCTGGTGTTGATGTCGATGAAGATTCTCAGGAACAATATCCCAGGTGTTGATGTGGATAAACATTCTCAGGAGCAATAACCATGGTGTTGATGCGGGTAAACATTCTCAGGAACAATAACCCTGGTGTTGATGTGGAAAAACAATCACAGGAACAATAACCCATGTGTTGATGTGGATAAACATTCTCAGGAACAATAACACTCGTGTTGATGTGGATACACATTCTCAGGAACAATAGACCTGTTGTTGATGTGGATGAACAGTCTCAGGAAAAATATCCCTGGTGTTGATGTGGATAAACATTCTCAGGAACAATAGACCTGGTGTTGATGTGGATGAACAGTCTCAGCAACAATAGCTCTGGTGTTGATGTGGATGAAGATTCTCAGGAACAATATCCCTGGTGTTGATGTGGATAAACATTCTCAGGAGCAATAACCATGGTGTTGATGCGGGTAAACATTGTCAGGAACAATAACACTGGTGTTGATGTGGATACACATTCTCAGGAACAATAGACCTGTTGTTCATGTGGATGAACTGTCTCAGGAAAAATATCCCTGGTGTTGATATGGATAAACATTCTCAGGAACAATAATCCTGGTGTTGATGTGGATAAACATTCTCAGGAACAATAGACCTTTTGTTGATGTGGATGAACAGTCTCAGCAACAATAGCTCTGGTGTTGATGTGGATGAAGATTCTCAGGAACAATAACCCTGGTGTTGATGTGGATAAACAATCTCAGGAACAATAACCCTGGTGTTGATGTGGAAAACATTCTCAGGAACAATAGCACTGGTGTTGATGTGGATGAGCAATCTCAGGAAAAACAGCCCTGCTGTTGATGAGGATAAACATTCTCAGGAACAATAGCACTGGTGTTGATGTGGTTAAACATTCTCTGGAACAATAGCCCTGGTTTTGATGTGGATGAACAATTTCAGGAACAATAGCCCTGGTGTTGATGTGGATGAACAATCTCAGGAAAAACAGCCTTGGTGTTGATGAGAATAAACATTCTCAGGAACAATAGCACTGGTGTTGATGTGGTTAAACAATCTCAGGAACAATAGCCCTAGTGTTGATTTGGATGAACAATCTCAGGAACAAAGCCCTGGTGTTGATGTGGATGAACATTCTCAGTAACAATAGCACTGATGTTGTTGTGGATGGACATTCTCAGGAACAATAGCCCTTGTGTTGATGTGGATGAACAGTCTCTGGAACAATAGTCCTGATGTTGATGTGGATGAACATTCTCAGGAACAATAGCCCTGGTGTTGATGTGGTGGAACAATCACAGGAACAATAGCACTGGTGTTGATGTTGATGGAACAGTCTCAGGAACAATAGCCCTTGTGTTGATGTGGATGAACAATCTCAGGAACAATAGCCCTGGTGTTGATGTGGATGAACATTCTCAGGAACAACAGACCTGGTGTTGATATGGATGAACAATCTCAGGAAAAATAGCCCTGGTGTTGATGTGGATGAACAGTCTCAGGAACAATAACCCTGGTGTTGATGTAGAAAACATTCTCCGGAACAATAAACCTGGTGTTGATGTGGATACACATTCTCAGGAACAATAGCCCTGGTTTTGATGTGGATGAACAGTGTCAGTAACAATAACACTGGTGTTGATGTGGATAAACATTCTCAGGAACAATAACCCAGCTGTTGTTGTGGATACACATTCACAGGAACAATAGCCCTGGTGTAGATGTGGATGAACAATCTCAGGAACAATCGCCCTGGTGTTGATGTGGATGAACAATCTCAGGAACAATAGCCCTGGTGTTGATGTGGATGAACATTCTCAGGAACAATAGCCCTGGTGTTGATATGGATGAACAATCTCAGGAACGATAGCCCTGGTGTTGATGTGGATGAACAGACTCAGGAACAATAACCCTGGTGTTGATGTGGAAAACATTCTCATGAACAATAACCCTGATGTTGATGTTGATGAACAGTCTCTGGAACAATAGCCCTGGTGTTGATGTGGATGAACAATCTCAGGAACAATAGCCCTGGTGTTGATGTGGATGAACATTCTCAGTAACTATAGCCCTGGTGTTGATGTGGATGAATAATCTCAGGAACAGTAGCCCTGGTGTTGATGTCGATGAAGATTCTCAGGAACAATATCCCAGGTGTTGATGTGGATAAACATTCTCAGGAGCAATAACCATGGTGTTGATGCGGGTAAACATTCTCAGGAACAATAACCCTGGTGTTGATGTGGAAAAACAATCACAGGAACAATAACCCATGTGTTCATGTGGATAAACATTCTCAGGAACAATAACACTCGTGTTGATGTGGATACACATTCTCAGGAACAATAGACATGTTGTTGATGTGGATGAACAGTCTCAGGAAAAATATCCCTGGTGTTGATGTGGATAAACATTCTCAGGAACAATAGACCTGGTGTTGATGTGGATGAACAGTCTCAGCAACAATAGCTCTGGTGTTGATGTGGATGAAGATTCTCAGGAACAATAACCCTGGTGTTGATGTGGATAAAAAATCTCAGGAACAATAACCCTGGTGCTGATGTGGAAAACAATCTCAAGAACAATAACCCTAGTGTTGATGTGGATACACATTCTCAGGAACAATAGACCTGGTGTTGTTGTGGATGAACAGTCTCAGTAACAATAACACTGGTGTTGATGTGGATACAAATTCTCAGGAACAATAGCCCTGGTGTTGATGTGGATGAACAATCTCAGGAACAATAGCCCAGGTGTTGATGTGGATGAACAATCTCAGGAAAAACAGCCCTGGTGTTGATGAGGACAAACATTCTCAGGAACAATAGCCCTGGGGTTGATGTTGTTAAACATACTCAGGAACAATAGCCCTTGTGTTGATGTTGATGAACAGTGTCAGGAAACATAGCACTGGTGTTGATGTGGATGAACATTCTCAGGAACAATAACCCTGGTGTTGATGTGGATACACATTCTCAGGAACAATAGACCTGGTGTTGATGTGGATGAACAGTCTCTGTAACAATAACACTGGTGTTGATGTGGATAGACATTCTCAGGAACAATAGCCCTGGTGTTGATGAGGATATACATTCTCAGGAACAATAGCCCTTGTGTTGATGTGGATGAACAGTCTCAGGAACAATAGCCCTGGTGTTGATGTGGATGAACAATCTCAAGAACAATAGCGCTGGTGTTGATTTGGATGAACAATCTCAGGAACAAAGCCCTGGTGCTGATGTGAATGAACAGTCCCTGGAACAATAGCCCTGATGTTGATGTGGATGGACATTCTCAGGAACAATAGCCCTTGTATTGATGTGGATGAACAGTCTCAGGAACAATAGTCCTGATGTTGATGTGGATGAACATTCTCAGGAACAATAGCTCTGGTGTTGATGTGGATGAACAATCACAGGAACAATAGCACTGGTGTTGATGTTGATGGAACAGTCTCAGGAACAATAGCCCTGGTGATGATGTGGATGAACAATCTCAGGAACAATAGCCCTGGTGTTGATGTGGATGAACAATCTCAGGAACAATAGCACTGGTGTTGATGTGGTTAAACATTCTCAGGAACAATAGCCCTGGTGTTGATGTGGATGAACAATCTCAGGAACAGTAGGCCTGGTGTTGAACTGGATGAACAATCTCAGGAACAATAGCCCTGGTGTTGATGTGGATGAACAATCTCAGGAAAAATAAACCTGGTGTTGATGTGGATACACATTCTCAGGAGCAATAGACCTGGTGTTGTTGTGGATGAACAGTCTCTGTAACAATAACACTTGTGTTGATGTGGATAAACATTCTCAGGAACAATAGCCCTGGTGTTGATGAGGATAAACATTCTCAGGAACAATAGCCCGCGTGTTGATGTGGATGAACTGTCTCAGGAACAATAGCCCTGGTTTTGATGTGGATGAACAATTTCAGGAACAATAGCCCTGGTGTTGATGTGGATGGACAATCTCAGGAACAATAGCCCTAGTGTTGATTTGGATGAACAATCTCAGGAACAAAGCCCTGATGTTGATGTGGATGAACATTCTCAGTAACAATAGCACTGATGTTGTTGTGGATGGACATTCTCAGGAACAATAGCCCTTGTGTTGATGTAGATGAACAGTCTCTGGAACAACAGTCCTGATGTCGATGTGGATGAACATTCTCAGGGACAATAGCCCTGGTGTTGATGTGTTGGAACAATCACAGGAACAATAGCACTGGTGTTGATGTTGATGGAACAGTCTCAGGAACAATAGCCCTTGTGTTGATGTGGATGAACAATCTCAGGAACAATAGCCCTGGTGCTGATGTGGATGAACATTCTCAGGAACAACAGACCTGGTGTTGATATGGATGAACAATCTCAGGAAAAATAGCCCTGGTGTTGATGTGGATGAACAGTCTCAGGAACAATAACCCTGGTGTTGATGTAGAAAACATACTCCGGAACAATAACCCTGGTGTTGATGTGGATACACATTCACAGGAACAATAGCCCTGGTGTCGATTTGGGTGAACAATCTCAGGAACAATCGCCCTGGTGTTGATGTGGATGAACAATCTCAGGAACAATAGCCCTAGTGTTGATTTGGATGAACAATCTCAGGAACAAAGCCCTGATGTTGATGTGGATGAACATTCTCAGTAACAATAGCACTGATGTTGTTGTGGATGGACATTCTCAGGAACAATAGCCCTTGTGTTGATGTGGATGAACAGTCTCTGGAACAATAGTCCTGATGTTGATGTGGATGAACATTCTCAGTAACAATAGCACTGATGTTGTTGTGGATGGACATTCTCAGGAACAATAGCCCTTGTGTTGATGTGGATGAACAATCTCAGGAACAATAGCCCTGGTGTTGATGTGGATGAACATTCTCAGTAACAATAGCCCTGGTGTTGATGTGGATGAATAATCTCAGGAACAGTAGCCCTGGTGTTGATGTCGATGAAGATTCTCAGGAACAATATCCCTGGTGTTGATGATGATAAACATTCTCAGGAGCAATAACCATGGTGTTGTTGCGGGTAAAGATTCTCAGGAACAATAACCCTGGTGTTGATGTGGAAAAACAATCACAGGAACAATAACCCTGGTGTTGATGTGGATAAACATTCTCAGGAACAATAACCCTGGTGTTGATGTGGAAAACATTCTCAGGAACAATAACCCTGGTGTTGATGTGGATACACATTCTCAGGAACAATAGACCTGGTGTTGATGTGGATGAACAGTCTCTGTAACAATACCACTCGTGTTGATGTGGATAAACATTCTCAGGAACAATAGCACTGGTGTTGATGTGGATGAACAATCTCAGGAAAAACAGCCCTGGTGTTGATGAGAATAAACATTCTCAGGAACAATAGCACTGGTGTTGATGTGGTTAAACATTCTCAGGAACAATAGCCCTGGTGTTGATGTGGAAAAACAATCACAGGAACAATAACCCTGGTGTTGATGTGGATAAACATTCTCAGGAACAATAACCCTGGTGTTGATGTGGAAAACATTCTCAGGAACAATAACCCTGGTGTTGATGTGGATACACATTCTCAGGAACAATAGACCTGGTGTTGATGTGGATGAACAGTCTCTGTAACGATACCACTCGTGTTGATGTGGATAAACATTCTCAGGAACAATAGCACTGGTGTTGATGTGGATGAACAATCTCAGGAAAAACAGCCCTGGTGTTGATGAGAATAAACATTCTCAGGAACAATAGCACTGGTGTTGATGTGGTTAAACATTCTCAGGAACAATAGCCCTGGTGTTGATGTGGATGAACATTCTCAGGAACAATAGCCCTGGTGTTGATGTCGATGAACAATCTCAGGAGCAATAGACCTGGTGTTGATGTGGATGAACAGTCTCTGTAACAATAACACTTGTGTTGATGTGGATAAACATTCTCAGGAACAATAGCCCTGGTGTTGTTGTGGATGAACAATCTCAGGAACAATTACCCTGGTGTTGATGTGGATGGACAATCTGAGGAACAATAGCCCCAGTGTCGATTTGGATGAACAATCTCAGGAACAATAGCCCAGGTGTTGATGTGGATGAACAATCTCAGGAAAAACAGCCCTGGTGTTGATGAGGACAAACATTCTCAGGAACAATAGCCCTGGGGTTGATGTTGTTAAACATACTCAGGAACAATAGCCCTTGTGTTGATGTTGATGAACAGTGTCAGGAAACATAGCACTGGTGTTGATGTGGATGAACATTCTCAGGAACAATAACCCTGGTGTTGATGTGGATACACATTCTCAGGAACAATAGACCTGGTGTTGATGTGGATGAACAGTCTCTGTAACAATAACACTGGTGTTGATGTGGATAGACATTCTCAGGAACAATAGCCCTGGTGTTGATGAGGATATACATTCTCAGGAACAATAGCCCTTGTGTTGATGTGGATGAACAGTCTCAGGAACAATAGCCCTGGTGTTGATGTGGATGAACAATCTCAAGAACAATAGCGCTGGTGTTGATTTGGATGAACAATCTCAGGAACAAAGCCCTGGTGCTGATGTGAATGAACAGTCCCTGGAACAATAGCCCTGATGTTGATGTGGATGGACATTCTCAGGAACAATAGCCCTTGTATTGATGTGGATGAACAGTCTCAGGAACAATAGTCCTGATGTTGATGTGGATGAACATTCTCAGGAACAATAGCTCTGGTGTTGATGTGGATGAACAATCACAGGAACAATAGCACTGGTGTTGATGTTGATGGAACAGTCTCAGGAACAATAGCCCTGGTGATGATGTGGATGAACAATCTCAGGAACAATAGCACTGGTGTTGATGTGGTTAAACATTCTCAGGAACAATAGCCCTGGTGTTGATGTGGATGAACAATCTCAGGAACAGTAGGCCTGGTGTTGAACTGGATGAACAATCTCAGGAACAATAGCCCTGGTGTTGATGTGGATGAACAATCTCAGGAAAAATAAACCTGGTGTTGATGTGGATACACATTCTCAGGAGCAATAGACCTGGTGTTGTTGTGGATGAACAGTCTCTGTAACAATAACACTTGTGTTGATGTGGATAAACATTCTCAGGAACAATAGCCCTGGTGTTGATGAGGATAAACATTCTCAGGAACAATAGCCCGCGTGTTGATGTGGATGAACTGTCTCAGGAACAATAGCCCTGGTTTTGATGTGGATGAACAATTTCAGGAACAATAGCCCTGGTGTTGATGTGGATGGACAATCTCAGGAACAATAGCCCTAGTGTTGATTTGGATGAACAATCTCAGGAACAAAGCCCTGATGTTGATGTGGATGAACATTCTCAGTAACAATAGCACTGATGTTGTTGTGGATGGACATTCTCAGGAACAATAGCCCTTGTGTTGATGTAGATGAACAGTCTCTGGAACAACAGTCCTGATGTCGATGTGGATGAACATTCTCAGGGACAATAGCCCTGGTGTTGATGTGTTGGAACAATCACAGGAACAATAGCACTGGTGTTGATGTTGATGGAACAGTCTCAGGAACAATAGCCCTTGTGTTGATGTGGATGAACAATCTCAGGAACAATAGCCCTGGTGTTGATGTGGATGAACATTCTCAGGAACAACAGACCTGGTGTTGATATGGATGAACAATCTCAGGAAAAATAGCCCTGGTGTTGATGTGGATGAACAGTCTCAGGAACAATAACCCTGGTGTTGATGTAGAAAACATACTCCGGAACAATAACCCTGGTGTTGATGTGGATACACATTCACAGGAACAATAGCCCTGGTGTCGATTTGGGTGAACAATCTCAGGAACAATCGCCCTGGTGTTGATGTGGATGAACAATCTCAGGAACAATAGCCCTAGTGTTGATTTGGATGAACAATCTCAGGAACAAAGCCCTGATGTTGATGTGGATGAACATTCTCAGTAACAATAGCACTGATGTTGTTGTGGATGGACATTCTCAGGAACAATAGCCCTTGTGTTGATGTGGATGAACAGTCTCTGGAACAATAGTCCTGATGTTGATGTGGATGAACATTCTCAGTAACAATAGCACTGATGTTGTTGTGGATGGACATTCTCAGGAACAATAGCCCTTGTGTTGATGTGGATGAACAATCTCAGGAACAATAGCCCTGGTGTTGATGTGGATGAACATTCTCAGTAACAATAGCCCTGGTGTTGATGTGGATGAATAATCTCAGGAACAGTAGCCCTGGTGTTGATGTCGATGAAGATTCTCAGGAACAATATCCCTGGTGTTGATGATGATAAACATTCTCAGGAGCAATAACCATGGTGTTGTTGCGGGTAAAGATTCTCAGGAACAATAACCCTGGTGTTGATGTGGAAAAACAATCACAGGAACAATAACCCTGGTGTTGATGTGGATAAACATTCTCAGGAACAATAACCCTGGTGTTGATGTGGAAAACATTCTCAGGAACAATAACCCTGGTGTTGATGTGGATACACATTCTCAGGAACAATAGACCTGGTGTTGATGTGGATGAACAGTCTCTGTAACAATACCACTCGTGTTGATGTGGATAAACATTCTCAGGAACAATAGCACTGGTGTTGATGTGGATGAACAATCTCAGGAAAAACAGCCCTTGTTTTTGATGAGAATAAACATTCTCAGGAACAATAGCACTGGTGTTGATGTGGTTAAACATTCTCAGGAACAATAGCCCTGGTGTTGATGTGGATGAACATTCTCAGGAACAATAGCCCTGGTGTTGATGTCGATGAACAATCTCAGGAGCAATAGACCTGGTGTTGATGTGGATGAACAGTCTCTGTAACAATAACACTTGTGTTGATGTGGATAAACATTCTCAGCAACAATAGCCCTGGTGTTGATGAGGATAAACATTCTCAGGAACAATAGCCCTGGTGTTGTTGTGGATGAACAATCTCAGGAACAATTACCCTGGTGTTGATGTGGATGGACAATCTGAGGAACAATAGCCCCAGTGTCGATTTGGATGAACAATCTCAGGAACAAAGCCCTGATGTTGATGTGGATGAACATTCTCAGTAACAATAACACTGATTTTGTTGTGGATGGACATTCTCAGGAACAATAGCCCTTGTGTTGATGTGGATGAACAGTCTCTGGAACAATAGTCCTGATGTTGATGTGGATGAACATTCTCAGGAACAATAGCCCTGGTGTTGATGTGGTGGAACAATCACAGGAACAATAGCACTGGTGTTGATGATGATGGAACAGTCTCAGGAACAATAGCTCTTGTGTTGTTGTGGATACACATTCACAGGAACAATCGCCCTGGTGTTGATGTGGATGAACAATCTCAGGAACAATAGCCCTGGTGTTGATGTGGATGAACATTCTCAGGAACAATGGCCCTGGTGTTGATATGGATGAACAATCTCAGGAACAATAGACCTGGTGTTGATGTGGATGAACAGTCTCATTAACAATAACACTGGTGTTGATGTGGATAAACATTCTCAGGAACAATATCCCAGGTGCTGTTGTGGATACACATTCACAGGAACAATAGCCCTGGTGTTGATGTGGATGAACAATCTCAGGAAGAATCGCCCTGGTGTTGATGTGGATGAACAATCTCAGGAACAATAGCCCTGGTGTTGATGTGGATGAACATTCTCAGGAACAATAGCCCTGGTGTTGATATGGATGATCAGCCTCAGGAACAATAACCCTGGTGTTGATGTGGAAAACATTCTCAGGAACAATAATCATGGTGTTGATGTGGATACACATTCTCAGGAACAATAGACCTGGTGTTGATGTGGATGACCAGTTTCAGTAACAATAACACATGTGTTGATATGGATAAACATTCTCAGGAACAATAGCCCTGGTGTTGATTTGGATGAACAATCTCAGGAACAATAGCCCTGGTGTCGATGTGGATGAACAATCTCAGGAACAATAGCCCTGTTGTTGATGAGGATAAACATTCTCAGGACCAATAGCCCGGGTGTTGATGAGGATAAACATTCTCTGGAACAATAGTCCTGGTGTTGATGCGGATGAACAATCTCAGGAACAATAGGCCTTGTGTTGATGTGGATGAACATTCTCAGGAACAATAGACCTGGTGTTGATGTGGATGAACAGTCTCAGGAACAATAACCCTGGTGTTGATGTGGATGTACAATCTCAGCAACTATAGCCCTGGTGTTGCTGTGGATAAACTGTCTCAGGAACAATAGCCCTGATGTTGATGTGGATGAACAATCTCAGGAGCAATAGCCCTGGTGTTGATGTCGATGAACATTATCAGGAACAATAGCCCTGGTGTTGATGTGGATGAACAATCTCAGGAACAATATCCCTGGTGTTGATGTGGATGAACAATCTCAGGAACAATTACCCTGGTGTTGATGTGGATGAACAATCTCAGGAACAATAGCGCTGGTGTTGATTTGGATGAACAATCTCAGGAACAAAGCCCTGGTGTTGATGTGGATGAACAGTCTCTGGAACAATAGCCCTGATGTTGATGTGGATGGACATTCTCAGGAACAATAGCGCTTGTATTGATGTGGATGAACAGTCTCAGGAACAATAGTCCTGATGTTGATGTGGATGAACATTCTCAGGAACAATAGCTCTGGTGTTGATGTGGATGAACAATCACAGGAACAATTGCACTGGTGTTGATGTTGATGGAACAGTCTCAGGAACAATAGCCCTGGTGATGATGTGGATGAACAATCTCAGGAACAATAGCCCTGGTGTTGATATGGATGAACAATCTCAGGAGAAATAGACCTGGTGTTGATGTGGATGAACAGTCTCTGTAACAATAACACATGTGTTGATGTGGATAAACATTCTCAGGAACAATAGCCCTGGTGTTGATGAGGATAAACATTCTCAGGATCAATAGCCCTGGTGTTGATGTGGATGAACAGTCTCAGGAACAATAGCCCTGGTGTTGATGTGGATGAACAATCTCAGGAACAATAGACCTGGTGTTGATGTGGATGAACAGTCTCTGTAACAATAGCCCTGGTGTTGATGTGGATGAATAATCTCAGGAACAGTAGCCCTGGTGCTGATGTCGATGAAGATTCTCAGGAATAATATCCCTGGTGTTGATGTGGATAAACATTCTCAGGAGCAATAACCATGGTGTTGATGCGGGTAAACATTGTCAGGAACAATAGACCTGTTGTTCATGTGGATGAACAGTCTCAGGAAAAATATCCCTGGTGTTGATATGGATAAACATTCTCAGGAACAATAATCCTGGTGTTGTTGTGGATAAACATTCTCAGGAACAATAGACCTTTTGTTGATGTGGATGAACAGTCTCAGCAACAATAGCTCTGGTGTTGATGTGGATGAAGATTCTCAGGAACAATAACCCTGGTGTTGATGTGGATAAACAATCTCAGGAACAATAACCCTGGTGTTGATGTGGAAAACATTCTCAGGAACAATAGCACTGGTGTTGATGTGGATGAGCAATCTCAGGAAAAACAGCCCTGGTGTTGATGAGGATAAACATTCTCAGGAACAATAGCACTGATGTTGATGTGGTTAAACATTCTCTGGAACAATAGCCCTGGTGTTAATGTGGATGAGCATTCTCAGGAACAATAGCCCTTGTGTTGATGTGGATGAACAGTCTCTGGAACAATAGTCCTGATGTTGATGTGGATGAACATTCTCAGGAACAATAGCCCTGGTGTTGATGTGGTGGAACAATCACAGGAACAATAGCACTGGTGTTGATGATGATGGAACAGTCTCAGGAACAATAGCCCTTGTGTTGTTGTGGATACACATTCACAGGAACAATCGCCCTGTTGCTAATGTGGATGAACAATCTCAGGAACAATATCCCTGGTGTTGATGTGGATGACCATTCTCAGGAACAATGGCCCTGGTGTTGATATGGATGAACAATCTCAGGAACAATAGACCTGGTGTTGATGTGGATGAACAGTCTCATGAACAATAACACTGGTGTTGATGTGGATAAACATTCTCAGGAACAATATCCCAGGTGCTGTTGTGGATACACATTCACAGGAACAATAGCCCTGGTGTTGATGTGGATGAACAATCTTAGGAACAATCGCCCTGGTGTTGATGTGGATGAACAATCTCAGGAACAATAGCCCTGGTGTTGATGTGGATGAACATTCTCAGGAACAATAGCCCTGGAGTTGATATGGATGAACAGCCTCAGGAACAATAACCCTGGTGTTGATGTGGAAAACATTCTCAGGAACAATAATCATGGTGTTGATGTGGATACACATTCTCAGGAACAATAGACCTGGTGTTGATGTGGATGAACAGTTTCAGTAACAATAACACAGGTGTTGATATGGATAAACATTCTCAGGAACAATAGCCCTGGTGTTGATTTGGATGAACAATCTCAGGAACAATAGCCCTGGTGTCGATGTGGATGAACAATCTCAGGAACAATAGCCCTGGTGTTGATGAGGATAAACATTCTCAGGACCAATAGCCCGGGTGTTGATGAGGATAAACATTCTCAGGAACAACAGCCCTGCTGTTGATGCGGATGAACAATCTCAGGAACAATAGGCCTTGTGTTGATGTGGATGAACATTCTCAGGAACAATAGACCTGGTGTTGATGTGGATGAACAGTCTCAGGAACAATAACCCTGGTGTTGATGTGGATGTACAATCTCAGCAACTATAGCCCTGGTGTTGCTGTGGATAAACTGTCTCAGGAACAATAGCCCTGATGTTGATGTGGATGAACAATCTCAGGAGCAATAGCCCTGTTGTTGATGTGGATGAACATTATCAGGAACAATAGCCCTGGTGTTGATGTGGATGAACAATCTCAGGAACAATATCCCTGGTGTTGATGTGGATGAACAATCTCAGGAACAATTACCCTGGTGTTGATGTGGATGAACAATCTCAGGAACAATAGCGCTGGTGTTGATTTGGATGAACAATCTCAGGAACAAAGCCCTGGTGTTGATGTGGATGAACAGTCACTGGAACAATAGCCCTGATGTTGATGTGGATGGACATTCTCAGGAACAATAGCGCTTGTATTGATGTGGATGAACAGTCTCAGGAACAATAGCCCTGGTGTTGATGTGGATGAACAGTCTCAGGAACAATAGCTCTGGTGTTGATGTGGATGAACAATCACAGGAACAATTGCACTGGTGTTGATGTTGATGGAACAGTCTCAGGAACAATAGCCCTGGTGATGATGTGGATGAACAATCTCAGGAACAATAGCCCTGGTGATGATATGGATGAACAATCTCAGGAGAAACAGACCTGGTGTTGATGAGGATAAACATTCTTAGGAACAATAGCCCTGGTGTTGATGTGGATGAACAGTCTCAGGAACAATAGCCCTGGTGTTGATGTGGATGAACAATCTCAGGAACAATAGACCTGGTGTTGATGTGGATGAACAGTCTCTGTAACAATAACCCTGGTGTTGATGTGGATGTATAATCTCAGGAACAGGAGTCCTGGTGTTGATGTCGATGAAGATTCTCAGGAACAATATCCCTGGTGTTGATGTGGATAAACATTCTCAGGAGCAATAACCATGGTGTTGATGCGGGTAAACATTGTCAGGAACAATAACACTGGTGTTGATGTGGATACACATTCTCAGGAACAATAGACCTGTTGTTCATGTGGATGAACTGTCTCAGGAAAAATATCCCTGGTGTTGATATGGATAAACATTCTCAGGAACAATAATCCTGGTGTTGATGTGGATAAACATTCTCAGGAACAATAGACCTTTTGTTGATGTGGATGAACAGTCTCAGCAACAATAGCTCTGGTGTTGATGTGGATGAAGATTCTCAGGAACAATAACCCTGGTGTTGATGTGGATAAACAATCTCAGGAACAATAACCCTGGTGTTGATGTGGAAAACATTCTCAGGAACAATAGCACTGGTGTTGATGTGGATGAGCAATTTCAGGAAAAACAGCCCTGCTGTTGATGAGGATAAACATTCTCAGGAACAATAGCACTGGTGTTGATGTGGTTAAACATTCTCTGGAACAATAGCCCTGGTTTTGATGTGGATGAACAATTTCAGGAACAATAGCCCTGGTGTTGATGTGGATGAACAATCTCAGGAAAAACAGCCCTGGTGTTGATGAGAATAAACATTCTCAGGAACAATAGCACTGGTGTTGATGTGGTTAAACAATCTCAGGAACAATAGCCCTAGTGTTGATTTGGATGAACAATCTCAGGAACAAAGCCCTGGTGTTGATGTGGATGAACATTCTCAGTAACAATAGCACTGATGTTGTTGTGGATGGACATTCTCAGGAACAATAGCCCTTGTGTTGATGTGGATGAACAGTCTCTGGAACAATAGTCCTGATGTTGATGTGGATGAACATTCTCAGGAACAATAGCCCTGGTGTTGATGTGGTGGAACAATCACAGGAACAATAGCACTGGTGTTGATGTGGAAAACATTCTCAGGAACAATAACCCTGGTGTTGATGTGGATACACATTCTCAGGAACAATAGACCTGGTGTTGATGTGGATGAACAGTCTCTGTAACAATAACACTCGTGTTGATGTGGATAAACATTCTCAGGAACAATAGCACTGGTGTTGATGTGGATGAACAATCTCAGGAAAAACAGCCCTGGTGTTGATGAGAATAAACATTCTCAGGAACAATAGCACTGGTGTTGATGTTATTAAACATTCTCAGGAACAATAGCCCTGGTGTTGATGTGGATGAACATTCTCGGGAACAATAGCCCTGGTGTTGATGTCGATGAACAATCTCAGGAGCAATAGACCTGGTGTTGATGTGGATGAACAGTCTCTGTAACAATAACACTTGTGTTGATGTGGATAAACATTCTCAGGAACAATAGCCCTGGTGTTGATGAGGATAAACATTCTCAGGAACAATAGCCCTGGTGCTGATGTGGATGAACAATCTCAGGAACAATTACCCTGGTGTTGATGTGGATGGACAATCTGAGGAACAATAGCCCCAGTGTTGATTTGGATGAACAATCTCAGGAACAAAGCCCTGATGTTGATGTGGATGAACATTCTCAGTAACAATAGCACTGATGTTGTTGTGGATGGACATTCTCAGGAACAATAGCTCTGGTGTTGATGTGGATGAACAATCACAGGAACAATTGCACTGGTGTTGATGTTGATGGAACAGTCTCAGGAACAATAGCCCTGGTGATGATGTGGATGAACAATCTCAGGAACAAGAGCCCTGGTGTTGATATGGATGAACAATCTCAGGAGAAATAGACCTGGTGTTGATGAGGATAAACATTCTCAGGAACAATAGCCCTGGTGTTGATGTGGATGAACAGTCTCAGGAACAATAACACTTGTGTTGATGTGGATAAACATTCTCAGGAACAATAGTCCTGATGTTGATGTGGATGAACATTCTCAGGAACAATAGCTCTGGTGTTGATGTGGATGGACATTCTCAGGAACAATAGCGCTTGTATTGATGTGGATGAACAGTCTCAGGAACAATAGTCCTGATGTTGATGTGGATGAACAATCTCAGGAACAATAGCCGTGGTATTGATATGGATGAACAATCTCAGGAGAAATAGACCTGGTGTTGATGAGGATAAACATTCTCAGGAGCAATAACCATGGTGTTGATGCGGGTAAACATTGTCAGGAACAATAACACTGGTGTTGATGTGGATACACATTCTCAGGAACAATAGACCTGTTGTTCATGTGGATGAACAGTCTCAGGAAAACTAACACTTGTGTTGATGTGGATAAACATTCTCAGGAACAATAGCCCTGGTGTTGATGTGGATGAACAGTCTCAGGAACAATAGCCCTGGTGTTGATGTGGATGAACAATCTCAGGAACAATAGACCTGGTGTTGATGTGGATGAACAGTCTCTGTAACAATAACCCTGGTGTTGATGTGGATGAATAATCTCAGGAACAGGAGTCCTGGTGTTGATGTCGATGAAGATTCTCAGGAACAATATCCCTGGTGTTGATGTGGATAAACATTCTCAGGAGCAATAACCATGGTGTTGATGCGGGTAAACATTGTCAGGAACAATAACACTGGTGTTGATGTGGATACACATTCTCAGGAACAATAGACCTGTTGTTCATGTGGATGAACAGTCTCAGGAAAAATATCCCTGTTGTTGATATGGATAAACATTCTCAGGAACAATAATCCTGGTGTTGATGTGGATAAACATTCTCAGGAACAATAGACCTTTTGTTGATGTGGATGAACAGTCTCAGCAACAATAGCTCTGGTGTTGATGTGGATGAAGATTCTCAGGAACAACAGACCTGGTGTTGATATGGATGAACAATCTCAGGAAAAATAGCCCTGGTGTTGATGTGGATGAACAGTCTCAGGAACAATAACCCTGGTGTTGATGTAGAAAACATTCTCCGGAACAATAAACCTGATGTTGATGTGGATACACATTCTCAGGAACAATAGACCTGGTTTTGATGTGGATGAACAGTGTCAGTAACAATAACACTGGTGTTGATGTGGATAAACATTCTCAGGAACAATAACCCAGGTGTTGTTGTGGATATACATTCACAGGAACAATAGCCCTGGTGTAGATCTGGATGAACAATCTCAGGAACAATCGCCCTGGTGTTGATGTGGATGAACAATCTCAGGAACAATAGCCCTGGTGTTGATGTGGATGAACATTCTCAGGAACAATAGCCCTGGTGTTGATATGGATGAACAATCTCAGGAACGATAGCCCTGGTGTTGATGTGGATGAACAGACTCAGGAACAATAACCCTGGTGTTGATGTGGAAAACATTTTCATGAACAATAACCCTGATGTTGATGTTGATGAACAGTCTCTGGAACAATAGCCCTGGTGTTGATGTGGATGAACAATCTCAGGAACAATAGCCCTGGTGTTGATTTGGATGAACATTCTCAGTAACTATAGCCCTGGTGTTGATGTGGATGAATAATCTCAGGAACAGTAGCCCTGGTGTTGATGTCGATGAAGATTCTCAGGAACAATATCCCTGGTGTTGATGTGGATAAACATTCTCAGGAGCAATATCCATGGTGTTGATGCGGGTAAACATTCTCAGGAACAATAACCCTGGTGTTGATGTAGAAAAACAATCACAGGAACAATAACCCATGTGTTGATGTGGATAAACATTCTCAGGAACAATAACACTCGTGTTGATGTGGATACACATTCTCAGGAACAATAGACCTGTTGTTGATGTGAATGAACAGTCTCAGGAAAAATATCCCTGGTGTTGATGTGGATAAACATTCCCAGGAACAATAACCCTGGTGTTGATGTGGATAAACATTCTCAGGAACAATAGACCTGGTGTTGATGTGGATGAACAGTCTCAGCAACAATAACCCTGGTGTTGATGTGGATGAAGATTCTCAGGAACAATAACCCTGGTGTTGATGTGGATAAAAAATCTCAGGAACAATAACCCTGGTGCTGGTGTGGAAAACATTCTCAAGAACAATAACCCTGGTGTTGATGTGGATACACATTCTCAGGAACAATAGACCTGGTGTTGTTGTGGATGAACAATCTCAGGAACAATAGCCCTGGTGTTGATGTGGATGAACATTCTCAGGAACAATGGCCCTGGTGTTGATATGGATGAACAATCTGAGGAACAATAGCCCTGGTGTTGATGTGGATGAACAGTCTCAGGAACAATAACCCTGGTGTTGATGTGGAAAACATTCTCATGAACAATAACCCTGATGTTGATGTTGATGAACAGTCTCTGGAACAATAGCCCTGGTGTTGATGTGGATGAACAACCTCAGGAACAATAGCCCTGGTGTTGATGTGGATGAACATTCTCAGTAACAATAGCCCTGGTGTTGATGTGGATGAATAATCTCAGGAACAGTAGCCCTGGTGTTGATGTCGATGAAGGTTCTCAGGAACAATATCCCTGGTGTTGATGTGGGTAAACATTCTCAGTAACAATAACCCTGGTGTTGATGTGGAAAAACAATCACAGGAACAATAACCCATGTGTTGATGTGGATAAACATTCTCAGGAACAATAACACGCGTGTTGATGTGGATACACATTCTCAGGAACAATAGACCTGTTGTTGATGTGGATGATCAGTCTCAGGAAAAATATCCCTGGTGTTGATGTGGATAAACATTCCCAGGAACAATAACCCTGGTGTTGATGTGGATAAACATTTTCAGGAACAATGGACCTGGTGTTGATGTGGATAAAAGATCTCTGGAACAATAACCCTGGTGCTGATGTGGAAAACATTCTCAGGAACAATAACCCTGGTCTTGATGTGGATACACATGCTCAGGAACAATAGACCTGGTGTTGATGTGGATGAACAATCTCAGGAACAATAGCCCTGGTGTTGATGTGGATGAACAATCTCAGGAAAAACAGCCCTGGTGTTGATGAGGATAAACATTCTCAGGAACAATAGCCCTGGGGTTGATGTGGTTAAACATACTCAGGAACAATAGCCCTTGTGTTGATGTGGATGAACAGTCTCATGAACAATAGCCCTGGTGTTGATGTGGATGAACATTCCAAGGAACAATAACCCTGGTGTTGATGTGGATGCACATTCTCAGGAACAATAGACATGGTGTTGATGTGGATGAACAGTCTCAGGAACAATAGCCCTGGTGTTGATGAGGATATACATTCTCAGGAACAATAGCCCTTGTGTTGATGTGGATGAACAGTCTCAGTAACAATAGCCCTGGTGTTGATGTGGATGAACAATCTCAAGAACAATAGCCCTGGTGTTGATGTGGATGAACAATCTCAGGAACAATTACCCTAGTGTTGATGTGAATGAACAATCTCAGGAACAAAAGCCCTGGTGTTGATTTGGATGAACAATCTCAGGAACAATAGCTCTGGTGTTGATGTGGATGAACAATCTCAGGAAAAATAGCCCTGGTGTTGATGAGGATAAACATTCTCAGGATCAATAGCCCGGGTGTTGATGAGGATAAACATTCTCAGGAACAATAGCCCTGGTGTTGATGTGGATGAACAATCTCAGGAACAATAGCCCTGGTGTTGATTTGGATGAACAATCTCAGGAACAATAGCTCTGGTGTTGATGTGGATGAACAATCTCAGGAACAATAGCCCTGGTGTTGATGAGGTTAAACATTCTCGGGATCAATAGCACGGGTGTTGATGAGGATAAACAATCTCCGGAACAGTCGGCCTGGTGTTGATGTGGATGAACAATCTCAGGAACAATAGCCCTCTTGTTGATGTGGATGAACAATCTCAGGAACAATAGACCTGGTGTTGATGTGGATGAACAATCTCAGGAACAATAGCCCTGGTGTTGATGTGGATGAACATTCTCAGGAACAATTACCCAGGTGTTGATGTGGGTGAACAATCTCAGGAACAATAGCCCTTGTGTTGATGTGGATGAACAGTCTCTGGAACAATAGCCCAGATGTTGATGTGGATGGACATTCTCATGAACAATAGCCCTTTTGTTGATGTGGATGAACAGTCTCAGGAACAATAGTCCTGAAGTTGATGTGGATGAACATTCCCAGGAACAATAGCCCTGGTGTTGATGTGGATGAACAATCACAGGAACAATAGCACTGGTGTTGATGTTGATGGAACAGTCTCAGGAACAATAGCCCTGGTGTTGACGTGGATGAACAATCTCAGGAACAATAGCACTGGTATTGATGTGGATGAACAATCTCAGGAAAAATAACCATGGTGTTGATGTGGATACACATTCTCAGGAGCAATAGACCTGGTGTTGATGTGGATGAACAGTCTCAGGAACAATAGCCCTTTTGTTGATGAGGATAAACGTTCTCAGGAATAATTGCCCGCGTGTTGATGTGGATCAACTGTCTCAGGAACAATAGCCCTGGTTTTGATGTGGATGAACAATCTCAGGAACAATAGCCCGGGTGTTGATGTGGATGAACAATCTCAGGAACAATTACCCTGGTGTTGATGTGGATGAACAATCTCAGGAACAAAAGCCCTAGTGTTGATTTGGATGAACAATCTCAGGAACAATAGCACTGATGTTGTTGTGGATTGACATTCTCAGGAACAATAGCACTGATGTTGTTGTGGATTGACATTCTCAGGAACTATAGCCCTTGTGTTGATGTGGATGAACAGTCTCTGGAACAATAGTCCTGATGTTGATGTGGATGAACATTCTCAGGAACAATAGCCCTGGTGTTGATGTGGAGGAACAATCTCAGGAACAATAACCCTGGTGTTGATGTAGAAAACATTCTCCGGAACAATAACCCTGGTGTTGATGTGGATACACATTCTCAGGAACAATAGTCCTGGTGTTGATGTGGATGTACAATCTCAGGAACTATAGCCCTGCTGTTGATCTGGATGAACAATCTCAGGAACAATTACCCTGGTGTTGATGTGGATGAACTATCTCAGGAACAATAGCCCTGGTGTGATGTGGATGAACATTCTCAGGAACAATTACCCTGGTGTTGATGTGGGTGAACAATCTCAGGAACAATAGCACTTGTGTTGATTTGGATGAATAATCTCAGGAACAATAGCCCTGGTGTTGATGTGGATGAACAGTCTCTGGAACAATAGCCCTGATGTTGATGTGGATGGACATTCTCATGAACAATAGCCCTTGTGTTTTATGTGGATGAGCAGTCTGAGGAACAATAGTCCTGAAGTTGATGTGGATGAACATTCTCAGGAACAATAGCCTTGTTGTTGATGTCGATGAACAATCACAGGAACAATAGCACTGGTGTTGATGTTGATGGAACAGTCTCAGGAACAATAGCCCTGGTGTTGACGTGGATGAACAATCTCAGGAACAATAGCACTGGTGTTGATGTGGATGAACAATCTCGGGAAAAATAACCATGGTGTTGATGTGGATACACATTCTCAGGAGCAATAGACCTGGTGTTGATGTGGATGAACAGTCTCTGTAACAATAACACTTGTGTTGATGTGCATAAACATTCTCAGGAACAATAGCCCTGGTGTTGATGAGGATAAACATTCTCAGGAACAATAGCCCCCGTGTTGATGTTGATGAACTGTCTCAGGAACAATAGCCCTAGTTTTGATGTGGATGAACAATCTCAGGAACAATAGCCCTGGTGTTGATGTGGATGAACAATCTCAGGAACAATTACCCTGGTGTTGATGTGGATGAACAATCTCAGGAACAAAAGCCCTAGTGTTGATTTGGATGAACAATCTCAGGAACAAAAGCCATCGTGTTGATTTGGATGAACAATCTCAGGAACAAAGCCCTGGTGTTGATGTGGATGAACATTCTCAGGAACAATAGCACTGATGTTGTTGTGGATGGACATTCTCAGGAACAATAGCCCTTGTGTTGATGTGGATGAACAATCACAGGAACAATAGCACTGGTGTTGATGTGGAGGAACAATCACAGGAACAATAGCACTGGTGTTGATGTGGATGAACAGTCTCAGGAACAATAACCCTGGTGTTGATGTGGATGAACAGTCTCAGGAACAATAACCCTGGTGTTGATGTAGAAAACATTCTCCGGAACAATAACCCTGGTGTTGATGTGCATACACATTCTCAGGAACAATAGACCTGGTGTTGATGTGGATGTACAATCTCAGGAACTTTTGCCCTGCTGTTGATCTGGATGAACAATCTCAGGAACAATTGCCCTGGTGTTGATGTGGATGAACAATCTCAGGAACAATAGCCCTGGTGTGATGTGGATGAACATTCTCAGGAACAATTACCCTGGTGTTGATGTGGGCGAACAATCTCAGGAACAATAACCCTTGTGTTGATTTGGATGAACAATCTCAGGAACAATAGCCCTGGTGTTGATGTGGATGAACAGTCTCTGGAACAATTACCCAGGTGTTGATGTGGATGGACATTCTCATGAACAATAGCCCTTGTGTTGATGTGGATGAACTGTCTCAGGAACAATAGTCCTGAAGTTGATGTGGATGAACATTCTCAGGAACAATAGCCTTGTTGTTGATGTGGATGAACAATCACAGGAACAATAGCACTGGTGTTGATGGTGATGGAACAGTCTCAGGAACAATAGCCCTGCTGTTGACGTGGATGAACAATCTCAGGAACAATAGCACTGGTTTTGAAGTGGATGAACAATATCAGGAAAAATAACCATGGTGTTGATGTGGATACACATTCTCAGGAGCAATAGACCTGGTGTTGATGTGGATGAACAGTCTCTGTAACAATAACACTTGTGCTGATGTGGATAAACATTCTCAGGAACAATAGCCCTGGTGTTGATGAGGATAAACATTCTCAGGAACAATAGCCCGCGTGTTGATGTAGATGAACTGTCTCAGGAACAATAGCCCTGGTTTTGCTGTGGATGAACAATCTCAGGAACAATATCCCTGGTGTTGATGTGGATGAACAATCTCAGGAACAATAGCCCTGGTGTTGATGTGGATGAACAATCTCAGGAACAATTACCCTGGTGTTGATTTGGATGAACAATCTCAGGAACAAAGCTCTGGTGTTGATGTGGATGAACATTCTCAGGAAGAATAGCACTGATGTTGTTGTGGATGGACATTCTCAGGAACAATAGCCCTTGTGTTGATGTGGATGAACAGTCTCTGGAACAATAGTCCTGATGTTGATGTGGATGAACATTCTCAGGAACAATAGCCCTGGTGTTGATGTGGAGGAACAATCACAGGAACAATAGCACTGGTGTTGATGTGGATGAACAGTCTCAGGAGCAATAATACTGGTGTTGATGTAGAAAACATTCTCCGGAACAATAACCCTGGTGTTGATGTGGATACACATTCTCAGGAACAATAGACCTGGTGTTGATGTGGATGAACAGTCTCAGTAACAACAACACTGGTGTTGATGTGGATGAACAGTCTCAGGAACAATAACCCTGGTGTTGATGAGGATGAACATTCTCAGGAACAATAGCCCTGGTGTTGATTTGGATGAACAATCTCAGGAACAATAGCCCTGGTGTTGATGAGGATGAACAATCACAGGAACAATAACCCTGATGTTGATGTGGATGAACATTCTCAGGAACAATAGCCCTGGTGTTGATGTGGATGAACAATCTCAGGAACAATAGCCCTGGTGTTGATGTGGATGAAGATCCTCAGGAACAATATCCCTCGTTTTCATGTGGATAAACATTCTCTGGAGCAATAACCATGGTGTTGATGCGGGTAAACATTCTCAGGAACAATAACCCTGGTGTTGATGTGGAAAAACAATCACAGGAACAATAACCCATGTTTTGATGTGGATAAACATTCTCAGGAACAATAACCCTGGTGTTGATGTGGATAAACATTCTCAGGAACAATAGACCTGGTGTTGATGTGGATGAACAGTCTCAGGAAAAATATCCCTGGTGTTGATGTGCATAAACATTCTCAGGAACAATAACCCTGGTTTTGATGTGGATAAGCATTCTCAGGAACAATAGACCTGGTGTTGATGTGGATGAACAGACTCAGCAACAATAGCTCTGGTGTTGATGTGGATGAAGATTCTCAGGAACAATAACCCCGTTGTATATGTGGATAAACAATCTCAGGAACAATAACCCTGGTGTTGATGTGGAAAACATTCTCAGGAATAATAACCCTGGTGTTGATGTGGATACACATTCTCAGGAACAATAGACCTGGTGTTGATGTGGATGAACAGTCTCAGTAAAAATAACACTGGTGTTGATGTGGATACACATTCTCAGGAACAATAGCCCTGGTGTTGATGTGGATGAACAACCTCAGGAACAATAGCCCTGGTGTTGATGTGGATGAACAATCTCAGGAAAAATAGCCCTGGTGTTGATGAGGATAAACATTCGCAGGAACAATAGCCCTGGTGTTGATGTGGTTAAACATTCTCAGGAACAATAGCCCAGGTGTTGATGAGGGTAAACATTCTCAGGAACAATAGCCCTGGTGTTGATGTAGATGAGCAGTCTCAGGAACAATAGCCCTGATGTTGATGTGGATGGACATTCTCAGGAACAATAGCCCTGGTGTTGATGTGGATGAAAAGTCTCAGGAACAATAGCCCTGATGTTGATGTGGATGAACATTCTCAGAAACAATAGCCCTGGTGTTGATGTGGATGAACAATCACAGGAACAATAGCACTGGTATTGATGTTGATAAACAGTCTCAGGTACAATAGTCCTGATGTTGATGTGGATGAACATTCTCAGGAACAATAGCCCTGGTGTTGATGTGGATGAACAATAACAGGAACAATAGCACAGGTGTTCATGTGGATGAACAGTCTCAGGAACAATAGCCCTGGTGTTGATGTGGATGAACAATCTCAGGAACAATAGCCCTGGAGTTGATGTGGATGAACATTCTCAGGAACAATAGCCCTGGTGTTGATAAGGATGAACAATCTCAGGAACAATAGCCCTGGTGTTGATATGGATGGACAGTCTCAGGAACAATAACCATGGTGTTGATGTTGAAAACATTCTCAGGAACAATAACCCTGGTGTTGATGTGGAAACACATACTCAGGAAAAATAGCCCTGGTGTTGATGTGGATGAACAATCTCAGGAACAATAGCCCTGGTGTTGATGTGGATGTACAATCTCGGGAACAATAGCCCTGGTGTTGATGTGGATAAACATTCTCAGGAACAATAGCCCTGGTGTTGATGTGGTTAAACATTCTCAGGAACAATTGCCCTGCTGTTGATGAGGATAAACATTCTCAGGAACAATAGCCCTGGTGTTGATGTGGATGAACAGTCTCAGGAACAATAACCCTGGTGTTGATGTAGAAAAGTTTCTCAGGAACAATAACCCTGATGTTGATGTGGATGAACATTCTCAAGAACAATAGCCCTGGTGTTGATGTGGAGGAACAATCACAGGAACAATAGCACTGGTGTTGATGTTGATGGAACAGTCTCAGGAACAATAGCCCTTGTGTTGATGTGGATGAACAATCTCAGGAACAATAGCCCTGGTGTTGATGTGGATGAACATTCTCAGGAACAACAGACCTGGTGTTGATATGGATGAACAATCTCAGGAAAAATAGCCCTGGTGTTGATGTGGATGAACAGTCTCAGGAACAAAAACCCTGGTGTTGATGTAGAAAACATTCTCCGGAACATTAACCCTGGTGTCGATGTGGATACACATTCTCAGGAACAATAGACCTGGTTTTGATGTGGATGAACAGTCTCAGTAACAATAACACTGGTGTTGATGTGGATAAACATTCTCAGGAACATTAACCCAGGTGTTGTTGTGGAAAACATTCTCATGAACAATAACCCTGATGTTGATGTCGATGAACAGTCTCTGGAACAATAGCCCTGGTGTTGATGTGGATGAACAATCTCAGGAACAATAGCCCTGGTGTTGATGTGGATGAGCATTCTCAGTAACAATAGCCCTGGTGTTGATGTGGATGAATAATCTCAGGAACAGTAGCCCTGGTGTTGATGTCGATGAAGATTCTCAGGAACAATATCCCTGGTGTTGATGTGGATAAACATTCTCAGGAGCAATAACCATGGTGTTGATGTGGATGAACAATCACAGGAACAATAGCACTGGTATTGATGTTGATAAACAGTCTCAGGTACAATAGTCCTGATGTTGATGTGAATGAACATTCTCAGGAACAATAGCCCTGGTGTTGATGTGGATGATCAATAACAGGAACAATAGCACTGGTGTTCATGTGGATGAACAGTCTCAGGAACAATAGCCCTGGTGTTGATGTGGATGAACAATCTCAGGAACAATAGCCCTGGAGTTGATGTGGATGAACATTCTCAGGAACAATAGCCCTGGTGTTGATAAGGATGAACAATCTCAGGAACAATAGCCCTGGTGTTGATATGGATGGACAGTCTCAGGAACAATAACCATGGTGTTGATGTTGAAAACATTCTCAGGAACAATAACCCTGGTGTTGATGTGGAAACACATACTCAGGAAAAATAGCCCTGGTGTTGATGTGGATGAACAATCTCAGGAACAATAGCCCTGGTGTTGATGTGGATGTACAATCTCAGGAACAATAGCCCTGGTGTTGATGTGGATAAACATTCTCAGGAACAATAGCCCTGGTGTTGATGTGGTTAAACATTCTCAGGAACAATTGCCCTGCTGTTGATGAGGATAAACATTCTCAGGAACAATAGCCCTGGTGTTGATGTGGATGAACAGTCTCAGGAACAATAACCCTGGTGTTGATGTAGAAACGTTTCTCAGGAACAATAACCCTGATGTTGATGTGGATGAACATTCTCAAGAACAATAGCCCTGGTGTTGATGTGGAGGAACAATCACAGGAACAATAGCACTGGTGTTGATGTTGATGGAACAGTCTCAGGAACAATAGCCCTTGTGTTGATGTGGATGAACAATCTCAGGAACAATAGCCCTGGTGTTGATGTGGATGAACATTCTCAGGAACAATAGCCCTGGTGTTGATGTGGATGAACAATCTCAGGAACAATTACCCTGGTGTTGATTTTGATGAACAATCTCAGGAACAACAGACCTGGCGTTGATATGGATGAACAATCTCAGGAAAAATAGCCCTGGTGTTGATGTGGATGAACAGTCTCAGGAACAAAAACCCTGGTGTTGATGTAGAAAACATTCTCCGGAACATTAACCCTGGTGTCGATGTGGATACACATTCTCAGGAACAATAGACCTGGTTTTGATGTGGATGAACAGTCTCAGTAACAATAACACTGGTGTTGATGTGGATAAACATTCTCAGGAACATTAACCCAGGTGTTGTTGTGGAAAACATTCTCATGAACAATAACCCTGATGTTGATGTCGATGAACAGTCTCTGGAACAATAGCCCTGGTGTTGATGTGGATGAACAATCTCAGGAACAATAGCGCTGGTGTTGATGTGGATGAGCATTCTCAGTAACAATAGCCCTGGTGTTGATGTGGATGAATAATCTCAGGAACAGTAGCCCTGGTGTTGATGTCGATGAAGATTCTCAGGAACAATATCCCTGGTGTTGATGTGGATAAACATTCTCAGGAGCAATAACCATGGTGTTGATGCGGGTAAACATTCTCCGGAACAATAACCCTGGTGTTGATGTGGATAAACAATCACAGGAACAATAACCCATGTGTTGATGTGGATAAACATTCTCTGGAACAATAACACTGATGTTGATGTAGATACACATTCTCAGGAATTTTAGACCTGTTGTTGATGTGGATGAACAGTCTCAGGAAAAATATCCCTGGTGTTGATGTGGATAAACATTCTCAGGAACAATATCACTGGTGTTGATGTGGATAAACATTCTCAGGAACAATAGACCTGGTGTACATGTGGATGAACAGTCTCAGCAACAATAGCTCTGGTGTTGATGTGGATGAAGATTCTCAGGTACAATAACCCTGGTGTTGATGTGGATGAACAATCTCAGGAACAATAACCCTGGTGCTGATGTGGAAAACATTCTCAGGAAAAATAACCCTCGTGTTGATTTGGATACACATTCTCAGGAGCAATAGACGTGGTGTTGATGCGGATGAACAGTCTCAGTAACAATAACACTGGTGTTGATGTGGATACACATTCTCAGGAACAATAGCCCTGGTGTTCATGTGGATGAACAATCTCAGGAACAATAGCCCTGGTGTTGATGTGGATGAACAATCTCAGGAAAAACAGTCCTGGTGTTGATGAGGATAAACATTCTCAGGAACAATCTCAGGAACAGTAGGCCTGGTGTTGATGTGGATGAACAATCTCAGGAACAATAGCCCTGGTGTTGATGTGGATGAACAATCTCAGGAACAATCTCCCTGGTGTTGATGTGGATGAACGATCTCAGGAACTATAGCCCTTGTGTTGATGTGGATAAACTGCATCAGGAACAATAGCCCTGGTGTTGATGTGGATGAACTATCTCAGGAACAATAGCCCTGGTGTTGATGTGGATGAACAATCTCAGGAACAATTACCCTGGTGTTGATTTTGATGAACAATCTCAGGAAGAAAGACCTGGTGTTGATGTGGATGAACAGAATCTGGAACAACAGCCCTGATGTTGATGTGGATGGACATTCTCAGTAACAATAGCACTTGTATTGATGTGGATGAACAGTCTCAGGAACAATAGTCCTGATGTTGATGTGGATGAACATTCTCAGGAACAATAGCCCTGGTGTTGATGTGGATGAACACTCACAGGAACAATAGCACTGATGTTGATGTTGATGGAACAGTCTCAGGAACAATAGCCCTGGTGTTGATGTGGATGAACAATCTCAGGAACAATAGCCCTTGTATTGATTTGGATGAACAATCTCAGGAACAATAGCCCTGGTGTTGATGTGGATGAACAGTCTCTGGAACAATAGTCCTGAAGTTGATGTGGATGAACATTCTCAGGAACAATAGCCCTGGTGTTGATGTGGATGAACAATCACAGGAACAATAGCACTGGTGTTGATGTTGATGGAACAGTCTCAGGAACAATAGCCCTGGTGTTGACGTGGATGAACAATCTCAGGAACAATAGCACTGGTGTTGATGTGGATGAACAATCTCAGGAAAAATAACCATGGTGTTGATGTGGATACACATTCTCAGGAGCAATAGACCTGGTGTTGATGTGGATGAACAGTCTCTGTAACAATAACACTTGTGTTGATGTGGATAAACATTCTCAGGAACAATAGCCCTGGTGTTGATGAGGATAAACATTCTCAGGAACAATAGCCCGCGTGTTGATGTGGATGAACTGTCTCAGGAACAATAGACCTGGTTTTGATGTGGATGAACAATCTCAGGAACAGTAGCCCTGGTGTTGATGTTGATGGAACAGTCTCAGGAACAATAGCCCTTGTGTTGATGTGGATGAACAATCTCAGGAACAACAAACCTGGTGTTGATATGGATGAACAATCTCAGGAAAAATAGCCCTGGTGTTGATGTGGATGAACAGTTTCAGGAACAATAACCCTGGTGTTGATGTAGAAAACATTCTCCGGAACAATAACCCTGGTGTTGATGTGGATGAACAGTCTCAGTAACAATAACACTGGTGTTGATGTGGATAAACATTCTCAGGAACAACAACCCAGGTGTTGTTGTCGATACACATTCACAGGAACAATATCCCTGGTGTAGATGTTGATGAACAATCTCAGGAACAATCTCCCTGGTGTTGATGTGGATGAACGATCTCAGGAACTATAGCCCTTGTGTTGATGTGGATAAACTGCATCAGGAACAATAGCCCTGGTGTTGATGTGGATGAACTATCTCAGGAACAATAGCCCTGGTGTTGATGTGGATGAACAATCTCAGGAACAATTACCCTGGTGTTGATTTTGATGAACAATCTCAGGAAGAAAGACCTGGTGTTGATGTGGATGAACAGAATCTGGAACAACAGCCCTGATGTTGATGTGGATGGACATTCTCAGTAACAATAGCACTTGTATTGATGTGGATGAACAGTCTCAGGAACAATAGTCCTGATGTTGATGTGGATGAACATTCTCAGGAACAATAGCCCTGGTGTTGATGTGGATGAACACTCACAGGAACAATAGCACTGATGTTGATGTTGATGGAACAGTCTCAGGAACAATAGCCCTGGTGTTGATGTGGATGAACAATCTCAGGAACAATAGCCCTTGTATTGATTTGGATGAACAATCTCAGGAACAATAGCCCTGGTGTTGATGTGGATGAACAGTCTCTGGAACAGTAGTCCTGAAGTTGATGTGGATGAACATTCTCAGGAACAATAGCCCTGGTGTTGATGTGGATGAACAATCACAGGAACAATAGCACTGGTGTTGATGTTGATGGAACAGTCTCAGGAACAATAGCCCTGGTGTTGACGTGGATGAACAATCTCAGGAACAATAGCACTGGTGTTGATGTGGATGAACAATCTCAGGAAAAATAACCATGGTGTTGATGTGGATACACATTCTCAGGAGCAATAGACCTGGTGTTGATGTGGATGAACAGTCTCTGTAACAATAACACTTGTGTTGATGTGGATAAACATTCTCAGGAACAATAGCCCTGGTGTTGATGAGGATAAACATTCTCAGGAACAATAGCCCGCGTGTTGATGTGGATGAACTGTCTCAGGAACAATAGACCTGGTTTTGATGTGGATGAACAATCTCAGGAACAGTAGCCCTGGTGTTGATGTTGATGGAACAGTCTCAGGAACAATAGCCCTTGTGTTGATGTGGATGAACAATCTCAGGAACAACAAACCTGGTGTTGATATGGATGAACAATCTCAGGAAAAATAGCCCTGGTGTTGATGTGGATGAACAGTTTCAGGAACAATAACCCTGGTGTTGATGTAGAAAACATTCTCCGGAACAATAACCCTGGTGTTGATGTGGATGAACAGTCTCAGTAACAATAACACTGGTGTTGATGTGGATAAACATTCTCAGGAACAACAACCCAGGTGTTGTTGTCGATACACATTCACAGGAACAATATCCCTGGTGTAGATGTTGATGAACAATCTCAGGAACAATCTCCCTGGTGTTGATGTGGATGAACGATCTCAGGAACTATAGCCCTGGTGTTGATGTGGATGAACTATCTCAGGAACAATTACCCTGGTGTTGATTTTGATGAACAATCTCAGGAAGAAAGACCTGGTGTTGATGTGGATGAACAGAATCTGGAACAACAGCCCTGATGTTGATGTGGATGGACATTCTCAGTAACAATAGCACTTGTATTGATGTGGATGAACAGTCTCAGGAACAATAGTCCTGATGTTGATGTGGATGAACATTCTCAGGAACAATAGCCCTGGTGTTGATGTGGATGAACACTCACAGCAACAATAGCACTGATGTTGATGTTGATGGAACAGTCTCAGGAACAATAGCCCTGGTGTTGATGTGGATGAACAATCTCAGGAACAATAGCCCTGGTGTTGATATGGATGAACAATAACAGGAAAAATAACCCTGGTTTTGATGTGGATACACATTCCCAGGAGCAATAGACCTGGTGTTGATGCGAATGAATTGTCTCTGTAACAATAACACTGGTGTTGATGTGGATAAACATTCTCAGGAGCAATAGCCCTGGTGTTGATGAGGATATACGTTCTCAGGAACAATAGCCATTGTGTTGATGTGGATGAACAGTCTCAGGAACAATAGCCCTGGTGTTGATGTGGATGAACAATCTCAGGAACAATAGCCCTGGTGTTGATGTGGATGAACAATCTCAGGAACAATTACCCTCGTGTTGATGTGGATGAACAATCTCAGGAACAAAAGCCCTGGTGTTGATTTGGATGAACAATCTCAGGAACAATAGCCCTGGTATTGATGAGGATAAACATTCTCAGGATCAATAGCCCGGGTGTTGATGAGGATAAACATTCTCAGGAACAATAGCCCTGGTGTTGCTGTGGATGAACAATCTCAGGAACAGTAGCCCTGGTGTTGATTTGGATGAACAATCTCAGAAACAATAGCTCTGGTGTTGATGTGGATGAACAATCTCAGGAACAATAGCCCTGGTGTTGATGAGGATAAACATTCTCAGGATCAATAGCCAGGGTGTTGATGAGGATAAACATTCTCAGGAACAATAGCTCTGGTGTTGATGTGAATGAACAATCTCAGGAACAGTAGGCCTGGTGTTGATGTGGATGAACAATCTCAGGAACAAAAGCCCTGGTGTTGATGTGGATGAACAATCTCAGGAACAATAGACCTGGTGTTGATGTGGATGAACAGTATCAGGAACAATAACCCTGGTGTTGATATGGATGTACAATCTCAGGAACAATAGACCTGGTTTTGATGTGGATGAACAGTCTCAGTAACAATAACACTGGTGTTGATGTGGATAAACATTCTCAGGAACATTAACCCAGGTGTTGTTGTGGAAAACATTCTCATGAACAATAACCCTGATCTTGATGTCGATGAACAGTCTCTGGAACAATAGCCCTGGTGTTGATGTGGATGAACAATCTCAGGAACAATAGCGCTGGTGTTGATGTGGATGAGCATTCTCAGTAACAATAGCCCTGGTGTTGATGTGGATGAATAATCTCAGGAACAGTAGCCCTGGTGTTGATGTCGATGAAGATTCTCAGGAACAATATCCCTGGTGTTGATGTGGATAAACATTCTCAGGAGCAATAACCATGGTGTTGATGCGGGTAAACATTCTCCGGAACAATAACCCTGGTGTTGATGTGGATAAACAATCACAGGAACAATAACCCATGTGTTGATGTGGATAAACATTCTCTGGAACAATAACGCTGATGTTGATATAGATACACATTCTCAGGAATTTTAGACCTGTTGTTGATGTGGATGAACAGTCTCAGGAAAAATATCCCTGGTGTTGATGTGGATAAACATTCTCAGGAACAATATCACTGGTGTTGATGTGGATAAACATTCTCAGGAACAATAGACCTGGTGTTCATGTGGATGAACAGTCTCAGCAACAATAGCTCTGGTGTTGATGTGGATGAAGATTCTCAGGTACAATAACCCTGGTGTTGATGTGGATGAACAATCTCAGGAACAATAACCCTGGTGCTGATGTGGAAAACATTCTCAGGAACAATAACCCTCGTGTTGATTTGGATACACATTCTCAGGAACAATAGACGTGGTGTTGATGCGGATGAACAGTCTCAGTAACAATAACACTGGTGTTGATGTGGATACACATTCTCAGGAACAATAGCCCTGGTGTTCATGTGGATGAACAATCTCAGGAACAATAGCCCTGGTGTTGATGTGGATGAACAATCTCAGGAAAAACAGTCCTGGTGTTGATGAGGATAAACATTCTCAGGAACAATCTCAGGAACAGTAGGCCTGGTGTTGATGTGGATGAACAATCTCAGGAACAATAGCCCTGGTGTTGATGTGGATGAACAATCTCAGGAACAATCTCCCTGGTGTTGATGTGGATGAACGATCTCAGGAACTATAGCCCTTGTGTTGATGTGGATAAACTGCATCAGGAACAATAGCCCTGGTGTTGATGTGGATGAACTATCTCAGGAACAATAGCCCTGGTGTTGATGTGGATGAACAATCTCAGGAACAATTACCCTGGTGTTGATTTTGATGAACAATCTCAGGAAGAAAGACCTGGTGTTGATGTGGATGAACAGAATCTGGAACAACAGCCCTGATGTTGATGTGGATGGACATTCTCAGTAACAATAGCACTTGTATTGATGTGGATGAACAGTCTCAGGAACAATAGTCCTGATGTTGATGTGGATGAACATTCTCAGGAACAATAGCCCTGGTGTTGATGTGGATGAACACTCACAGGAACAATAGCACTGATGTTGATGTTGATGGAACAGTCTCAGGAACAATAGCCCTGGTGTTGATGTGGATGAACAATCTCAGGAACAATAGCCCTTGTATTGATTTGGATGAACAATCTCAGGAACAATAGCCCTGGTGTTGATGTGGATGAACAGTCTCTGGAACAATAGTCCTGAAGTTGATGTGGATGAACATTCTCAGGAACAATAGCCCTGGTGTTGATGTGGATGAACAATCACAGGAACAATAGCACTGGTGTTGATGTTGATGGAACAGTCTCAGGAACAATAGCCCTGGTGTTGACGTGGATGAACAATCTCAGGAACAATAGCACTGGTGTTGATGTGGATGAACAATCTCAGGAAAAATAACCATGGTGTTGATGTGGATACACATTCTCAGGAGCAATAGACCTGGTGTTGATGTGGATGAACAGTCTCTGTAACAATAACACTTGTGTTGATGTGGATAAACATTCTCAGGAACAATAGCCCTGGTGTTGATGAGGATAAACATTCTCAGGAACAATAGCCCGCGTGTTGATGTGGATGAACTGTCTCAGGAACAATAGACCTGGTTTTGATGTGGATGAACAATCTCAGGAACAGTAGCCCTGGTGTTGATGTTGATGGAACAGTCTCAGGAACAATAGCCCTTGTGTTGATGTGGATGAACAATCTCAGGAACAACAAACCTGGTGTTGATATGGATGAACAATCTCAGGAAAAATAGCCCTGGTGTTGATGTGGATGAACAGTTTCAGGAACAATAACCCTGGTGTTGATGTAGAAAACATTCTCCGGAACAATAACCCTGGTGTTGATGTGGATGAACAGTCTCAGTAACAATAACACTGGTGTTGATGTGGATAAACATTCTCAGGAACAACAACCCAGGTGTTGTTGTCGATACACATTCACAGGAACAATATCCCTGGTGTAGATGTTGATGAACAATCTCAGGAACAATCTCCCTGGTGTTGATGTGGATGAACGATCTCAGGAACTATAGCCCTTGTGTTGATGTGGATAAACTGCATCAGGAACAATAGCCCTGGTGTTGATGTGGATGAACTATCTCAGGAACAATAGCCCTGGTGTTGATGTGGATGAACAATCTCAGGAACAATTACCCTGGTGTTGATTTTGATGAACAATCTCAGGAAGAAAGACCTGGTGTTGATGTGGATGAACAGAATCTGGAACAACAGCCCTGATGTTGATGTGGATGGACATTCTCAGTAACAATAGCACTTGTATTGATGTGGATGAACAGTCTCAGGAACAATAGTCCTGATGTTGATGTGGATGAACATTCTCAGGAACAATAGCCCTGGTGTTGATGTGGATGAACACTCACAGGAACAATAGCACTGATGTTGATGTTGATGGAACAGTCTCAGGAACAATAGCCCTGGTGTTGATGTGGATGAATAATCTCAGGAACAATAGCCCTGGTGTTGATATGGATGAACAATAACAGGAAAAATAACCCTGGTTTTGATGTGGATACACATTCCCAGGAGCAATAGACCTGGTGTTGATGCGAATGAACTGTCTCTGTAACAATAACACTGGTGTTGATGTGGATAAACATTCTCAGGAACAATAGCCCTGGTGTTGATGAGGATATACGTTCTCTGGAACAATAGCCATTGTGTTGATGTGGATGAACAGTCTCAGGAACAATAGCCCTGGTGTTGATGTGGATGAACAATCTCAGGAACAAAAGCCCTGGTGTTGATTTGGATGAACAATCTCAGGAACAATAGCCCTGGTATTGATGAGGATAAACATTCTCAGGATCAATAGCCCGGGTGTTGATGAGGATAAACATTCTCAGGAACAATAGCCCTGGTGTTGCTGTGGATGAACAATCTCAGGAACAGTAGCCCTGGTGTTGATTTGGATGAACAATCTCAGAAACAATAGCTCTGGTGTTGATGTGGATGAACAATCTCAGGAACAATAGCCCTGGTGTTGATGAGGATAAACATTCTCAGGATCAATAGCCAGGGTGTTGATGAGGATAAACATTCTCAGGAACAATAGCCCTGGTGTTGATGTGAATGAACAATCTCAGGAACAGTAGGCCTGGTGTTGATGTGGATGAACAATCTCAGGAACAAAAGCCCTGGTGTTGATGTGGATGAACAATCTCAGGAACAATAGACCTGGTGTTGATGTGGATGAACAGTATCAGGAACAATAACCCTGGTGTTGATATGGATGTACAATCTCAGGAACTATAGCCCTGCTGTTGATGTGGATGAACAATTTCAGGAACAATTACCCTGGTGTTGATGTGGATGAACAATCTCAGGAACAATAGCCCTGGTGTTGATGTGGATGAACATTCTCAGGAAAAATAGCCCTGGTGTTGATGTGGATGAACAATCTCAGGAACAATAGCCCTGGTGTTGATTTGGATGAACAATCTCAGGAACAATAGCTCTGGTGTTGATGAGGATAAACATTCTCAGGATCAATAGCCCTGGTGTTGATGTGGATGAACATTCTCAGGAGAAATAGAACGGATGTTGATGTGGATGAACAATCTCAGGAACAATTACCCTGGTGTTGCTGTGGGGGAACAATCTCAGGAACAATAGCCCTTGTATTGATTTGGATGAACAATCTCAGGAACAATAGCCCTGGTGTTGATGTGGATGAACAGTCTCTGGAACAATAGTCCTGAAGTTGATGTGGATGAACATTCTCAGGAACAATAGCCCTGGTGTTGATGTGGATGAACAATCACAGGAACAATAGCACTGGTGTTGATGTTGATGGAACAGTCTCAGGAACAATAGCCCTGGTGTTGACGTGGATGAACAATCTCAGGAACAATAGCACTGGTGTTGATGTGGATGAACAATCTCAGGAAAAATAACCATGGTGTTGATGTGGATACACATTCTCAGGAGCAATAGACCTGGTGTTGATGTGGATGAACAGTCTCTGTAACAATAACACTTGTGTTGATGTGGATAAACATTCTCAGGAACAATAGCCCTGGTGTTGATGAGGATAAACATTCTCAGGAACAATAGCCCGCGTGTTGATGTGGATGAACTGTCTCAGGAACAATAGACCTGGTTTTGATGTGGATGAACAATCTCAGGAACAGTAGCCCTGGTGTTGATGTTGATGGAACAGTCTCAGGAACAATAGCCCTTGTGTTGATGTGGATGAACAATCTCAGGAACAACAAACCTGGTGTTGATATGGATGAACAATCTCAGGAAAAATAGCCCTGGTGTTGATGTTGATGAACAGTTTCAGGAACAATAACCCTGGTGTTGATGTAGAAAACATTCTCCGGAACAATAACCCTGGTGTTGATGTGGATGAACAGTCTCAGTAACAATAACACTGGTGTTGATGTGGATAAACATTCTCAGGAACAACAACCCAGGTGTTGTTGTCGATACACATTCACAGGAACAATATCCCTGGTGTAGATGTTGATGAACAATCTCAGGAACAATCTCCCTGGTGTTGATGTGGATGAACGATCTCAGGAACAATAGCCCTGGTGTTGATGTGGATGAACATTCTCAGGAACAATAGCCCTGGTGTTGATATGGATGAACAATCTCAGGAAAAATAGCCCTGGTGTTGATGTGGATGAACAGTCTCAGGAACAATAACCCTGGTGTTGATGTGGAAAACATTCTCAGGAACAATAACCCTGATGTTGATGTGGATGAACATTCTCTGGAACAATAGCCCTGGTGTTGATGTGAATGAACAATCACAGGAACAATAGCACTGGTGTTGATGTTGATGAACAGTCTCTGGAACAATAGCCCTGGTGTTGATGTGGATGAACAATCTCAGGAACAATAGCCCTGGTGTTGAAGTGGATGAAGATTCTCAGGAACAATATCCCACGTGTTGATGTGGATAAACATTCTCAGGAGCATTAACCATGGTGTTGATGCGGGAAAACATTCTCAGGAACAATAACCCTGGTGTTGATGTGGAAAAACAATCACAGGAACAATAACCCATGTGTTGATGTGGATCAACATTCTCAGGAACAATAACCCTGGCGTTGATGTGAATAAACATTCTCAGGAACAATAGCCCTGGTGTTGATGTGGATGAACAATCTCAGGAACAATAGACCTGGTGTTGATGTGGATGAACAGTCTCAGGAACAATAGACCTGGTGTTGATGTGGATGAACAGTCTCAGCAACAATAGCTCTGATGTTGATGTGGATGAAGATTCTCAGGATCAATAACCCTGTTGTTGATGTAGATAAACAATCTCAGGAACAATAACCCTGGTGTTGATGTGGAAAACATTCTCAGGAACAATAACCCTGGTGTTGATGTGGATACACATTCTCAGGAACAGTAGACCTGGTGTTGATATGGATGAACAGTCTCAGTAACAATAACACTGGTGTTGATGTGGATACACATTCTCAGGAACAATAGCCCTGGTGTTGATGTGGATGAACAATCTCAGGAACAATAGCCCGGGTGTTGATGTGGATGAACAATCTCAGGAAAAATAGCCCTGGTGTTGATGAGTATAAACATTCGCAGGAACAATAGCCCTGGTGTTGATGTGGTTAAACATTCTCAGGAACAATAGCCCTGGTGTTGATGAGGGTAAACATTCTCAGGAACAATAGCCCAGGTGTTGATGTGGATGAACAGTCTCAGGAACAATAGCCCTGATGTTGATGTGGATGGACATTCTCAGGAACAATAGCCCTGGTGTTGATGTGGATGAAATGTGTCAGGAACAATAGCCCTGATGTTGATGTGGATGAACATTCTCAGTAACAATAGCCCTGGTGTTGATGTGGATGAACACTCACAGGAACAATATTCCTGATGTTGATGTGGATGAGCATTCTCAGGAACAATAGCCCTGGTGTTGATGTGGATGAACAATAACAGGAACAATAGCACTGGTGTTCATGTAGATGAACAGTCTCAGGAACAATAGCCCTGGTGTTGATGTGGATGAACATTCTCAGGAACAATAGCCCTGGTGTTGATATGGATGAACAATCTCAGGAACAATAGCCCTGGTGTTGATGTGGATGAACAGTCTCAGGAACAATAACCCTGGTGTTGATGTGGAAAACATTCTCAGGAACAATAACCCTGATGTTGATGTGGATGAACATTCTCAGGAACAATAGCCCTGGTGTTGATGTGGATGAACAATCACAGGAACAATAGCACTGGTGTTGATGTGGATGAACAGTCTCTGGAACAATAGCCCTGGTGTTGATGTGGATGAACAATCTCAGGAACAATAGCCCTGGTGTTGATGTGGAAAAACAATCACAGGAACAATAACCCATGTGTTGATGTGGATAAACATTCTCAGGAACAATAACCCTGGTGTTGATGTGAATAAACATTCTCAGGAACAATAGACCTGGTGTTGATGTGGATGAATAGTCTCAGGAAAAATATCCCTGGTGCTGATGTGGATAAACGTTCTCAGGAACAATAACCCTGGTTTTGATGTGGATAAACATTCTCAGGAACAATAGACCTGGTGTTGATTTGGATGAACAGTCTCAGCAACAATAGCTCTGATGTTGATGTGGATGAAGATTCTCAGGAACAATAACCCTGTTGTTGATGTGGATAAACAATCTCAGGAACAATAACCCTGGTGTTGATGTGGAAAACATTCTCAGGAACAATAACCCTGGTGTTGATGTGGATACACATTCTCAGGAACAGTAGAACTGGTGTTGATGTGGATGAACAGTCTCAGCAACAATAACACTGGTGTTGATGTGGATACACATTCTCAGGAACAATAGCCCTGGTGTTGATGTGGATGAACAATCTCAGGAACAATAGCCCTGGTGTTGACGTGGATGAACAATCTCAGGAACAATAGCCCTGGTGTTGAAGTGGATGAAGATTCTCAGGAACAATATCCCTCGTGTTGATATGGATAAACATTCTCAGGAGCATGAACCATGGTGTTGATGCGGGTAAACATTCTCAGGAACAATAACCCTGGTGTTGATGTGGAAAAACAATCACAGGAACAATAACCCATGTGTTGATGTGGATGAACATTCTCAGGAACAATAACCCTGGTGTTGATGTGAATAAACATTCTCAGGAACAATAGACCTGGTGTTGATGTGGATGAACAATCTCAGGAACAATAGCCCGGGTGTTGATGTGGATGAACAATCTCAGGAAAAATAGCCCTGGTGTTGATGAGGATAAACATTCGCAGGAACAATAGCCCTGGTGTTGATGTGGTTAAACATTCTCAGGAACAATATCCCTGGTGTTGATGTGGATAAACGTTCTCAGGAACAATAGCACTGGTGTTCATGTAGATGAACAGTCTCAGGAACAATAGCCCTGGTGTTGATGTGGATGAACATTCTCAGGAACAGTAGCCCTGGTGTTGATATGGATGAACAATCTCAGGAACAATAGCCCTGGTGTTGATGTGGATGAACAGTCTCAGGAACAATAACCCTGGTGTTGATGTGGAAAACATTCTCAGGAACAATAACCCTGATGTTGATGTGGATGAACATTCTCAGGAACAATAGCCCTGATGTTGATGTGGATGGACATTCTCAGGAACCATAGCCCTGGTGTTGATGTGGATGAAATGTGTCAGGAACAATAGCCCTGGTGTTGATGAGGGTAAACATTCTCAGGAACAATAGCCCAGGTGTTGATGTGGATGAACAATAACAGGAACAATAGCCCTGGTGTTGATGTGGATGAACAAACTCAGGAACAATAGCCCGGGTGTTGATGTGGATGAACAATCTCAGGAAAAATAGCCCTGGTGTTGATGAGTATAAACATTCGCAGGAACAATAGCCCTGGTGTTGATGTGGTTAAACATTCTCAGGAACAATAGCCCTGGTGTTGATGAGGGTAAACATTCTCAGGAACAATAGCCCAGGTGTTGATGTGGATGAACAGTCTCAGGAACAATAGCCCTGATGTTGATGTGGATGGACATTCTCAGGAACAATAGCCCTGGTGTTGATGTGGATGAAATGTGTCAGGAACAATAGCCCTGATGTTGATGTGGATGAACATTCTCAGTAACAATAGCCCTGGTGTTGATGTGGATGAACACTCACAGGAACAATAGTCCTGATGTTGATGTGGATGAGCATTCTCAGGAACAATAGCCCTGGTGTTGATGTGGATGAACAATAACAGGAACAATAGCACTGGTGTTCATGTAGATGAACAGTCTCAGGAACAATAGCCCTGGTGTTGATGTGGATGAACATTCTCAGGAACAATAGCCCTGGTGTTCATATGGATGAACAATCTCAGGAACAATAGCCCTGGTGTTGATGTGGATGAACAGTCTCAGGAACAATAACCCTGGTGTTGATGTGGAAAACATTCTCAGGAACAATAACCGTGATGTTGATGTGGATGAACATTCTCAGGAACAATAGCCCTGGTGTTGATGTGGATGAACAATCACAGGAACAATAGCACTGGTGTTGATGTTGATGAACAGTCTCTGGAACAATAGCCCTGGTGTTGATGTGGATGAACAATCTTAGGAACAATAGCCCTGGTGTTGATGTGGAAAAACAATCACAGGAACAATAACCCATGTGTTGATGTGGATAAACATTCTCAGGAACAATAACCCTGGTGTTGATGTGAATAAACATTCTCAGGAACAATAGCCCTGGTGTTGATGTGGATGAATAGTCTCAGGAAAAATATCCCTGGTGCTGATGTGGATAAACGTTCTCAGGAACAATAACCCAGGTTTTGATGTGGATAAACATTCTCAGGAACAATAGACCTGTTGTTGATGTGGATGAACAGTCTCAGCAACAATAGCTCTGATGTTGATGTGGATGAAGATTCTCAGGAACAATAACCCTGTTGTTGATGTGGATAAACAATCTCAGGAACAATAACCCTGGTGATGATGTGGAAAACATTCTCAGGAACAATAACCCTGGTGTTGATGTGGATACACATTCTCAGGAACAGTAGAACTGGTGTTGATGTGGATGAACAGTCTCAGTAACAATAACACTGGTGTTGATGTGGATACACATTCTCAGGAACAATAGCGCTGGTGTTGATGTGGATGAACAATCTCAGGAACAATAGCCCTGGTGTTGACGTGGATGAACAATCTCAGGAACAATAGCCCTGGTGTTGAAGTGGATGAAGATTCTCAGGAACAATATCCCTCGTGTTGATGTGGATAAACATTCTCAGGAGCATTAACCATGGTGTTGATGCGGGTAAACATTCTCAGGAACAATAACCCTGGTGTTGATGTGAATAAACATTCTCAGGAACAATAGACCTGGTGTTGATGTGGATGAACAGTCTCAGGAACAATAGAACTGGTGTTGATGTGGATGAACAGTCTCAGCAACAATAGCTCTGATGTTGATGTGGATGAACAATCTCAGGAACAATAGCCCGGGTGTTGATGTGGATGAACAATCTCAGGAAGATTGCCCTGGTGTTGATGAGGATAAACATTCGCAGGAACAATAGCCCTGGTGTTGATGTGGTTAAACATTCTCAGGAACAATAGCCCTGGTGTTGATGAGGGTAAACATTCTCAGGAACAATAGCCCAGGTGTTGATGTGGATGAACAGTCGCAGGAACAATAGCCCTGATGTTGATGTGGATAAACAATCTCAGGAACAATAACCCTGGTGATGATGTGGAAAACATTCTCAGGAACAATAACCCTGGTGTTGATGTGGATACACATTCTCAGGAACAGTAGAACTGGTGTTGATGTGGATGAACAGTCTCAGTAACAATAACACTGGTGTTGATGTGGATACACATTCTCAGGAACAATAGCGCTGGTGTTGATGTGGATGAACAATCTCAGGAACAATAGCCCTGGTGTTGACGTGGATGAACAATCTCAGGAACAATAGCCCTGGTGTTGAAGTGGATGAAGATTCTCAGGAACAATATCCCTCGTGTTGATGTGGATAAACATTCTCAGGAGCATTAACCATGGTGTTGATGCGGGTAAACATTCTCAGGAACAATAACCCTGGTGTTGATGTGAATAAACATTCTCAGGAACAATAGACCTGGTGTTGATGTGGATGAACAGTCTCAGGAACAATAGAACTGGTGTTGATGTGGATGAACAGTCTCAGCAACAATAGCTCTGATGTTGATGTGGATGAACAATCTCAGGAACAATAGCCCGGGTGTTGATGTGGATGAACAATCTCAGGAAGATTGCCCTGGTGTTGATGAGGATAAACATTCGCAGGAACAATAGCCCTGGTGTTGATGTGGTTAAACATTCTCAGGAACAATAGCCCTGGTGTTGATGAGGGTAAACATTCTCAGGAACAATAGCCCAGGTGTTGATGTGGATGAACAGTCGCAGGAACAATAGCCCTGATGTTGATGTGGATGGACATTCTCAGGAACAATAGCCCTGGTGTTGATGTGGATGAAATGTGTCAGGAACAATAGTCCTGATGTTGATGTGGATGAGCATTCTCAGGAACAATAGCCCTGGTGTTGATGTGGATGAACAATAACAGGAACAATAGCACTGGTGTTCATGTAGATGAACAGTCTCAGGAACAATAGCCCTGGTGTTGATGTGGATGAACATTCTCAGGAACAATAGCCCTGGTGTTGATATGGATGAACAATCTCAGGAACAATAGCCCTGGTGTTGATGTGGATGAACAGTCTCAGGAACAATAACCCTGGTGTTGATGTGGAAAACATTCTCAGGAACAATAACCCTGATGTTGATGTGGATTAACATTCTCAGGAACAATAGCCCTGGTGTTGATGTGGATGAACAATCACAGGAACAATAGCACTGGTGTTGATGTAGATGAACAGTCTCTGGAACAATAGCCCTGGTGTTGATGTGGATGAACATTCTCAGGAACAATAGCCCTGGTGTTGATATGGATGAACAATCTCAGGAACAATAGCCCTGGTGTTGATGTGGATGAACAGTCTCAGGAACAATAACCCTGGTGTTGATGTGGAAAACATTCTCAGGAACAATAACACTGATGTTGATGTGGATGAACATTCTCAGGAACAATAGCCCTGGTGTTGATGTGGATGAACAATCACAGGAACAATAGCACTGGTGTTGATGTTGATGAACAGTCTCTGGAACAATAGCCCTGGTGTTGATGTGGATGAACAATCTCAGGAACAATAGCCCTGGTGTTGATGTGGAAAAACAATCACAGGAACAATAACCCATGTGTTGATGTGGATAAACATTCTCTGGAACAATAACCCTGGTGTTGATGTGAATAAACATTCTCAGGAACAATAGACCTGGTGTTGATGTGGATGAATAGTCTCAGGAAAAATATCCCTGGTGTTGATGTGGATAAACGTTCTCAGGAACAATAACCCTGGTTTTGATGTGGATAAACATTCTCAGGAACAATAGACATGGTGTTGATGTGGATGAACAGTCTCAGCAACAATAGCTCTGATGTTGATGTGGATGAAGATTCTCAGGAACAATAGCCCTGGTGTTGATGTGGATAAACAATCTCAGGAACAATAACCCTGGTGTTGATGTGGAAAACATTCTCAGGAACAATAACCCTGGTGTTGATGTGGATACACATTCTCAGGAACAGTAGAACTGGTGTTGATGTGGATGAACAGTCTCATAACAATAACACTGGTGTTGATGTGGATACACATTCTCAGGAGCAATATCCCTGGTGTTGATGTGGATGAACAATCTCAGGAACAATAGCCCTGGTGTTGACGTGGATGAACAATCTCAGGAACAATAGCCCTGGTGTTGAAGTTAATGAAGATTCTCAGGAACAATATCCCTCGTGTTGATGTGGATAAACATTCTCAGGAGCATTAACCATGTTGTTGATGCGGGTAAACATTCTCAGGAACAATAACCCTGGTGTTGATGTGGAAAAACAATCACAGGAACAATAACCCATGTGTTGATGTGGATCAACATTCTCAGGAACAATAACCCTGGTGTTGATGTGAATAAACATTCACAGGAACAATAGAACTGGTGTTGATGTGGATGAACAGTCTCAGGAACAATAGACCTGGTGTTGATGTGGATGAACAGTCTCAGCAACAATAGCTCTGATGTTGATGTGGATGAAGATTCTCAGGATCAATAACCCTGTTGTTGATGTGGATAAACAATCTCAGGAACAATAACCCTGGTGTTGATGTGGAAAACATTCTCAGGAACAATAACCCTGGTGTTGATGGGGATACACATTCTCAGGAACAGTAGACCTGGTGTTGAAGTGGATGAACAGTCTCAGTAACAATAACACTGGTGTTGATGTGGATACACATTCTCAGGAACAATAGCCCTGGTGTTGATGTGGATGAACAATCTCAGGAACAATAGCCCGGGTGTTGATGTGGATGAACAATCTCAGGAAAAATAGCCCTGGTGTTGATGAGGATAAACATTCGCAGGAACAATAGCCCTGGTGTTGATGTGGTTAAACATTCTCAGGAACAATAGCCCTGGTGTTGATGAGGGTAAACATTCTCAGGAACAATAGCCCAGGTGTTGATGTGGATGAACAGTCGCAGGAACAATAGCCCTGATGTTGATGTGGATGGACATTCTCAGGAACAATAGCCCTGGTGTTGATGTGGATGAAATGTGTCAGGAACAATAGCCCTGATGTTGATGTGGATGAACATTCTCAGTAACAATAGCCCTGGTGTTGATGTGGATGAACACTCACAGGAACAATAGTCCTGATGTTGATGTGGATGAGCATTCTCAGGAACAATTGCCCTGGTGTTGATGTGGATGAACAATAACAGGAACAATAGCACTGGTGTTCATGTAGATAAACAGTCTCAGGAACAATAGCCCTGGTGTTGATGTGGATGAACATTCTCAGGAACAATAGCCCTGGTGTTGATATGGATGAACAATCTCAGGAACAATAGCCCTGGTGTTGATGTGGATGAACAGTCTCAGGAACAATAACCCTGGTGTTGATGTGGAAAACATTCTCAGGAACAATAACCCTGATGTTGATGTGGATGAACATTCTCAGGAACAATAGCCCTGGTGTTGATGTGGATGAACAATCACAGGAACAATAGCACTGGTGTTGATGTTGATGAACAGTCTCTGGAACAATAGCCCTGGTGTTGATGTGGATGAACAATCTCAGGAACAATAGCCCTGGTGTTGATGTGGAAAAACAATCACAGGAACAATAACCCATGTGTTGATGTGGATAAACATTCTCAGGAACAATAACCCTGGTGTTGATGTGAATAAACATTCTCAGGAACAATAGACCTGGTGTTGATGTGGATGAATAGTCTCAGGAAAAATATCCCTGGTGTTGATGTGGATAAACGTTCTCAGGAACAATAACCCTGGTTTTGATGTGGATAAACATTCTCAGGAACAATAGATCTGATGTTGATGTGGATGAACAGTCTCAGCAGCAATAGCTCTGATGTTGATGTGGATGAAGATTCTCAGGAACAATAACCCTGTTGTTGATGTGGATAAACAATCTCAGGAACAATAACCCTGGTGTTGATGTGGAAAACATTCTCAGGAACAATAACCCTGGTGTTGATGTGGATACACATTCTCAGGAACAGTAGAACTGGTGTTGATGTGGATGAACAGTCTCAGTCACAATAACACTGGTGTTGATGTGGATACACATTCTCAGGAACAATAGCCCTGGTGTTGATGTGGATGAACAATCTCAGGAACAATAGCCCTGGTGTTGACGTGGAAGAACAATCTCAGGATAAATAGCCCTGGTGTTGATGAGGATAAACATTCGCAGGAACAATAGCCCTGGTGTTGATGTGGTTAAACATTCTCAGGAACAATAGCCCTGGTGTTGATGAGGGTAAACATTCTCAGGAACAATAGCCCTGGTGTTGATGTGGATGAACAGTGTCAGGAACAATAGCCCTGATGTTGATGTGGATGGATATTCTCAGGAACAATAGCCCTGGTGTTGATGTGGATGAAAAGTCTCAGGAACAATAGCCCTGATGTTGATGTGGATGAACATTTTCAGTAACAATAGCCCTGGTGTTGATGTGGATGAACACTCACAGGAACAATAGCACTGGTATTGATGTTGATCAACAGTCTCAGGTACAATAGTCCTGGTGTTGATGTGGATGAACATTCTCAGTAACAATAGCCCTGGTGTTGATGTGGATGAACACTCACAGGAACAATAGTCCTGATGTTGATGTGGATGAGCATTCTCAGGAACAATAGCCCTGGTGTTGATGTGGATGAACAATAACAGGAACAATAGCACTGGTGTTCATGTAGATAAACAGTCTCAGGAACAATAGCCCTGGTGTTGATGTGGATGAACATTCTCAGGAACAATAGCCCTGGTGTTGATATGGATGAACAATCTCAGGAACAATAGCCCTGGTGTTGATGTGGATGAACAGTCTCAGGAACAATAACCCTGGTGTTGATGTGGAAAACATTCTCAGGAACAATAACCCTGATGTTGATGTGGATGAACATTCTCAGGAACAATAGCCCTGGTGTTGATGTGGATGAACAATCACAGGAACAATAGCACTGGTGTTGATGTTGATGAACAGTCTCTGGAACAATAGCCCTGGTGTTGATGTGGATGAACAATCTCAGGAACAATAGCCCTGGTGTTGATGTGGAAAACATTCTCAGGAACAATAACCCTGGTGTTGATGGGGATACACATTCTCAGGAACAGTAGACCTGGTGTTGAAGTGGATGAACAGTCTCAGTAACAATAACACTGGTGTTGATGTGGATACACATTCTCAGGAACAATAGCCCTGGTGTTGATGTGGATGAACAATCTCAGGAAAAATAGCCCTGGTGTTGATGAGGATAAACATTCGCAGGAACAATAGCCCTGGTGTTGATGTGGTTAAACATTCTCAGGAACAATAGCCCTGGTGTTGATGAGGGTAAACATTCTCAGGAACAATAGCCCAGGTGTTGATGTGGATGAACAGTCGCAGGAACAATAGCCCTGATGTTGATGTGGATGGACATTCTCAGGAACAATAGCCCTGGTGTTGATGTGGATGAAATGTGTCAGGAACAATAGCCCTGATGTTGATGTGGATGAACATTCTCAGTAACAATAGCCCGGGTGTTGATGTGGATGAACACTCACAGGAACAATAGTCCTGATGTTGATGTGGATGAGCATTCTCAGGAACAATTGCCCTGGTGTTGATGTGGATGAACAATAACAGGAACAATAGCACTGGTGTTCATGTAGATAAACAGTCTCAGGAACAATAGCCCTGGTGTTGATGTGGATGAACATTCTCAGGAACAATAGCCCTGGTGTTGATATGGATGAACAATCTCAGGAACAATAGCCCTGGTGTTGATGTGGATGAACAGTCTCAGGAACAATAACCCTGGTGTTGATGTGGAAAACATTCTCAGGAACAATAACCCTGATGTTGATGTGGATGAACATTCTCAGGAACAATAGCCCTGGTGTTGATGTGGATGAACAATCACAGGAACAATAGCACTGGTGTTGATGTTGATGAACAGTCTCTGGAACAATAGCCCTGGTGTTGATGTGGATGAACAATCTCAGGAACAATAGCACTGGTGTTGATGTGGAAAAACAATCACAGGAACAATAACCCATGTGTTGATGTGGATAAACATTCTCAGGAACAATAACCCTGGTGTTGATGTGAATAAACATTCTCAGGAACAATAGACCTGGTGTTGATGTGGATGAATAGTCTCAGGAAAAATATCCCTGGTGTTGATGTGGATAAACGTTCTCAGGAACAATAACCCTGGTTTTGATGTGGATAAACATTCTCAGGAACAATAGATCTGATGTTGATGTGGATGAACAGTCTCAGCAGCAATAGCTCTGATGTTGATGTGGATGAAGATTCTCAGGAACAATAACCCTGTTGTTGATGTGGATAAACAATCTCAGGAACAATAACCCTGGTGTTGATGTGGAAAACATTCTCAGGAACAATAACCCTGGTGTTGATGTGGATACACATTCTCAGGAACAGTAGAACTGGTGTTGATGTGGATGAACAGTCTCAGTAACAATAACACTGGTGTTGATGTGGATACACATTCTCAGGAACAATAGCCCTGGTGTTGATGTGGATGAACAATCTCAGGAACAATAGCCCTGGTGTTGACGTGGAAGAACAATCTCAGGATAAATAGCCCTGGTGTTGATGAGGATAAACATTCGCAGGAACAATAGCCCTGGTGTTGATGTGGTTAAACATTCTCAGGAACAATAGCCCTGGTGTTGATGAGGGTAAACATTCTCAGGAACAATAGCCCTGGTGTTGATGTGGATGAACAGTGTCAGGAACAATAGCCCTGATGTTGATGTGGATGGACATTCTCAGGAACAATAGCCCTGGTGTTGATGTGGATGAAAAGTCTCAGGAACAATAGCCCTGATGTTGATGTGGATGAACATTTTCAGTAACAATAGCCCTGGTGTTGATGTGGATGAACACTCACAGGAACAATAGCACTGGTATTGATGTTGATCAACAGTCTCAGGTACAATAGTCCTGGTGTTGATGTGGATGAACATTCTCAGTAACAATAGCCCTGGTGTTGATGTGGATGAACACTCACAGGAACAATAGTCCTGATGTTGATGTGGATGAGCATTCTCAGGAACAATAGCCCTGGTGTTGATGTGGATGAACAATAACAGGAACAATAGCACTGGTGTTCATGTAGATAAACAGTCTCAGGAACAATAGCCCTGGTGTTGATGTGGATGAACATTCTCAGGAACAATAGCCCTGGTGTTGATATGGATGAACAATCTCAGGAACAATAGCCCTGGTGTTGATGTGGATGAACAGTCTCAGGAACAATAACCCTGGTGTTGATGTGGAAAACATTCTCAGGAACAATAACCCTGATGTTGATGTGGATGAACATTCTCAGGAACAATAGCCCTGGTGTTGATGTGGATGAACAATCACAGGAACAATAGCACTGGTGTTGATGTTGATGAACAGTCTCTGGAACAATAGCCCTGGTGTTGATGTGGATGAACAATCTCAGGAACAATAGCCCTGGTGTTGATGTGGAAAAACAATCACAGGAACAATAACCCATGTGTTGATGTGGATAAACATTCTCAGGAACAATAACCCTGGTGTTGATGTGAATAAACATTCTCAGGAACAATAGACCTGGTGTTGATGTGGATGAATAGTCTCAGGAAAAATATCCCTGGTGTTGATGTGGATAAACGTTCTCAGGAACAATAACCCTGGTTTTGATGTGGATAAACATTCTCAGGAACAATAGATCTGATGTTGATGTGGATGAACAGTCTCAGCAGCAATAGCTCTGATGTTGATGTGGATGAAGATTCTCAGGAACAATAACCCTGTTGTTGATGTGGATAAACAATCTCAGGAACAATAACCCTGGTGTTGATGTGGAAAACATTCTCAGGAACAATAACCCTGGTGTTGATGTGGATACACATTCTCAGGAACAGTAGAACTGGTGTTGATGTGGATGAACAGTCTCAGTAACAATAACACTGGTGTTGATGTGGATACACATTCTCAGGAACAATAGCCCTGGTGTTGATGTGGATGAACAATCTCAGGAACAATAGCCCTGGTGTTGACGTGGAAGAACAATCTCAGGATAAATAGCCCTGGTGTTGATGAGGATAAACATTCGCAGGAACAATAGCCCTGGTGTTGATGTGGTTAAACATTCTCAGGAACAATAGCCCTGGTGTTGATGAGGGTAAACATTCTCAGGAACAATAGCCCTGGTGTTGATGTGGATGAACAGTGTCAGGAACAATAGCCCTGATGTTGATGTGGATGGACATTCTCAGGAACAATAGCCCTGGTGTTGATGTGGATGAAAAGTCTCAGGAACAATAGCCCTGATGTTGATGTGGATGAACATTTTCAGTAACAATAGCCCTGGTGTTGATGTGGATGAACACTCACAGGAACAATAGCACTGGTATTGATGTTGATCAACAGTCTCAGGTACAATAGTCCTGATGTTGATGTGGATGAGCATTCTCAGGAACAATAGCCCTGGTGTTGATGTGGATGAACAATAACAGGAACAATAGCACTGGTGTTCATTTGGATGAACAGTCTCATGAACAAGAGCCCTGGTGTTGATGTGGAAAAACAATCTCAGGAACAATAGCCCTGGAGTTGATGTGGATGAACATTCTCAGGAACAATAGCCCTGGTGTTGATATGGCTGAACAGTCTCATGAACAAGAGCCCTGGTGTTGATGTTGAAAACATTCTCAGGAAAAATAACCCTGGTGTTGATGTGGATACACATTCTCAGGAACAATAGACCTGGTGTTGATGTGGATGAACAGTCTCAGTAACAATAACACTGGTGTTGATGTGGATAAACATTCTCAGGAACAATAACCCTGGTGTTGATGTGGATACACATACTCAGGAAAAATAGCCCTGGTGTTGATGTGGATGAACAATAGTCCTGGTGTTGATGTGGATGTACAATCTCAGGAAAAATATCCCTGGTGTTGATGTGGATAAACATTCTCAGGAACAATAACCCTGGTTTTGATGTGGATAAACATTCTCAGGAACAAGAGACCTGGTGTTGATGTGGATGAACAGTCTCAGCAACAATAGCTCTGGTGTTGATGTGGATGAAGATTCTCAGGAACAATTACCCTGGTGTTGATGTGGATGAACAATCTCAGGAACAATAGCCCTGGTGTTGATGTGGATAAACATTCTCAGGAGCAATAACCCTGGTGTTGATGTTGATAAACATTCTCAGGAACAAAAACCCTGGTATTGATCTGGAAAAATATTCACAGGAATAATAACCCATGTGCTGATGTGGATAAAAAATCTCAGGAACAATAACCCTGGTGTTGATGTGGATAAACATTCTCAGGAACAATAGACCTGGTGTTGATGTGGATGAACAGTCTCAGGAAAAATAACCCTGGTGTTGATGTGGATGAACAGTCTCAGCAACGTCAGCTCTGTGGTTGATGAGGATGAAGATTCTCTGGAACAATAACCCTGCAGTTGATGTGGATACACATTCTCAGGAACAATAGCCCTGGTGTTGATGTGGATGAACAATCTCAGGAACAATAACCCTGGTGTTGATGTGGAAGAACAATCCCAGGAACAATAGCCCTGGTGTTGATGAGGATAAACATTCTCAGGAACAATAGCCCTTTTGTTGATGTGGTTAAACATTCTCAGGAACAATAGCCCTGGTTTTGATGTGGATGAACAGTCTCAGGAACAATAGCCCTGATGTTGATGTGGATGAACAATCTCAGGAACAATAGCCCTGGTGTTGATGTGGATCAACATTCTTAGGAACAATAGCCCTGGTGTTGATGTGGATGGACAATCTCAGCAACAATAGTACTGGTGTTGATGTGGAGGAACAATCTCAGGAACAATTACCCTGGTGTTGATGTGGATGAACAATCTCAGGAACAATAGCCCTGGTGTTGATTTGGATGAACAATCTCAGGAACAAAGCCCTGGTGTTCATGTGGATGAACAGTATCAGGAACAGTCGCCCTGATGTTGATGTGGATGGACATTCTCAGGAACAATAGCCCATGTGTTGATGTGGATGAACAGTCTCAGGAACAATAGCCCTGGTGTTGATAAGGATGAACAATCTCAGGAACAATAGCCCTGGTGTTGATGTGGCTGAACAGTCTCAGGAACAATAACCCTGGTGTTGATGTGGAAAACTTTCTCAGGAACAATAACCCTGGTGTTGATGTGGATACACATTCTCAGGAACAAAAGACCTGGTGTTGATGTGGATGAACCGTCTCAGTAACAATAACACTGGTGTTGATGTGGATAAACATTCTCAGGAACAATAAACCTAGTGTTGATGTGGATACACATTCTCAGGAACATTAGTCCTGATGTTGATGTGGATGAACATTCTCAGGAACAATAGCCCTGGTGTTGATGTGGATGAGCAATCACAGGAACAATAGCACTGGTGTTGATGTTGATGGAACAGTCTCAGGAACAATAGCCCTTGTGTTGATGTGGATGAACATTCTCAGGAACAATAGCCCTGGTGTTGATGTGGATAAACATTCTCAGGAACAACAGCCCTGGTGTTGATATGGATGAACAATCTCAGGTAAAATAGCCCTTGTGTTGATGTGGATGAACAGTCTCAGGAACAATAACCCCGGTTTTGATGTGGAAAACATTCTCAGGAACAATAACCCTGGTGTTGATGTGGATACACATTCTCAGGAACAATAGACCTGGTGTTGATGTGGATGAACAGTCTCAGTAACAATAACACTGGTGTTGATGTGGATAAACATTCTCAGGAACAATAACCCAGGTGTTGTTGTGGAAACACATTCACAGGAACAGTAACCCTGGTGTAGATGTGGATGAACAATCTCAGGGACAATCTCCCTGGTGTTGATGTGGATGAACAATCTCAGGAACAATAGCCCTGGTGTTGATATGGATGAACAATCTCAGGAACAATAGCCCTGGTGTTGATGTGGATGATCAGTCTCAGGAACAATAACCCTGGTGTTGATGTGGAAAACATTCTCAGGAACAATAACCCTGATGTTGATGTGGATGAACATTCTCAGGAACAATAACCCTGGTGTTGATGTGGATGAACAATCTCAGGAACAATAGCCCTGGTGTTGATTTGGATGAACAATCTCAGGAACAAAGCCCTGGTGTTCATGTGGATGAACAGTATCAGGAACAGTCACCCTGATGTTGATGTGGATGGACAATCTCAGGAACAATAGCCCATGTGTTGATGTGGATGAACAGTATCAGGAACAATAGCCCTGGTGTTGATATGGATGAACAATCTCAGGAACAATAGCCCTGGTGTTGATGTGGCTGAACAGTCTCAGGAACAATAACCCTGGTGTTGATGTGGAAAACATTCTCAGGAACAATAACCCTGGTGTTGATGTGGATACACATTCTCAGGAACAAAAGACCTGGTGTTGATGTGGATGAACCGTCTCAGTAACAATAACACTGGTGTTGATGTGGATAAACATTCTCAGGAACAATAAACCTGGTGTTGATGTGGATACACATTCTCAGGAACAATAGTCCTGATGTTGATGTGGATGAACATTCTCAGGAACAATAACCCTGGTGTTGATGTGGAAGAACAATCCCAGGAACAATAGCCCTGGTGTTGATGAGGATAAACATTCTCAGGAACAATAGCCCTTTTGTTGATGTGGTTAAACATTCTCAGGAACAATAGCCCTGGTTTTGATGTGGATGAACAGTCTCAGGAACAATAGCCCTGGTGTTGATGTGGATCAACATTCTTAGGAACAATAGCCCTGGTGTTGATGTGGATGGACAATCTCAGCAACAATAGCCCTGGTGTTGATGTGGAGGAACAATCTCAGGAACAATTACCCTGGTGTTGATGTGGATGAACAATCTCAGGAACAATCGCCCTGGTGTTGATTTGGATGAACAATCTCAGGAACAAAGCCCTGGTGTTCATGTGGATGAACAGTATCAGGAACAGTCGCCCTGATGTTGATGTGGATGGACAATCTCAGGAACAATAGCCCATGTGTTGATGTGGATGAACAGTCTCAGGAACAATAGCACTGGTGTTGATGTTGATGGAACAGTCTCAGGAACAATAGCCCTTGTGTTGATGTGGATGAACAATCTCAGGAACAATAGCCCTGGTGTTGATGTGGATAAACATTCTCAGGAACAACAGCCCTGGTGTTGATATGGATGAACAATCACACGTAAAATAGCCCTTGTGTTGATGTGGATGAACAGTCTCAGGAACAATAACCCTGGTTTTGATGTGGAAAACATTCTCAGGAACAATAGCCCTGGTGTTGATATGGATGAACAATCTCAGGAACAATAGCCCTGGTGTTGATGTGGATGATCAGTCTCAGGAACAATAACCCTGGTGTTGATGTGGAAAACATTCTCAGGAACAATAACCCTGATGTTGATGTGGATGAACATTCTCAGGAACAATAACCCTGGTGTTGATGTGGATGAACAATCTCAGGAACAATAGCCCTGGTGTTGATTTGGATGAACAATCTCAGGAACAAAGCCCTGGTGTTCATGTGGATGAACAGTATCAGGAACAGTATCAGGAACATTCGCCCTGATGTTGATGTGGATGGACAATCTCAGGAACAATAGCCCATCTGTTGATGTGGATGAACAGTCCAGGAACAATTGCCCTGGTGTTGATATGGATGAACAATCTCAGGAACAATAGCCCTGGTGTTGATGTGGCTGAACAGTCTCAGGAACAATAACCCTGGTGTTGATGTGGAAAACATTCTCAGGAACAATAACCCTGGTGTTGATGTGGATACACATTCTCAGGAACAAAAGACCTGGTGTTGATGTGGATGAACCGTCTCAGTAACAATAACACTGGTGTTGATGTGGATAAACATTCTCAGGAACAATAAACCTGGTGTTGATGTGGATACACATTCTCAGGAACAATAGTCCTGATGTTGATGTGGATGAACATTCTCAGGAACAATAACCCTGGTGTTGATGTGGAAGAACAATCCCAGGAACAATAGCCCTGGTGTTGATGAGGATAAACATTCTCAGGAACAATAGCCCTTTTGTTGATGTGGTTAAACATTCTCAGGAACAATAGCCCTGGTTTTGATGTGGATGAACAGTCTCAGGAACAATAGCCCTGATGTTGATGTGGATGAACAATCTCAGGAACAATAGCCCTGGTGTTGATGTGGATCAACATTCTTAGGAACAATAGCCCTGGTGTTGATGTGGATGGACAATCTCAGCAACAATAGCCCTGGTGTTGATGTGGAGGAACAATCTCAGGAACAATTACCCTGGTGTTGATGTGGATGAACAATCTCAGGAACAATCGCCCTGGTGTTGATTTGGATGAACAATCTCAGGAACAAAGCCCTGGTGTTCATGTGGATGAACAGTATCAGGAACAGTCGCCCTGATGTTGATGTGGATGGACAATCTCAGGAACAATAGCCCATGTGTTGATGTGGATGAACAGTCTCAGGAACAATAGCCCTGGTGTTGATATGGATGAACAATCTCAGCAACAATAGCCCTGGTGTTGATGTGGCTGAACAGACTCAGGAACAATAACCCTGGTGTTGATGTGGAAAACATTCTCAGGAACAATAACCCTGGTGTTGATGTGGATACACATTCTCAGGAACAAAAGACCTGGTGTTGATGTGGATGAACCATCTCAGTAACAATAACACTGGTGTTGATGTGGATACACATTCTCAGGAACAATAGACCTGGTGTTGATGTGGATGAACAATCTCAGTAACAATAACACTGGTGTTGATGTGGATAAACATTCTCAGGAACAATAACCCAGGTGTTGTTGTGGATACACATTCACAGGAACAGTAACCCTGGTGTAGATGTGGATGAACAATCTCAGGGACAATCTCCCTGGTGTTGATGTGGATGAACAATCTCAGGAACAATAGCCCTGGTGTTGATGTGGATGAACATTCTCAGGAACAACAGCCCTGGTGTTGATATGGATGAACAATCACACGTAAAATAGCCCTTGTGTTGATGTGGATGAACAGTCTCAGGAACAATAACCCTGGTTTTGATGTGGAAAACATTCTCAGGAACAATAGCCCTGGTGTTGATATGGATGAACAATCTCAGGAACAATAGCGCTGGTGTTGATGTGGATGATCAGTCTCAGGAACAATAACCCTGGTGTTGATGTGGAAAACATTCTCAGGAACAATAACCCTGATGTTGATGTGGATGAACATTCTCAGGAACAATAACCCTGGTGTTGATGTGGATGAACAATCTCAGGAACAATAGCCCTGGTGTTGATTTGGATGAACAATCTCAGGAACAAAGCCCTGGTGTTCATGTGGATGAACAGTATCAGGAACAGTCGCCCTGATGTTGATGTGGATGGACAATCTCAGGAACAATAGCCCATCTGTTGATGTGGATGAACAGTCCAGGAACAATTGCCCTGGTGTTGATATGGATGAACAATCTCAGGAACAATAGCCCTGGTATTGATGTGGCTGAACAGTCTCAGGAACAATAACCCTGGTGTTGATGTGGAAAACATTCTCAGGAACAATAACCCTGGTGTTGATGTGGATACACATTCTCAGGAACAAAAGACCTGGTGTTGATGTGGATGAACCGTCTCAGTAACAATAACACTGGTGTTGATGTGGATAAACATTCTCAGGAACAATAAACCTGGTGTTGATGTGGATACACATTCTCAGGAACAATAGTCCTGATGTTGATGTGGATGAACATTCTCAGGAACAATAACCCTGGTGTTGATGTGGATGAACAATCTCAGGAACAATAGCCCTTGTGTTGATGTGGATCAACATTCTTAGGAACAATAGCACTGGTGTTGATGTGGATGGACAATCTCAGCAACAATAGCCCTGGTGTTGATGTGGAGGAACAATCTCAGGAACAATTACCCTGGTGTTGATGTGGATGAACAATCTCAGGAACAATCGCCCTGGTGTTGATTTGGATGAACAATCTCAGGAACAAAGCCCTGGTGTTCATGTGGATGAACAGTATCAGGAACAGTCGCCCTGATGTTGATGTGGATGGACAATCTCAGGAACAATAGCCCATGTGTTGATGTGGATGAACAGTCTCAGGAACAATAGCCCTGGTGTTGATATGGATGAACAATCTCAGCAACAATAGCCCTGGTGTTGATGTGGCTGAACAGACTCAGGAACAATAACCCTGGTGTTGATGTGGAAAACATTCTCAGGAACAATAACCCTGGTGTTGATGTGGATACACATTCTCAGGAACAAAAGACCTGGTGTTGATGTGGATGAACCGTCTCAGTAACAATAACACTGGTGTTGATGTGGATACACATTCTCAGGAACAATAGACCTGGTGTTGATGTGGATGAACAATCTCAGTAACAATAACACTGGTGTTGATGTGGATAAACATTCTCAGGAACAATAACCCAGGTGTTGTTGTGGATACACATTCACAGGAACAGTAACCCTGGTGTAGATGTGGATGAACAATCTCAGGGACAATCTCCCTGGTGTTGATGTGGATGAACAATCTCAGGAACAATAGCCCTGGTGTTGATGTGGATGAACATTCTCAGGAACAATAGCCCTGGTGTTGATATGGATGAACAATCTCAGGAACAATAGCCCTGGTGTTGATGTGGATGATCAGTCTCAGGAACAATAACCCTGGTGTTGATGTGGAAAACATTCTCAGGAACAATAACCCTGATGTTGATGTGGATGAACATTCTCAGGAACAATAACCCTGGTGTTGATGTGGATGAACAATCTCAGGAACAATAGCCCTGGTGTTGATTTGGATGAACAATCTCAGGAACAAAGCCCTGGTGTTCATGTGGATGAACAGTATCAGGAACAGTCGCCCTGATGTTGATGTGGATGGACAATCTCAGGAACAATAGCCCATGTGTTGATGTGGATGAACAGTCTCAGGAACAATAGCCCTGATGTTGATATGGATGAACAATCTCAGGAACAATAGCCCTGGAGTTGATGTGGCTGAACAGTCTCAGGAACAATAACCCTGGTGTTGATGTGGAAAACATTCTCAGGAACAATAACCCTGGTGTTGATGTGGATACACATTCTCAGGAACATAAGACCTGGTGTTGATGTGGATGAACCGTCTCAGTTACAATAACACTGGTGCTGATGTGGATAAACATTCTCAGGAACAATAAACCTGGTGTTGATGTGGATACACATTCTCAGGAACAATAGTCCTGATGTTGATGTGGATGAACATTCTCAGGAACAATAACCCTGGTGTTGATGTGGAAGAACAATCCCAGGAACAATAGCCCTGGTGTTGATGAGGATAAACATTCTCAGGAACAATAGCCCTGGTTTTGATGTGGATGAACAGTCTCAGGAACTATAGCCCTGATGTTGATGTGGATGAACAATCTCAGGAACAATAGCCCTGGTGTTGATGTGGATCAACATTCTTAGGAACAATAGCCCTGGTGTTGATGTGGATGGACAATCTCAGCAACAATAGCCCTGGTGTTGATGTGGAGGAACAATCTCAGGAACAATTACCCTGGTGTTGATGTGGATGAACAATCTCAGGAACAATAGCCCTGGTGTTGATACGGATGAACAATCTCAGGAAAAATAGCCATGGTGTAGATGTGGCTGAACAGTCTCAGGAACAATAACCCTGGTGTTGATGTGGAAAACATTCTCAGGAACAATAACCCTGGTGTTGATGTGGATACACATTCTCAGGAACAAAATACCTGGTGTTGATGTGGATGAACCGTCTCAGTAACAATAACACTGGTGTTGATGTGGATAAACATTCTCAGGAACAATAAACCTGGTGTTGATGTGGATACACATTCTCAGGAACAATAGTCCTGATGTTGATGTGGATGAACATTCTCAGGAACAATAACCCTGGTGTTGATGTGGATGAACAATCTCAGGAACAATAGCCCTGGTGTTGATTTGGATGAACAATCTCAGGAACAAAGCCCTGGTGTTCATGTGGATGAACAGTATCAGGAACAGTCGCCCTGATGTTGATGTGGATGGACAATCTCAGGAACAATAGCCCTGGTGTTGATATGGATGAACAATCTCAGGAACAATAGCCCTGGTGTTGATGTGGCTGAACAGTCTCAGGAACAATAACCCTGGTGTTGATGTGGAAAACATTCTCAGGAACAATAACCCTGGTGTTGATGTGGATACACATTCTCAGGAACAAAAGACCTGGTGTTGATGTGGATGAACCGTCTCAGTAACAATAACACTGGTGTTGATGTGGATACACATTCTCAGGAACAATAGTCCTGATGTTGAGGTGGATGAACATTCTCAGGAACAATAACCCTGGTGTTGATGTGGAAGAACAATCCCAGGAACAATAGCCCTGGTGTTGATGAGGATAAACATTCTCAGGAACAATAGCCCTTTTGTTGATGTGGTTAAACATTCTCAGGAACAATAGCCCTGGTTTTGATGTGGATGAACAGTCTCAGGAACAATAGCCCTGATGTTGATGTGGATGAACAATCTCAGGAACAATAGCCCTGGTGTTGATGTGGATCAACATTCTTAGGAACAATAGCCCTGGTGTTGATGTGGATGGACAATCTCAGCAACAATAGCCCTGGTGTTGATGTGGAGGAACAATCTCAGGAACAATTACCCTGGTGTTGATGTGAATGAACAATCTCAGGAACAATAGCCCTGGTGTTGATTGGGTTGAACAATCTCAGGAACAAAGCCCTGGTGTTCATGTGGATGAACAGTATCAGGAACAGTCGCCCTGATGTTGATGTGGATGGACAATCTCAGGAACAATAGCCCATGTGTTGATGTGGATGAACAGTCTCAGGAACAATAGCCCTGGTGTTGATATGGATGAACAATCTCAGGAACAATAGCCCTGGTGTTGATGTGGCTGAACAGTCTCAGGAACAATAACCCTGGTGTTGATGTGGAAAACATTCTCAGGAACAATAACCCTGGTGTTGATGTGGATACACATTCTCAGGAACAAAAGACCTGGTGTTGATGTGGATGAAACGTCTCAGTAACAATAACACTGGTGTTGATGTGGATAAACATTCTCAGGAACAATAGCCCTGGTTTTGATGTGGATGAACAGTCTCAGGAACAATAGCCCTGATGTTGATGTGGATGAACAATCTCAGGGACAATAGCCCTGGTGTTGATGTGGATCAACATTCTTAGGAACAATAGCCCTGGTGTTGATGTGGATGGACAATCTCAGCAACAATAGCCCTGGTGTTGATGTGGAGGAACAATCTCAGGAACAATTACCCTGGTGTTGATGTGGATGAACAATCTCAGGAACAATAGCCCTGGTGTTGATTGGGTTGAACAATCTCAGGAACAAAGCCCTGGTGTTCATGTGGATGAACAGTATCAGGAACAGTCGCCCTGATGTTGATGTGGATGGACAATCTCAGGAACAATAGCCCATGTGTTGATGTGGATGAACAGTCTCAGGAACAATAGCCCTGGTGTTGATATGGATGAACAATCTCAGGAACAATAGCCCTGGTGTTGATTTGGCTGAACAGTCTCAGGAACAATAACCCTGGTGTTGATGTGGAAAACATTCTCAGGAACAATAACCCTGGTGTTGATGTGGATACACATTCTCAGGAACAAAAGACCTGGTGTTGATGTGGATGAAACGTCTCAGTAACAATAACACTGGTGTTGATGTGGATAAACATTCTCAGGAACAATAAACCTGGTGTTGATGTGGATACACATTCTCAGGAACAATAGTCCTGATGTTGATGTGGATGAACATTCTCAGGAACAATAACCCTGGTGTTGATGTGGATGAACAATCTCAGGAACAATAGCCCTGGTGTTGATTTGGATGAACAATCTCAGGAACAAAGCCCTGGTGTTCATGTGGATGAACAGTATCAGGAACAGTCGCCCTGATGTTGATGTGGATGGACAATCTCAGGAACAATAGCCCTGGTGTTGATATGGATGAACAATCTCAGGAACAATAGCCCTGGTGTTGATGTGGCTGAACAGTCTCAGGAACAATAACCCTGGTGTTGATGTGGAAAACATTCTCAGGAACAATAACCCTGGTGTTGATGTGGATACACATTCTCAGGAACAAAAGACCTGGTGTTGATGTGGATGAACCGTCTCAGTAACAATAACACTGGTGTTGATGTGGATACACATTCTCAGGAACAATAGTCCTGATGTTGATGTGGATGAACATTCTCAGGAACACTAACCCTGGTGTTGATGTGGAAGAACAATCCCAGGAACAATAGCCCTGGTGTTGATGAGAATAAACATTCTCAGGAACAATAGCCCTTTTGTTGATGTGGTTAAACATTCTCAGGAACAATAGCCCTGGTTTTGATGTGGATGAACAGTCTCAGGAACAATAGCCCTAATGTTGAAGTGGATGAACAATCTCAGGAACAATAGCCCTGGTGTTGATGTGGATCAACATTCTTAGGAACAATAGCCCTGGTGTTGATGTGGATGGACAATCTCAGCAACAATAGCCCCGGTGCTGATGTGGAGGAACAATCTCAGGAATAATTACCCTGGTGTTGATGTGGATGAACAATCTCAGGAACAATAGCCCTGGTGTTGATTGGGTTGAACAATCTCAGGAACAAAGCCCTGGTGTTCATGTGGATGAACAGTATCAGGAACAGTCGCCCTGATGTTGATTTGGATGGACAATCTCAGGAACAATAGCCCATGTGTTGATGTGGATGAGCAGTCTCAGGAACAATAGCCCTGGTGTTGATATCGATGAACAATCTCAGGAACAATAGCCCTGGTGTTGAAGTGGATGAACAGTCTCAGGAACAATAACCCTGGTGTTGATGTGGAAAACATTCTCAGGAACAATAACCCTGGTGTTGATGTGGATACACATTCTCAGGAACAAAAGACCTGGTGTTGATGTGGATGAACCGTCTCAGTAACAATAACACTGGTGTTGATGTGGATACACATACTCAGGAACAATAGACCTGGTGTTGATGTGGATGAACAGTCTCAGTAACAATAACACTGGTGTTGATGTGGATAAACATTCTCAGGAACAATAAACCTAGTGTTGATGTGGATACACATTCTCAGGAACAATAGTCCTGGTGTTGCTGTGGATGAACAATCACTGGAACAATAGCACTGGTGTTGATGTTGATGGAACAGTCTCAGGAACAATAGCCCTTGTGTTGATGTGGATGAACATTCTCAGGAACAATAGCCCTGGTGTTGATGAGGATAAACATTCTCAGGAACAATAGACCTGGTGTTGATGTGGATGAACAGTCTCAGTAACAATAACACTGGTGTTGATGTGGATAAACATTCTCAGGAACAATAACCCAGGTGTTGTTGTGGATACACATTCACAGGAACAGTAACCCTGGTGTAGATGTGGATGAACAATCTCAGGGACAATCTCCCTGGTGTTGATGTGGATGAACAATCTCAGGAACAATAGCCCTGGTGTTGATGTGGATGAACATTCTCAGGAACAATAGCCCTGGTGTTGATATGGATGAACAATCTCAGGAACAATAGCCCTGGTGTTGATGTGGATGATCAGTCTCAGGAACAATAACCCTGGTGTTGATGTGGAAAACATTCTCAGGAACAATAACCCTGATGTTGATGTGGATGAACATTCTCAGGAACAATAACCCTGGTGTTGATGTGGATGAACAATCTCAGGAACAATAGCCCTGGTGTTGATTTGGATGAACAATCTCAGGAACAAAGCCCTGGTGTTCATGTGGATGAACAGTATCAGGAACAGTCGCCCTGATGTTGATGTGGATGGACAATCTCAGGAACAATAGCCCATGTGTTGATGTGGATGAACAGTCTCAGGAACAATAGCCCTGGTGTTGATATGGATGAACAATCTCAGGAACAATAGCCCTGGTGTTGATGTGGCTGAACAGTCTCAGGAACAATAACCCTGGTGTTGATGTGGAAAACATTCTCAGGAACAATAACCCTGGTGTTGATGTGGATACACATTCTCAGGAACAAAAGACCTGGTGTTGATGTGGATGAACCGTCTCAGTAACAATAACACTGGTGTTGATGTGGATAAACATTCTCAGGAACAATAAACCTGGTGTTGATGTGGATACACATTCTCAGGAACAATAGTCCTGATGTTGATGTGGATGAACATTCTCAGGAACAATAACCATGGTGTTGATGTGGAAGAACAATCCCAGGAACAATAGCCCTGGTGTTGATGAGGATAAACATTCTCAGGAACAATAGCACTTTTGTTGATGTGGTTAAACATTCTCAGGAACAATAGCCCTGGTTTTGATGTGGATGAACAGTCTCAGGAACTATAGCCCTGATGTTGATGTGGATGAACAATCTCAGGAACAATAGCCCTGGTGTTGATGTGGATCAACATTCTTAGGAACAATAGCCCTGGTGTTGATGTGGATGGACAATCTCAGCAACAATAGCCCTGGTGTTGATGTGGAGGAACAATCTCAGGAACAATTACCCTGGTGTTGATGTGGATGAACAATCTCAGGAACAATAGCCCTGGTGTTGATTTGGATGAACAATCTCAGGAACAAAGCCCTGGTGTTCATGTGGATGAACAGTATCAGGAACAGTCGCCCTGATGTTGATGTGGATGGACAATCTCAGGAACAATAGCCCTGGTGTTGATATGGATGAACAATCTCAGGAACAATAGCCCTGGTGTTGATGTGGAAAACATTCTCAGGAACAATAACACTGGTGTTGATGTGGATACACATTCTCAGGAACAAAAGACCTGGTGTTGATGTGGATGAACCGTCTCAGTAACAATAACACTGGTGTTGATGTGGATACACATTCTCAGGAACAATAGTCCTGATGTTGATGTGGATGAACATTCTCAGGAACACTAACCCTGGTGTTGATGTGGAAGAACAATCCCAGGAACAATAGCCCTGGTGTTGATGAGAATAAACATTCTCAGGAACAATAGCCCTTTTGTTGATGTGGTTAAACATTCTCAGGAACAATAGCCCTGGTTTTGATGTGGATGAACAGTCTCAGGAACAATAGCCCTAATGTTGAAGTGGATGAACAATCTCAGGAACAATAGCCCTGGTGTTGATGTGGATCAACATTCTTAGGAACAATATCCCTGGTGTTGATGTGGAGGAACAATCTCAGGAACAATTACCCTGGTGTTGATGTGGATGAACAATCTCAGGAACAATAGCCCTGGTGTTGATTGGGTTGAACAATCTCAGGAACAAAGCCCTGGTGTTCATGTGGATGAACAGTATCAGGAACAGTCGCCCTGATGTTGATTTGGATGGACAATCTCAGGAACAATAGCCCATGTGTTGATGTGGATGAGCAGTCTCAGGAACAATAGCCCTGGTGTTGATATCGATGAACAATCTCAGGAACAATAGCCCTGGTGTTGAAGTGGATGAACAGTCTCAGGAACAATAGCCCTTTTGTTGATGTGGTTAAACATTCTCAGGAACAATAGCCCTGGTTTTGATGTGGATGAACAGTCTCAGGAACTATAGCCCTGATGTTGATGTGGATGAACAATCTCAGGAACAATAGCCCTGGTGTTGATGTGGATCAACATTCTTAGGAACAATAGCCCTGGTGTTGATGTGGATGGACAATCTCAGCAACAATAGCCCTGGTGTTGATGTGGAGGAACAATCTCAGGAACAATTACCCTGGTGTTGATGTGGATGAACAATCTCAGGAACAATAGCCCTGGTGTTGATTTGGATGAACAATCTCAGGAACAAAGCCCTGGTGTTGATTTGGATGGACAATCTCAGGAACAGTCGCCCTGATGTTGATGTGGATGGACAATCTCAGGAACAATAGCCCTGGTGTTGATATCGATGAACAATCTCAGGAACAATAGCCCTGGTGTTGAAGTGGATGAACAGTCTCAGGAACAATAACCCTGGTGTTGATGTGGAAAACATTCTCAGGAACAATAACCCTGGTGTTGATGTGGATACACATTCTCAGGAACAAAAGACCTGGTGTTGATGTGGATGAACCGTCTCAGTAACAATAACACTGGTGTTGATGTGGATACACATACTCAGGAACAATAGACCTGGTGTTGATGTGGATGAACAGTCTCAGTAACAATAACACTGGTGTTGATGTGGATAAACATTCTCAGGAACAATAAACCTAGTGTTGATGTGGATACACATTCTCAGGAACAATAGTCCTGGTGTTGCTGTGGATGAACAATCACTGGAACAATAGCACTGGTGTTGATGTTGATGGAACAGTCTCAGGAACAATAGCCCTTGTGTTGATGTGGATGAACATTCTCAGGAACAATAGCCCTGGTGTTGATGAGGATAAACATTCTCAGGAACAATAGACCTGGTGTTGATGTGGATGAACAGTCTCAGTAACAATAACACTGGTGTTGATGTGGATAAACATTCTCAGGAACAATAACCCAGGTGTTGTTGTGGATACACATTCACAGGAACAGTAACCCTGGTGTAGATGTGGATGAACAATCTCAGGGACAATCTCCCTGGTGTTGATGTGGATGAACAATCTCAGGAACAATAGCCCTGGTGTTGATGTGGATGAACATTCTCAGGAACAATAGCCCTGGTGTTGATATGGATGAACAATCTCAGGAACAATAGCCCTGGTGTTGATGTGGATGATCAGTCTCAGGAACAATAACCCTGGTGTTGATGTGGAAAACATTCTCAGGAACAATAACCCTGATGTTGATGTGGATGAACATTCTCAGGAACAATAACCCTGGTGTTGATGTGGATGAACAATCTCAGGAACAATAGCCCTGGTGTTGATTTGGATGAACAATCTCAGGAACAAAGCCCTGGTGTTCATGTGGATGAACAGTATCAGGAACAGTCGCCCTGATGTTGATGTGGATGGACAATCTCAGGAACAATAGCCCATGTGTTGATGTGGATGAACAGTCTCAGGAACAATAGCCCTGGTGTTGATATGGATGAACAATCTCAGGAACAATAGCCCTGGTGTTGATGTGGCTGAACAGTCTCAGGAACAATAACCCTGGTGTTGATGTGGAAAACATTCTCAGGAACAATAACCCTGGTGTTGATGTGGATACACATTCTCAGGAACAAAAGACCTGGTGTTGATGTGGATGAACCGTCTCAGTAACAATAACACTGGTGTTGATGTGGATAAACATTCTCAGGAACAATAAACCTGGTGTTGATGTGGATACACATTCTCAGGAACAATAGTCCTGATGTTGATGTGGATGAACATTCTCAGGAACAATAACCCTGGTGTTGATGTGGAAGAACAATCCCAGGAACAATAGCCCTGGTGTTGATGAGGATAAACATTCTCAGGAACAATAGCCCTTTTGTTGATGTGGTTAAACATTCTCAGGAACAATAGCCCTGGTTTTGATGTGGATGAACAGTCTCAGGAACTATAGCCCTGGTGTTGATGTGGATGGACAATCTCAGCAACAATAGCCCTGGTGTTGATGTGGAGGAACAATCTCAGGAACAATTACCCTGGTGTTGATGTGGATGAACAATCTCAGGAACAATAGCCCTGGTGTTGATACGGATGAACAATCTCAGGAAAAATAGCCATGGTGTTGATGTGGCTGAACAGTCTCAGGAACAATAACCCTGGTGTTGATGTGGAAAACATTCTCAGGAACAATAACCCTGGTGTTGATGTGGATACACATTCTCAGGAACAAAAGACCTGGTGTTGATGTGGATGAACCGTCTCAGTAACAATAACACTGGTGTTGATGTGGATAAACATTCTCAGGAACAATAAACCTGGTGTTGATGTGGATACACATTCTCAGGAACAATAGTCCTGATGTTGATGTGGATGAACATTCTCAGGAACAATAACCCTGGTGTTGATGTGGATGAACAATCTCAGGAACAATAGCCCTGGTGTTGATTTGGATGAACAATCTCAGGAACAAAGCCCTGGTGTTCATGTGGATGAACAGTATCAGGAACAGTCGCCCTGATGTTGATGTGGATGGACAATCTCAGGAACAATAGCCCTGATGTTGATATGGATGAACAATCTCAGGAACAATAGCCCTGGTGTTGATGTGGCTGAACAGTCTCAGGAACAATAACCCTGGTGTTGATGTGGAAAACATTCTCAGGAACAATAACCCTGGTGTTGATGTGGATACACATTCTCAGGAACAAAACACCTGGTGTTGATGTGGATGAACCGTCTCAGTAACAATAACACTGGTGTTGATGTGGATACACATTCTCAGGAACAATAGTCCTGATGTTGATGTGGATGAACATTCTCAGGAACAATAACCCTGGTGTTGATGTGGAAGAACAATCCCAGGAACAATAGCCCTGGTGTTGATGAGGATAAACATTCTCAGGAACAATAGCCCTTTTGTTGATATGGTTAAACATTCTCAGGAACAATAGCCCTGGTTTTGATGTGGATGAACAGTCTCAGGAACAATAGCCCTGATGTTGATGTGGCTGAACAATCTCAGGAACAATAGCCCTGGTGTTGATGTGGATCAACATTCTTAGGAACAATAGCCCTGGTGTTGATGTGGATGGACAATCTCAGCAACAATAGCCCTGGTGTTGATGTGGAGGAACAATCTCAGGAACAATTACCCTGGTGTTGATGTGGATGAACAATCTCAGGAACAATAGCCCTGGTGTTGATTGTGTTGAACAATCTCAGGAACAAAGCCCTGGTGTTCATGTGGATGAACAGTATCAGGAACAGTCGCCCTGATGTTGATGTGGATGGACAATCTCAGGAACAATAGCCCATGTGTTGATGTGGATGAACAGTCTCAGGAACAATGGCCCTGGTGTTGATATGGATGAACAATCTCAGGAACAATAGCCCTGGTGTTGATGTGGCTGAACAGTCTCAGGAACAATAACCCTGGTGTTGATGTGGAAAACATTCTCAGGAACAATAACCCTGGTGTTGATGTGGATACACATTCTCAGGAACAAAAGACCTGGTGTTGATGTGGATGAACCGTCTCAGTAACAATAACACTGGTGTTGATGTGGATAAACATTCTCAGGAACAATAAACCTAGTGTTGATGTGGATACACATTCTCAGGAACAATAGTCCTGGTGTTGATGTGGATGAACAATCACAGGAACAATAGCACTGGTGTTGAAGTTGATGGAACAGTCTCAGGAACAATAGCACTTGTGTTGATGTGGAATAACATTCTCAGGAACAATCGCCCTGGTGTTGATGTGGATGAACAATCAAAGGAACAATAGCACTGGTGTTGATGTTGATGGAACAATCTCAGGAACAATAGCCCTGGTGTTGATGTGGATGAACATTCTCAGAACAACAGCCCTGGTGTTGATATGGATGAACAATCTCAGGTAAAATAGCCCTTGTGTTGATGTGGATGAACAGTCTCAGGAACAATAACCCTGGTTTTGATGTGGAAAACATTCTCAGGAACAATAACCCTGGTGTTGATGTGGATACACATTCTCAGGAACAATAGACCTGGTGTTGATGTGGATGAACAGTCTCAGTAACAATAACACTGGTGTTGATTTGGATAAACATTCTCAGGAACAATAACCCAGGTGTTGTTGTGGATACACATTCACAGGAACAGTAACCCTGGTGTAGATGTGGATGAACAATCTCAGGGACAATCTCCCTGGTGTTGATGTGGATGAACAATCTCAGGAACAATAGCCCTGGTGTTGATGTGGATGAACATTCTCAGGAACAATAGCCATGTTGTTGATATGGATGAACAATCTCAGGAACAATAGCCCTGGTGTTGATGTGGATGATCAGTCTCAGGAACAATAACCCCGGTGTTGATGTGGAAAACATTCTCAGGAACAATAACCCTGATGTTGATGTGGATGAACATTCTCAGGAACAATAACCCTGGTGTTGATGTGGATGAACAATCTCAGGAACAATAGCCCTGATGTTGATTTGGATGGACAATCTCAGGAACAATAGCCCATGTGTTGATGTGGATGAGCAGTCTCAGGAACAATAGCCCTGGTGTTGATATCGATGAACAATCTCAGGAACAATAGCCCTGGTGTTGAAGTGGATGAACAGTCTCAGGAACAATAACCCTGGTGTTGATGTGGAAAACATTCTCAGGAACAATAACCCTGGTGTTGATGTGGATACACATTCTCAGGAACAAAAGACCTGGTGTTGATGTGGATGAACCGTCTCAGTAACAATAACACTGGTGTTGATGTGGATACACATACTCAGGAACAATAGACCTGGTGTTGATGTGGATGAACAGTCTCAGTAACAATAACACTGGTGTTGATGTGGATAAACATTCTCAGGAACAATAAACCTAGTGTTGATGTGGATACACATTCTCAGGAACAATAGTCCTGGTGTTGCTGTGGATGAACAATCACTGGAACAATAGCACTGGTGTTGATGTTGATGGAACAGTCTCAGGAACAATAGCCCTTGTGTTGATGTGGATGAACATTCTCAGGAACAATAGCCCTGGTGTTGATGAGGATAAACATTCTCAGGAACAATAGACCTGGTGTTGATGTGGATGAACAGTCTCAGTAACAATAACACTGGTGTTGATGTGGATAAACATTCTCAGGAACAATAACCCAGGTGTTGTTGTGGATACACATTCACAGGAACAGTAACCCTGGTGTAGATGTGGATGAACAATCTCAGGGACAATCTCCCTGGTGTTGATGTGGATGAACAATCTCAGGAACAATAGCCCTGGTGTTGATGTGGATGAACATTCTCAGGAACAATAGCCCTGGTGTTGATATGGATGAACAATCTCAGGAACAATAGCCCTGGTGTTGATGTGGATGATCAGTCTCAGGAACAATAACCCTGGTGTTGATGTGGAAAACATTCTCAGGAACAATAACCCTGATGTTGATGTGGATGAACATTCTCAGGAACAATAACCCTGGTGTTGATGTGGATGAACAATCTCAGGAACAATAGCCCTGGTGTTGATTTGGATGAACAATCTCAGGAACAAAGCCCTGGTGTTCATGTGGATGAACAGTATCAGGAACAGTCGCCCTGATGTTGATGTGGATGGACAATCTCAGGAACAATAGCCCATGTGTTGATGTGGATGAACAGTCTCAGGAACAATAGCCCTGGTGTTGATATGGATGAACAATCTCAGGAACAATAGCCCTGGTGTTGATGTGGCTGAACAGTCTCAGGAACAATAACCCTGGTGTTGATGTGGAAAACATTCTCAGGAACAATAACCCTGGTGTTGATGTGGATACACATTCTCAGGAACAAAAGACCTGGTGTTGATGTGGATGAACCGTCTCAGTAACAATAACACTGGTGTTGATGTGGATAAACATTCTCAGGAACAATAAACCTGGTGTTGATGTGGATACACATTCTCAGGAACAATAGTCCTGATGTTGATGTGGATGAACATTCTCAGGAACAATAACCCTGGTGTTGATGTGGAAGAACAATCCCAGGAACAATAGCCCTGGTGTTGATGAGGATAAACATTCTCAGGAACAATAGCCCTTTTGTTGATGTGGTTAAACATTCTCAGGAACAATAGCCCTGGTTTTGATGTGGATGAACAGTCTCAGGAACTATAGCCCTGATGTTGATGTGGATGAACAATCTCAGGAACAATAGCCCTGGTGTTGATGTGGATCAACATTCTTAGGAACAATAGCCCTGGTGTTGATGTGGATGGACAATCTCAGCAACAATAGCCCTGGTGTTGATGTGGAGGAACAATCTCAGGAACAATTACCCTGGTGTTGATGTGGATGAACAATCTCAGGAACAATAGCCCTGGTGTTGATACGGATGAACAATCTCAGGAAAAATAGCCATGGTGTTGATGTGGCTGAACAGTCTCAGGAACAATAACCCTGGTGTTGATGTGGAAAACATTCTCAGGAACAATAACCCTGGTGTTGATGTGGATACACATTCTCAGGAACAAAAGACCTGGTGTTGATGTGGATGAACCGTCTCAGTAACAATAACACTGGTGTTGATGTGGATAAACATTCTCAGGAACAATAAACCTGGTGTTGATGTGGATACACATTCTCAGGAACAATAGTCCTGATGTTGATGTGGATGAACATTCTCAGGAACAATAACCCTGGTGTTGATGTGGATGAACAATCTCAGGAACAATAGCCCTGGTGTTGATTTGGATGAACAATCTCAGGAACAAAGCCCTGGTGTTCATGTGGATGAACAGTATCAGGAACAGTCGCCCTGATGTTGATGTGGATGGACAATCTCAGGAACAATAGCCCTGATGTTGATATGGATGAACAATCTCAGGAACAATAGCCCTGGTGTTGATGTGGCTGAACAGTCTCAGGAACAATAACCCTGGTGTTGATGTGGAAAACATTCTCAGGAACAATAACCCTGGTGTTGATGTGGATACACATTCTCAGGAACAAAACACCTGGTGTTGATGTGGATGAACCGTCTCAGTAACAATAACACTGGTGTTGATGTGGATACACATTCTCAGGAACAATAGTCCTGATGTTGATGTGGATGAACATTCTCAGGAACAATAACCCTGGTGTTGATGTGGAAGAACAATCCCAGGAACAATAGCCCTGGTGTTGATGAGGATAAACATTCTCAGGAACAATAGCCCTTTTGTTGATGTGGTTAAACATTCTCAGGAACAATAGCCCTGGTTTTGATGTGGATGAACAGTCTCAGGAACAATAGCCCTGATGTTGATGTGGCTGAACAATCTCAGGAACAATAGCCCTGGTGTTGATGTGGATCAACATTCTTAGGAACAATAGCCCTGGTGTTGATGTGGATGGACAATCTCAGCAACAATAGCCCTGGTGTTGATGTGGAGGAACAATCTCAGGAACAATTACCCTGGTGTTGATGTGGATGAACAATCTCAGGAACAATAGCCCTGGTGTTGATTGTGTTGAACAATCTCAGGAACAAAGCCCTGGTGTTCATGTGGATGAACAGTATCAGGAACAGTCGCCCTGATGTTGATGTGGATGGACAATCTCAGGAACAATAGGCCATGTGTTGATGTGGATGAACAGTCTCAGGAACAATGGCCCTGGTGTTGATATGGATGAACAATCTCAGGAACAATAGCCCTGGTGTTGATGTGGCTGAACAGTCTCAGGAACAATAACCCTGGTGTTGATGTGGAAAACATTCTCAGGAACAATAACCCTGGTGTTGATGTGGATACACATTCTCAGGAACAAAAGACCTGGTGTTGATGTGGATGAACCGTCTCAGTAACAATAACACTGGTGTTGATGTGGATAAACATTCTCAGGAACAATAAACCTAGTGTTGATGTGGATACACATTCTCAGGAACAATAGTCCTGGTGTTGATGTGGATGAACAATCACAGGAACAATAGCACTGGTGTTGAAGTTGATGGAACAGTCTCAGGAACAATAGCACTTGTGTTGATGTGGAATAACATTCTCAGGAACAATCGCCCTGGTGTTGATGTGGATGAACAATCAAAGGAACAATAGCACTGGTGTTGATGTTGATGGAACAATCTCAGGAACAATAGCCCTGGTGTTGATGTGGATGAACATTCTCAGAACAACAGCCCTGGTGTTGATATGGATGAACAATCTCAGGTAAAATAGCCCTTGTGTTGATGTGGATGAACAGTCTCAGGAACAATAACCCTGGTTTTGATGTGGAAAACATTCTCAGGAACAATAACCCTGGTGTTGATGTGGATACACATTCTCAGGAACAATAGACCTGGTGTTGATGTGGATGAACAGTCTCAGTAACAATAACACTGGTGTTGATTTGGATAAACATTCTCAGGAACAATAACCCAGGTGTTGTTGTGGATACACATTCACAGGAACAGTAACCCTGGTGTAGATGTGGATGAACAATCTCAGGGACAATCTCCCTGGTGTTGATGTGGATGAACAATCTCAGGAACAATAGCCCTGGTGTTGATGTGGATGAACATTCTCAGGAACAATAGCCATGGTGTTGATATGGATGAACAATCTCAGGAACAATAGCCCTGGTGTTGATGTGGATGATCAGTCTCAGGAACAATAACCCCGGTGTTGATGTGGAAAACATTCTCAGGAACAATAACCCTGATGTTGATGTGGATGAACATTCTCAGGAACAATAACCCTGGTGTTGATGTGGATGAACAATCTCAGGAACAATAGCCCTGGTGTTGATTTGGATGAACAATCTCAGGAACAAAGCCCTGGTGTTCATGTGGATGAACAGTATCAGGAACAGTCGCCCTGATGTTGATGTGGATGGACAATCTCAGGAACAATAGCCCATGTTTTGATGTGGATGAACAGTCTCAGGAACAATAGCCCTGGTGTTGATATGGATGAAGAATCTCAGGAACAATAGCCCTGGTGTTGATGTGGCTGAACAGTCTCAGGAACAATAACCCTGGTGTTGATGTGGAAAACATTCTCAGGAACAATAACCCTGGTGTTGATGTGGATACACATTCTCAGGAACAAAAGACCTGGTGTTGATGTGGATGAACCGTCTCAGTAACAATAACCCTGATGTTGATGTGGATGAACATTCTCAGGAACAATAACCCTGGTGTTGATGTGGATGAACAATCTCAGGAACAATAGCCCTGGTGTTGATTTGGATGAACAATCTCAGGAACAAAGCCCTGGTGTTCATGTGGATGAACAGTATCAGGAACAGTCGCCCTGATGTTGATGTGGATGGACAATCTCAGGAACAATAGCCCATGTGTTGATGTGGATGAACAGTCTCAGGAACAATAGCCCTGGTGTTGATATGGATGAACAATCTCAGGAACAATAGCCCTGGTGTTGATGTGGCTGAACAGTCTCAGGAACAATAACCCTGGTGTTGATGTGGAAAACATTCTCAGGAACAATAACCCTGGTGTTGATGTGGATACACATTCTCAGGAACAAAAGACCTGGTGTTGTTGTGGATGAACCGTCTCAGTAACAATAACACTGGTGTTGATGTGGATAAACATTCTCAGGAACAATAAACCTGGTGTTGATGTGGATACACATTCTCAGGAACAATAGTCCTGATGTTGATGTGGATGAACATTCTCAGGAACAATAACCCTGGTGTTGATGTGGAAGAACAATCCCAGGAACAATAGCCCTGGTGTTGATGAGGATAAACATTCTCAGGAACAATAGCCCTTTTGTTGATGTGGTTAAACATTCTCAGGAACAATAGCCCTGGTTTTGATGTGGATGAACAGTCTCAGGAACAATAGCCCTGATGTTGATTTGGATGAACAATCTCAGGAACAATAGCCCTGGTGTTGATGTGGATCAACATTCTTAGGAACAAAGCCCAGGTGTTGATGTGGATGGACAATCTCAGCAACAATAGCCCTGGTGTTGATGTGGAGGAACAATCTCAGGAACAATTACCCTGGTGTTGATGTGGATGAACAATCTCAGGAACAATCGCCCTGGTGTTGATTTGGATGAACAATCTCAGGAACAAAGCCCTGGTGTTCATGTGGATGAACAGTATCAGGTACAATAGCCCTGGTGTTGATATAGATGAACAATCTCAGGAACAATAGCCCTGGTGTTGATGTGGATGATCAGTCTCAGGAACAATAACCCTGGTGTTGATGTGGAAAACATTCTCAGGAACAATAACCCTGATGTTGATGTGGATGAACATTCTCAGGAACAATAACCCTGGTGTTGATGTGGATGAACAATCTCAGGAACAATAGCCCTGGTGTTGATTTGGATGAACAATCTCAGGAACAAAGCCCTGGTGTTCATGTGGATGAACAGTATCAGGAACAGTCGACCTGATGTTGATGTAGATGGACAATCGCAGGAACAATTGCCCATGTGTTGATGTGGATGAACAGTCTCAGGAACAATAGCCCTGGTGTTGATATGGATGAACAGTCTCAGGAACAATAACCCTGGTGTTGATGTGGAAAACATTCTCAGGAACAATAACCCTGGTGTTGATGTGGATACACATTCTCAGGAACAAAAGACCTGGTGTTGATGTGGATGAACAGTCTCAGTAACAATAACACTGGTGTTGATGTGGATAAACATTCTCAGGAACAATAAACCTGGTGTTGATGTGGATACACATTCTCAGGAACAATAGTCCTGATGTTGATGTGGATGAACATTCTCAGGAACAATAACCCTGGTGTTGATGTGGAAGAACAATCCCAGGAACAATAGCCCTGGTGTTGATGAGGATAAACATTCTCAGGAACAATAGCCCTTTTGTTGATGTGGTTAAACATTCTCAGGAACAATAGCCCTGGTTTTGATGTGGATGAACAGTCTCAGGAACAATAGCCCTGATGTTGATGTGGATGAACAATCTCAGGAACAATAGCCCTGGTGTTGATGTGGATCAACATTCTTAGGAAAAATAGCCCTGGTGTTGATGTGGATGGACAATCTCAGCAACAATAGCCCTGGTGTTGATGTGGAGGAACAATCTCAGGAACAATTACCCTGGTGTTGATGTGGATGAACAATCTCAGGAACAATAGCCCTGGTGTTGATATGGATGAACAATCTCAGCAACAATAGCCCTGGTGTTGATGTGGCTGAACAGTCTCAGGAACAATAACCCTGGTGTTGATGTGGAAAACATTCTCAGGAACAATAACCCTGGTGTTGATGTGGATACACATTCTCAGGAACAAAAGACCTGGTGTTGATGTGGATGAACCGTCTCAGTAACAATAACACTGGTGTTGATGTGGATAAACATTCTCAGGAACAATAAACCTGGTGTTGATGTGGATACACATTCTCAGGAACAATAGTCCTGATGTTGATGTGGATGAACATTCTCAGGAACAATAACCCTGGTGTTGATGTGGAAGAACAATCCCAGGAACAATAGCCCTGTTGTTGATGAGGATAAACATTCTCAGGAACAATAGCCCTTTTGTTGATGTGGTTAAACATTCTCAGGAACAATAGCCCTGGTTTTGATGTGGATGAACAGTCTCAGGAACAATAGCCCTGATGTTAATGTGGATGAACAATCTCAGGAACAATAGCCCTGGTGTTGATGTGGATCAACATTCTTAGGAACAATAGCCCTGGTGTTGATGTTGATGGACAATCTCAGCAACAATAGCCCTGGTGTTGATGTGGAGGAACAATCTCAGGAACAATTACCCTGGTGTTGATGTGGATGAACAATCTCAGGAACACTAGCCCTGGTGTAGATTTGGATGAACAATCTCAGGAACAAAGCCCTGGTGTTCATGTGGATGAACAGTATCAGGAACAGTCGCCCTGATGTTGATGTGGATGGACAATCTCAGGAACAATAGCCCATGTGTTGATGTGGGTGAACAGTCTCAGGAACAATAGCCCTGGTGTTGATATGGATGAACAATCTCAGGAACAATAGCCCTGGTGTTGATGTGGCTGAACAGTCTCAGGAACAATAACCCTGGTGTTGATGTGGAAAACATTCTCAGGAACAATAACCCTGGTGTTGATGTGGATACACATTCTCAGGAACAAAAGACCTGGTGTTGATGTGGATGAACCGTCTCAGTAACAATAACACTGGTGTTGATGTGGATAAATATTCTCAGGAACAATAAACCTAGTGTTGATGTGGATACACATTCTCAGGAACAATAGCCCTGGTGTTGATGTGGATGAACAATCACAGGAACAATAGCACTGGTGTTGATGTTGATGGAACAGTCTCAGGAACAATAGCCCTTGTGTTGATGTGGATGAACAATCTCAGGAACAATAGCCCTGGTGTTGAAGTGGATGAACATTCTCAGGAACAACAGCCCTGGTGTTGATATGGATGAACAATCTCAGGTAAAATAGCCCTTGTGTTGATGTGGATGAACAGTCTCAGGAACAATAACCCTGGTTTTGATGTGGAAAACATTCTCAGGAACAATAACCCTGGTGTTGATGTGGATACACATTCTCAGGAACAATAGACCTGGTGTTGATGTGGATAAACATTCTCAGGAACAATAACCCAGGTGTTGTTGTGGATACACATTCACAGGAACAGTAACCCTGGTGTAGATGTGGATGAACAATCTCAGGGACAATCTCCCTGGTGTTGATGTGGATGAACAATGTCAGGAACAATAGCCCTGGTGTTGATGTGGATGAACATTCTCAGGAACAATAGCCCTGGTGTTGATATGGATGAACAATCTCAGGAACAATAGCCCTGGTGTTGATGTGGATGATCAGTCTCAGGAACAATAACCCTGGTGTTGATGAGGAAAACATTCTCAAGAACAATAACCCTGATGTTGATGTGGATGAACATTCTCAGGAACAATAACCCTGGTGTTGATGTGGATGAACAATCTCAGGAACAATAGCCCTGGTGTTGATTTGGATGAACAATCTCAGGAACAAAGCCCTGGTGTTCATGTGGATGAACAGTATCAGGAACAGTCGCCCTGATGTTGATGTGGAAGGACAATCTCAGGAACAGTAGCCCATGTGTTGATGTGGATGAACAGTCTCAGGAACAATAGCCCTGGTGTTGATATGGATGAACAATCTCAGGAACAATAGCCCTGGTGTTGATGTGGCTGAACAGTCTCAGGAACAATAACCCTGGTGTTGATTTGGAAAACATTCTCAGGAACAATAACCCTGGTGTTGATGTGGATACACATTCTCAGGAACAAAAGACCTGGTGTTGATGTGGATGAACCGTCTCAGTAACAATAACACTGGTGTTGATGTGGATAAACATTCTCAGGAACAATAAACCTGGTGTTGATGTGGATACACATTCTCAGGAACAATAGTCCTGATGTTGATGTGGATGAACATTCTCAGGAACAATAGCCCTGGTGTTGATGTGGATGAACAATCACAGGAACAATAGCACTGGTGTTGATGTTGATGGAACAGTCTCAGGAACAATAGCCCTTGTGTTGATGTGGATGAACAATCTCAGGAACAATAGCCCTGGTGTTGATGTGGATGAACATTCTCAGGAACAACAGCCCTGGTGTTGATATGGATGAACAATCTCAGGTAAAATAGCCCTTGTGTTGATGTGGATGAACAGTCTCAGGAACAATAACCCTGGTTTTGATGTGGAAAACATTCTCAGGAACAATAACCCTGGTGTTGATGTGGATACACATTCTCAGGAACAATAGACCTGGTGTTGATGTGGATGAACAGCCTCAGTAACAATAACACTGGTGTTGATGTGGATAAACATTCTCAGGAACAATAACCCAGGTGTTGTTGTGGATACACATTCACAGGAACAGTAACCCTGGCGTAGATGTGGATTAACAATCTCAGGAACAATCTCCCTGGTGTTGATGTGGATGAACAATCTCAGGAACAATAGCCCTGGTGTTGATGTGGATGAACATTCTCAGGAACAACAGCCCTGGTGTTGATATGGATGAACAATCTCAGGAACAATAGCCCTGGTGTTGATGTGGATGATCAGTCTCAGGAACAATAACCCTGGTGTTAATTTGGATGCACATTCTCAGGAACAACAGACCTGGTGTTGATGTGGATGAACAGTCTCAGTAACAATAACACTGGTATTGATGTTGATGAACAGTCTCAGGTACAATAGTCCTGATGTTGATGTGGATGAGCATTCTCAGGAACAATAGCCCTGGTGTTGATGTGGATGAACAATAACAGGAACAATAGCACTGGTGTTCATTTGGATGAACAGTCTCATGAACAAGAGCCCTGGTGTTGATGTGGAAAAACAATCTCAGGAACAATAGCCCTGGAGTTGATGTGGATGAACATTCTCAGGAACAATAGCCCTGGTTTTGATAAGGATGAACAATCTCAGGAACAATAGCCCTGGTGTTGATATGGCTGAACAGTCTCATGAACAAGAGCCCTGGTGTTGATGTTGAAAACATTCTCAGAACAATAACCCTGGTGTTGATGTGGATACACATTCTCAGGAACAATAGACCTGGTGTTGATGTGGATGAACAGTCTCAGTAACAATAACACTGGTGTTGATGTGGATAAACATTCTCAGGAACAATAACCCTGGTGTTGATGTGGATACACATACTCAGGAAAAATAGCCCTGGTGTTGATGTGGATGAACAATAGTCCTGGTGTTGATGTGGATGTACAATCTCAGGAAAAATATCCCTGGTGTTGATGTGGATAAACATTCTCAGGAACAATAACCCTGGTTTTGATGTGGATAAACATTCTCAGGAACAAGAGACCTGGTGTTGATGTGGATGAACAGTCTCAGCAACAATAGCTCTGGTGTTGATGTGGATGAAGATTCTCAGGAACAATTACCCTGGTGTTGATGTGGATGAACAATCTCAGGAACAATAGCCCTGGTGTTGATGTGGATAAACATTCTCAGGAGCAATAACCCTGGTGTTGATGTTGATAAACATTCTCAGGAACAAAAACCCTGGTATTGATCTGGAAAAATATTCACAGGAATAATAACCCATGTGCTGATGTGGATAAAAAATCTCAGGAACAATAACCCTGGTGTTGATGTGGATAAACATTCTCAGGAACAATAGACCTAGTGTTGATGTGGATGAACAGTCTCAGGAAAAATAACCCTGGTGTTGATGTGGATGAACAGTCTCAGCAACGTCAGCTCTGTGGTTGATGAGGATGAAGATTCTCTGGAACAATAACCCTGCAGTTGATGTGGATACACATTCTCAGGAACAATAGCCCTGGTGTTGATGTGGATGAACAATCTCAGGAACAATAACCCTGGTGTTGATGTGGAAGAACAATCCCAGGAACAATAGCCCTGGTGTTGATGAGGATAAACATTCTCAGGAACAATAGCCCTTTTGTTGATGTGGTTAAACATTCTCAGGAACAATAGCCCTGGTTTTGATGTGGATGAACAGTCTCAGGAACAATAGCCCTGATGCTGATGTGGATGAACAATCTCAGGAACAATAGCCCTGGTGTTGATGTGGATGAACAATCTCAGGAACAATAGCCCTGGTGTTGATGTGGATGAACATTCTCAGGAACAACAGCCCTGGTGTTGATATGGATGAACAATCTCAGGTAAAATAGCCCTTGTGTTGATGTGGATGAACAGTCTCAGGAACAATAACCCTGGTTTTGATGTGGAAAACATTCTCAGGAACAAGAGACCTGGTGTTGATGTGGATGAACAGTCTCAGCAACAATAGCTCTGGTGTTGATGTGGATGAAGATTCTCAGGAACAATTACCCTGGTGTTGATGTGGATGAACAATCTCAGGAACAATAGCCCTGGTGTTGATGTGGATAAACATTCTCAGGAGCAATAACCCTGGTGTTGATGTTGATAAACATTCTCAGGAACAAAAACCCTGGTATTGATCTGGAAAAATATTCACAGGAATAATAACCCATGTGCTGATGTGGATAAAAAATCTCAGGAACAATAACCCTGGTGTTGATGTGGATAAACATTCTCAGGAACAATAGACCTGGTGTTGATGTGGATGAACAGTCTCAGTAACAATAACACTGGTGTTGATGTGGATAAACATTCTCAGGAACAATAACCCAGGTGTTGTTGTGGATACACATTCACAGGAACAGTAACCCTGGCGTAGATGTGGATTAACAATCTCAGGAACAATCTCCCTGGTGTTGATGTGGATGAACAATCTCAGGAACAATAGCCCTGGTGTTGATGTGGATGAACATTCTCAGGAACAACAGCCCTGGTGTTGATATGGATGAACAATCTCAGGAACAATAGCCCTGGTGTTGATGTGGATGATCAGTCTCAGGAACAATAACCCTGGTGTTAATGTGGATACACATTCTCAGGAACAATAGACCTGGTGTTGATGTGGATGTACAATCTCAGGAAAAATATCCCTGGTGTTGATGTGGATAAACATTCTCAGGAACAATAACCCTGGTTTTGATGTGGATAAACATTCTCAGGAACAAGAGACCTGGTGTTGATGTGGATGAACAGTCTCAGCAACAATAGCTCTGGTGTTGATGTGGATGAAGATTCTCAGGAACAATTACCCTGGTGTTGATGTGGATGAACAATCTCAGGAACAATAGCCCTGGTGTTGAAGTGGATAAACATTCTCAGGAGCAATAACCCTGGTGTTGATGTTGATAAACATTCTCAGGAACAAAAACCCTGGTATTGATCTGGAAAAATATTCACAGGAATAATAACCCATGTGCTGATGTGGATAAAAAATCTCAGGAACAATAACCCTGGTGTTGATGTGGATAAACATTCTCAGGAACAATAGACCTGGTGTTGACGTGGATGAACAGTCTCAGAAAAATAACCCTGGTGTTGATGTGGATGAACAGTCTCAGCAACGTCAGCTCTGTGGTTGATGAGGATGAAGATTCTCTGGAACAATAACCCTGCAGTTGATGTGGATACACATTCTCAGGAACAATAGCCCTGGTGTTGATGTGGATGAACAATCTCAGGAACAATAACCCTGGTGTTGATGTGGAAGAACAATCCCAGGAACAATAGCCCTGGTGTTGATGAGGATAAACATTCTCAGGAACAATAGCCCTTTTGTTGATGTGGTTAAACATTCTCAGGAACAATAGCCCTGGTTTTGATGTGGATGAACAGTCTCAGGAACAATAGCCCTGATGTTGATGTGGATGAACAATCTCAGGAACAATAGCCCTGGTGTTGATGTGGATGAACAATCTCAGGAACAATAGCCCTGGTGTTGATGTGGATGAACATTCTCAGGAACAACAGCCCTGGTGTTGATATGGATGAACAATCTCAGGTAAAATAGCCCTTGTGTTGATGTGGATGAACAGTCTCAGGAACAATAACCCTGGTTTTGATGTGGAAAACATTCTCAGGAACAATAACCCTGGTGTTGATGTGGATACACATTCTCAGGAACAATAGACCTGGTGTTGATGTGGATGAACAGTCTCAGTAACAATAACACTGGTGTTGATGTGGATAAACATTCTCAGGAACAATAACCCAGGTGTTGTTGTGGATACACATTCACAGGAACAGTAACCCTGGCGTAGATGTGGATTAACAATCTCAGGAACAATCTCCCTGGTGTTGATGTGGATGAACAATCTCAGGAACAATAGCCCTGGTGTTGATGTGGATGAACATTCTCAGGAACAACAGCCCTGGTGTTGATATGGATGAACAATCTCAGGAACAATAGCCCTGGTGTTGATGTGGATGATCAGTCTCAGGAACAATAACCCTGGTGTTAATGTGGATACACATTCTCAGGAACAATAGACCTGGTGTTGATGTGGATGAACAGTCTCAGTAACAATAACACTGGTATTGATGTTGATGAACAGTCTCAGGTACAATAGTCCTGATGTTGATGTGGATGAGCATTCTCAGGAACAATAGCCCTGGTGTTGATGTGGATGAAAAATAACAGGAACAATAGCACTGGTGTTCATTTGGATGAACAGTCTCATGAACAAGAGCCCTGGTGTTGATGTGGAAAAACAATCTCAGGAACAATAGCCCTGGAGTTGATGTGGATGAACATTCTCAGGAACAATAGCCCTGGTTTTGATAAGGATGAACAATCTCAGGAACAATAGTCCTGGTGTTGATATGGCTGAACAGTCTCATGAACAAGAGCCCTGGTGTTGATGTTGAAAACATTCTCAGGAACAATAACCCTGGTGTTGATGTGGATACACATTCTCAGGAACAATAGACCTGGTGTTGATGTGGATGAACAGTCTCAGTAACAATAACACTGGTGTTGATGTGGATAAACATTCTCAGGAACAATAACCCTGGTGTTGATGTGGATACACATACTCAGGAAAAATAGCCCTGGTGTTGATGTGGATGAACAATAGTCCTGGTGTTGATGTGGATGTACAATCTCAGGAAAAATATCCCTGGTGTTGATGTGGATAAACATTCTCAGGAACAATAACCCTGGTTTTGATGTGGATAAACATTCTCAGGAACAAGAGACCTGGTGTTGATGTGGATGAACAGTCTCAGCAACAATAGCTCTGGTGTTGATGTGGATGAAGATTCTCAGGAACAATTACCCTGGTGTTGATGTGGATGAACAATCTCAGGAACAATAGCCCTGGTGTTGATGTGGATAAACATTCTCAGGAGCAATAACCCTGGTGTTGATGTTGATAAACATTCTCAGGAACAAAAACCCTGGTATTGATCTGGAAAAATATTCACAGGAATAATAACCCATGTGCTGATGTGGATAAAAAATCTCAGGAACAATAACCCTGGTGTTGATGTGGATAAACATTCTCAGGAACAATAGACCTGGTGTTGATGTGGATGAACAGTCTCAGGAAAAATAACCCTGGTGTTGATGTGGATGAACAGTCTCAGCAACGTCAGCTCTGTGGTTGATGAGGATGAAGATTCTCTGGAACAATAACCCTGCAGTTCATGTGGATACACATTCTCAGGAACAATAGCCCTGGTGTTGATGTGGATGAACAATCCCAGGAACAATAGCCCTGGTGTTGATGAGGATAAACATTCTCAGGAACAATAGCCCTTTTGTTGATGTGGTTAAACATTCTCAGGAACAATAGCCCTGGTTTTGATGTGGATGAACAGTCTCAGGAACAATAGCCATGATGTTGATGTGGATGAACAATCTCAGGAACAATAGCCCTGGTGTTGATGTGGATCAACATTCTTAGGAACAATAGCCCTGGTGTTGATGTGGATGGACAATCTCAGCAACAATAGTACTGGTGTTGATGTGGATGAACAATCTCAGGAACAATTACCCTGGTGTTGATGTGGATGAACAATCTCAGGAACAATAGCCCTGGTGTTGATTTGGATGAACAATCTCAGGAACAAAGCCCTGGTGTTCATGTGGATGAACAGTATCAAGAACAGTCGCCCTGATGTTGATGTGGATGGACATTCTCAGGAACAATAGCCCATGTGTTGATGTGGATGAACAGTCTCAGGAACAATAGCCCTGGTGTTGATAAGGATGAACAATCTCAGGAACAATAGCCCTGGTGTTGATGTGGCTGAACAGTCTCAGGAACAATAACCCTGGTGTTGATGTGGAAAACTTTCTCAGGAACAATAACCCTGGTGTTGATGTGGATACACATTCTCAGGAACAAAAGACCTGGTGTTGATGTGGATGAACCGTCTCAGTAACAATAACACTGGTGTTGATGTGGATAAACATTCTCAGGAACAATAAACCTAGTGTTGATGTGGATACACATTCTCAGGAACATTAGTCCTGATGTTGATGTGGATGAACATTCTCAGGAACAATAGCCCTGGTGTTGATGTGGATGAGCAATCACAGGAACAATAGCACTGATGTTGATGTTGATGGAACAGTCTCAGGAACAATAGCCCTTGTATTGATGTGGATGAACATTCTCAGGAACAATAGCCCTGGTGTTGATGTGGATAAACATTCTCAGGAACAACAGCCCTGGTGTTGATATGGATGAACAATCTCAGGTAAAATAGCCCTTGTGTTGATGTGGATGAACAGTCTCAGGAACAATAACCCTGGTTTTGATGTGGAAAACATTCTCAGGAACAATAACCCTGGTGTTGATGTGGATACACATTCTCAGGAACAATAGACCTGGTGTTGATGTGGATGAACAGTCTCAGTAACAATAACACTGGTGTTGATGTGGATAAACATTCTCAGGAATAATAACCCAGGTGTTGTTGTGGATACACATTCACAGGAACAGTAACCCTGGTGTAGATGTGGATGAACAATCTCAGGGACAATCTCCCTGGTGTTGATGTGGATGAACAATCTCAGGAACAATAGCCCTGGTGTTGATATGGATGAACAATCTCAGGAACAATAGCCCTGGTGTTGATGTGGATGATCAGTCTCAGGAACAATAACCCTGGTGTTGATGTGGAAAACATTCTCAGGAACAATAACCCTGATGTTGATGTGGATGAACATTCTCAGGAGCAATAACCCTGGTGTTGATGTGTATGAACAATCTCAGGAACAATAGCCCTGGTGTTGATTTGGATGAACAATCTCAGGAACAAAGCCCTGGTGTTCATGTGGATGAACAGTATCAGGAACAGTCGCCCTGATGTTGATGTGGATGGACAATCTCAGGAACAATAGCCCATGTGTTGATGTGGATGAACAGTCTCAGGAACAATAGCCCTGGTCTTGATATGGATGAACAATCTCAGGAACAATAGCCCTGGTGTTGATGTGGCTGAACAGTCTCAGGAACAATAACCCTGGTGTTGATGTGGAAAACATTCTCAGGAACAATAACCCTGGTGTTGATGTGGATACACATTCTCAGGAACAAAAGACCTGGTGTTGATGTGGATGAACCGTCTCAGTAACAATAACACTGGTGTTGATGTGGATAAACATTCTCAGGAACAATAAACGTGGTGTTGATGTGGATACACATTCTCAGGAACAATAGTCCTGATGTTGATGTGGATGAACATTCTCAGGAACAATAACCCTGGTGTTGATGTGGAAGAACAATCCCAGGAACAATAGCCCTGGTGTTGATGAGGATAAACATTCTCAGGAACAATAGCCCTTTTGTTGATGTGGTTAAACATTCTCAGGAACAATAGCCCTGGTTTTGATGTGGATGAACAGTCTCAGGAACAATAGCCCTGGTGTTGATGTGGATCAACATTCTTAGGAACAATAGCCCTGGTGTTGATGTGAATGGACAATCTCAGCAACAATAGCCCTGGTGTTGATGTGGAGGAACAATCTCAGGAACAATTACCCTGGTGTTGATGTGGATGAACAATCTCAGGAACAATCGCCCTGGTGTTGATTTGGATGAACAATCTCAGGAACAAAGCCCTGGTGTTCATGTGGATGAACAGTATCAGGAACAGTCGCCCTGATGTTGATGTGGATGGACAATCTCAGGAACAATAGCCCATGTGTTGATGTGGATGAACAGTCTCAGGAACAATAGCACTGGTGTTGATGTTGATGGAACAGTCTCAGGAACAATAGCCCTTGTGTTGATGTGGATGAACAATCTCAGGAACAATAGCCCTGGTGTTGATGTGGATAAACATTCTCAGGAACAACAGCCCTGGTGTTGATATGGATGAACAATCTCAGGTAAAATAGCCCTTGTGTTGATGTGGATGAACAGTCTCAGGAACAATAACCCTGGTTTTGATGTGGAAAACATTCTCAGGAACAATAGCCCTGGTGTTGATATGGATGAACAATCTCAGGAACAATAGCCCTGGTGTTGATGTGGATGATCAGTCTCAGGAACAATAACCCTGGTGTTGATGTGGAAAACATTCTCAGGAACAATAACCCTGATGTTGATGTGGATGAACATTCTCAGGAACAATAACCCTGGTGTTGATGTGGATGAACAATCTCAGGAACAATAGCCCTGGTGTTGATTTGGATGAACAATCTCAGGAACAAAGCCCTGGTGTTCATGTGGATGAACAGTATCAGGAACAGTCGCCCTGATGTTGATGTGGATGGACAATCTCAGGAACAATAGCCCATGTGTTGATGTGGATGAACAGTCCAGGAACAATAGCCCTGGTGTTGATATGGATGAACAATCTCAGGAACAATAGCCCTGGTGTTGATGTGGCTGAACAGTCTCAGGAACAATAACCCTGGTGTTGATGTGGAAAACATTCTCAGGAACAATAACCCTGGTGTTGATGTGGATACACATTCTCAGGAACAAAAGACCTGGTGTTGATGTGGATGAACCGTCTCAGGAACAATTACCCTGGTGTTGATGTGGATGAACAATCTCAGGAACAATCGCCCTGGTGTTGATTTGGATGCACAATCTCAGGAACAAAGCCCTGGTGTTCATGTGGATGAACAGTATCAGGAACAGTCGCCCTGATGTTGATGTGGATGGACAATCTCAGGAACAATAGCCCATGTGCTGATGTGGATGAACAGTCTCAGGAACAATAGCCCTGGTGTTGATATGGATGAACAATCTCAGCAACAATAGCCCTGGTGTTGATGTGGCTGAACAGACTCAGGAACAATAACCCTGGTGTTGATGTGGAAAACATTCTCAGGAACAATAACCCTGGTGTTGATGTGGATACACATTCTCAGGAACAAAAGACCTGGTGTTGATGTGGATGAACCGTCTCAGTAACAATAACACTGGTGTTGATGTGGATACACATTCTCAGGAACAATAGACCTGGTGTTGATGTGGATGAACAGTCTCAGTAACAATAACACTGGTGTTGATGTGGATAAACATTCTCAGGAACAATAACCCAGGTGTTGTTGTGGATACACATTCACAGGAACAGTAACCCTGGTGCAGATGTGGATGAACAATCTCAGGGACAATCTCCCTGGTGTTGATGTGGATGAACAATCTCAGGAACAATAGCCCTGGTGTTGATGTGGATGAACATTCTCAGGAACAATAGCCCTGGTGTTGATTTGGATGAACAATCTCAGGAACAAAGCCCTGGTGTTCATGTGGATGAACAGTATCAGGAACAGTCGCCCTGATGTTGATGTGGATGGACAATCTCAGGAACAATAGCCCATGTGTTGATGTGGATGAACAGTCCAGGAACAATAGCCCTGGTGTTGATATGGATGAACAATCTCAGGAACAATAGCCCTGGTGTTGATGTGGCTGAACAGTCTCAGGAACAATAACCCTGGTGTTGATGTGGAAAACATTCTCAGGAACAATAACCCTGGTGTTGATGTGGATACACATTCTCAGGAACAAAAGACCTGGTGTTGATGTGGATGAACCGTCTCAGTAACAATAACACTGGTGTTGATGTGGATAAACATTCTCAGGAACAATAAACCTGGTGTTGATGTGGATACACATTCTCAGGAACAATAGTCCTGATGTTGATGTGGATGAACATTCTCAGGAACAATAACCCTGGTGTTGATGTGGAAGAACAATCCCAGGAACAATAGCCCTGGTGTTGATGAGGATAAACATTCTCAGGAACAATAGCCCTTTTGTTGATGTGGTTAAACATTCTCAGGAACAATAGCCCTGGTTTTGATGTGGATGAACAGTCTCAGGAACAATAGCCCTGATGTTGATGTGGATGAACAATCTCAGGAACAATAGCCCTGGTGTTGATGTGGATCAACATTCTTAGGAACAATAGCCCTGGTGTTGATGTGGATGGACAATCTCAGCAACAATAGCCCTGGTGTTGATGTGGAGGAACAATCTCAGGAACAATTACCCTGGTGTTGATGTGGATGAACAATCTCAGGAACAATCGCCCTGGTGTTGATTTGGATGAACAATCTCAGGAACAAAGCCCTGGTGTTCATGTGGATGAGCAGTATCAGGAACAGTCGCCCTGATGTTGATGTGGATGGACAATCTCAGGAACAATAGCCCATGTGCTGATGTGGATGAACAGTCTCAGGAACAATAGCCCTGGTGTTGATATGGATGAACAATCTCAGCAACAATAGCCCTGGTGTTGATGTGGCTGAACAGACTCAGGAACAATAACCCTGGTGTTGATGTGGAAAACATTCTCAGGAACAATAACCCTGGTGTTGATGTGGATACACATTCTCAGGAACAAAAGACCTGGTGTTGATGTGGATGAACCGTCTCAGTAACAATAACACTGGTGTTGATGTGGATACACATTCTCAGGAACAATAGACCTGGTGTTGATGTGGATGAACAGTCTCAGTAACAATAACACTGGTGTTGATGTGGATAAACATTCTCAGGAACAATAACCCAGGTGTTGTTGTGGATACACATTCACAGGAACAGTAACCCTGGTGTAGATGTGGATGAACAATCTCAGGGACAATCTCCCTGGTGTTGATGTGGATGAACAATCTCAGGAACAATAGCCCTGGTGTTGATGTGGATGAACATTCTCAGGAACAATAGCCCTGGTGTTGATATGGATGAACAATCTCAGGAACAATAGCCCTGTTGTTGATGTGGATGATCAGTCTCAGGAACAATAACCCTGGTGTTGATGTGGAAAACATTCTCAGGAACTATAACCCTGATGTTGATGTGGATGAACATTCTCAGGAACAATAACCCTGGTGTTGATGTGGATGAACAATCTCAGGAACAATAGCCCTGGTGTTGATTTGGATGAACAATCTCAGGAACAAAGCCCTGGTGTTCATGTGGATGAACAGTATCAGGAACAGTCGCCCTGATGTTGATGTGGATGGACAATCTCAGGAACAATAGCCCATGTGTTGATGTGGATGAACAGTCTCAGGAACAATAGCCCTGATGTTGATATGGATGAACAATCTCAGGAACAATAGCCCTGGTGTTGATGTGGCTGAACAGTCTCAGGAACAATAACCCTGGTGTTGATGTGGAAAACATTCTCAGGAACAATAACCCTGGTGTTGATGTGGATACACATTCTCAGGAACAAAAGACCTGGTGTTGATGTGGATGAACCGTCTCAGTAACAATAACACTGGTGCTGATGTGGATAAACATTCTCAGGAACAATAAACCTGGTGTTGATGTGGATACACATTCTCAGGAACAATAGTCCTGATGTTGATGTGGATGAACATTCTCAGGAACAATAACCCTGGTGTTGATGTGGAAGAACAATCCCAGGAACAATAGCCCTGGTGTTGATGAGGATAAACATTCTCAGGAACAATAGCCCTTTTGTTGATGGGGTTAAACATTCTCAGGAACAATAGCCCTGGTTTTGATGTGGATGAACAGTCTCAGGAACTATCGCCCTGATGTTGATGTGGATGAACAATCTCAGGAACAATAGCCCTGGTGTTGATGTGGATCAACATTCTTAGGAACAATAGCCCTGGTGTTGATGTGGATGGACAATCTCAGCAACAATAGCCCTGGTGTTGATGTGGAGGAACAATCTCAGGAACAATTACCCTGGTGTTGATGTGGATGAACAATCTCAGGAACAATAGCCCTGGTGTTGATACGGATGAACAATCTCAGGAAAAATAGCCATGGTGTTGATGTGGCTGAACAGTCTCAGGAACAATAACCCTGGTGTTGATGTGGAAAACATTCTCAGGAACAATAACCCTGGTGTTGATGTGGATACACATTCTCAGGAACAAAAGACCTGGTGTTGATGTGGATGAACCGTCTCAGTAACAATAACACTGGTGTTGATGTGGATAAACATTCTCAGGAACAATAAACCTGGTGTTGATGTGGATACACATTCTCAGGAACAATAGTCCTGATGTTGATGTGGATGAACATTCTCAGGAACAATAACCCTGGTGTTGATGTGGATGAACAATCTCAGGAACAATAGCCCTGGTGTTGATTTGGATGAACAATCTCAGGAACAAAGCCCTGGTGTTCATGTGGATGAACAGTATCAGGAACAGTCGCCCTGATGTTGATGTGGATGGACAATCTCAGGAACAATAGCCCTGGTGTTGATATGGATGAACAATCTCAATAACAATAGCCCTGGTGTTGATGTGGCTGAACAATCTCAGGAACAATAACCCTGGTGTTGATGTGGAAAACATTCTCAGGAACAATAACCCTGGTGTTGATGTGGATACACATTCTCAGGAACAAAAGACCTGGTGTTGATGTGGATGAACCGTCTCAGTAACAATAACACTGGTGTTGATGTGGATACACATTCTCAGGAACAATAGTCCTGATGTTGATGTGGATGAACATTCTCAGGAACAATAACCCTGGTGTTGATGTGGAAGAACAATCCCAGGAACAATAGCCCTGGTGTTGATGAGGATAAACATTCTCAGGAACAATAGCCCTTTTGTTGATGTGGTTAAACATTCTCAGGAACAATAGCCCTGGTTTTGATGTGGATGAACAGTCTCAGGAACAATAGCCCTGGTGTTGATGTGGATCAACATTCTTAGGAACAATAGCCCTGGTGTTGATGTGGATGGACAATCTCAGCAACAATAGCCCTGGTGTTGATGTGGAGGAACAATCTCAGGAACAATTACCCTGGTGTTGATGTGGATGAACAATCTCAGGAACAATAGCCCTGGTGTTGATTGGGTTGAACAATCTCAGGAACAAAGCCCTGGTGTTCATGTGGATGAACAGTATCAGGAACAGTCGCCCTGATGTTGATGTGGATGGACAATCTCAGGAACAATAGCCCAGGTGTTGATGTGGATGAACAGTCTCAGGAACAATAGCCCTGGTGTTGATATGGATGAACAATCTCAGGAACAATAGCCCTGGTGTTGATGTGGCTGAACAGTCTCAGGAACAATAACCCTGGTGTTGATGTGGAAAACATTCTCAGGAACAATAACCCTGGTGTTGATGTGGATACACATTCTCAGGAACAAAAGACCTGGTGTTGATGTGGATGAACCGTCTCAGTAACAATAACACTGGTGTTGATGTGGATAAACATTCTCAGGAACAATAGCCCTGGTGTTGATGTGGATACACATTCTCAGGAACAATAGTCCTGATGTTGATGTGGATGAACATTCTCAGGAACAATAACCCTGGTGTTGATGTGGATGAACAATCTCAGGAACAATAGCCCTGGTGTTGATTTGGATGAACAATCTCAGGAACAAAGCCCTGGTGTTCATGTGGATGAACAGTATCAGGAACAGTCGCCCTGATGTTGATGTGGATGGACAATCTCAGGAACAATAGCCCTGGTGTTGATATGGATGAACAATCTCAGGAACAATAGCCCTGGTGTTGATGTGGCTGAACAGTCTCAGGAACAATAACCCTGGTGTTGATGTGGAAAACATTCTCAGGAACAATAACCCTGGTGTTGATGTGGATACACATTCTCAGGAACAAAAGACCTGGTGTTGATGTGGATGAACCGTCTCAGTAACAATAACACTGGTGTTGATGTGGATACACATTCTCAGGAACAATAGTCCTGATGTTGATGTGGATGAACATTCTCAGGAACAATAACCCTGGTGTTGATGTGGAAGAACAATCCCAGGAACAATAGCCCTGGTGTTGATGAGGATAAACATTCTCAGGAACAATAGCCCTTTTGTTGATGTGGTTAAACATTCTCAGGAACAATAGCCCTGGTTTTGATGTGGATGAACAGTCTCAGGAACAATAGCCCTGATGTTGAAGTGGATGAACAATCTCAGGAACAATAGCCCTGGTGTTGATGTGGATCAACATTCTTAGGAACAATAGCCCTGGTGTTGATGTGGATGGACAATCTCAGCAACAATAGCCCCGGTGTTTATGTGGAGGAACAATCTCAGGAACAATAGCCCTGGTGTTGATTGGGTTGAACAATCTCAGGAACAAAGCCCTGGTGTTCATGTGGATGAACAGTATCAGGAACAGTCGCCCTGATGTTGATGTGGATGGACAATCTCAGGAACAATAGCCCATGTGTTGATGTGGATGAACAGTCTCAGGAACAATAGCCCTGGTGTTGATATGGATGAACAATCTCAGGAACAATAGCCCTGGTGTTGAAGTGGATGAACAGTCTCAGGAACAATAACCCTGGTGTTGATGTGGAAAACATTCTCAGGAACAATAACCCTGGTGTTGATGTGGATACACATTCTCAGGAACAAAAGACCTGGTGTTGATGTGGATGAACCGTCTCAGTAACAATAACACTGGTGTTGATGTGGATACACATTCTCAGGAACAATAGACCTGGTGTTGATGTGGATGAACAGTCTCAGTAACAATAACACTGGTGTTGATGTGGATAAACATTCTCAGGAACAATAAACCTAGTGTTGATGTGGATACACATTCTCAGGAACAATAGTCCTGGTGTTGCTGTGGATGAACAATCACAGGAACAGTAGCACTGGTGTTGATGTTGATGGAACAGTCTCAGGAACAATAGCCCTTGTGTTGATGTGGATGAACATTCTCAGGAACAATAGCCCTGGTGTTGATGAGGATAAACATTCTCAGGAACAATAGACCTGGTGTTGATGTGGATGAACAGTCTCAGTAACAATAACACTGGTGTTGATGTGGATAAACATTCTCAGGAACAATAACCCAGGTGTTGTTGTGGATACACATTCACAGGAACAGTAACCCTGGTGTAGATGTGGATGAACAATCTCAGGGACAATCTCCCTGGTGTTGATGTGGATGAACAATCTCAGCAACAATAGCCCTGGTGTTGATGTGGATGAACATTCTCAGGAACAATAGCCCTGGTGTTGATATGGATGAACAATCTCAGGAACAATAGCCCTGGTGTTGATGTGGATGATCAGTCTCAGGAACAATAACCCTGGTGTTGATGTGGAAAACATTCTCAGGAACAATAACCCTGATGTTGATGTGGATGAACATTCTCAGGAACAATAACCCTGGTGTTGATGTGGATGAACAATCTCAGGAACAATAGCCCTGGTGTTGATTTGGATGAACAATCTCAGGAACAAAGCCCTGGTGTTCATGTGGATGAACAGTATCAGGAACAGTCGCCCTGATGTTGATGTGGATGGACAATCTCAGGAACAATAGCCCATGTGTTGATGTGGATGAACAGTCTCAGGAACAATAGCCCTGGTGTTGATATGGATGAACAATCTCAGGAACAATAGCCCTGGTGTTGATGTGGCTGAACAGTCTCAGGAACAATAACCCTGGTGTTGATGTGGAAAACATTCTCAGGAACAATAACCCTGGTGTTGATGTGGATACACATTCTCAGGAACAAAAGACCTGGTATTGATGTGGATGAACCGTCTCAGTAACAATAACACTGGTGTTGATGTGGATAAACATTCTCAGGAACAATAAACCTGGTATTGATGTGGATACACATTCTCAGGAACAATAGTCCTGATGTTGATGTGGAAAACATTCTCAGGAACAATAACCCTGGTGTTGATGTGGATACACATTCTCAGGAACAAAAGACCTGGTGTTGATGTGGATGAACCGTCTCAGTAACAATAACACTGGTGTTGATGTGGATACACATTCTCAGGAACAATAGTCCTGATGTTGATGTGGATGAACATTCTCAGGAACAATAACCCTGGTGTTGATGTGGAAGAACAATCCCAGGAACAATAGCCCTGGTGTTGATGAGGATAAACATTCTCAGGAACAATAGCCCTTTTGTTGATGTGGTTAAACATTCTCAGGAACAATAGCCCTGGTTTTGATGTGGATGAACAGTCTCAGGAACAATAGCCCTGATGTTGATGTGGCTGAACAATCTCAGGAACAATAGCCCTGGTGTTGATGTGGATCAACATTCTTAGGAACAATAGCCCTGGTGTTGATGTGGATGGACAATCTCAGCAACAATAGCCCTGGTGTTGATGTGGAGGAACAATCTCAGGAACAATTACCCTGGTGTTGATGTGGATGAACAATCTCAGGAACAATAGCCCTGGTGTTGATTGGGTTGAACAATCTCAGGAACAAAGCCCTGGTGTTCATGTGGATGAACAGTATCAGGAACAGTCGCCCTGATGTTGATGTGGATGGACAATCTCAGGAACAATAGCCTATGTGTTGATGTGGATGAACAGTCTCAGGAACAATAGCCCTGGTGTTGATATGGATGAACAATCTCAGGAACAATAGCCCTGGTGTTGATGTGGCTGAACAGTCTCAGGAACAATAACCCTGGTGTTGATGTGGAAAGCATTCTCAGGAACAATAACCCTGGTGTTGATGTGGATACACATTCTCAGGAACAAAAGACCTGGTGTTGATGTGGATGAACCGTCTCAGTAACAATAACACTGGTGTTGATGTGGATAAACATTCTCAGGAACAATAAACCTAGTGTTGATGTGGATACACATTCTCAGGAACAATAGTCCTGGTGTTGATGTGGATGAACAATCACAGGAACAATAGCACTGGTGTTGAAGTTGATGGAACAGTCTCAGGAACAATAGCCCTTGTGTTGATGTGGATGAACATTCTCAGGAACAATAGCCCTGGTGTTGATGTGGATGAACAATCACAGGAACAATAGCACTGGTGTTGATGTTGATGGAACAGTCTCAGGAACAATAGCCCTTGTGTTGATGTGGATGAACAATCTCAGGAACAATAGCCCTGGTGTTGATGTGGATGAACATTCTCAGAACAACAGCCCTGGTGTTGATATGGATGAACAATCTCAGGTAAAATAGCCCTTGTGTTGATGTGGATGAACAGTCTCAGGAACAATAACCCTGGTTTTGATGTGGATACACATTCTCAGGAACAATAGACCTGGTGTTGATGTGGATGAACAGTCTCAGTAACAATAACACTGGTGTTGATTTGGATAAACATTCTCAGGAACAATAACCCAGGTGTTGTTGTGGATACACATTCACAGGAACAGTAACCCTGGTGTAGATGTGGATGAACAATCTCAGGGACAATCTCCCTGGTGTTGATGTGGATGAACAATCTCAGGAACAATAGCCCTGGTGTTGATGTGGATGAACATTCTCAGGAACAATAGCCATGGTGTTGATATGGATAAACAATCTCAGGAACAATAGCCCTGGTGTTGATGTGGATGATCAGTCTCAGGAACAATAACCCTGGTGTTGATGTGGAAAACATTCTCAGGAACAATAACCCAGATGTTGATGTGGATGAACATTCTCAGGAACAATAACCCTGGTGTTGATGTGGATGAACAATCTCAGGAACAATAGCCCTGGTGTTGATTTGGATGAACAATCTCAGGAACAAAGCCCTGGTGTTCATGTGGATGAACAGTATCAGGAACAGTCGCCCTGATGTTGATGTGGATGGACAATCTCAGGAACAATAGCCCATGTTTTGATGTGGATGAATAGTCTCAGGAACAATAGCCCTGGTGTTGATATGGATGAAGAATCTCAGGAACAATAGCCCTGGTGTTGATGTGGCTGAACAGTCTCAGGAACAATAACCCTGGTGTTGATGTGAAAAACATTCTCAGGAACAATAACCCTGGTGTTGATGTGGATACACATTCTCAGGAACAAAAGACCTGGTGTTGATGTGGATGAACCGTCTCAGTAACAATAACCCTGATGTTGATGTGGATGAACATTCTCAGGAACAATAACCCTGGTGTTGATGTGGATGAACTATCTCAGGAACAATAGCCCTGGTGTTGATTTGGATGAACAATCTCAGGAACAAAGCCCTGGTGTTCATGTGGATGAACAGTATCAGGAACAGTCGCCCTGATGTTGATGTGGATGGACAATCTCATGAACAATAGCCCATGTGTTGATGTGGATGAACAGTCTCAGGAACAATAACCCTGGTGTTGATATGGATGAAGAATCTCAGGAACAATAGCCCTGGTGTTGATGTGGCTGAACAGTCTCAGGAACAATAACCCTGGTGTTGATGTGGAAAACATTCTCAGGAACAATAACCCTGGTGTTGATGTGGATACACATTCTCAGGAACAAAAGACCTGGTGTTGATGTGGATGAACCGTCTCAGTAACAATAACGCTGGTGTTGATGTGGATAAACATTCTCAGGAACAATAAACCTGGTGTTGATGTGGATACACATTCTCAGGAACAATAGTCCTGATGTTGATGTGGATGAACATTCTCAGGAACAATAACCCAGGTGTTGATGTGGAAGAACAATCCCAGGAACAATAGCCCTGGTGTTGATGAGGATAAACATTCTCAGGAACAATAGCCCTTTTGTTGATGTGGTTAAACATTCTCAGGAACAATAGCCCTGGTTTTGATGTGGATGAACAGTCTCAGGAACAATAGCCCTGATGTTGATGTGGATGAACAATCTCAGGAACAATAGCCCTGGTGTTGATGTGGATCAACATTCTTAGGAACAAAGCCCAGGTGTTGATGTGGATGGACAATCTCAGCAACAATAGCCCTGGTGTTGATGTGGAGGAACAATCTCAGGAACAATTACCCTGGTGTTGATGTGGATGAACAATCTCAGGAACAATCGCCCTGGTGTTGATTTGGATGAACAATCTCAGGAACAAAGCCCTGGTGTTCATGTGGATGGACAATCTCAGGAACAATAGCCCATGTGTTGATGTGGATGAACAGTCTCAGGAACAATAGCCCTGGTGTTGATATGGATGAACAATCTCAGGAACAGTAGCCCTGGTGTTGATGTGGCTGAACATTCTCAGGAACAATAACCCTGGTGTTGATGTGGAAAACATTCTCAGGAACAATAACCCTGGTGTTGATGTGGATACACATTCTCAGGAACAAAAGACCTGGTGTTGATGTGGATGAACCGTCTCAGTAACAATAACACTGGTGTTGATGTGGATACACATTCTCAGGAACAATAGACCTGGTGTTGATGTGGATGAACAATCTCAGTAACAATAACACTGGTGTTGATGTGGATAAACATTCTCAGGAACAATAACCCAGGTGTTGTTGTCGATACACAATCACAGGAACAGTAACCCTGGTGTAGATGTGGATGAACAATCTCAGGGACAATCTCCCTGGTGTTGATGTGGATGAACAATCTCAGGAACAATAGCCCTGGTGTTGATGTGGATGAACATTCTCAGGTACAATAGCCCTGGTGTTGATATAGATGAACAATCTCAGGAACAATAGCCCTGGTGTTGATGTGGATGATCAGTCTCAGGAACAATAACCCTGGTGTTGATGTGGAAAACATTCTCAGGAACAATAACCCTGATGTTGATGTGGATGAACATTCTCAGGAACAATAACCCTGGTGTTGATGTGGATGAACAATCTCAGGAACAATAGCCCTGGTGTTGATTTGGATGAACAATCTCAGGAACAAAGCCCTGGTGTTCATGTGGATGAACAGTATCAGGAACAGTCGCCCTGATGTTGATGTGGATGGACAATCTCAGGAACAATTGCCCATGTGTTGATGTGGATGAACAGTCTCAGTAACAATTGCCCTGGTGTTGATATGGATGAACAATCTCAGGAACAATAGCCCTGGTGTTGATGTGGCTGAATAGTTTCAGGAACAATAACCCTGGTGTTGATGTGGAAAACATTCTCAGGAACAATAACCCTGGTGTTGATGTGGATACACATTCTCAGGAACAAAAGACCTGGTGTTGATGTGGATGAACAGTCTCAGTAACAATAACACTGGTGTTGATGTGGATAAACATTCTCAGGAACAATAAACCAGGTGTTGATGTGGATACACATTCTCAGGAACAATAGTCCTGATGTTGATGTGGATGAACATTCTCAGGAACAATAACCCTGGTGTTGATGTGGAAGAACAATCCCAGGAACAATAGCCCTGGTGTTGATGAGGATAAACATTCTCAGGAACAATAGCCCTTTTGTTGATGTGGTTAAACATTCTCAGGAGCAATAGCCCTGGTTTTGATGTGGATGAACAGTCTCAGGAACAATAGCCCTGATGTTGATGTGGATGAACAATCTCAGGAACAATAGCCCTGGTGTTGATGTGGATCAACAATCTCAGGAACAATAGCCCTGGTGTTGATTTGGATGGACAATCTCAGCAACAATAGCCCTGGTGTTGATGTGGAGCAACAATCTCAGGAACAATTACCCTGGTGTTGATGTGGATGAACAATCTCAGGAACAATAGCCCTGGTGTTGATATGGATGAACAATCTCAGGAACAATAGCCCTGGTGTTGATGTGGCTGAACAGTCTCAGGAACAATAACCCTGGTGTTGATGTGGAAAACATTCTCAGGAACAATAACCCTGGTGTTGATGTGGATACACATTCTCAGGAACAAAAGACCTGGTGTTGATGTGGATGAACCGTCTCAGTAACAATAACACTGGTGTTGATGTGGATAAACATTCTCAGGAACAATAAACCTGGTGTTGATGTGGATACACATTCTCAGGAACAATAGTCCTGATGTTGATGTGGATGAACATTCTCAGGAACAATAACCCTGGTGTTGATGTGGAAGAACAATCCCAGGAACAATAGCCCTGTTGTTGATGAGGATAAACATTCTCAGGAACAATAGCCCTTTTGTTGATGTGGTTAAACATTCTCAGGAACAATAGCCCTGGTTTTGATGTGGATGAACAGTCTCAGGAACAATAGCCCTGATGTTAATGTGGATGAACAATCTCAGGAACAATAGCCCTGGTGTTGATGTGGATCAACATTCTTAGGAACAATAGCCCTGGTGTTGATGTTGATGGACAATCTCAGCAACAATAGCCCTGGTGTTGATGTGGAGGAACAATCTCAGGAACAATTACCCTGGTGTTGATGTGGATGAACAATCTCAGGAACAATAGCCCTGGTGTAGATTTGGATGAACAATCTCAGGAACAAAGCCCTGGTGTTCATGTGGATGAACAGTATCAGGAACAGTCGCCCTGATGTTGATGTGGATGGACAATCTCAGGAACAATAGCCCATGTGTTGATGTGGGTGAACAGTCTCAGGAACAATAGCCCTGGTGTTGATATGGATGAACAATCTCAGGAACAATAGCCCTGGTGTTGATGTGGCTGAACAGTCTCAGGAACAATAACCCTGGTGTTGATGTGGAAAACATTCTCAGGAACAATAACCCTGGTGTTGATGTGGATACACATTCTCAGGAACAAAAGACCTGGTGTTGATGTGGATGAACCGTCTCAGTAACAATAACACTGGTGTTGATGTGGATAAATATTCTCAGGAACAATAAACCTAGTGTTGATGTGGATACACATTCTCAGGAACAATAGCCCTGGTGTTGATGTGGATGAACAATCACAGGAACAATAGCACTGGTGTTGATGTTGATGGAACAGTCTCAGGAACAATAGCCCTTGTGTTGATGTGGATGAACAATCTCAGGAACAACAGCCCTGGTGTTGATGTGGATGAACATTCTCAGGAACAACAGCCCTGGTGTTGATATGGATGAACAATCTCAGGTAAAATAGCCCTTGTGTTGATGTGGATGAACAGTCTCAGGAACAATAACCCTGGTTTTGATGTGGAAAACATTCTCAGGAACAATAACCCTGGTGTTGATGTGGATACACATTCTCAGGAACAATAGACCTGGTGTTGATGTGGATAAACATTCTCAGGAACAATAACTCAGGTGTTGTTGTGGATACACATTCACAGGAACAGTAACCCTGGTGTAGATGTGGATGAACAATCTCAGGGACAATCCCCCTGGTGTTGATGTGGATGAACAATGTCAGGAACAATAGCCCTGGTGTTGATGTGGATGAACATTCTCAGGAACAATAGCCCTGGTGTTGATATGGATGAACAATCTCAGGAACAATAGCCCTGGTGTTGATGTGGATGATCAGTCTCAGGAACAATAACCCTGGTGTTGATGTGGAAAACATTCTCAAGAACAATAACCCTGATGTTGATGTGGATGAACATTCTCAGGAACAATAACCCTGGTGTTGATGTGGATGAACAATCTCAGGAACAATAGCCCTGGTGTTGATTTGGATGAACAATCTCAGGAACAAAGCCCTGGTGTTCATGTGGATGAACAGTATCAGGAACAGTCGCCCTGATGTTGATGTGGAAGGACAATCTCAGGAACAGTAGCCCATGTGTTGATGTGGATGAACAGTCTCAGGAACAATAGCCCTGGTGTTGATATGGATGAACAATCTCAGGAACAATAGCCCTGGTGTTGATGTGGCTGAACAGTCTCAGGAACAATAACCCTGGTGTTGATTTGGAAAACATTCTCAGGAACAATAACCCTGGTGTTGATGTGGATACACATTCTCAGGAACAAAAGACCTGGTGTTGATGTGGATGAACCGTCTCAGTAACAATAACACTGGTGTCGATGTGGATAAACATTCTCAGGAACAATAAACCTGGTGTTGATGTGGATACACATTCTCAGGAACAATAGTCCTGATGTTGATGTGGATGAACATTCTCAGGAACAATAGCCCTGGTGTTGATGTGGATGAACAATCACAGGAACAATAGCACTGGTGTTGATGTTGATGGAACAGTCTCAGGAACAATAGCCCTTGTGTTGATGTGGATGAACAATCTCAGGAACAATAGCCCTGGTGTTGATGTGGATGAACATTCTCAGGAACAACAGCCCTGGTGTTGATATGGATGAACAATCTCAGGTAAAATTGCCCGTGTGTTGATGTGGATGAACAGTCTCAGGAACAATAACCCTGGTTTTGATGTGGAAAACATTCTCAGGAACAATAACCCTGGTGTTGATGTGGATACACATTCTCAGGAACAATAGACCTGGTGTTGATGTGGATGAACAGTATCAGTAACAATAACACTGGTGTTGATGTGGATAAACATTCTCAGGAACAATAACCCAGGTGTTGTTGTGGATACACATTCACAGGAACAGTAACCCTGGCGTAGATGTGGATTAACAATCTCAGGAACAATCTCCCTGGTGTTGATGTGGATGAACAATCTCAGGAACAATAGCCCTGGTGTTGATGTGGATGAACATTCTCAGGAACAACAGCCCTGGTGTTGATATGGATGAACAATCTCAGGAACAATAGCCCTGGTGTTGATGTGGATGATCAGTCTCAGGAACAATAACCCTGGTGTTAATGTGGATACACATTCTCAGGAACAATAGACCTGGTGTTGATGTGGATGAACAGTCTCAGTAACAATAACACTGGTGTTGATGTGGATAAACATTCTCAGGAACAATAATCTAGGTGTTGTTGTGGATACACATTCACAGGAACAGTAACCCTGGTGTAGATGTGGATGAACAATCTCAGGGACAATCTCCCTGGTGTTGATGTGGATGAACAATCTCAGGAACAATAGCCCTGGTGTTGATGTGGATGAACATTCTCAGGAACAATAGCCCTGGTGTTGATATGGATGAACAATCTCAGGAACAATAGCCCCGGTGTTGATGTGGATGATCAGTCTCAGGAACAATAACCCTGGTGTTGATGTGGAAAACATTCTCAGGAACAATAACCCTGGTGTTGATGTGGATGAACAATCTCAGGAACAATAGCCCTGGTGTTGATTTGGATGAACAATCTCAGGAACAAAGCCCTGGTGTTCATGTGGATGAACAGTATCAGGAACAGTCGCCCTGATGTTGATGTGGATGGACAATCTCAGGAACAATAGCCCATGTGTTGATGTGGATGAACAGTCTCAGGAACAATAGCCCTGGTGTTGATATGGATGAACAATCTCAGGAACAATAGCCCTGGTGTTGATGTGGCTGAACAGTCTCAGGAACAACAACCCTGGTGTTGATGTGGAAAACATTCTCAGGAACAATAACCCTGGTGTTGATGTGGATACACATTCTCAGGAACAAAAGACCTGGTGTTGATGTGGATGAACCGTCTCAGTAACAATAACACTGGTGTTGAGGTGGATAAACATTCTCAGGAACAATAAACCTGGTGTTGATGTGGATACACATTCTCAGGAACAATAGTCCTGATGTTGATGTGGATGAACATTCTCTGGAACAATAGCCCTGGTGTTGATGTGGATGAACAATCACAGGAACAATAGCCCTGGTGTTGATGTTGATGGAACAATCTCAGGAACAATAGCCCTTGTGTTGATGTGGATGAACAATCTCAGGAACAATAGCCCTGGTGTTGATGTGGATGAACATTCTCAGGAACAACAGCCCTGGTGTTGATATGGATGAACAATCTCAGGTAAAATAGCCCTTGTGTTGATGTGGATGAACAGTCTCAGGAACAATAACCCTGGTTTTGATGTGGAAAACATTCTCAGGAACAATAACCCTGGTGTTGATGTGGATACACATTCTCAGGAACAATAGACCTGGTGTTGATGTGGATGAACAGTCTCAGTAACAATAACACTGGTGTTGATGTGGATGAACAATCTCAGGAACAATAGCCCTGGTGTTGATGTGGATGAACATTCTCAGGAACAATAGCCCTGGTGTTGATATGGATGAACAATCTCAGGAACAATAGCCCTGGTGTTGATGTGGATGATCAGTCTCAGGAACAATAACCCTGGTGTTGATGTGGAAAACATTCTCAGGAACAATAACCCTGATGTTGATGTGGATGAACATTCTCAGGAACAATAACCCTGGTGTTGATGTGGATGAACAATCTCAGGAACAATAGCCCTGGTGTTGATGTGGATGAAGATTCTCAGGAACAATAATCCCTGGTGTTGATGTGGATGAACATTCTCAGGAGCAATAACCATGGAGTTGATGCGGGTAAACATTCTCAGGAACAATAACCCTGGTGTTGATGTGGAAAAACAATCACAGGAACAATAACCCATGTGTTGATGTGGATACATATTATCAGGAACAATAACCCTGATGTTGATGTGGTTGAACATTCTCAGGAACAATAGCCCTGGTGTTGATGTGGATGAACAATCTCAGGAACGATAGCCCTGGTGTTGATATGGATAAACATTCTCAGGAACAATAGACCTGGTGTTGATGTGGATGAACAGTCTCAGCAACAATAGCTCTGATGTTGATGTGGATGAAGATTCTCAGGAACAATAACCCTGTTGTTGATGTGGATAAACAATCTCAGGAACAATAACCCTGGTGTTGATGTGGAAAACATTCTCAGGAACAATAACCCTGGTGTTGATGTGGATACACATTCTCAGGAACAGTAGAACTGGTGTTGATGTGGATGAACAGTCTCAGTAACAATAACACTGGTGTTGATGTGGATACACATTCTCAGGAACAATAGCCCTGGTGTTGATGTGGATGAACAATCTCAGGAACAATAGCCCTGGTGTTGACGTGGATGAACAATCTCAGGATAAATAGCCCTGGTGTTGATGAGGATAAACATTCGCAGGAACAATAGCCCTGGTGTTGATGTGGTTAAACATTCTCAGGAACAATAGCCCTGGTGTTGATGAGGGTAAACATTCTCAGGAACAATAGCCCTGGTGTTGATGTGGATGAACAGTGTCAGGAACAATAGCCCTGATGTTGATGTGGATGGACATTCTCAGGAACAATAGCCCTGGTGTTGATGTGGATGAAAAGTCTCAGGAACAATAGCCCTGATGTTGATGTGGATGAACATTTTCAGTAACAATAGCCCTGGTGTTGATGTGGATGAACACTCACAGGAACAATAGCACTGGTATTGATGTTGATGAACAGTCTCAGGTACAATAGTCCTGATGTTGATGTGGATGAGCATTCTCAGGAACAATAGCCCTGGTGTAGATGTGGATGAACAATCTCAGGGACAATCTCCCTGGTGTTGATGTGGATGAACAATCTCAGGAACAATAGCCCTGGTGTTGATGTGGATGAACATTCTCAGGAACAATAGCCCTGGTGTTGATATGGATGAACAATCTCAGGAACAATAGCCCCGGTGTTGATGTGGATGATCAGTCTCAGGAACAATAACCCTGGTGTTGATGTGGAAAACATTCTCAGGAACAATAACCCTGGTGTTGATGTGGATGAACAATCTCAGGAACAATAGCCCTGGTGTTGATTTGGATGAACAATCTCAGGAACAAAGCCCTGGTGTTCATGTGGATGAACAGTATCAGGAACAGTCGCCCTGATGTTGATGTGGATGGACAATCTCAGGAACAATAGCCCATGTGTTGATGTGGATGAACAGTCTCAGGAACAATAGCCCTGGTGTTGATATGGATGAACAATCTCAGGAACAATAGCCCTGGTGTTGATGTGGAAAACATTCTCAGGAACAATAACCCTGATGTTGATGTGGATGAACATTCTCAGGAACAATAACCCTTGTGTTGATGTGGATGAACAATCTCAGGAACAATAGCCCTGGTGTTGATGTGGATGAAGATTCTCAGGAACAATATCCCTGGTGTTGATGTGGATGAACATTCTCAGGAGCAATAACCATGGAGTTGATGCGGGTAAACATTCTCAGGAACAATAACTCTGGTGTTGATGTGGAAAAACAATCACAGGAACAATAACCCATGTGTTGATGTGGATACATATTATCAGGAACAATAACCCTGATGTTGATGTGGATGAACATTCTCAGGAACAATAGCCCTGGTGTTGATGTGGATGAACAATCTCAGGAACGATAGCCCTGGTGTTGATATGGATAAACATTCTCAGGAACAATAGACCTGGTGTTGATGTGGATGAACAGTCTCAGCAACAATAGCTCTGATGTTGATGTGGATGAAGATTCTCAGGAACAATAACCCTGTTGTTGATGTGGATAAACAATCTCAGGAACAATAACCCTGGTGTTGATGTGGAAAACATTCTCAGGAACAATAACCCTGGTGTTGATGTGGATACACATTCTCAGGAACAGTAGAACTGGTGTTGATGTGGATGAACAGTCTCAGTAACAATAACACTGGTGTTGATGTGGATACACATTCTCAGGAACAATAGCCCTGGTGTTGATGTGGATGAACAATCTCAGGAACAATAGCCCTGGTGTTGACGTGGATGAACAATCTCAGGATAAATAGCCCTGGTGTTGATGAGGATAAACATTCGAGGAACAATAGCCCTGGTGTTGATGTGGTTAAACATTCTCAGGAACAATAGCCCTGGTGTTGATGAGGGTAAACATTCTCAGGAACAATAGCCCTGGTGTTCATGTGGCTGAACAGTCTCAGGAACAATAACTCTGGTGTTGATGTGGAAAACATTCTCTGGAACAATAACCCTGGTGTTGATGTGGATAAACATTCTCAGGTACAATAAACCTGGTGTTGATGTGGATACACATTCTCAGGAACAATAGTCCTGATGTTGATGTGGATGAACATTCTCAGGAACAATAGCCCTGGTGTTGATGTGGATGAACAATCACAGGAACAATAGCACTGGTGTTGATGTTGATGGAACAATCTCAGGAACAATAGCCCTTGTGTTGATGTGGATGAACAATCTCAGGAACAATAGCCCTGGTGTTGATGTGGATGAAAATTCTCAGGAACAACAGCCCTGGTGTTGATATGGATGAACAATCTCAGGTAAAATAGCCCTTGTGTTGATGTGGATGAACAGTCTCAGGAACAATAACCCTGGTTTTGATGTGGAAAACATTCTCAGGATCAATAACCCTGGTGTTGATGTGGATACACATTCTCAGGAACAATAGCCCTGGTGTTGATGTGGATGAAAAGTCTCAGGAACAATAGCCCTGATGTTGATGTGAATGAACATTTTCAGTAACAATAGCCCTGGTGTTGATGTGGATGAACACTCACAGGAACAATAGCACTGGTATTGATGTTGATGAACAGTCTCAGGTACAATAGTCCTGATGTTGATGTGGATGAGCATTCTCAGGAACAATAGCCCTGGTGTAGATGTGGATGAACAATCTCAGGGACAATCTCCCTGGTGTTGATGTGGATGAACAATCTCAGGAACAATAGCCCTGGTGTTGATGTGGATGAACATTCTCAGGAACAATAGCCCTGGTGTTGATATGGATGAACAATCTCAGGAACAATAGCCCCGGTGTTGATGTGGATGATCAGTCTCAGGAACAATAACCCTGGTGTTGATGTGGAAAACATTCTCAGGAACAATAACCCTGGTGTTGATGTGGATGAACAATCTCAGGAACAATAGCCCTGGTGTTGATTTGGATGAACAATCTCAGGAACAAAGCCCTGGTGTTCATGTGGATGAACAGTATCAGGAACAGTCGCCCTGATGTTGATGTGGATGGACAATCTCAGGAACAATAGCCCATGTGTTGATGCGGATGAGCAGTCTCAGGAACAATAGCCCTGGTGTTGATATGGATGAACAATCTCAGGAACAATAGCCCTGGTGTTGATGTGGCTGAACAGTCTCAGGAACAATAACCCTGGTGTTGATGTGGAAAACATTCTCAGGAACAATAACCCCTGGTGTTGATGTGGATACACATTCTCAGGAACAAAAGACTTGGTGTTGATGTGGATGAACCGTCACAGTAACAATAACACTGGTGTTGATGTGGATAAACATTCTCAGGAACAATAAACCTGGTGTTGATGTGGATACACATTCTCAGGAACAATAGTCCTGATGTTGATGTGGATGAACATTCTCAGGAACAATAGCCCTGGTGTTGATGTGGATGAACAATCACAGGAACAATAGCACTGGTGTTGTTGTTGATGGAACAATCTCAGGAACAATAGCCCTTGTGTTGATGTGGATGAACAATATCAGGAACAATAGCCCTGGTGTTGATGTGGATGAACATTCTCAGAACAACAGCCCTGGTGTTGATATGGATGAACAATCTCAGGTAAAATAGCCCTTGTGTTGATGTGGATGAACAATCTCAGGAACAATAGCCCTGGTGTTGATGTGGATGAACATTCTCAGGAACAATAGCCCTGGTGTTGATATGGATGAACAATCTCAGGAACAATAGCCCTGGTGTTGATGTGGATGATCAGTCTCAGGAACAATAACCCTGGTGTTGATGTGGAAAACATTCTCAGGAACAATAACCCTGATGTTGATGTGGATGAACATTCTCAGGAACAATATCCCTGGTGTTGATGTGGATGAACAATCTCAGGCACAATAGCCCTGGTGTTGATGTGGATGAAGATTCTCAGGAACAATATCCCTGGTGTTGATGTGGATGAACATTCTCAGGAGCAATAACCATGGAGTTGATGCGGGTAAACATTCTCAGGAACAATAACCCTGGTGTTGATGTGGAAAAACAATCACAGGAACGATAACCCATGTGTTGATGTGGATACATATTATCAGGAACAATAACCCTGATGTTGATGTGGATGCACATTCTCAGGAACAATAGCCCTGGTGTTGATGTGGATGAACAATCTCAGGAGCGATAGCCCTGGTGTTGATATGGATAAACATTCTCAGGAACAATAGACCTGGTGTTGATGTGGATGAACAGTCTCAGCAACAATAGCTCTGATGTTGATGTGGATGAAGATTCTCAGGAACAATAACCCTGTTGTTGATGTGGATAAACAATCTCAGGAACAATAACCCTGGTGTTGATGTGGAAAACATTCTCAGGAACAATAACCCTGGTGTTGATGTGGATACACATTCTCAGGAACAGTAGAACTGGTGTTGATGTGGATGAACAGTCTCAGTAACAATAACACTGGTGTTGATGTGGATACACATTCTCAGGAACAATAGCCCTGGTGTTGATGGGGATGAACAATCTCAGGAACAATAGCCCTGGTGTTGACGTGGATGAACAATCTCAGGATAAATAGCCCTGGTGTTGATGAGGATAAACATTCGCAGGAACAATAGCCCTGGTGTTGATGTGGTTAAACATTCTCAGGAACAATAGCCCTGGTGTTGATGAGGGTAAACATTCTCAGGAACAATAGCCCTGGTGTTGATGTGGATGAACAGTGTCAGGAACAATAGCCCTGATGTTGATGTGGATGGACATTCTCAGGAACAATAGCCCTGGTGTTGATGTGGATGAAAAGTCTCAGGAACAATAGCCCTGATGTTGATGTGGATGAACATTTTCAGTAACAATAGCACTGGTGTTGATGTGGATGAACACTCACAGGAACAATAGCACTGGTATTGATGTTGATGAACAGTCTCAGGTACAATAGTCCTGATGTTGATGTGGATGAGCATTCTCAGGAACAATAGCCCTGGTGTTGATGTGGATGAACAATAACAGGAACAATAGCACTGGTGTTCATGTGAATGAACAGTCTCATGAACAAAAGCCCTGGTGTTGATGTGGAATAACAATCTCAGGAACAATTGCCCTGGAGTTGATGTGGATGAACATTCTCAGGAACAATAGCCCTGGTTTTGATAAGGATGAACAATCTCAGGAACAATAGCCCTGGTGTTGATATGGCTGAACAGTCTCATGAACAATAACCCTGGTGTTGATGTTGAAAACATTATCAGGAACAATAACCCTGGTGTTGATGTGGATACACATTCTCAGGAACAATAGACATGGTGTTGATGTGGATGAACAGTCTCAGTAACAATAACACTGGTGTTGATGTGGATAAACATTCTCAGGAACAATAACCCTGGTGTTGATGTCGATACACATACTCAGGAAAAATAGCCCTGGTTTTGATGTGGATGAACAATAGTCCTGGTGTTGATGTGTATGCACAATCTCAGGAAAAATATCCCTGGTGTTGATGTGGATAAACATTCTCAGGAACAATAACACTGGTTTTGATGTGGATAAACATTCTCAGGAACAATAGACCTGGTGTTGATGTGGATGAACAGTCTCAGCAACAATAGCTCTGGTGTTGATGTGGATGAAGATTCTCAGGAACAATTACCCTGGTGTTGATGTGGATGAACAATCTCAGGAACAATAGCCCTGGTGTTGATGTGGATAAACATTCTCAGGAGCAATAACCCTGGTGTTGATGTTGATAAACATTCTCAGGAACAAAAACCCTGGTATTGATCTGGAAAAATATTCACAGGAACAATAACACTGGTGTTGATGTGGATACACATTCTCAGGAACAATAGCCCTGGTGTTGATGTGGATAAACATTCTCAGGAACAATAGACCTGGTGTTGATGTGGATGAACAGTCTCAGGAAAAATAAACCTGATGTTGATGTGGAAGAACAATCCCAGGAACAATAGCCCTGGTGTTGATGAGGATAAACATTCTCAGGAACAAAAGCCCTTTTGTTGATGTGGTAAAACATTCTCAGGAACAATAGCCCTGGTGTTGATGTGGATGAACAGTCTCAGGAACAATAGCCCTGATGTTGATGTGGATGAACAATCTCAGGAACAATAGCCCTGGTGTTGATGTAGATCAACATTCTCAGGAACAATAGCCCTGGTGTTGATGTGGATGGACAATCTCAGCAACAATAGCCCTGGTGTTGATGTGGAGGAACAATCTCAGGAACAATTACCCTGGTGTTGATGTGGATGAACAATATCAGGAACAATAGCCCTGGTGTTGATTTGGATGAACAATCTCAGGAACAAAGCCCTGGTGTTCATGTGGATGAACAGTATCAGGAACAGTCGCCCTGATGTTGATGTGGATGGACAATCTCAGGAACAATAGCCCATGTGTTGATGTGGATGAACAGTCTCAGGAACAATAACCCTGGTGTTGATGTGGAAAACATTCTCAGGAACAATAACCCTGGTGTTGATGTGGATACACATTCTCAGGAACAAAAGACCTGGTGTTGATGTGGATGAACCGTCTCAGTAACAATAACACTGGTGTTGATGTGGATAAACATTCTCAGGAACAATAAACCTAGTGTTGATGTGGATACACATTCTCAGGAACAATAGTCCTGATGTTGATGTTGATGAACATTCTCAGGAACAATAGCCCTGGTGTTGATGTGGATGAACAATCACAGGAACAATAGCACTGGTGTTGATGTTGATGGAACAGTCTCAGGAACAATAGCCCTTGTGTTGATGTGGATGAACAATCTCAGGAACAATAGCCCTGGTGTTGATGTGGATGAACATTCTCAGGAACAACAGCCCTGGTGTTGATATGGATGAAGAATCTCAGGTAAAATAGCCCTTGTGTTTATGTGGATGAACAGTCTCAGGAACAATAACCCTGGTTTTGATGTGGAAAACATTCTCAGGAACAATAACCCTGGTGTTGATGTGGATACACATTCTCAGGAACAATAGACCTGGTGTTGATGTGGATGAACAGTCTCAGTAACAATAACACTGGTGTTGATGTGGATAAACATTCTCAGGAACAATAACCCAGGTGTTGTTGTGGATACACATTCACAGGAACAGTAACCCTGGTGTAGATGTGGATGAACAATCTCAGGGACAATCTCCCTGGTGTTGATGTGGATGAACAATCTCAGGAACAATAGCCCTGGTGTTGATGTGGATGAACATTCTCAGGAACAATAGCCCTGGTGTTGATATGGATGAACAATCTCAGGAACAATAGCCCTGGTGTTGATGTGGATGATCAGTCTCAGGAACAATAACCCTGGTGTTGATGTGGAAAACATTCTCAGGAACAATAACCCTGATGTTGATGTGGATGAACATTCTCAGGAACAATAACCCTGGTGTTGATGTGGATGAACAATCTCAGGAACAATAGCCCTGGTGTTGATTTGGATGAACAATCTCAGGAATAAAGCCCTGGTGTTCATGTGGATGAACAGTATCAGGAACAGTCGCACTGATGTTGATGTGGATGGACAATCTCAGGAACAATAGCCCATGTGTTGATGTGGATGAACAGTCTAAGGAACAATAGCCCTGGTGTTGATATGGATGAACAATCTCAGGAACAATAGCCCTGGTGTTGATGTGGCTGAACAGTCTCAGGAACAATAACCCTGCTGTTGATGTGGAAAACATTCTCAGGAACAATAACCCTGGTGTTGATGTGGATACACATTCTCAGGAACAAAAGACCTGATGTTGATGTGGATGAACCGTCTCAGTAACAATAACACTGGTGTTGATGTGGATAAACATTCTCAGGAACAATAAACCTGGTGTTGATGTGGATACACATTCTCAGGAACAATAGTCCTGATGTTGATGTGGATGAACATTCTCAGGAACAATAGCCCTGGTGTTGATGTGGATGAACAATCACAGGAACAATAGCACTGGTGTTGATGTTGATGGAACAGTCTCAGGAACAATAGCCCTTGTGTTGATGTGGATGAACAATCTCAGGAACAATAGCCCTGGTGTTGATGTGGATTAGCATTCTCAGGAACAATAGCCCTGGTGTTGATATGGATGAACAATCTCAGGTAAAATAGCCCTTGTGTTGATGTGGATGAACAGTCTCAGGAACAATAACCCTGGTTTTGATGTGGAAAACATTCTCAGGAACAATAACCCTGGTGTTGATGTGGATACACATTCTCAGGAACAATAGACCTGGTGTTGATGTGGATGAACAGTCTCAGTAACAATAACACTGGTGTTGATGTGGATAAACATTCTCAGGAACAATAACCCAGGTGTTGTTGTGGATACACATTCACAGGAACAGTAACCCTGGTGTAGATGTGGATGAACAATCTCAGGAACAATCTCCCTGGTGTTGATGTGGATGAACAATCTCAGGAACAATAGCCCTGGTGTTGATGTGGATGAACATTCTCAGGAACAATAGCCCTGGTGTTGATATGGATGAACAATCTCAGGAACAATAGCCCTGGTGTTGATGTGGCTGATCAGTCTCAGGAAAAATAACCCTGGTGTTGATGTGGAAAACATTCTCAGGAACAATAACCCTGATGTTGATGTGGATGAACATTCTCAGGAACAATAACCCTGGTGTTGATGTGGATGAACAATCTCAGGAACAATAGCCCTGGTGTTGATGTGGATGAAGATTCTCAGGAACAATATCCCTGGTGTTGATGTGGATGAACATTCTCAGGAGCAATAACCATGGAGTTGATGCGGGTAAACATTCTCAGGAACAATAACCCTGGTGTTGATGTGGAAAAACAATCACAGGAACAATAACCCATGTGTTGATGTGGATACACATTATCAGGAACAATAACCCTGATGTTGATGTGGATGAACATTCCCAGGAACAATAGCCCTGGTGTTGATGTGGATGAACAATCTCAGGAACGATAGCCCTGGTGTTGATATGGATGAACAATCTCAGTAACAATAGCCCTGGTGTTGATGTGGCTGAACAGTCTCAGGAGCAATAACCCTGGTGTTGATGTGGAAAACATTCTCAGGAACAATAACCCTGGTGTTGATGTGAATACACATTCTCAGGAACAAAAGACCTGGTGTTGATGTGGATGAACCGTCTCAGTAACAATAACACTGGTGTTGATGTGGATAAACATTCTCAGGAACAATAAACCTGGTGTTGATGTGGATACACATTCTCAGGAACAATAGTCCTGATGTTGATGTGGATGAACATTCTCAGGAACAATAGCCCTGGTGTTGATGTGGATGAACAATCACAGGAACAATAGCACTGGTGTTGATGTTGATGGAACAGTCTCAGGAACAATAGCCCTTGTGTAGATGTGGATGAACAATCTCAGGAACAATAGCCCTGGTGTTGATGTGGATGAACAATCTCAGGAACAATAGCCCTGGTGTTGATGTGGCTGATCAGTCTCAGGAAAAATAACCCTGGTGTTGATGTGGAAAACATTCTCAGGAACAATAACCCTGATGTTGATGTGGATGAACATTCTCAGGAACAATAGCCCTGGTGTTGATGTGGATGAACAATCTCAGGAACAATAGCCCTGGTGTTGATGTGGATGAACATTCTCAGGAACAATAGCCCTGGTGTTGATATGGATGAACAATCTCAGGAACAATAGCCCTGGTGTTGATGTGGCTGATCAGTCTCAGGAAAAATAACCCTGGTGTTGATGTGGAAAACATTCTCAGGAACAATAACCCTGATGTTGATATGGATGAACAATCTCAGGAACAATAGCCCTGGTGTTGATGTGGCTGAACAGTCTCAGGAACAATAACCCTGGTGTTGATGTGGAAAACATTCTCAGGAACAATAACCCTGGTGTTGATGTGGATACACATTCTCAGGAACAAAAGACCTGGTGTTGATGTGGATGAACTGTCTCAGTAACAATAACACTGGTGTTGATGTGGATAAACATTCTCAGGAACAATAAACCTGGTGTTGATGTGGATACACATTCTCAGGAACAATAGTCCTGATGTTGATGTGGATGAACATTCTCAGGAACAATAGCCCTGGTGTTGATGTGGATGAACAATCACAGGAACAATAGCACTGGTGTTGATGTTGATGGAACAGTCTCAGGAACAATAGCCCTTGTGTTGATGTGGATGAACAATCTCAGGAACAATAGCCCTGGTGTTGATATGGATGAACAATCTCAGGTAAAATAGCCCTTGTGTTGATGTGGATGAACAGTCTCAGGAACAATAACCCTGGTTTTGATGTGGAAAACATTCTCAGGAACAATAACCCTGGTGTTGATGTGGATACACATTCTCAGGAACAATAGACCTGGTGTTGATGTGGATGAACAGTCTCAGTAACAATAGCACTGGTGTTGATGTGGATAAACATTCTCAGGAACAATAACCCAGGTGTTGTTGTGGATACACATTCACAGGAACAGTTACCCTGTTGTAGATGTGGATGAACAATCTCAGGAACAATCTCCCTGGTGTTGATGTGGATGAACAATCTCAGGAACAATAGCCCTGGTGTTGATGTGGATGAACATTCTCAGGAACAATAGCCCTGGTGTTGATATGGATGAACAATCTCAGGAACAATAGCCCTGGTGTTGATGTGGATGATCAGTCTCAGGAACAATAACCCTGGTGTTGATGTGGAAAACATTCTCAGGAACAATAACCCTGATGTTGATGTGGATGAACATTCTCAGGAACAATAACCCTGGTGTTGATGTGGATGAACAATCTCAGGAACAATAGCCCTGGTGTTGATGTGGATGAAGATTCTCAGGAACAATATCCCTGGTGTTGATGTGGATGAACATTCTCAGGAGCAATAACCATGGAGTTGATGCGGGTAAACATTCTCAGGAACAATAACCCTGGTGTTGATGTGGAAAAACAATCACAGGAACAATAACGCATGTGTTGATGTGGATACACATTATCAGGAACAATAACCCTGATGTTGATGTGGATGAACATTCCCAGGAACAATAGCCCTGGTGTTGATGTGGATGAACAATCTCAGGAACGATAGCCCTGGTGTTGATATGGATGAACAATCTCAGGAACAATAGCCCTGGTGTTGATGTGGCTGAACAGTCTCAGGAACAATAACCCTGGTGTTGATGTGGAAAACATTCTCAGGAACAATAACCCTGGTGTTGATGTGAATACACATTCTCAGGAACAAAAGACCTGGTGTTGATGTGGATGAACCGTCTCAGTAACAATAACACTGGTGTTGATGTGGATAAACATTCTCAGGAACAATAAACCTGGTGTTGATGTGGATACACATTCTCAGGAACAATAGTCCTGATGTTGATGTGGATGAACATTCTCAGGAACAATAGCCCTGTTGTTGATGTGGATGAACAATCAAAGGAACAATAGCACTGGTGTTGATGTTGATGGAACAGTCTCAGGAACAATAGCCCTTGTGTAGATGTGGATGAACAATCTCAGGAACAATAGCCCTGGTGTTGATGTGGATGAACATTCTCAGGAACAACAGCCCTGGTGTTGATATGGATGAACAATCTCAGGTAAAATAGCCCTTGTGTTGATGTGGATGAACAGTCTCAGGAACAATAACACTGGTTTTGATGTGGAAAACATTCTCAGGAACAATAACCCTGGTGTTGATGTGGATACACATTCTCAGGAACAATAGACCTGGTGTTGATGTGGATGAACAGTCTTAGTAACAATAACACTGGTGTTGATGTGGATAAACATTCTCAGGAACAATAACCCAGGTGTTGTTGTGGATACACATTCACAGGAACAGTAACCCTGGTGTAGATGTGGATGAACAATCTCAGGAACAATCTCCCTGGTGTTGATGTGGATGAAAAATCTCAGGAACAATAGCCCTGGTGTTGATGTGGATGAACATTCTCAGGAACAATAGCCCTGGTGTTGATATGGATGAACAATCTCAGGAACAATAGCCCTGGTGTTGATGTGGATGATCAGTCTCAGGAACAATAACCCTGGTGTTGATGTGGAAAACATTCTCAGGAACAATAACCCTGATGTTGATGTGGATGAACATTCTCAGGAACAATCGCCCTGGTGTTGATGTGGATGAACAATCTCAGGAACAATAGCCCTGGTGTTGATGTGGATGAAGATTCTCAGGAACAATCTCCCTGGTGTTGATGTGGATAAACATTCTCAGGAGCAATAACCATGGAGTTGATGCGGGTAAACATTCTCAGGAACAATAACCCTGGTGTTGATGTGGAAAAACAATCACAGGAACAATAACCCATGTGTTGATGTGGATACACATTATCAGGAACAATAGACCTGGTGTTGATGTGGATGAACAATATCAGGAACAATAGACCTGGTGTTGATGTAGATGTACAGTCCCAGTAACAACAACACTGGTGTTGATGTGGATGCACATTCTCAGGAAAAATATCCCTGGTGTTGATGTGGATAAGCATTCTCAGGAACAATAACCCTGGTTTTGATGTGGATAAACATTCTCAGGAACAATAGACCTGGTGTTGATGTGGATGAACAGTCTCAGCAACAAGAGCTCTGGTGTTGATGTGGATGCACATTCTCAGGCACAATAGACCTGGTGTTGATGTGGATGAACGATCTCAGGAACAATAGACCTGGTGTTGATGTGGATGAACAATCTCAGGAAAAATAGCCCTGGTGTTGATGAGCATAAACAGTCTCAGCAACAAGAGCTCTGGTGTTGATGTGGATGAAGATTCTCAGGAACAATAACCCTGTTGTTGATGTGGATAAACAATCTCAGGAACAATAACCCTGGTGTTGATGTGGAAAACATTCTCAGGAACAATAACCCTTGTGTTGATGTGGATACACATTATCAGGAACAATACACCTGGTGTTGATGTGGATGTACAGTCTCAGTAACAACAACACTGGTGTTGATGTGGATGCACATTCTCAGGCACAATAGACCTGGTGTTGATGTGGATGAACGATCTCAGGAACAATAGACCTGGTGTTGATGTGGATGAACAATCTCAGGAAAAATAGCCCTGGTGTTGATGAGCATAAACATTCGCAGGAACGATAGCCCTGGTGTTGATGTGGTTAAACATTCTCAGGAACTAATGCCCTGGTGTTGATGAGGGTAAACAGTCTCAGGAACAATAGCCCTGATGTTGATGTGGATGGACATTCTCAGGAACAATAGCCCTGTTGTTGATGTGGATGAACAGTCTCAGGAACAATAGCCCTGATGTTGATGTGGATGAACATTCTCAGTAACAATAGCCCTAGTGTTGATGTGGATGAACAATCACAGGAACAATAGAACTGGTATTGATGTTGATGAACAGTCTCAGCTACAATAGTCCTGATGTTGATGTGGATGAACATTCTCAGGAACAATAGCCCTGGTGATGATGTGGATGAACAATAACAGGAACAATTGCACTGGTGTTGATGTGGATGAACAGTCTCAGGAACAATAGCCCTGGTGTTGATGTGGATGAACAATCTCAGGAACAATAGCCCTGGTGTTGATAAGGATGAACAATCTCAGTAACAATAGCCCTGGTGTTGATATGTATGAACAGTCTCAGGAACAATAACCCTGGTGTTGATGTTCAAAACATTCTCAGGAACAATAACCCTGGTGTTGATTTTGAAAACATTCTCAGGAACAAATGCCCTGGTGTTGATGAGGGTAAACAGTCTCAGGAACAATAGCCCTGATGTTGATGTGGATGGACATTCTCAGGAACAATAGCCCTGGTGTTGATGTGGATGAACAGTCTCAGGAACAATAGCCCTGATGTTGACGTGGATGAACAATCACAGGAACAATAGCACATGTGTTGATGTGGATGAACAGTCTCAGGAACAATAGCCCTGATGTTGATGTGGATGGACAATCTCAGGAACAATAGCCCATGTGTTGATGTGGATGAACAGTCTCAGGAACAATAGCCCTGGTGTTGACGTGGATGAACAATCACAGGAACAATAGCACTGGTGTTGATGTGGATGAACAGTCTCAGGAACAATAGCCCTGGTGTTGATATGGATGAACAATCTCAGGAACAATAGCCCTGATGTTGATGTGGCTGAACAGTCTCAGGAACAATAACCCTGGTGTTGATGTGGAAAACATTCTCAGGAACAATAACCCTGGTGTTGATGTGGATACACATTCTCAGGAACAAAAGACCTGGTGTTGATGTGGATGAACCGTCCAGTAACAATAACACTGGTGTTGATGTGGATAAACATTCTCAGGAACAATAAACCTGGTGTTGATGTGGATACACATTCTCAGGAACAATAGTCCTGATGTTGATGTGGATGAACAATCTCAGGTAAAATAGCCCTTGTGTTGATGTGGATGAACAATCTCAGGAACAATAGCCCTGGTGTTGATGTGGATGAACATTCTCAGGAACAATAGCCCTGGTGTTGATATGGATGAACAATCTCAGGAACAATAGCCCTGGTGTTGATGTGGATGATCAGTCTCAGGAACAATAACCCTGGTGTTGATGTGGAAAACATTCTCAGGAACAATAACCCTGATGTTGATGTGGATGAACATTCTCAGGAACAATATCCCTGGTGTTGATGTGGATGAACAATCTCAGGCACAATAGCCCTGGTGTTGATGTGGATGAAGATTCTCAGGAACAATATCCCTGGTGTTGATGTGGATGAACATTCTCAGGAGCAATAACCATGGAGTTGATGCGGGTAAACATTCTCAGGAACAATAACCCTGGTGTTGATGTGGAAAAACAATCACAGGAACGATAACCCATGTGTTGATGTGGATACATATTATCAGGAACAATAACCCTGATGTTGATGTGGATGCACATTCTCAGGAACAATAGCCCTGGTGTTGATGTGGATGAACAATCTCAGGAGCGATAGCCCTGGTGTTGATATGGATAAACATTCTCAGGAACAATAGACCTGGTGTTGATGTGGATGAACAGTCTCAGCAACAATAGCTCTGATGTTGATGTGGATGAAGATTCTCAGGAACAATAACCCTGTTGTTGATGTGGATAAACAATCTCAGGAACAATAACCCTGGTGTTGATGTGGAAAACATTCTCAGGAACAATAACCCTGGTGTTGATGTGGATACACATTCTCAGGAACAGTAGAACTGGTGTTGATGTGGATGAACAGTCTCAGTAACAATAACACTGGTGTTGATGTGGATACACATTCTCAGGAACAATAGCCCTGGTGTTGATGGGGATGAACAATCTCAGGAACAATAGCCCTGGTGTTGACGTGGATGAACAATCTCAGGATAAATAGCCCTGGTGTTGATGAGGATAAACATTCGCAGGAACAATAGCCCTGGTGTTGATGTGGTTAAACATTCTCAGGAACAATAGCCCTGGTGTTGATGAGGGTAAACATTCTCAGGAACAATAGCCCTGGTGTTGATGTGGATGAACAGTGTCAGGAACAATAGCCCTGATGTTGATGTGGATGGACATTCTCAGGAACAATAGCCCTGGTGTTGATGTGGATGAAAAGTCTCAGGAACAATAGCCCTGATGTTGATGTGGATGAACATTTTCAGTAACAATAGCACTGGTGTTGATGTGGATGAACACTCACAGGAACAATAGCACTGGTATTGATGTTGATGAACAGTCTCAGGTACAATAGTCCTGATGTTGATGTGGATGAGCATTCTCAGGAACAATAGCCCTGGTGTTGATGTGGATGAACAATAACAGGAACAATAGCACTGGTGTTCATGTGAATGAACAGTCTCATGAACAAAAGCCCTGGTGTTGATGTGGAATAACAATCTCAGGAACAATTGCCCTGGAGTTGATGTGGATGAACATTCTCAGGAACAATAGCCCTGGTTTTGATAAGGATGAACAATCTCAGGAACAATAGCCCTGGTGTTGATATGGCTGAACAGTCTCATGAACAATAACCCTGGTGTTGATGTTGAAAACATTATCAGGAACAATAACCCTGGTGTTGATGTGGATACACATTCTCAGGAACAATAGACATGGTGTTGATGTGGATGAACAGTCTCAGTAACAATAACACTGGTGTTGATGTGGATAAACATTCTCAGGAACAATAACCCTGGTGTTGATGTCGATACACATACTCAGGAAAAATAGCCCTGGTTTTGATGTGGATGAACAATAGTCCTGGTGTTGATGTGTATGCACAATCTCAGGAAAAATATCCCTGGTGTTGATGTGGATAAACATTCTCAGGAACAATAACACTGGTTTTGATGTGGATAAACATTCTCAGGAACAATAGACCTGGTGTTGATGTGGATGAACAGTCTCAGCAACAATAGCTCTGGTGTTGATGTGGATGAAGATTCTCAGGAACAATTACCCTGGTGTTGATGTGGATGAACAATCTCAGGAACAATAGCCCTGGTGTTGATGTGGATAAACATTCTCAGGAGCAATAACCCTGGTGTTGATGTTGATAAACATTCTCAGGAACAAAAACCCTGGTATTGATCTGGAAAAATATTCACAGGAACAATAACACTGGTGTTGATGTGGATACACATTCTCAGGAACAATAGCCCTGGTGTTGATGTGGATAAACATTCTCAGGAACAATAGACCTGGTGTTGATGTGGATGAACAGTCTCAGGAAAAATAAACCTGATGTTGATGTGGAAGAACAATCCCAGGAACAATAGCCCTGGTGTTGATGAGGATAAACATTCTCAGGAACAAAAGCCCTTTTGTTGATGTGGTAAAACATTCTCAGGAACAATAGCCCTGGTGTTGATGTGGATGAACAGTCTCAGGAACAATAGCCCTGATGTTGATGTGGATGAACAATCTCAGGAACAATAGCCCTGGTGTTGATGTAGATCAACATTCTCAGGAACAATAGCCCTGGTGTTGATGTGGATGGACAATCTCAGCAACAATAGCCCTGGTGTTGATGTGGAGGAACAATCTCAGGAACAATTACCCTGGTGTTGATGTGGATGAACAATATCAGGAACAATAGCCCTGGTGTTGATTTGGATGAACAATCTCAGGAACAAAGCCCTGGTGTTCATGTGGATGAACAGTATCAGGAACAGTCGCCCTGATGTTGATGTGGATGGACAATCTCAGGAACAATAGCCCATGTGTTGATGTGGATGAACAGTCTCAGGAACAATAACCCTGGTGTTGATGTGGAAAACATTCTCAGGAACAATAACCCTGGTGTTGATGTGGATACACATTCTCAGGAACAAAAGACCTGGTGTTGATGTGGATGAACCGTCTCAGTAACAATAACACTGGTGTTGATGTGGATAAACATTCTCAGGAACAATAAACCTAGTGTTGATGTGGATACACATTCTCAGGAACAATAGTCCTGATGTTGATGTTGATGAACATTCTCAGGAACAATAGCCCTGGTGTTGATGTGGATGAACAATCACAGGAACAATAGCACTGGTGTTGATGTTGATGGAACAGTCTCAGGAACAATAGCCCTTGTGTTGATGTGGATGAACAATCTCAGGAACAATAGCCCTGGTGTTGATGTGGATGAACATTCTCAGGAACAACAGCCCTGGTGTTGATATGGATGAAGAATCTCAGGTAAAATAGCCCTTGTGTTTATGTGGATGAACAGTCTCAGGAACAATAACCCTGGTTTTGATGTGGAAAACATTCTCAGGAACAATAACCCTGGTGTTGATGTGGATACACATTCTCAGGAACAATAGACCTGGTGTTGATGTGGATGAACAGTCTCAGTAACAATAACACTGGTGTTGATGTGGATAAACATTCTCAGGAACAATAACCCAGGTGTTGTTGTGGATACACATTCACAGGAACAGTAACCCTGGTGTAGATGTGGATGAACAATCTCAGGGACAATCTCCCTGGTGTTGATGTGGATGAACAATCTCAGGAACAATAGCCCTGGTGTTGATGTGGATGAACATTCTCAGGAACAATAGCCCTGGTGTTGATATGGATGAACAATCTCAGGAACAATAGCCCTGGTGTTGATGTGGATGATCAGTCTCAGGAACAATAACCCTGGTGTTGATGTGGAAAACATTCTCAGGAACAATAACCCTGATGTTGATGTGGATGAACATTCTCAGGAACAATAACCCTGGTGTTGATGTGGATGAACAATCTCAGGAACAATAGCCCTGGTGTTGATTTGGATGAACAATCTCAGGAACAAAGCCCTGGTGTTCATGTGGATGAACAGTATCAGGAACAGTCGCACTGATGTTGATGTGGATGGACAATCTCAGGAACAATAGCCCATGTGTTGATGTGGATGAACAGTCTAAGGAACAATAGCCCTGGTGTTGATATGGATGAACAATCTCAGGAACAATAGCCCTGGTGTTGATGTGGCTGAACAGTCTCAGGAACAATAACCCTGCTGTTGATGTGGAAAACATTCTCAGGAACAATAACCCTGGTGTTGATGTGGATACACATTCTCAGGAACAAAAGACCTGGTGTTGATGTGGATGAACCGTCTCAGTAACAATAACACTGGTGTTGATGTGGATAAACATTCTCAGGAACAATAAACCTGGTGTTGATGTGGATACACATTCTCAGGAACAATAGTCCTGATGTTGATGTGGATGAACATTCTCAGGAACAATAGCCCTGGTGTTGATGTGGATGAACAATCACAGGAACAATAGCACTGGTGTTGATGTTGATGGAACAGTCTCAGGAACAATAGCCCTTGTGTTGATGTGGATGAACAATCTCAGGAACAATAGCCCTGGTGTTGATGTGGATTAGCATTCTCAGGAACAATAGCCCTGGTGTTGATATGGATGAACAATCTCAGGTAAAATAGCCCTTGTGTTGATGTGGATGAACAGTCTCAGGAACAATAACCCTGGTTTTGATGTGGAAAACATTCTCAGGAACAATAACCCTGGTGTTGATGTGGATACACATTCTCAGGAACAATAGACCTGGTGTTGATGTGGATGAACAGTCTCAGTAACAATAACACTGGTGTTGATGTGGATAAACATTCTCAGGAACAATAACCCAGGTGTTGTTGTGGATACACATTCACAGGAACAGTAACCCTGGTGTAGATGTGGATGAACAATCTCAGGAACAATCTCCCTGGTGTTGATGTGGATGAACAATCTCAGGAACAATAGCCCTGGTGTTGATGTGGATGAACATTCTCAGGAACAATAGCCCTGGTGTTGATATGGATGAACAATCTCAGGAACAATAGCCCTGGTGTTGATGTGGCTGATCAGTCTCAGGAAAAATAACCCTGGTGTTGATGTGGAAAACATTCTCAGGAACAATAACCCTGATGTTGATGTGGATGAACATTCTCAGGAACAATAACCCTGGTGTTGATGTGGATGAACAATCTCAGGAACAATAGCCCTGGTGTTGATGTGGATGAAGATTCTCAGGAACAATATCCCTGGTGTTGATGTGGATGAACATTCTCAGGAGCAATAACCATGGAGTTGATGCGGGTAAACATTCTCAGGAACAATAACCCTGGTGTTGATGTGGAAAAACAATCACAGGAACAATAACCCATGTGTTGATGTGGATACACATTATCAGGAACAATAACCCTGATGTTGATGTGGATGAACATTCCCAGGAACAATAGCCCTGGTGTTGATGTGGATGAACAATCTCAGGAACGATAGCCCTGGTGTTGATATGGATGAACAATCTCAGTAACAATAGCCCTGGTGTTGATGTGGCTGAACAGTCTCAGGAGCAATAACCCTGGTGTTGATGTGGAAAACATTCTCAGGAACAATAACCCTGGTGTTGATGTGAATACACATTCTCAGGAACAAAAGACCTGGTGTTGATGTGGATGAACCGTCTCAGTAACAATAACACTGGTGTTGATGTGGATAAACATTCTCAGGAACAATAAACCTGGTGTTGATGTGGATACACATTCTCAGGAACAATAGTCCTGATGTTGATGTGGATGAACATTCTCAGGAACAATAGCCCTGGTGTTGATGTGGATGAACAATCACAGGAACAATAGCACTGGTGTTGATGTTGATGGAACAGTCTCAGGAACAATAGCCCTTGTGTAGATGTGGATGAACAATCTCAGGAACAATAGCCCTGGTGTTGATGTGGATGAACATTCTCAGGAACAACAGCCCTGGTGTTGATATGGATGAACAATCTCAGGTAAAATAGCCCTTGTGTTGATGTGGATGAACAGTCTCAGGAACAATAACCCTGGTTTTGATGTGGAAAACATTCTCAGGAACAATAACCCTGGTGTTGATGTGGATACACATTCTCAGGAACAATAGACCTGGTGTTGATGTGGATGAACAGTCTCAGTAACAATAACACTGGTGTTGATGTGGATAAACATTCTCAGGAACAATAACCCAGGTGTTGTTGTGGATACACATTCACAGGAACAGTAACCCTGGTGTAGATGTGGATGGACAATCTCAGGGACAATCTCCCTGGTGTTGATGTGGATGAACAATCTCAGGAACAATAGCCCTGGTGTTGATGTGGATGAACATTCTCAGGAACAATAGCCCTGGTGTTGATATGGATGAACAATCTCAGGAACAATAGCCCTGGTGTTGATGTGGATGATCAGTCTCAGGAACAATAACCCTGGTGTTGATGTGGAAAACATTCTCAGGAACAATAACCCTGATGTTGATGTGGATGAACATTCTCAGGAACAGTAACCCTGGTGTTGATGTGGATGAACAATCTCAGGAACAATAGCCCTGGTGTTGATTTGGATGAACAATCTCAGGAACAAAGCCCTGGTGTTCATGTGGATGAACAGTATCAGGAACAGTCGCCCTGATGTTGATGTGGATGGACAATCTCAGGAACAATAGCCCATGTGTTGATGTGGATGAACAGTCTCAGGAACAATAGCCCTGGTGTTGATATGGATGAACAATCTCAGGAACAATAGCCCTGGTGTTGATGTGGCTGAACAGTCTCAGGAACAATAACCCTGGTGTTGATGTGGAAAACATTCTCAGGAACAATAACCCTGGTGTTGATGTGGATACACATTCTCAGGAACAAAAGACCTGGTGTTGATGTGGATGAACTGTCTCAGTAACAATAACACTGGTGTTGATGTGGATAAACATTCTCAGGAACAATAAACCTGGTGTTGATGTGGATACACATTCTCAGGAACAATAGTCCTGATGTTGATGTGGATGAACATTCTCAGGAACAATAGCCCTGGTGTTGATGTGGATGAACAATCACAGGAACAATAGCACTGGTGTTGATGTTGATGGAACAGTCTCAGGAACAATAGCCCTTGTGTTGATGTGGATGAACAATCTCAGGAACAATAGCCCTGGTGTTGATATGGATGAACAATCTCAGGTAAAATAGCCCTTGTGTTGATGTGGATGAACAGTCTCAGGAACAATAACCCTGGTTTTGATGTGGAAAACATTCTCAGGAACAATAACCCTGGTGTTGATGTGGATACACATTCTCAGGAACAATAGACCTGGTGTTGATGTGGATGAACAGTCTCAGTAACAATAGCACTGGTGTTGATGTGGATAAACATTCTCAGGAACAATAACCCAGGTGTTGTTGTGGATACACATTCACAGGAACAGTTACCCTGTTGTAGATGTGGATGAACAATCTCAGGAACAATCTCCCTGGTGTTGATGTGGATGAACAATCTCAGGAACAATAGCCCTGGTGTTGATGTGGATGAACATTCTCAGGAACAATAGCCCTGGTGTTGATATGGATGAACAATCTCAGGAACAATAGCCCTGGTGTTGATGTGGATGATCAGTCTCAGGAACAATAACCCTGGTGTTGATGTGGAAAACATTCTCAGGAACAATAACCCTGATGTTGATGTGGATGAACATTCTCAGGAACAATAACCCTGGTGTTGATGTGGATGAACAATCTCAGGAACAATAGCCCTGGTGTTGATGTGGATGAAGATTCTCAGGAACAATATCCCTGGTGTTGATGTGGATGAACATTCTCAGGAGCAATAACCATGGAGTTGATGCGGGTAAACATTCTCAGGAACAATAACCCTGGTGTTGATGTGGAAAAACAATCACAGGAACAATAACGCATGTGTTGATGTGGATACACATTATCAGGAACAATAACCCTGATGTTGATGTGGATGAACATTCCCAGGAACAATAGCCCTGGTGTTGATGTGGATGAACAATCTCAGGAACGATAGCCCTGGTGTTGATATGGATGAACAATCTCAGGAACAATAGCCCTGGTGTTGATGTGGCTGAACAGTCTCAGGAACAATAACCCTGGTGTTGATGTGGAAAACATTCTCAGGAACAATAACCCTGGTGTTGATGTGAATACACATTCTCAGGAACAAAAGACCTGGTGTTGATGTGGATGAACCGTCTCAGTAACAATAACACTGGTGTTGATGTGGATAAACATTCTCAGGAACAATAAACCTGGTGTTGATGTGGATACACATTCTCAGGAACAATAGTCCTGATGTTGATGTGGATGAACATTCTCAGGAACAATAGCCCTGTTGTTGATGTGGATGAACAATCAAAGGAACAATAGCACTGGTGTTGATGTTGATGGAACAGTCTCAGGAACAATAGCCCTTGTGTAGATGTGGATGAACAATCTCAGGAACAATAGCCCTGGTGTTGATGTGGATGAACATTCTCAGGAACAACAGCCCTGGTGTTGATATGGATGAACAATCTCAGGTAAAATAGCCCTTGTGTTGATGTGGATGAACAGTCTCAGGAACAATAACACTGGTTTTGATGTGGAAAACATTCTCAGGAACAATAACCCTGGTGTTGATGTGGATACACATTCTCAGGAACAATAGACCTGGTGTTGATGTGGATGAACAGTCTTAGTAACAATAACACTGGTGTTGATGTGGATAAACATTCTCAGGAACAATAACCCAGGTGTTGTTGTGGATACACATTCACAGGAACAGTAACCCTGGTGTAGATGTGGATGAACAATCTCAGGAACAATCTCCCTGGTGTTGATGTGGATGAAAAATCTCAGGAACAATAGCCCTGGTGTTGATGTGGATGAACATTCTCAGGAACAATAGCCCTGGTGTTGATATGGATGAACAATCTCAGGAACAATAGCCCTGGTGTTGATGTGGATGATCAGTCTCAGGAACAATAACCCTGGTGTTGATGTGGAAAACATTCTCAGGAACAATAACCCTGATGTTGATGTGGATGAACATTCTCAGGAACAATCGCCCTGGTGTTGATGTGGATGAACAATCTCAGGAACAATAGCCCTGGTGTTGATGTGGATGAAGATTCTCAGGAACAATCTCCCTGGTGTTGATGTGGATAAACATTCTCAGGAGCAATAACCATGGAGTTGATGCGGGTAAACATTCTCAGGAACAATAACCCTGGTGTTGATGTGGAAAAACAATCACAGGAACAATAACCCATGTGTTGATGTGGATACACATTATCAGGAACAATAGACCTGGTGTTGATGTGGATGAACAATATCAGGAACAATAGACCTGGTGTTGATGTAGATGTACAGTCCCAGTAACAACAACACTGGTGTTGATGTGGATGCACATTCTCAGGAAAAATATCCCTGGTGTTGATGTGGATAAGCATTCTCAGGAACAATAACCCTGGTTTTGATGTGGATAAACATTCTCAGGAACAATAGACCTGGTGTTGATGTGGATGAACAGTCTCAGCAACAAGAGCTCTGGTGTTGATGTGGATGCACATTCTCAGGCACAATAGACCTGGTGTTGATGTGGATGAACGATCTCAGGAACAATAGACCTGGTGTTGATGTGGATGAACAATCTCAGGAAAAATAGCCCTGGTGTTGATGAGCATAAACAGTCTCAGCAACAAGAGCTCTGGTGTTGATGTGGATGAAGATTCTCAGGAACAATAACCCTGTTGTTGATGTGGATAAACAATCTCAGGAACAATAACCCTGGTGTTGATGTGGAAAACATTCTCAGGAACAATAACCCTTGTGTTGATGTGGATACACATTATCAGGAACAATACACCTGGTGTTGATGTGGATGTACAGTCTCAGTAACAACAACACTGGTGTTGATGTGGATGCACATTCTCAGGCACAATAGACCTGGTGTTGATGTGGATGAACGATCTCAGGAACAATAGACCTGGTGTTGATGTGGATGAACAATCTCAGGAAAAATAGCCCTGGTGTTGATGAGCATAAACATTCGCAGGAACGATAGCCCTGGTGTTGATGTGGTTAAACATTCTCAGGAACTAATGCCCTGGTGTTGATGAGGGTAAACAGTCTCAGGAACAATAGCCCTGATGTTGATGTGGATGGACATTCTCAGGAACAATAGCCCTGTTGTTGATGTGGATGAACAGTCTCAGGAACAATAGCCCTGATGTTGATGTGGATGAACATTCTCAGTAACAATAGCCCTAGTGTTGATGTGGATGAACAATCACAGGAACAATAGAACTGGTATTGATGTTGATGAACAGTCTCAGCTACAATAGTCCTGATGTTGATGTGGATGAACATTCTCAGGAACAATAGCCCTGGTGATGATGTGGATGAACAATAACAGGAACAATTGCACTGGTGTTGATGTGGATGAACAGTCTCAGGAACAATAGCCCTGGTGTTGATGTGGATGAACAATCTCAGGAACAATAGCCCTGGTGTTGATAAGGATGAACAATCTCAGTAACAATAGCCCTGGTGTTGATATGTATGAACAGTCTCAGGAACAATAACCCTGGTGTTGATGTTCAAAACATTCTCAGGAACAATAACCCTGGTGTTGATTTTGAAAACATTCTCAGGAACAAATGCCCTGGTGTTGATGAGGGTAAACAGTCTCAGGAACAATAGCCCTGATGTTGATGTGGATGGACATTCTCAGGAACAATAGCCCTGGTGTTGATGTGGATGAACAGTCTCAGGAACAATAGCCCTGATGTTGACGTGGATGAACAATCACAGGAACAATAGCACATGTGTTGATGTGGATGAACAGTCTCAGGAACAATAGCCCTGATGTTGATGTGGATGGACAATCTCAGGAACAATAGCCCATGTGTTGATGTGGATGAACAGTCTCAGGAACAATAGCCCTGGTGTTGACGTGGATGAACAATCACAGGAACAATAGCACTGGTGTTGATGTGGATGAACAGTCTCAGGAACAATAGCCCTGGTGTTGATATGGATGAACAATCTCAGGAACAATAGCCCTGATGTTGATGTGGCTGAACAGTCTCAGGAACAATAACCCTGGTGTTGATGTGGAAAACATTCTCAGGAACAATAACCCTGGTGTTGATGTGGATACACATTCTCAGGAACAAAAGACCTGGTGTTGATGTGGATGAACCGTCCAGTAACAATAACACTGGTGTTGATGTGGATAAACATTCTCAGGAACAATAAACCTGGTGTTGATGTGGATACACATTCTCAGGAACAATAGTCCTGATGTTGATGTGGATGAACATTCTCAGGAACAATAGCCCTGGTGTTGATGTGGAAGAACAATCACAGGGACAATAGCACTGGTGTTGATGCTGATGGAACAGTCTCAGGAACAATAGCCCTTGTGTTGATGTGGATGATCAATCTCAGGAACAATAGCCCTGGTGTTGATGTGGATGAACATTCTCAGGAACAACAGCCCTGGTGTTGATATGGATGAACAATCTCAGGTAAAATAGCCCTTGTGTTGATGTGGATGAACAGTCTCAGGAACAATAACCCTGGTGTTGATGTGGAAAACATTCTCAGGAACATTAACCCTGGTGTTGATGTGGATACACATTCTCAGGAACAATAGACCTGGTGTTGATGTGGATGAACAGTCTCAGTAACAATAACACTGGTGTTGATGTGGATAAACATTCTCAGGAACAATAACCCAGGTGTTGTTGTGGATACACATTCACAGGAACAATAGCCCTGGTGTTGATGTGGATGATCAGTCTCAGGAACAATAACCCTGGTGTTGATGTGGATGAACAATCACAGGAACAATCTCCCTGGTGTTGATGTGGATGAACAATCTCAGGAACAATAGCCCTGGTGTTGATGTGGATGAACATTCTCAGGAACAATAGCCCTGGTGTTGATATGGATGAACAATCTCAGGAACAATAGCCCTGGTGTTGATGTGGATGATCAGTCTCAGGAACAATAACCCTGGTGTTGATGTGGAAAACATTGTCAGGAACAATAACCCTGATGTTGATGTGGATGAACATTCTCAGGAACAATAGCCCTGGTGTTGATGTGGATGAACAATCTCAGGAACAATAGCCATGGTGTTGATGTGGATGAAGATTCTCAGGAACAATATCCCTGGTGTTGATGTGGATAAACATTCTCAGGAGCAATAACCATGGAGTTGATGCGGGTAAACATTCTCAGGAACAATAACCCTGGTGTTGATGTGGATGGACATTCTCAGGAACAATAGCCCTGGTGTTGATGTGGATGAACAGTCTCAGGAACAATAGCCCTGATGTTGACGTGGATGAACAATCACAGGAACAATAGCACATGTGTTGATGTGGATGAACAGTCTCAGGAACAATAGCCCTGATGTTGATGTGGATGGACAATCTCAGGAACAATAGCCCATGTGTTGATGTGGATGAACAGTCTCAGGAACAATAGCCCTGGTGTTGACGTGGATGAACAATCACAGGAACAATAGCATTGGTGTTGATGTGGATGAACAGTCTCAGGAACAATAGCCCTGGTGTTGATATGGATGAACAATCTCAGGAACAATAGCCCTGATGTTGATGTGGCTGAACAGTCTCAGGAACAATAACCCTGGTGTTGATGTGGAAAACATTCTCAGGAACAATAACCCTGGTGTTGATGTGGATACACATTCTCAGGAACAAAAGACCTGGTGTTGATGTGGATGATCCGTCCAGTAACAATAACACTGGTGTTGATGTGGATAAACATTCTCAGGAACAATAAACCTGGTGTTGATGTGGATACACATTCTCAGGAACAATAGTCCTGATGTTGATGTGGATGAACATTCTCAGGAACAATAGCCCTGGTGTTGATGTGGAAGAACAATCACAGGGACAATAGCACTGGTGTTGATGCTGATGGAACAGTCTCAGGAACAATAGCCCTTGTGTTGATGTGGATGAACAATCTCAGGAACAATAGCCCTGGTGTTGATGTGGATGAACATTCTCAGGAACAACAGCCCTGGTGTTGATATGGATGAACAATCTCAGGTAAAATAGCCCTTGTGTTGATGTGGATGAACAGTCTCAGGAACAATAACCCTGGTGTTGATGTGGAAAACATTCTCAGGAACATTAACCCTGGTGTTGATGTGGATACACATTCTCAGGAACAATAGACCTGGTGTTGATGTGGATGAACAGTCTCAGTAACAATAACACTGGTGTTGATGTGGATAAACATTCTCAGGAACAATAACCCAGGTGTTGTTGTGGATACACATTCACAGGAACAATAGCCCTGGTGTTGATGTGGATGATCAGTCTCAGGAACAATAACCCTGGTGTTGATGTGGATGAACAATCTCAGGAACAATCTCCCTGGTGTTGATGTGGATGAACAATCTCAGGAACAATAGCCCTGGTGTTGATGTGGATGAACATTCTCAGGAACAATAGCCCTGGTGTTGATATGGATGAACATTCTCAGGAACAATAGCCCTGGTGTTGATGTGGATGATCAGTCTCAGGAACAATAACCCTGGTGTTGATGTGGATGAACATTCTCAGGAACAATAGCCCTGGTGTTGATGTGGATGAACAATCTCAAGAACAATAGCCATGGTGTTGATGTGGATGAAGATTCTCAAGAACAATATCCCTGGTGTTGATGTGGATAAACATTCTCAGGAGCAATAACCATGGAGTTGATGCGGGTAAACATTCTCAGGAACAATAACCCTGGTGTTGATGTGGATAAACAATCACAGGAACAATAACCCATATGTTGATGTGGATACACATTATCAGGAACAATAGACCTGGTGTTGATGTGGATGTACAGTCTCAGTAACAACAACACTGGTGTTGATGTGGATGCACATTCTCAGGAACAATAGACCTGGTGTTGATGTGGATGAACAATATCAGGAACAATAGACCTGGTGTTGATGTGGATGCACATTCTCAGGAAAAATATCCCTGGTGTTGATGTGGATAAGCATTCTGAGGAACAATAACCCTGGTTTTGATGTGGATAAACATTCTCAGGAACAATAGACCTGGTGTTGATGTGGATGAACAGTCTCAGCAACAATAGCTCTGGTGTTGATGTGGATGAAGATTGTCAGGAACAATAACCCTGTTGTTGATGTGGATAAACAATCTCAGGAACAATAACCCTGGTGTTGATGTGGAAAACATTCTCAGGAACAATAACCCTTGTGTTGATGTGGATACACATTATCAGGAACAATAGACCTGGTGTTGATGTGGATGTACAGTCTCAGTAAAAACAACACTGGTGTTGATGTGGATGCACATTCTCAGGAACAATAGACCTGGTGTTGATGTGGATGAACAATCTCAGGAACAATAGACCTGGTGTTGATGTGGATGAACTTTCTCAGGAAAAATAGCCCTGGTGTTGATGAGGATAAACATTCGCAGGAACGATAGCCCTGGTGTTGATGTGGTTAAACATTCTCAGGAACAAATGCCCTGGTGTTGATGAGGGTAAACAGTCTCAGGAACAATAACCCTGATGTTGATGTGGATGGACATTCTCAGGAACAATAGCCCTGGTGTTGATGTGGATGAACAGTCTCAGGAACAATAGCCCTGATGTTGATGTGGATGAACATTCTCAGTAACAATAGCCCTAGTGTTGATGTGGATGAACAATCACAGGAACAATAGCACTGGTATTGATGTTGATGAACAGTCTCAGGTACAATAGTCCTGATGTTGATGTGGATGAACATTCTCAGGAACAATAGCCCTGGTGATGATGTGGATGAACAATAACAGGAACAATTGCACTGGTGTTGATGTGGATGAACAATCTCAGGAACAATAGCCCTGGTGTTGATAAGGATGAACAATCTCAGGAACAATAGCCCTGGTGTTGATATGTCTGAACAGTCTCAGGAACAATAGACCTGATGTTGATGTGGATGAACATTCTCAGTAACAAAAACCCTGGTGTTGATGTGGATGAACAGTCTCAGGAACAATAGCCCTGATGTTGATGTGGATGAACATTCTCAGTAACAATAGCCCTAGTGTTGATGTGGATGAACAATCACAGGAACAATAGCACTGGTATTGATGTTGATGAACAGTCTCAGGTACAATAGTCCTGATGTTGATGTGGATGAACATTCTCAGGAACAATAGCCCTGGTGATGATGTGGATGAACAATAACAGGAACAATTGCACTGGTGTTGATGTGGATGAGCAATCTCAGGAACAATAGCCCTGGTGTTGATAAGGATCAACAGTCTCAGGAACAATAGCCCTGGTGTTGATGTGGATGAACAATCTCAGGAACAATAGCCCTGGTGTTGATATGTATGAACAGTCTCAGGAAAAATAACCCTGGTGTTGATGTTCAAAACTTTCTCAGGAACAATAACCCTGGTGTTGATGTTGAAAACATTCTCAGGAACAATAGACCTGGTGTTGATGTGGATGAACAGTCTCAATAACAATAACACTGGGGTTGATGTGGATAAACATTCTCAGGAACAATAACCCTGGTGTTGATCTGGATACACATACTCAGGAACAATAGCCCTGATGTTGATGTGGATGGACAATCTCAGGAACAATAGCCCATGTGTTGATGTGGATGAACAGTCTCAGGAACAATAGCCCTGGTGTTGACGTGGATGAACAATCTCAGGAACAATAACACTGGTGTTGATGTGGATAAACATTCTCAGGAACAATAACCCTGGTGATGATCTGGATACACATACTCAGGAACAATAGCCCTGGTGTTGATGTGGATGAACAATCTCAGGAACAATAGCCCTGGTGTTGATTTGGATGTCCAATCTCAGGAACAATAGCCATGGTGTTGATGAGGATAAACATTCTCAGGAACAATAGGCCTGGTGTTGATGTGGTTAAACATTCTCAGGAACAATAGCCCTGCTGTTGATGAGGATAAACATTCTCAGGAACAATAGCCCTGGTGTAGATGTGGATGAACAGTCTCTGGAACAAAGACCTGACGATGATGTGGATGGACATTCTCAGGAACAATAGCCCTGGTTTTGATGTGGATGAACAGTCTCAGGAACAATAGCCCTGATGTTGATGTGGATGAACATTCTCAGGAACAATAGCCCTGGTGTTGATGTGGATGAACAATCACAGGAACAATAGCTCTGGTGTTGATGTTGATGAACAGTCTCAGGAACAATAGCCCTGGTGTTGATGTGGATGAACAATCTCAGGAAGAATAGCCCGGGTTTTGATGTGGATAAACATTCTCAGGAGCAATAACCCTGGTGCTGATGTTGATAAACATTCTCAGGAACAAAAACACTGGTATTGATCTGGAAAAATATTCACAGGAACAATAACCCATGTGTTGATGTGGATAAACATTCTCAGGAACAAGAACACTGGTGTTGATGTGGATAAACATTCTGAGGAACAATAGACCTGGTGTTGATGTGGATGAACAGTCTCAGGAAAAATAACCCTGGTGTTGATGTGGATGAACAGTCTCAGCAACGGTAGCTCTGGTGTTGATGTGGATAAACATTCTCAGGAACAATAACCCCGGAGTTGATGTGGACACACATTCTCAGGAACAATAGCCCTGGTGTTGATGTGGATGAACAATCTCAGGAACAATAACCCTGGTGTTGATGTGGAAGAACAATCTCAGGAACAATAGCCCTGGTGTTGAGGAGGATAAACATTCTCAGGAACAATAGCCCTTTTGTTGATGTGGTTAAACATTCTCAGGAACAATAGCCCTGGCGTTGATGTGCTTAAACAATCTCAGGAACAATAACCCTGGTGTTGATGTGGATGAACAATCTCAGGAACAATAGCACTGGCGTTGACTTGGATGAAAAATCTCAGGAACAAAGCCCTGGTGTTGATGTGGATGAACAGTCTCAGGAACAATCGCCCTGATGTTGATGTGGATGGACAATCTCAGGAACAATAACCCATGTGTTGATGTGGATAAACAGTCTCAGGAACAATAGCCCTGGTGTTGACGTGGATGAACAATCACAGGAACAATAGCACTGGTCTTGATGTTCATGAACAGTCTCAGGAACAATAGCCCTGGTGTTGATGTGGATGAACAATCTCAGGAACAATAGCCCTGGTGTTGATTTGGCTGAACAGTCTCAGGAACAATAACCCTGGTGTTGATGTGGAAAACATTCTCAGGAACAATAACCCTGGTGTTGATGTGGATACACATTCTCAGGAACAAAAGACCTGGTGTTGATGTGGATGAACCGTCTCAGTAACAATAACACTGGTGTTGATGTGGATAAACATTCTCAGGAACAATAAACCTGGTGTTGATGTGGATACACATTCTCAGGAACAATAGCCCTGGTGTTGATGTGGATGAACAGTCTCTGTAACAATAACACTGGTGTTGATGTGGATAAACATTCTCAGGAACAGTAGCCCTGGTGTTGATGTGGATGATCAATCTCAGGAACAATAGCCCTGGTGTTGATGAGGATAAACATTCTCAGGAACAATAGCCCTGCTGTTGATGAGGATAAACATTCTCAGGAACAATAGCCCTGGTGTTGATGTGGATGAACAGTCTCAGGAACAAAGTCCTGATGATGATGTGGAAAGACATTTTCAGGAACAATAGCCCTGGTGTTGATGTGGTGAACAGTCTCAGGAACAATTGCCCTGATGTTGATGTGGATGAACATTCTCAGGAACAATAGCCATGGTGTTGATGTGGACGAAAAATCACAGAAACAATAGCACTGGTGTTGATGTTGATGAACAGTCTCAGGAACAATAGCCCTGGTTTTGATGTGGATGAACAATCTCAGGAACAATCGCACTGGTGTTGATGTGGATGAATAATCTCAGGAACAGTAGCCCTGGTGTTGATGTGGAAGAACAATCTCAGGAACAATAGCCCTGGTTTTGATGAGGATAAACATTCTCAGGAAAAATAGACCTTTTGTTGATGTGGTTAAACATTCTCAGGAACAATAGCCCTGGTGTTGATGTGGATGAACAGTCTCAGGAAAAATAACCCTGGTGTTGATGTGGATGAACAGTCTCAGCAACGGTAGCTCTGGTGTTGATGTGGATGAAGATTCTCAGGAACAATAACCCTGGTGTTGATGTGGATAAACATTCTCAGGAACAATAACCCTGGAGTTGATGTGGACACACATTCTCAGGAACAATAGCCCTGGTGTTGATGTGGATGAACAATCTCAAGAACAATAGCCATGGTGTTGATGTGGATGAACAGTCTCTGTAACAATAACACTGGTGTTGATGTGGATAAACATTCTCAGGAACAGTAGCCCTGGTGTTGATGTGGATGATCAATCTCAGGAACAATAGCCCTGGTGTTGATGAGGATAAACATTCTCAGGAACAATAGCCCTGCTGTTGATGAGGATAAACATTCTCAGGAACAATAGCCCTGGTGTTGATGTGGATGAACAGTCTCAGGAACAAAGTCCTGATGATGATGTGGAAAGACATTTTCAGGAACAATAGCCCTGGTGTTGATGTGGTGAACAGTCTCAGGAACAATTGCCCTGATGTTGATGTGGATGAACATTCTCAGGAACAATAGCCATGGTGTTGATGTGGACGAAAAATCACAGAAACAATAGCACTGGTGTTGATGTTGATGAACAGTCTCAGGAACAATAGCCCTGGTTTTGATGTGGATGAACAATCTCAGGAACAATCGCACTGGTGTTGATGTGGATGAATAATCTCAGGAACAGTAGCCCTGGTGTTGATGTGGAAGAACAATCTCAGGAACAATAGCCCTGGTTTTGATGAGGATAAACATTCTCAGGAAAAATAGACCTTTTGTTGATGTGGTTAAACATTCTCAGGAACAATAGCCCTGGTGTTGATGTGGATGAACAGTCTCAGGAAAAATAACCCTGGTGTTGATGTGGATGAACAGTCTCAGCAACGGTAGCTCTGGTGTTGATGTGGATGAAGATTCTCAGGAACAATAACCCTGGTGTTGATGTGGATAAACATTCTCAGGAACAATAACCCTGGAGTTGATGTGGACACACATTCTCAGGAACAATAGCCCTGGTGTTGATGTGGATGAACAATCTCAGGAACAATAACCCTGGTGTTGATGTGGAAGAACAATCTCAGGAACAATAGCCCTGGTGTTGAGGAGGATAAACATTCTCAGGAACAATAGCCCTTTTGTTGATGTGGTTGAACATTCTCAGGAACAATATCCCTGGCGTTGATGTGCTTAAACAATCTCAGGAACAATAACCCTGGTGTTGATGTGGATGAACAATCTCAGGAACAATAGCCCTGGCGTTGATTTGGATGAAAAATCTCAGGAACAAAGCCCTGGTGTTGATGTGGATGAACAGTATCAGGAACAATCGCCCTGATGTTGATGTGGATGGACAATCTCAGGAACAATAGCCCATGTGTTGATGAGGATAAACAGTCTCAGGAACAATAGCCCTGGTGTTGACGTGGATGAACAATCACAGGAACAGTAGCACTGGTGTTGATGTTGATGAACAGTCTCAGGAACAATAGCCCTGGTGTTGATGTGGATGAAGAATCTCAGGAACAATAGCCCTGGTGTTGATTAGGATGAACAATCTCAGGAACAATAGCCCTGGTGTTGATTTGGCTGAGCAGTCTCAGGAACAATAACCCTGGTGTTGATGTGGAAAACATTCTCAGGAACAATAACCCTGGTGTTGATGTGGATACAAAATCTCAGGAACAAAAGACCTGGTGTTGATGTGGATGAACCGTCTCAGTAACAATAACACTGGTGTTGATGTGGATAAACATTCTCAGGAACAATAAACCTGGTGTTGATGTGGATACACATTCTCAGGAACAATAGACCTGGTGTTGATGTGGATGAACAGTCTCAGTAACAATAACACTGGTGTTGATGAGGATAAACATTCTCAGGAACAGTAGCCCTGGTGTTGATGTGGATGATCAATCTCAGGAACAATAGCCCTGGTGTTGATGAGGATAAACATTCTCAGGAACAATAGCCCTGGCGTTGATGTGGTTAAACATTCTCAGGAACAATAGCCCTGCTGTTGATGAGGATAAACATTCTCAGGAACAATAGCCCTGGTGTTGATGTGGTGAACTGTCTCAGGAACAATTGCCCTGATGTTGATGTGGATGAACATTCTCAGGAACAATAGCCATGGTGTTGATGTGGACGAAAAATTACAGAAACAATAGCACTGGTGTTGATGTTGATGAACAGTCTCAGGAACAATAGCCCTGGTTTTGATGTGGATGAACAATCTCAGGAACAATCGCACTGGTGTTGATGTGGATGAATAATCTCAGGAACAGTAGCCCTGGTCTTGATGTGGAAGAACAATCTCAGGAACAATAGCCCTGGTTTTGATGAGGATAAACATTCTCAGGAACAATAGCCCTTTTGTTGATGTGGTTAAACATTCTCAGGAACAATAGCCCTGGTGTTGATGTGGATGAACAGTCTCAGGAACAATAGCCCTAATGTTGATGTGGATGGTCATTCTCAGGAACAATCGCCCTGGTGTTGATGTGGATGAACAGTCTCAGGAACAATAGCAATGGTGATGACGTGGATGAACAATAACAGGAACAATTGCACTGGTGTTGATGTGGATGAACAATCTCAGGAACAATATCCCTGGTGTTGATGTGGATGAACAATCTCAGGAACAATAGCTCTGGTGTTGATAAGGATGAACAGTCTCAGGAACAATAACCCTGGTGTCGATGTTGAAAACATTCTCAGGAACAATAACCCTGGTGTTGATGTTGAAAACATTCTCAGGAACAATAGTCCTGGTTTTGATGTGGATGAACAGTCTCAGGAACAATCGCCCTGATGTTGATGTGGATGGACAATCTCAGGAACAATAGCCCATGTGTTGATGAGGATAAACAGTCTCAGGAACAATAGCCCTGGTGTTGACGTGGATGAACAATCACAGGAACAGTAGCACTGGTGTTGATGTTGATGAACAGTCTCAGGAACAATAGCCCTGGTGTTGATGTGGATGAAGAATCTCAGGAACAATAGCCCTGGTGTTGATTTGGATGAACAATCTCAGGAACAATAGCCCTGGTGTTGATTTGGCTGAGCAGTCTCAGGAACAATAACCCTGGTGTTGATGTGGAAAACATTCTCAGGAACAATAACCCTGGTGTTGATGTGGATACAAAATCTCAGGAACAAAAGACCTGGTGTTGATGTGGATGAACCGTCTCAGTAACAATAACACTGGTGTTGATGTGGATAAACATTCTCAGGAACAATAAACCTGGTGTTGATGTGGATACACATTCTCAGGAACAATAGACCTGGTGTTGATGTGGATGAACAGTCTCAGTAACAATAACACTGGTGTTGATGTGGATAAACATTCTCAGGAACAGTAGCCCTGGTGTTGATGTGGATGATCAATCTCAGGAACAATAGCCCTGGTGTTGATGAGGATAAACATTCTCAGGAACAATAGCCCTGGCGTTGATGTGGTTAAACATTCTCAGGAACAATAGCCCTGCTGTTGATGAGGATAAACATTCTCAGGAACAATAGCCCTGGTGTTGATGTGGTGAACTGTCTCAGGAACAATTGCCCTGATGTTGATGTGGATGAACATTCTCAGGAACAATAGCCATGGTGTTGATGTGGACGAAAAATTACAGAAACAATAGCACTGGTGTTGATGTTGATGAACAGTCTCAGGAACAATAGCCCTGGTTTTGATGTGGATGAACAATCTCAGGAACAATCGCACTGGTGTTGATGTGGATGAATAATCTCAGGAACAGTAGCCCTGGTCTTGATGTGGAAGAACAATCTCAGGAACAATAGCCCTGGTTTTGATGAGGATAAACATTCTCAGGAACAATAGCCCTTTTGTTGATGTGGTTAAACATTCTCAGGAACAATAGCCCTGGTGTTGATGTGGATGAACAGTCTCAGGAACAATAGCCCTAATGTTGATGTAGATGGTCATTCTCAGGAACAATAGCCCTGGTGTTGATGTGGATGAACAGTCTCAGGAACAATAGCCCTGGTGATGACGTGGATGAACAATAACAGGAACAATTGCACTGGTGTTGATGTGGATGAACAATCTCAGGAACAATATCCCTGGTGTTGATGTGGATGAACAATCTCAGGAACAATAGCTCTGGTGTTGATAAGGATGAACAGTCTCAGGAACAATAACCCTGGTGTCGATGTTGAAAACATTCTCAGGAACAATAACCCTGGTGTTGATGTTGAAAACATTCTCAGGAACAATAGTCCTGGTTTTGATGTGGATTAACAGTCTCAGTAACAATAACACTGTTGTTGATGTGGATAAACATTCTCAGGAACAATAACCCTGGTGTTGATCTGGATACACATACTCAGGAACAATAGCCCTGGTGTTGATGTGGATGAACAATCTCAGGAACAATAGCCCTGGTGTTGATGTGGATGTCCAATCTCAGGAACAATAGCCCTGGTGTTGATGAGGATAAACATTCTCAGGAACAATAGCCCTGGTGTTGATGTGGTTAAACATTCTCAGGAACAATAGCCCTGCTGTTGATGAGGATAAACATTCTCAGGAACAATAGCCCTGGTGTAGATGTGGATGAACAGTCTCTGGAACAAAGCCCTGAAGATGATGTGGATGGACATTCTCAGGAACAATAGCCCTGGTTTTGATGTGGATGAACAGTCTCAGGAACAATAGCCCTGATGTTAATGTGGATGAACATTCTCAGGAACAATAGCCCTGGTGTTGATGTGGATGAACAATCACAGGAACAATAGCACTGGTGTTGATGTTGATGAACAGTCTCAGGAACAATAGCCCTGGTGTTGATGTGGATGAACAATCTCAGGAACAATAGCCCGGGTTTTGATGTGGATGAACATTCTCAGGAACAATAGCCCTGGTGTTGATGTGGATGAATAATCTCAGGAATAGTAGCCCTGTTCTTGATCTGGATGAAGATTCTCAGGAACAATAACCCTGGTGTTGATGTGGATAAACATTCTCAGGAGCAATAACCCTGGTGTTGATGTTGATAAACATTCTCAGGAACAAAAACCCTGCATTTGATCTGGAAAAATATTCACAGGAACAATAACCCTGGTGTTGATGTGGATACACATTCTCAGGAACAATAACCCTGGTGTTGATGTGGATAAACATTCTGAGGAACAATAGACCTGGTGTTGATGTGGATGAACAGTCTCAGGAAAAATAACCCTGGTGTTGATGTGGATGAACGGTCTCAGCAACGGTAGCTCTGTTGTTGATGTGGATGAAGATTCTCAGGAACAATAACCCTGGTGTTGATGTGGATAAACATTCTCAGGAACAATAACCCTGGAGTTGATGTGGATACACATTCTCAGGAACAATAGCCCTGGTGTTGATGTGGATGAACAATCTAAGGAACAATAACCCTGGTGTTGATGTTGAAGAACAATCTCAGGAACAATAGCCCTGGTGTTGAGGAGGATAAACATTCTCAGGAACAATAGCCCTTTTGTTGATGTGGTTAAACATTCTCAGGAACAATAGCCCTGGTGTTGATGTGGATGAACAGTCTCAGGAACAATAGCCCTGATGTTGATGTGGATGGACATTCTCAGGAACAATAGCCCTGGTGTTGATGTGGATGAACAGTCTCAGGAACAATAGCCCTGATGTTGATGTGGATGAACAATCTCAGGAACATTAGCCCTGGTGTTGATGTGGATGAACAATCTCAGGAACAATTCCCCTGGTGTTGATGTGGATGAACATTCTCAGGAACAATAGCCCTGGTGTTGATTTGGATGAACAATCTCAGGAACAAAGCCCTGGTGTTGATGTGGATGAACAATCACAGGAACAATAGCACTGGTGTTGATGTTGATGAACAGTCTCAGGAACAATAGCCCTGGTGTTGATGTGGATGAACAGTCTCAGGAACAATAGCCATAGTGTTGATGTGGATGAACATTCTCAGGAACAATAGCCCTGGTGTTGATGTGGATGAACAATCTCAGGAACAGTAGCCCTGGTGTTGATGAGGATGAACAATCTCAGGAACAATAGCCCTCGTGTTGATGTGGATGAACAATCTCAGGAACAATAGCCCTGGTGTTGATGTGGATGAACAATCTCTGGAACAATAGCCCTGGTGTTGATCTGGATGGACAATCTCAGGAACAATAGCCCTGGTTTGGATGTGGATGAACAATCTCAGGAACAATTACCCTGGTGTTGATGTGGATGAACAAACTCAGGAACAATAGCCCTGGCGTTGATTTGGATGAACAATCTCAGGAACAAAGCCCTGGTGTTGATGTGGATGAACAGTATCAGGAACAATCGCCCTGATGTTGATGTGGATGGACAATCTCAGGAACAATAGCCCATGTGTTGATGTGGATGAACAGTCTCAGGAACAATAGCCATGGTGTTGACGTGGATGAACAATCACAGGAACAGTAGCACTGGTGTTGATGTTGATGAACAGTCTCAGGAACAATAGCCCTGGTGTTGATGTGGATGAACAATCTCAGGAACAATATACCTGGTGTTGATATGGATGAACAAACTCAGGAACAATAGCCCTGGTGTTGATGTGGCTGAACAGTCTCAGGAACAATAAACCTGGTGTTGATGTGGAAAACAATTTCAGGAACAATAACACTGGTGTTGATGTGGATACACATTCTCAGGAACAAAAGAACTGGTGTTGATGTGGATGAACCGTCTCAGTAACAATAACACTGGTGTTGATGTGGATAAACATTCTCAGGAACAATAAACCTGGTGTTGATGTGGATACACATTCTCAGGAAGAATAGACCTGGTGTTGATGTGGATGAACAGTCTCAGTAACAATAACACTGGTGTTGATGTGGATAAACATTCTCAGGAACAGTAGCCCTGGTGTTGATGTGGATGATCAATCTCAGGAACAATAGCCCTGGTGTTGATGAGGATAAACATTCTCAGGAACAATAGCCCTGGCGTTGATGTGCTCAAACAATCTCAGGAACAATAGCCCTGGTTTTGATGTGGATGGACAATCTCAGGAACAATAGCCCTGGTGTTGATGTGGATGAACAATCTCAGGAACAATTACCCTGGTGTTGATGTGGATGAACAATCTCAGGAACAATAGCCCTGGCGTTGATTTGGATGAACAATCTCAGGAACAAGCCCTGGTGTTGATGTGGATGAACAGTATCAGGAACAATAGCCATGGTATTGACGTGGATGAACAATCACAGGAACAATAGCACTGGTGTTGATGTAGATGAACAGTCTCAGGAACAATAGCCCTGGTGTTGATGTGGATGAACAAACTCAGGAACAATAGCCCTGGTGTTGATGTGGATGAACAGTCTCAGGAAAAATAACCCTGGTGTTGATGTGGATGAACAGTCTCAGCAACGGTAGCTCTGGTGTTGATGTGGATGAAGATTCTCAGGAACAATAACCCTGGTGTTGATGTGGATAAACATTCTCAGGAACAATAACCCTGGAGTTGATGTGGACACACATTCTCAGGAACAATAGCCCTGGTGTTGATGTGGATGAACAATCTCAGGAACAATAACCCTGGTGTTGATGTGGAAGAACAATCTCAGGAACAATAGCCCTGGTGTTGAGGAGGATAAACATTCTCAGGAACAATAGCCCTTTTGTTGATGTGGTTGAACATTCTCAGGAACAATATCCCTGGCGTTGATGTGCTTAAACAATCTCAGGAACAATAACCCTGGTGTTGATGTGGATGAACAATCTCAGGAACAATAGCCCTGGCGTTGATTTGGATGAAAAATCTCAGGAACAAAGCCCTGGTGTTGATGTGGATGAACAGTATCAGGAACAATCGCCCTGATGTTGATGTGGATGGACAATCTCAGGAACAATAGCCCATGTGTTGATGTGGATAAACAGTCTCAGGAACAATAGCCCTGGTGTTGACGTGGATGAACAATCACAGGAACAATAGCACTGGTGTTGATGTTGATGAACAGTCTCAGGAACAATAGCCCTGGTGTTGATGTGGATGAAGAATCTCAGGAACAATAGCTCTGGTGTTGATTTGGATGAACAATCTCAGGAACAATAGCCCTGGTGTTGATTTGGCTGAGCAGTCTCAGGAACAATAACCCTGGTGTTGATGTGGAAAACATTCTCAGGAACAATAACCCTGGTGTTGATGTGGATACAAAATCTCAGGAACAAAAGACCTGGTGTTGATGTGGATGAACCGTCTCAGTAACAATAACACTGGTGTTGATGTGGATAAACATTCTCAGGAACAATAAACCTGGTGTTGATGTGGATACACATTCTCAGGAAAAATAGACCTGGTGTTGATGTGGATGAACAGTCTCTGTAACAATAACACTGGTGTTGATGTGGATAAACATTCTCAGGAACAGTAGCCCTGGTGTTGATGTGGATGATCAATCTCAGGAACAATAGCCCTGGTGTTGATGAGGATAAACATTCTCAGGAACAATAGCCCTGGCGTTGATGTGGTTAAACATTCTCAGGAACAATAGCCCTGCTGTTGATGAGGATAAACATTCTCAGGAACAATAGCCCAGGTGTTGATGTGGATGAACAGTCTCAGGAACAAAGCCCTGATGATGATGTGGAAAGACATTCTCAGGAACAATAGCCCTGGTGTTGATGTGGTGAACTGTCTCAGGAACAATTGCCCTGATGTTGATGTGGATGAACATTCTCAGGAACAATAGCCATGGTGTTGATGTGGACGAAAAATCACAGAAACAATAGCACTGGTGTTGATGTTGATGAACAGTCTCAGGAACAATAGCCCTGGTTTTGATGTGGATGAACAATCTCAGGAACAATCGCACTGGTGTTGATGTGGATGAATAATCTCAGGAACAGTAGCCCTGGTGTTGATGTGGAAGAACAATCTCAGGAACAATAGCCCTGGTTTTGATGAGGATAAACATTCTCAGGAACAATAGCCCTTTTGTTGATGTGGTTAAACATTCTCAGGAACAATAGCCCTGGTGTTGATGTGGATGAACAGTCTCAGGAACAATAGCCCTAATGTTGATGTGGATGGTCATTCTCAGGAACAATAGCCCTGGTGTTGATGTGGATGAACAGTCTCAGGAACAATAGCCCTGGTGATGACGTGGATGAACAATAACAGGAACAATTGCACTGGTGTTGATGTGGATGAACAATCTCAGGAACAATATCCCTGGTGTTGATGTGGATGAACAATCTCAGGAACAATAGCTCTGGTGTTGATAAGGATGAACAGTCTCAGGAACAATAACCCTGGTGTCGATGTTGAAAACATTCTCAGGAACAATAACCCTGGTGTTGATGTTGAAAACATTCTCAGGAACAATAGTCCTGGTTTTGATGTGGATGAACAGTCTCAGTAACAATAACACTGGTGTTGATGTGGATAAACATTCTCAGGAACAATAACCCTGGTGTTGATCTGGATACACATACTCAGGAACAATAGCCCTGGTGTTGATGTGGATGAACAATCTCAGGAACAATAGCCCTGGTGTTGATGTGGATGTCCAATCTCAGGAACAATAGCCCTGGTGTTGATGAGGATAAACATTCTCAGGAACAATAGCCCTGGTGTTGATGTGGTTAAACATTCTCAGGAACAATAGCCCTGCTGTTGATGAGGATAAACATTCTCAGGAACAATAGCCCTGGTGTAGATGTGGATGAACAGTCTCTGGAACAAAGCCCTGAAGATGATGTGGATGGACATTCTCAGGAACAATAGCCCTGGTTTTGATGTGGATGAACAGTCTCAGGAACAATAGCCCTGATGTTAATGTGGATGAACATTCTCAGGAACAATAGCCCTGGTGTTGATGTGGATGAACAATCACAGGAACAATAGCACTGGTGTTGATGTTGATGAACAGTCTCAGGAACAATAGCCCTGGTGTTGATGTGGATGAACAATCTCAGGAACAATAGCCCGGGTTTTGATGTGGATGAACATTCTCAGGAACAATAGCCCTGGTGTTGATGTGGATGAATAATCTCAGGAACAGTAGCCCTGTTCTTGATCTGGATGAAGATTCTCAGGAACAATAACCCTGGTGCTGATGTGGATAAACATTCTCAGGAGCAATAACCCTGGTGTTGATGTTGATAAACATTCTCAGGAACAAAAACCCTGGTATTGATCTGGAAAAATATTCACAGGAACAATAACCCTGGTGTTGATGTGGATACACATTCTCAGGAACAATAACCCTGGTGTTGATGTGGATAAACATTCTGAGGAACAATAGACCTGGTGTTGATGTGGATGAATAGTCTCAGGAAAAATAACCCTGGTGTTATTGTGGATGAACGGTCTCAGCAACGGTAGCTCTGGTGTTGATGTGGATGAAGATTCTCAGGAACAATAACCCTGGTGTTGATGTGGATAAACATTCTCAGGAACAATAACCCTGGAGTTGATGTGGATACACATTCTCAGGAACAATAGCCCTGGTGTTGATGTGGATGAACAATCTAAGGAACAATAACCCTGGTGTTGATGTTGAAGAACAATCTCAGGAACAATAGCCCTGGTGTTGAGGAGGATAAACATTCTCAGGAACAATAGCCCTTTTGTTGATGTGGTTAAACATTCTCAGGAACAATAGCCCTGGTGTTGATGTGGATGAACAGTCTCAGGAACAATAGCCCTGATGTTGATTTGGATGGACATTCTCAGGAACAATAGCCCTGGTGTTGATGTGGATGAACAGTCTCAGGAACAATAGCCCTGATGTTGATGTGGATGAACAATCTCAGGAACATTAGCCCTGGTGTTGATGTGGATGAACAATCTCAGGAACAATTCCCCTGGTGTTGATGTGGATGAACATTCTCAGGAACAATAGCCCTGGTGTTGATTTGGATGAACAATCTCAGGAACAAAGCCCTGGTGTTGATGTGGATGAACAATCACAGGAACAATAGCACTGGTGTTGATGTTGATGAACAGTCTCAGGAACAATAGCCCTGGTGTTGATGTGGATGAACATTCTCAGGAACAATAGCCCTGGTGTTGATGTGGATGAACAATCTCAGGAACAATAGCCCTCGTGTTGATGTGGATGGACAATCTCAGGAACAATAGCCCTGGTTTGGATGTGGATGAACAATCTCAGGAACAATAGCCCTGGCGTTGATTTGGATGAACAATCTCAGGAACAAAGCCCTGGTGTTGATGTGGATGAACAGTATCAGGAACAATCGCCCTGATGTTGATGTGGATGGACAATCTCAGGAACAATAGCCCATGTGTTGATGTGGATGAACAGTCTCAGGAACAATAGCCATGGTGTTGACGTGGATGAACAATCACAGGAACAGTAGCACTGGTGTTGATGTTGATGAACAGTCTCAGGAACAATAGCCCTGGTGTTGATGTGGATGAACAATCTCAGGAACAATATACCTGGTGTTGATATGGATGAACAAACTCAGGAACAATAGCCCTGGTGTTGATGTGGCTGAACAGTCTCAGGAACAATAACCCTGGTGTTGATGTGGAAAACATTCTCAGGAACAATAACCCTGGTGTTGATCTGGATACACATACTCAGGAACAATAGCCCTGGTGTTGATGTGGATGAACAATCTCAGGAACAATAGCCCTGGTGTTGATGTGGATGTCCAATCTCAGGAACAATAGCCCTGGTGTTGATGAGGATAAACATTCTCAGGAACAATAGCCCTGGTGTTGATGTGGTTAAACATTCTCAGGAACAATAGCCCTGCTGTTGATGAGGATAAACATTCTCAGGAACAATAGCCCTGGTGTAGATGTGGATGAACAGTCTCTGGAACAAAGCCCTGAAGATGATGTGGATGGACATTCTCAGGAACAATAGCCCTGGTTTTGATGTGGATGAACAGTCTCAGGAACAATAGCCCTGATGTTAATGTGGATGAACATTCTCAGGAACAATAGCCCTGGTGTTGATGTGGATGAACAATCACAGGAACAATAGCACTGGTGTTGATGTTGATGAACAGTCTCAGGAACAATAGCCCTGGTGTTGATGTGGATGAACAATCTCAGGAACAATAGCCCGGGTTTTGATGTGGATGAACATTCTCAGGAACAATAGCCCTGGTGTTGATGTGGATGAATAATCTCAGGAACAGTAGCCCTGTTCTTGATCTGGATGAAGATTCTCAGGAACAATAACCCTGGTGCTGATGTGGATAAACATTCTCAGGAGCAATAACCCTGGTGTTGATGTTGATAAACATTCTCAGGAACAAAAACCCTGGTATTGATCTGGAAAAATATTCACAGGAACAATAACCCTGGTGTTGATGTGGATACACATTCTCAGGAACAATAACCCTGGTGTTGATGTGGATAAACATTCTGAGGAACAATAGACCTGGTGTTGATGTGGATGAATAGTCTCAGGAAAAATAACCCTGGTGTTATTGTGGATGAACGGTCTCAGCAACGGTAGCTCTGGTGTTGATGTGGATGAAGATTCTCAGGAACAATAACCCTGGTGTTGATGTGGATAAACATTCTCAGGAACAATAACCCTGGAGTTGATGTGGATACACATTCTCAGGAACAATAGCCCTGGTGTTGATGTGGATGAACAATCTAAGGAACAATAACCCTGGTGTTGATGTTGAAGAACAATCTCAGGAACAATAGCCCTGGTGTTGAGGAGGATAAACATTCTCAGGAACAATAGCCCTTTTGTTGATGTGGTTAAACATTCTCAGGAACAATAGCCCTGGTGTTGATGTGGATGAACAGTCTCAGGAACAATAGCCCTGATGTTGATGTGGATGGACATTCTCAGGAACAATAGCCCTGGTGTTGATGTGGATGAACAGTCTCAGGAACAATAGCCCTGATGTTGATGTGGATGAACAATCTCAGGAACATTAGCCCTGGTGTTGATGTGGATGAACAATCTCAGGAACAATTCCCCTGGTGTTGATGTGGATGAACATTCTCAGGAACAATAGCCCTGGTGTTGATTTGGATGAACAATCTCAGGAACAAAGCCCTGGTGTTGATGTGGATGAACAATCACAGGAACAATAGCACTGGTGTTGATGTTGATGAACAGTCTCAGGAACAATAGCCCTGGTGTTGATGTGGATGAACATTCTCAGGAACAATAGCCCTGGTGTTGATGTGGATGAACAATCTCAGGAACAATAGCCCTCGTGTTGATGTGGATGGACAATCTCAGGAACAATAGCCCTGGTTTGGATGTGGATGAACAATCTCAGGAGCAATAGCCCTGGCGTTGATTTGGATGAACAATCTCAGGAACAAAGCCCTGGTGTTGATGTGGATGAACAGTATCAGGAACAATCGCCCTGATGTTGATGTGGATGGACAATCTCAGGAACAATAGCCCATGTGTTGATGTGGATGAACAGTCTCAGGAACAATAGCCATGGTGTTGACGTGGATGAACAATCACAGGAACAGTAGCACTGGTGTTGATGTTGATGAACAGTCTCAGGAACAATAGCCCTGGTGTTGATGTGGATGAACAATCTCAGGAACAATATACCTGGTGTTGATATGGATGAACAAACTCAGGAACAATAGCCCTGGTGTTGATGTGGCTGAACAGTCTCAGGAACAATAACCCTGGTGTTGATGTGGAAAACATTTTCAGGAACAATAACACTGGTGTTGATGTGGATACACATTCTCAGGAACAAAGGAACTGGTGTTGATGTGGATGAACCGTCTCAGTAACAATAACACTGGTGTTGATGTGGATAAACATTCTCAGGAACAATAAACCTGGTGTTGATGTGGATACACATTCTCAGGAAGAATAGACCTGGTGTTGATGTGGATGAACAGTCTCAGTAACAATAACACTGGTGTTGATGTGGATAACATTCTCAGGTACAGTAGCCCTGGTCTTGATGTGGATGATCAATCTCAGGAACAATAGCCCTGGTGTTGATGAGGATAAACATTCTCAGGAACAATAGCCCTGGCGTTGATGTGCTCAAACAATCTCAGGAACAATAGCCCTGGTGTTGATGTGGATGAACAATCTCAGGAACAATAGCCCTGGTTTTGATGTGGATGGACAATCTCAGGAACAATAGCCCTGGTGTTGATGTGGATGAACAATCTCAGGAACAATTACCCTGGTGTTGATGTGGATGAACAATCTCAGGAACAATAGCCCTGGCGTTGATTTGGATGAACAATCTCAGGAACAAAGCCCTGGTGTTGATGTGGATGAACAGTATCAGGAACAATAGCCATGGTGTTGACGTGGATGAGCAATCACAGGAACAATAGCACTGGTGTTGATGTTGATGAACAGTCTCAGGAACAATAGCCCTGGTGTTGATCTGGATGAACAATCTCAGAAACAATAGCCCTGGTGTTGATATGGATGAACAAACTCAGGAACAATAGCCCTGGTGTTGATTTGGCTGAACAGTCTCAGGAACAATGACCCTGGTATTGATGTGGAAAACATTCTCAGGAACAATAACCCTGGTGTTGATGTGGATACACATTCTCAGGAACAATAGACCTGGTTTTGATGTGGATGAACATTCTCAGGAACAATAGGCCTGGTTTTGATGTTAATGAACAATTTCAGGAACAATAGCCGTGGTGTTGATGTGGATGAACAGTCTCAGGAACAATAGCCCTTGTGTTGATGAGGATAAACGTTCTAGGAACAATAGCTATGGTGTTGATCTGGATGAACAGTCTCAGGAACAATAGCCCTGGTGTTGATGTGGATGAACAGACTCAGGAACAATAACCCTGGTGTTGATGTCGATAAACATTGTCAGGAACAACAGCCCTGGTGTTGATGTGGATGAACATGCTGAGGTACAATAGCCCTGGTGTTGATGTGGCTGAACAGTCTCAGGAACAATAACCCTGGTGTTGATGTGGAAAACATTTTCAGGAACAATAACACTGGTGTTGATGTGGATACACATTCTCAGGAACAAAAGAACTGGTGTTGATGTGGATGAACCGTCTCAGTAACAATAACACTGGTGTTGATGTGGATAAACATTCTCAGGAACAATAAACCTGGTGTTGATGTGGATACACATTCTCAGGAAGAATAGACCTGGTGTTGATGTGGATGAACAGTCTCAGTAACAATAACACTGGTGTTGATGTGGATAACATTCTCAGGAACAGTAGCCCTGGTGTTGATGTGGATGATCAATCTCAGGAACAATAGCCCCGGTGTTGATGAGGATAAACATTCTCAGGAACAATAGCCCTGGCGTTGATGTGCTCAAACAATCTCAGGAACAATAGCCCTGGTGTTGATGTGGATGAACAATCTCAGGAACAATAGCCCTGGTTTTGATGTGGATGGACAATCTCAGGAACAATAGCCCTGGTGTTGATGTGGATGAACAATCTCAGGAACAATTACCCTGGTGTTGATGTGGATGAACAATCTCAGGAACAATAGCCCTGGCGTTGATTTGGATGAACAATCTCAGGAACAAAGCCCTGGTGTTGATGTGGATGAACAGTATCAGGAACAATAGCCATGGTGTTGACGTGGTTGAACAATCACAGGAACAATAGCACTGGTGTTGATGTTGATGAACAGTCTCAGGAACAATAGCCCTGGTGTTGATGTGGATGAACAATCTCAGGAACAATAGCCCTGATGATGATGTGGAAAGACATTCTCAGGAACAATAGCCCTGCTGTTGATGAGGATAAACATTCTCAGGAACAATAGCCCAGGTGTTGATGTGGATGAACAGTCTCAGGAACAAAGCCCTAATGATGATGTGGAAAGACATTCTCAGGAACAATAGCCCTGGTGTTGATGTGGTGAACTGTCTCAGGAACAATTGCCCTGATGTTGATGTGGATGAACATTCTCAGGAACAATAGCCATGGTGTTGATGTGGACGAAAAATCACAGAAACAATAGCACTGGTGTTGATGTTGATGAACAGTCTCAGGAACAATAGCCCTGGTTTTGATGTGGATGAACAATCTCAGGAACAATCGCACTGGTGTTGATGTGGATGAATAATCTCAGGAACAGTAGCCCTGGTGTTGATGTGGAAGAACAATCTCAGGAACAATAGCCCTGGTTTTGATGAGGATAAACATTCTCAGGAACAATAGCCCTTTTGTTGATGTGGTTAAACATTCTCAGGAACAATAGCCCTGGTGTTGATGTGGATGAACAGTCTCAGGAACAATAGCCCTAATGTTGATGTGGATGGTCATTCTCAGGAACAATAGCCCTGGTGTTGATGTGGATGAACAGTCTCAGGAACAATAGCCCTGGTGATGACGTGGATGAACAATAACAGGAACAATTGCACTGGTGTTGATGTGGATGAACAATCTCAGGAACAATAGCCCTGGCGTTGATTTGGATGAACAATCTCAGGAACAAAGCCCTGGTGTTGATGTGGATGAACAGTATCAGGAACAATAGCCATGGTGTTGACGTGGTTGAACAATCACAGGAACAATAGCACTGGTGTTGATGTTGATGAACAGTCTCAGGAACAGTAGCCCTGGTGTTGATGTGGATGAACAATCTCAGGAACAATAGCCCTGATGATGATGTGGAAAGACATTCTCAGGAACAATAGCCCTGCTGTTGATGAGGATAAACATTCTCAGGAAGAATAGACCTGGTGTTGATGTGGATGAACAGTCTCAGTAACAATAACACTGGTGTTGATGTGGGTAACATTCTCAGGAACAATAGCCCTGGTGTTGATGTGGATGATCAATCTCAGGAACAATAGCCCTGGTGTTGATGAGGATAAGCATTCTCAGGAACAATAGCCCTGGCGTTGATGTGCTCAAACAATCTCAGGAACAATAGCCCTGGTGTTGATGTGGCTGAACAATCTCAGGAACAATAGCCCTTGTTTTGATTTGGATGGACAATCTCAGGATCAATAGCCCTGGTGTTGATGTGGATGAACAATCTCAGGAACAATTACCCTGGTGTTGATGTGGATGAACAATCTCAGGAACAATAGCCCTGGCGTTGATTTGGATGAGCAATCTCAGGAACAAAGCCCTGGTGTTGATGTGGATGAACAGTATCAGGAACAATAGCCATGGTGCTGACGTGGTTGAACAATCACAGGAACAATAGCACTGGTGTTGATGTTGATGAACAGTCTCAGGAACAATAGCCCTGGTGTTGATGTGGATGAACAATCTCAGGAACAATAGCCCTGATGATGATGTGGAAAGACATTCTCAGGAACAATAGCCCTGCTGTTGATGAGGATAAACATTCTCAGGAACAATAGCCCAGGTGTTGATGTGGATGAACAGTCTCAGGAACAAAGCCCTAATGATAATGTGGAAAGACATTCTCAGGAACAATAGCCCTGGTGTTGATGTGGTGAACTGTCTCAGGAACAATTGCCCTGATGTTGATGTGGATGAACATTCTCAGGAACAATAGCCATGGTGTTGATGTGGACGAAAAATCACAGAAACAATAGCACTGGTGTTGATGTTGATGAACAGTCTCAGGAACAATAGCCCTGGTTTTGATGTGGATGAACAATCTCAGGAACAATCGCACTGGTGTTGATGTGGATGAATAATCTCAGGAACAGTAGCCCTGGTGTTGATGTGGAAGAACAATCTCAGGAACAATAGCCCTGGTTTTGATGAGGATAAACATTCTCAGGAACAATAGCCCTTTTGTTGATGTGGTTAAACATTCTCAGGAACAATAGCCCTGGTGTTGATGTGGATGAACAGTCTCAGGAACAATAGCCCTAATGTTGATGTGGATGGTCATTCTCAGGAACAATAGCCCTGGTGTTGATGTGGATGAACAGTCTCAGGAACAATAGCCCTGGTGATGACGTGGATGAACAATAACAGGAACAATTGCACTGGTGTTGATGTGGATGAACAATCTCAGGAACAATATCCCTGGTGTTGATGTGGATGAACAATCTCAGGAACAATAGCTCTGGTGTTGATAAGGATGAACAGTCTCAGGAACAATAACCCTGGTGTCGATGTTGAAAACATTCTCAGGAACAATAACCCTGGTGTTGATGTTGAAAACATTCTCAGGAACAATAGTCCTGGTTTTGATGTGGATGAACAGTCTCAGTAACAATAACACTGGTGTTGATGTGGATAAACATTCTCAGGAACAATAACCCTGGTGTTGATCTGGATACACATACTCAGGAACAATAGCCCTGGTGTTGATGTGGATGAACAATCTCAGGAACAATAGCCCTGGTGTTGATGTGGATGTCCAATCTCAGGAACAATAGCCCTGGTGTTGATGAGGATAAACATTCTCAGGAACAATAGCCCTGGTGTTGATGTGGTTCAACATTCTCAGGAACAATAGCCCTGCTGTTGATGAGGATAAACATTCTCAGGAACAATAGCCCTGGTGTAGATGTGGATGAACAGTCTCTGGAACAAAGCCCTGAAGATGATGTGGATGGACATTCTCAGGAACAATAGCCCTGGTTTTGATGTGGATGAACAGTCTCAGAAACAATAGCCCTGATGTTAATGTGGATGAACATTCTCAGGAACAATAGCCCTGGTGTTGATGTGGATGAACAATCACAGGAACAATAGCACTGGTGTTGATGTTGATGAAC